>NC_084493.1:33110257-33714308 GCF_030035675.1 Rhineura floridana
ATTATTTTATTTCTTTCAAAATACTGCTTTCCTTTAAAGTTATAAATATTAATATCAATATTTTTTGCGAGAGAAAAAACAGATCAATAAAAATAGCAGCTAGCAGACAAAGAACAAACTGGAATAGATTCACTAATAGGCAAAAAAAGAACTTTTGGATAAACGTTTCAGCTTCCGCCTTCATCAGCTGCCAACATACAAATGCTGTTACCAAGGTGGCAGTTATAGAGCTTTGAGGATGGAATGCTCAGAGGGGCTTCATTGGCAGAAGCTAAGTAGTGGTGGTACTGTCTTCCAGGTTCAGGCCATGTGGTGCCAATGTGTCCAGAGAGTAAATCCAAAAGTTCTCCCTTTTGGTCAATGCTGGCGGATCTGCTGGCATCTCTATCGCTGTAATGGAAAAGTCCAACAGGCTGTGACCCTCGATGTTAAAATGCTGTGCAACTGGTTGCTCCACTTTTTTTGTCAAGATTGCCGACTTGTGGTTCCTGAAGCACGTGCGTAGGTCAGTTGTGGTTTTTCCTACGTATTGGATATGACATCCTGGTCTTTTGCATTCAATCACATAAATTATATTGGAGGACCTGCAGGTGATGTTCTGTTTGATGTAATATGTCCTGCCTGTCCTAGTGCTTGTAAAAGTAGCTGTCTCCCTGAGGTACACACAGGTGATACAGCGTTTGGAGTGACAAGGATGAGACCCTGGATTGGTGATAGGTGGCTTAAGCACAGCTCTCACTAATAGTCTGCGCAAATTAGGAGGTTGGCAAAATGGTACAACAGGAGGCCTGCTGATAGCTCTAGCAAGATGTTCAGAGTTTGCCAGCAATGGGTAGCTCTCCCTGATTGCTCGGTGATAGTTAGGAGATGCTGGATGAAAATCTACCACAAACGGAATCCGTTGCTCTCTCCTCTTTGACACCTCAGTATGATGGAGGAGGTTTTCTCTGGACAGAATGGAGGCTCGGTGGATGTTGCAATCGATAACATGTGGAGGATATCCTCTCAAAAGAAGGTGTTCTTTAAGTTCACTGATCCTTTTCTGGTATTTATCTTCAGTGTTTCAAATAAGTTTGATTCTCAGACCTAAGCTATACACAATGTTTTTCTTTATATGCTTAGGATGGCAGGATTTCCAGTTTAAATAGGTGTGGGCATTAGTGGGTTTGCTGTAGAGATCAGTGGCTATTTTGTTGTTTTCAATGGTGAGAAGGACATCAAGAAAAGGGATGTGCGGATTGTCATTTGTACTATTAAATGTAAACTTAATAGATGGATGGATAGAGTTGATGTAATTTTTAAATTGTTCTAAACTCTCTTTACCATTTGTCCAGACCGTAAAGATGTCATCAATGTATCGCCACCATATAAGTGGTTTGTTGATGACCTTTTTGAGGATTTCCTGTTCCAGTTTACCCATAAAGAGATTCACATATGATGGAGCCATAGCTGTGCCTTGTAGTTGCAGGTAGTGTTCTCCATTGAATGTAAAGTTGTTGCAAGTCAGGACTAGTGTAGCTAAAGTTGTGATAACCTCTGTTGGAGGATTGTTCGTATTCCTGGTGTTAAGAAACTCATTTAAAGTCTGAATCCCATCATTATGTGGTATATTGGTTTAAAGAGATGTGACATCTAAAGTAGCCAGTATAGTATCGTTGTGGAATTGATACTGCTTGTTTAAAGTCTTAATTTTAAGCAAGAAGTCCTTGGTGTCTTTGATGTATGATGGGAGGTTTTGCACCATGCTTTGTAAATTTAAGTCAATGTACAGAGAAATCCTTTCAGTAGCGTGTTGTTACCTTAGACCAGCCTTTCCCAACTAGTGGGCCACCAGATGTTGTTGGACCACAATTCCTATCTTTCCTGACCATTGGCAATGCTGGCTCAGGCTGATGGGAGTTGTGGTCCAACAACATCTGGTGGCCCACTAGTTGGGAAAGGCTGCCTTAGACAATTGGGCAACCAGGATTGTTGGCTTTGTGGATTTTGTAGGCAGCATGTAAAACCTTCTAGGGGTGGGATTTGGATTAACAAGGAGATCAGCAGTCTCCTCTTTAAGAAGTTTCCTACTTGTAAGGTTTTGTATAGATGTAATGATACGAGTATTGAGATCTGTGGTTATGTCTTTGTCTCATTCTTTAGATGTCTTTGACCTTCTGCTTTATAGTCTGTAGTGTTAAGTACCACAACAGCACCACCCTTATCCGCAGGCTTGATGACAACATCCCTTCTCATCTGAAGGTTCCTTAGGGCTATTCTTTCTTCTTTACGTGCATATATTTTTAGGTGATTAACGGAATCCTTATAGGGATCCAGATCAAGCTTGGGTGAAGTTCTGTTTGTTGCTTTCAAAACTATATATATACACCTGAAACATGCACACTCCTGATATAATGTGTTTCTCGGCTTGTCTTGAGCGAGTCCCAGAAACTAAAGTGCAAAAAGAGGATAAAAATAACCCCAAACTGCTCTACGGCAGGAGGGAGGAGTGGTTGTGTAGCCAAGCATTCTTTTTCCATCACTCATCCCTGTCAATATGTTGCATTGTTCTGTGGCATACACACACACACACACACACACAGAGAGAGAGAGAGAGAGAGAGAGAGAGAGATTGGCTCTGATGCAGAAGGTTGCTGAAGATATTATAAGACAGAGCCAAGCCAAGCCTTTGGCTTATGGCTGTGCCCCAATAATTCTTTCGAATGAAGGGCAGAGAGAGGGGGGAAGAGAGAGATTGGGGCGGGGGAAGAGAAGGTTCTTGGAAGAGTACACACGTTTTGCCCACTCAGCACATTGCACCTTCTTCCGCAGTGCCTACGGAGGCAGGGGGAAGAAGGTGCTGGGATGAAGGAGGAGGTAATCTGCTCGCAATCTTAATCATAAGGACGGACAGGAGCTGCAAGGAGATCAGAATGCCTAGATCCTGGTGATGGGTTGCTGGTGATGCTTCTGCTGCTGTTTAAAAGCACTAGGCATCAGCCTCTCGTGGGCTTTGTTCCACAGGGCTCAGTTTAACAAACTTAGCAAAGCAAATATAGTCAGACATCCATGCAATAACGTTGGGACTTCTGTTTTCACCCCTAGTACTTCTGGCCATGCTGAGAATTGAGCCAGGGCTGTATGACTCTGCCTTGTATCAAACTGGGCTATCGATTCATCTAGCCCAGGACTGTCTATTTGGATTGGCAGTGGTGGCCCAAGGCAGAGGGGAGGCCTTCCCTAGATCTGCTACCTGAGAGATCACTGCCAGCTCCAGGTTTTGTGGAGCCTTTGGGTAGGATTCCTTGAGTGGGTCCCTCTCCTTCTCACTGCCATACTGTGCATTTACTCCTCCCCGCCCACACGGAGCTTAATCCACAGCAATGGCCAAGAACTTCCTCCTCCCCTTGCTCTTCTTACTAGCTTCACGGGCTTGGATAGGGCAGGGGAACAGGCAGCAAGAGCAAGGAGCAGCAGGAGAGCCAGGAGGCTCAGGAGAACAGCAGTGGGCCCCTATTTGGGGTATGGGCCTTAGCAGGTGCCCTGTGATATCAGCTCCTGCCACCGACTCTGACTAAGACCCTTTTTTATTCGAGAAGTGAAGAATGCAGGCTAACTTGGGACATTTTGCTCCCTAGGACAGAGCAGCAAAAGCCCCTTCCCCTCCAATCCCACAAGACCCCACATAGAGTATCCAAGTCAGACACTTTTTTTGGCATGCGAGGCAGAAAATTCCACAAGGGCCTGGCAGTAAACACACAATAATAATAATGTAGCTAACCATTTTCTGCCCTTTCATGACACCCCAAACCAGCCACCTCACTCTGCTGGAGCTACAAGGATGGAACCCCAAAAACCTTCTGCATACAAAGCGTGTGCTCTACAGGTAAGCCCTTGGCACCACCTCTACACCCATTTACTTATTTCTTACATTTATACTGCTGCCTATCAATCAATGTTCCCTAGGCAGCTTACAAGCAAGACAGTATTAAAAATGCTCTATATCAGGGGTTCCCAAACTGTGGTCTGCAAGCTTCATTCAGGTGGTCCAAGGTGTGTCTGTGGATTTGTGGTTGAAGACTGGAGACAGTACATCCATCACGTTAAATAGTGATATTGCTTTTACTTGTATTTTAATTATTTCTTTTCTTTCTTACCTTGTATTTTACCATTTGAATTCTATGGAATAAAATAAAATGCAATAGAGAAAATATAAGAGAAGCAATAAAAATACAATTAAAATAATGTCGCATCTGGCACAGCGATTACAATTGCTACAACAAGCACACAAAATCATTAAGTGGTCCGCCAAGACCCTCAGCAATTTTCAAGTGGTCTTAGGGGAAAATAGTTTGGAAATCACTGCAATATGTACAAATTAAAATCAACAATCTACTACATATTTTGGAAAGTTGTTAGTTTGCTGTCTATTTGAGTAACTTTTAAGGAGCAAGCTTTCATCTATTTTTGGAAACAATTGGATACCATTCTGGAATCACAGAATCATAGAATAGTAGAGTTGGAAGGGGCCTATAAGGCTATCCAGACCCCCTGCTCAGTGCAGGAATACAACTTAAAGTATACCTGACAGGTGGTTGTCCAGATGCCTCTTCAATGCCTCTAGTGTTGGAGAGCCCACCACCTCCCTAGGTCATTGGTTCCATTGCCATACCGCTCTTACAGTTAGAAAGTTTTTCCTGATGTTCAGCTGAAATCTGGCTTCCTGTAGCCCATGATTCCATGTGCTGCCCTCTGGAATGATCAAGAAGAGATCCTGGCCCTCTTCTGTGTGATAACCTTTCAAGTATTTGGAGAGTGCTATCTTATCTCCCCTCAGTCTTCTCTTCTCCAGGCTAAACATGCCCAGTTCTTTCAGTCTCTCCTCATCGGGATTTGTTTCTAGTCCCCTTGTTGCCCACCTCTTTACCTGTTCCAGTTCATCTGCATCCTTCTTAAACTGTGGTGTCCAAAATCAAGATGGCAGACTGAACCTTTCACAACTGCAATGATTTTAACCACTGATTCCAAAACTGCATTGAGTTTTTGGTTTCTTAGAATCCCCGAGTGCCACCGGGTATGAGATTATTAGTTTATGTTTTGAAAGTTACTTGTTTATTCAATATGCATTTGGATATCTTCAAAGACATTATAGCCACATTTTGCACGATGGTTCCTGAGATCAAGGAGCATGCTTTAGCTTATGTTTGGATATTTTCAATCAAGATGGTGGACTGAACCTTTCAAAACCACACTGAGGTTTTGGTTTCTTAGAATTCCTAAGCTACACCAGATATAAGACTGCTAGTTAAGCAATACAAGACAGTAAGAAAGCTTAACTTGGGACACCTGAGCAGCACCAGTTATTTCTCTAACCTTTTCAGGCCAGAGTGAGATCCAGAGTGGTGCAGAGCTCAGAGTGTTGGAGTAGGACTTGGGAGACCAGTGTTTGAATCCCCCCTCAGCCATGAAACTCAATGGGTATCCTTGAGCCTGTCACTGCCTCTCAGCCTACCCTACTTCACAGGGTTGCTGTGGAGATTAAATGAGGAGGGGGAGAACCATGAATGCCACCTTGAGCTCCTTGGGATATAAATGTAATAATTAATAAATAAATTGTTTTTGAAGTGTTTGAATTGTGAAAATCGTTGCCTCCTGGATCTTTGTGTATTTTGGTCTTCTTTCTTAATACCTGTAAAGTTGACTGCCAGTTGTATGCCAGCAACTCTTCATGAGATCTGCTGCTGGTGACTAGGACCATAAGAAGCTGCCTTATACTGAATCAGACCACTGGTCCATCCAGCTCAGTATTATCGACACTGACTGGCAGCAACTCTCCAGGATTTCAAGCAGAAGTCTCTCCCAGCCCTACCTGGAGATGCTGGGGATTGAGCCTCAGACCTTCTGCACACAAGCAGATGCTCTAACGCTGAGCTATGGCCCTTCTCTGGTAGGGTTGCCAGGTTCAGGGCCTGAGACTGATCCTGTATCTTTAGGAGAAGAGAAAGTCAGACAAGGGCAGGTGTTCTTGCAACCCTGTGTGACGCCCTTCCCTGGCTCTCCCTGTCAGGTTCCTACCTGCTCGTGGCTACTGCCTTTCACTAGGCACCACCAGGGACTCCACCAGTCCAGACTGTCCTTTTTTATGGTTTCTCTCCCCGCTCTAGCACAGATCTCAATAGATCCCCCTGCTAGGCAGCACCACCAGTCACGTTCTACAACCAATGTTCCCAGAGACCTTACCTGAGTCTCTCTATCCGGTTACATTCGTGACTGCGTGCCTATGCTGTTCCCAACCCCCTTGTATCAATGCAGATAACTCATAACTCAGGGTTGCTCTGGATACTTATAATGTTATCTTCTCCTCTTTACCGCTGCCACCATTTGTTACTGTTTCCCTTCAGCCTTGGTTATTACCTTACCCTCCCTTCTGGTCTGTGAAACCCCAGCCAAGGATCAGGCCTTCGGTAAACCAAAATAGTATTTATTAAATAACATTAATAACAAGATAACTTTGATAATGATCTACAAGCTTATGGTTTCATCTATTACTGTGATATTTCACTTATTACTAATCCGAACTCCACCTCCCTCTTTCTCCACACTCTCCTGACATACACCAACTCACACCCACCTCCAAACTCCACCAAAACAACCCACTAACGTCCACCAAACACCTCTCAAACAACCCACTCACGTCCACCCAGATTCAACTGTCATCCTTCCATTTATACTCTCAGCCATCCAAACACTCAGCCAATCATCCAGCATTCTACTGCTCATTTACTCCCCCCTCCTCTTTCCTTCCACTTACCATGTATCTTCTATACAAACAGCACTTACCATATTTACATTAATACAGGAACATCACACCCTGTAATGGGAAAAACCACAAGGTGGAATTCTCCCTTCCCCCTGCACAACTTTTAATGATACAGAAGACCTCTGGGAGGCTGGGCCTGGCAACCAAGAGGTCTTCTGTATCTTTAAAATGTGTGCAGGGGGGAGGGAGAAGTCCACCTTGTAGTTTTTCCCATTACAGGGTTGCAAGATCACCTGCACTTGGCTGACTTTCTCTTTTCCTAAAGATATAGGATCGGTCTCAGGCCCTGAGCCAGGCAGCCCTATTCCCTGGTATGAGGAGAGTGCATGCTTTGCACCACATCCCCTGCAATGCGCAATCACTATTTGTATGCTCTTTCCTGGTTTTACTGCAGAAACAAAAGCTTGTTAGCAATCATTTCAAGGTCGATGTCAAGGGTTGGTATGGTCAAGCATCTGCCAAGGGCCCACACCCCTGCAGGGTCCCACTGGCAAGAGCGCCTCCTTTTCACCATTGCAAGTGGCTTGCTTGTTCACCTGCCTCATTCTGGCTCAGAGCATTGAAAGGAGCAGGATATGTCCCTGTCTCCTTGCTCAAGGGCTCTCTGGCTGTCAAGTGAGCAGGTGGTAGCAGTGAGGAGGAGGAAGGGGACCAGCAAGAGCAGCTGGCGACAATGGTGGTGAGGAGGTGGACTGACTGAAAGAGGCCATGGAAGGGGTGTTGCCCAAGGGTCCTCCAGAACCTGAAGCTAGCGCTGAATCATTTTGTCTGGTTAGTGTGGACTTTAATTCAGCATCTGGGCTCTAACAATCATCCTTCACATTCATTGTTTCTTTCCTGTCTTCTATTTATTTATTATTAAAGTTGTTCGCCCCCGGCTCATGAGGAAGGGCAAGGTACAAATAAATATTATTATTACTCTGTCTCTTTCATTCTTAAAATTGCCCAGGTTTGTATCACTAGTACATATTCTGCATTTATAAACTGTACTTTTACAAAAACACTGTGCCTTCATTGTTGGAGCCTGTTGAGGCAGAAACCTCTGCGGAAGGAATGGGAAGGTTCTGGGAGAAAAAGACAAACTGGAAAGTTAAAAAGTAAAATGCAGTTTGGGAGTTATTCTGTCTTTCCACTTTAGACTGGGGGTGGTGGGCAGAGCAATCCAACTCATGGGAAGCTGGTGGAAGGGGTGCCGGCGGAGGAGGAACCAGCGGGAACGTCCGTGGCATCGAATTGCTGTTAGGGAGCCTCTGGGCCAGCTGAATGCGGGCTCAGCTGGGAACTGTGCACAGGGACCGGAAAGTAAAAGCCAGCTCTCATGAATACCCCTACTAGGGAGTAAGCGCTCTCCCTAGTCTTCCATTGTTATTATTTTCTTAGACCAGCGTTTCCCAACTAGTGGGCCACCAGATGTTGTTGGACCACAATTCCCATCTTTCCTGACCATTGGCAATGCTGGCTCAGGCTGATGACAGTTGTGTTCCAACAACATCTGGTGGCCCACTAGTTGGGAAAGGCTGTCTTAGACTGACCTTTTTCATGACGTAACTTTGGCTTGGATTGGGACCCGCAGGAGTGCTCTGAACGGGAGTTAGATGTTGCGTAATCCCCCCCCAAGCCCTTGTACTCTTCAAGTACATTAAAGGTTGTCACACAGAGGAGGGCCGGGATCTCTTCTTGATCGTCCCAGAGTGCAGGACACAGAATAACGGGCTCAAGTTGCAGGAAGCCAGCTTTCGACTGGACATCAGGAAAAGCTTCCTAACTGTTAGAACCATACGACAATGGAACCAATTACTAGAGAGGTAGTGGGCTCTCCAACACTAGAGGCATTCAAGAGGCAGCTGGACAGCCATCTGTCGGGAATGCTTTGATTTGGATTCCTGCATTGAGCAGGGGGTTGGACTTGATGGCCTTATAGGCCCCTTCCAACTCTACTATTCTATGATTCCTCCAACATGTCCCCAGAATGCCCCTTTTTCAGGCCTTATGCCGGCTTATGCCAGCACCCCTTCTGCCAGGCTGGGCTTCCCTGATGGACTCTCGGCCGAGCCATCAGGGTCTCTGGTCCGCTGTAGCTGAGCCAGGACAAGAGGCTTCTGTCGGCAGAGCCCAGGTGAGCCGGGACCCTGGCAGCTCAGGGGTCTGCCGCATCCAACTCTCCTCAGCCTGGCATAAATATGAGTTGGATTGTGCCCTACGTTTCCACTTTTCAACTACAATGGTCACATCTCCAAAAAAGGGGAGAAAATGGGACACAGATTTGCATAAAATGTGATACATATATGCAAATATAGAAACAATTACTGTCATTTAAAGAGATCTTGCAGTCATAGGCAAGACCAGGTGATGTGTGTGCCTGTTGCTCTCTCAGTCCCAGTGCTCACCACTGATGGACAGTTTCAAGGCCTGTGCTGCTCCTTAGGGTTTGTTATCTTTAAACTGAACTTAACTGGACAGCCTTTGAAACAGAATACTGACCTCTATAAAGTAGGAGACATAGTCTCCCAGTTTTCACACCAGTCTCCTCCCTCTTCAGCCCAAATGTGTTGTGAAGGAGGGGGAAGGGAACACAGAAGGGTGTAAAAATAGCTTCTTCTAACTGGCATCTTGAAAAATTCTTGAGAGCTGCTTGCTTTCTAGGCCGCAGAGTCTGAAAAACCACAGGAAATTGTCTATTTGATCATTGCGGTTCTTTAGTTTCCTTTATTTTGTTTTATTTTTTGCTGTTCAGGGATCAAAAAGAAGTCAAATCCTTGCAAACTACAGACAAAACTTCCCGTTGCTTCACTGTTAAATGCAGGCATATTCCAACATTAAAACTGCAAGGTCTCTGATGCTTGAAAGCTGCGGTGTGTAACTATTAATTGGCACTATGTCTTGCCCAAGGAAATTCTCAGTCAGTGTAAAAACTGGTTTCTTCTAAAAGACATATTTCTTATATAAAAAAAAAAACTTCAGGCAAGTGCTTAAATACTGTTTTCCAGTAGCAATATATTGAAGGTATTTAGTTACTTAAAAACAAAACAGTCCAAAGGCCCATTAACGCATCATGTTAGGGTTGTGGCAACTTGCATCAACAGTCTCAGGATCACAGCTGAGAATAACCTTCTCCCTAGGTTTGAAAAGGCCCCTTGAATGTTGAGAAGGGGATTTCTCAGGAGCAGAAAGCCCTAAATGGCCCAGGCAGTCTAAAGGAGTGCTTGCATTCCCATAATCTTACCCAAGTCCTAAGATCAGCATCGGCCTTTGCTCTCTGGCCTGTCATTCATTAGAATCAAATTGGCAGCCACCAAGGTAGGCTGTCCATGTGTCCTGCGTTACAGAGAACAGCCCTTTATTTGAAGGAGTCCTCAATATGAGGTTGTGTCCACAACATATCCAGTTTAAAGATAAAGAACCTCAAGAAGGAAGAGCGGGCTTGAAGGTGTCCATCAACAGTTAGCATCAGGACAGCAGATTGTGCAGGCATACCTGTCACCTGGTCACAATCCTCCCCACTATGGAAATATATATTGTATTTCTATTTAAATGATAGTCTTTTTCTAAATTTGCATCTGTATATATAAATTAGCATATGCAAATATTATGTGAATCTGTGTCCACTTTTTCTTTATTGGTGATGTGTGTAACAAGAACAAGGCCTGCTCCATGGTGATGTTATGACTGTGAAACACCTTCCTTGGGGAAATCTGCCAGACACCCCTCTCTTCCCATTTTTATTATTTGCCAGGCTTTGAATGATTGATTTTATTCTTTTTGCTGGCTCTTGGATTAGATGTTTGTGCTGATATAGGATGCCCTCTTATTCATTGCCAAAAAAGAGGAAAAGCATCATCAAAGGCGAGTGAAAAAGAGGGCACAGATTTGCTTAAAATTTACATATGCTAATTTATATGGATAGATCCAAACTTAGAAATCCTGTTTATAATTTCAACAGGGAGGTAATACAACTCACCATAGGGGGGAAGTTTGTGACCAGGTCACCTCTGTGCCTGGCCAGTCTGCTGCCCAAGTGCTAACTGCTAATAAGCATCTTCATGACTCCTCCTGCTCTCCCTGGTTTTATCTTTAAACCAGACTTGGACTGGACAATCCTTCAAATAGACGACTCCACCCAATAATAGAGGATTGTCCTCTATTTATTTCTTTATTTATTATGTATTTAATTAATTTGTATCCCGCCCTTCCTCCCAGCAGGAGCCCAGGGCGGCAAACAAGGCACTAAACATCATAAAACAAATCTTAAAATACATTAAGACAAAGCAGCGTTAAAAACATTTTAAAAACTTTAAAAAGAGGTTAAAAACATAAAAACATATTAAGCAAATCTGATACAGACACAGACTGGGATAGCTCTCAATTTAAAAGGCTTGTTGAAAAACAAAAGTGTTCAAAAGGCGCCGAAAAGATAGCAGAGATGGAGTTCCACAGGGTAGGTGCTGCCACACTAAAGGTCCGTTTCCTATACTGTACAGAATGAACCTCCTGATAAGATGGTATCTGCAGGAGGCCCTCTAAAGTAACACACATGGCTGCCCTGCACAGATGTATTTTTGAACTGTTTGACACTGGGTAAACTGATGTGTGATTTTACAATTATTTTATTGCTTGGCCTTTTTCCTTTTTGTGAGCCGCCTTAGAAAAAGTTTTATTTTCCAAATGGGGTAAAAACTGTCTAAAATAAATATTTAAGTTAGATACAACTAGCTTAAGGCATGACAGCGGCATGTGCCATAAGGCAGTGATTCCCAAACTTTTTTCCCTACTTGAAAATTTGCTGTGGATCTTCGCAGACCACTTGTTGTAGCAATTGTAATGCACTGTGCTAGATGCTGTACAATTTTAATGATATTTTTATTGCTTTTTAAATTATATATTGTATTTTATTTCATTCCACAGAATTAAAATAATAAAGAAATAAAATCAAGAAATAAAAGAAGCAATTAAAATACAATTAAAAATCAATATGACTATTTAATGTGATGTCTCATGTCTTCAGCCACAAATCCAGACATGCGATGGACCACAGATGAGTGGTCTGTGAACCAGAGTTTGAGAACCCCTGCCGTAAGGCTCCAGAACTCCATTGGTGAAATGCCTTCCTTCCTTATAGATGCCCTCCTTCCTTTGTAGTTACTGGCTTCCCAGTAAACATATGGGCCCTTTTGTAGAGCATCTGGGGCAAGGGCCATCTGATGCTGCTTCTGTGCTGTGGCTGTTTTCTCCTGACCTGCTTTCCTTTCTTATTGCTTTGATGACCATTGTCATTTTAAAGTGGGAAGTCGTTTTAAAGCTCTCTCTGTGTGTTTGTTTTCCAAGGTGGAAAGGTGGGGTATAAGCATTTTAATAAATAGCTAAAATAAAATATTAGAGGCTGAGCTGCGCCTGGGGAGACTGCTGTTTGAAAGCCTACCTCAGCCATGAAGATGTAAACCTCTCTTTTTCAACAACAGTCCCCACATCTGTAATATGGACCATAATAATACTGACCAACTTACATATTGTAATAAATATGAAGTGCTATATATGCACTGGATATTTAGCTTATGGTCACTTTTGAAAGTGGACGTTTCTTTTGTGGAAATGGTGACTACATGACGTGGTGATGGGCCACCATCTTGGATGGCTTTAAAAGGGAGCTAGACAAATTCAAGGAGGAGAATAAAGCTGTCTATAGCTACTCGTCATGATGGCAATATGCTACCTCCAGGGCCAGAGGCATGATGCCAGTGAATTCCACTTGCTGAGGGGCAAACGTCTGGAGCGGGTACAGGTGTCATGTCCTGTTTGTGGGCTTCTCATGAACATCTGGTTGGCTGCTGTGAGAACTGAATGCTGGACTAGCTAGGCTTATAATCTGATCCAGCAGGACTCTTCTTCTTAGGTTCTCCTTGCAGAATTCGAATGATTTGCGTACAAGTCCTTTTTATAATGAATCATACCATTGACCATCTTGTGTTGTACTGTCTACCCTAGGAAGCAGGGCTGTGGAGTCGGAGTTGTGGAGTCAGAGTCAGAAGAAATTTTGGGTGGAGTCAGAGTCGGTAGAAATGTACCGACTCCGACTCTGGCTTCAAAATAAATTTTGATTGACATTTTTTTTTAAATATAAATTCAAAATGTCAAAGAAGCTTCCCATGAAGTAAGCTGTAGTTGAGCATTTCACCGTAACTCAAGACAGAAAACATTTTGTGTGTCAGTGTATGACACAGGACCCAGATGAAGACAAATGCTGTGATGCCAAGATCAGAGCATATTCAGGCAGCGATAAAAATGCTCCTACGAGAGCTTCCAATTTAAAAAGACATTTACAGCCCTTTCCAGGGCTGTGGAGTTAGAAGCAATTTTGGGTGGAGTCGGAGTCGGACAGTAGAAAAATAGAGGAGTCAAAGGTTTGGCGTACTGTCTCCACAGCCCTGCTAGGAAGGTCTTTGGAGCCTTGAGGTGTGGCGAGGAGTTCTTTCCCATCCAGCGCCTAATGGCTCCAATGTCAGTGGGGCAGTGAATCCATTCTGGGTTTTAATCTAAATTTTCAAAGTTCATAGAACCGTAGAGTTGGAAGGGGCCCTGTAGGCCATCGAGTCCAACCCCCTGCTCACAGCAGGAAATCCACAGCTAGAGCATCTCCCGCAGACAGCTGTCCAGCCTCTGCTTGAAGACATCCAGCGAAGGGGATCCCACCACCTCCCTAGGCAGTCGGTTCCATTGCCGAACTGCCCTTACTGTCAAGAAGTTCCTTCTAATATCCGGTCTGAATCTACGCTCTTGCAACTTAAAACCATTAGACCTAGTCCTACCCTCTGGGGCAGCAGAGAACAAATCTGTATCCTCCTCTATGTGACAGCCCTTCAGGTACTTAAAGAGTGCAATCATGTCACCCCTCAGCCTTCTCTTCACCAGACTGAACATGCCAAGTTCCTTCAACCTTTCCTCATAAGACTTGTTCTCCATACCGGCTATCATCCTCATCGCCCTCTTCTGAACCCACTCTAACTTGTCTATATCCTTCTTAAAATGAGGCCCCCCAGAACTGAACGCAGTATTCCAGATGAGGCCTGACTAATGCAGAATATAGTGGGACTATTACTTCCCTCGACCTGGAAACTATAGCTCTGTTTATGCAGCCCAAAACCGCGTTTGCCTTTTTTGCCGCAGCATCACACTGCTGGGTCATATTCAACCTGCGATCCACTACAATTCCAAGGTCCTTCTCACACGCACTACTGCTAAGCCGGGTATTTCCCATCCTGTACCCGTGCATTTTGTTTTTGTGGCCTAAGTGCAGAATCTTGCATTTGTCTTTATTGAATTTCATTTTATTAATTTCAGCCCAGTTTCCTAGTCTACCCAGGTCCCTTTGGATTTTATTCCTGTCTTCCATTGTGTTAGCTATCCCTCCCAGTTTCGTGTCATCTGCAAACTTAATAAGGATTCCCTCCACCCCATCATCTAAGTCACTGATAAAAATGTTGAAGAGTATCAGCCCCAGGACAGAACCCTGTGGCACTCCACTCGAAACCTCCTTCCAGTCCGAAGCAGAGCCACCGACGACCACTCTTTGAGTATGGTTTTCCAACCAGTTGTGAATCCACCTGACAGTATTTCCATCTAGTCCGCATTTGACCAGTTTGCTAATCAAAAGGTCGTGGGGGACTAAAACCCAGAGCGGATTCACTACCCCACTGACACGGGAGATCATTCTGACTGGAGAAACTGAGCACTGAACCCCAGCTTTTTTGCAAGCAAAGCAGTTCCTCTCCACACCTCACTCAGATAAACAACTTTTCTCCTAACAGTTGGATGAAATGATTATAGCCACCCTTAATATTAACAATGCTTAAATATTAAATTGTATTCCTGCTGCATCCGCAAGGAAAAAAAATAAAACAATGAAACTATAATGGGATTTCCTCTATCCCAGAACAGCTGAAAGAATCAGCAAAGTTGCCAGCTCTTTTCCAGGCTGCTGCCTTTCCTTCAGGGCTGTGGCCCTGAAGTTCTCTTGATGTGTTCTATGAAGTGTGTATTTTTAATGGCTTTTAACACAATTTTAGGAGAGTGCATGTATGCAAATGAAGGCTGTTTGGTGCCTTCCATCTTTATGGCTTTGTTCAGATGTAATGACAAACTGTGGTTTATCGCTACACGAATGAGTTGGCACAAGACTCAGGTTTGCACATACCCCCCCACACCTCTTTGTGCACAAGGGGAACAGAGTTTATTAGCAAGCCAGGACATCAAAACACAGTTTGTTAGCAAGTCAGAAGATCAAACCAGGATCAGATGTTGATATTCTGGCTAGGTAACAAACTGATTTGAACAAACCACCATTTGCTGAGTTTCAGTCCCCTTTCACTTGCAGGCAGAGGAAAGAGGGGGAAGTGTGCGAATCTGAGGCTTTTGCCAGCTCATTAATGTACAGCACTGGCACGATGGGTTAGCAACATCAGGCACTTGCTGAGGTCCATGCCCCAGTAGGGGGCCCAATGCCAATCCCTGGCCCTCCTGGTCATCCTCCTGCTTATCCTCCTGCTTTTCCTGCCTGGTCACCTGCCCCCTCAGAAAATGAAAAGTGAAAAGAACAGTAACTTCCATACACCTTATGCTCCCTCTCCCTACCTGGGAGATGGGGCCAGTTCAGCCCAGAGGAAGAAGCAAGCAAACAGGCAGTGGCAGCAGTGGTGGGATGAGGAGAGGGCACACTCAGGGAAGGGGCTTGCCAAGAGCATCCTTCCCCCCAAAACCTGGAACCAGCACTGTCTGTGTAACAACCATGGTTTATTGCAGGGGTGGCTAATAATAATAATGATAAAATTTTATTTATGAGTTGCCTATCTGGCCGAATTAACAGCCACTCTAGGCGACGTACATCACTACAATAAAATACAGTATAAAACAATGAGGGCCACAATCAGTAATTAGACTAAACACTACAATTCTGATTAATAACAGTATTAAAAGCTAACCCACCCCAGGGATCCCGTAGGCCTGCCTGAACAGCCAGGTCTTCAAGGCTCGGCGGAAACCTATCAGGGAGGGGGCATGGCGAAGGTCGAAAGGAAGGGAATTCCAGAGGGTGGGGGCCACAATCGAGAATGCTCTCTCTCTAGTCCGCACCAGCCTCGCTATTTTAACTGGTGGGACTGAGAGAAGGTCTTGTGTGGCTGATCTCGTCAGGCGGCATAATTGGTGATGCTGGAGGTGCTCCTTCAGATAAACTGGGCCGAAACCGTATAGGGCTTTATAGGTCAACACCAACATCTTGAATTGGGCCCGGTAAACAACTGGTAGCCAGTGTAGATCTACTAACACCGGAGTGATATGATCACAGCAACGGCTGTTCTTAATCAATCGTGCCGCCGCATTCTGTATCAGTTGTAATTTCTGGACCGTTTTCAAGGGTAACCCCACGTAGAGCGCATTACAGTAGTCTAAGCGGGAGGAGACCAGGGCATGTATCACCCGTGGGAGCAGATGGACAGGAAGGTAGGGTTGCAGCCTCCTTATCAGATGTAATTGATACCAAGCTGCCCGGCTCACTGCTGAAACCTGAGCCTCCATGGACAGTTGGGAGTCAAGAATGACCCCGAGGCTGCAGACCTGGTCTTTCAGGGGCAATCTTACCACATTAAACACCAGGTCTATTCCTCCTAACCTTCTCTTGTCTCCCACGAGCAACATCTCAGTCTTATCGGGGTTTAGTTTCAGCCTATTCCTTCCCATCCATCCACTTACGGATTCCAAGCACTTGGACATGGTGTCCACAGCCAACTCTGGTGAGGACTTAAATGAGAGATAGAGCTGAGTGTCATCCGCATATTGGTGGCACTGCAGCCCAAATCTCCTGATGATGGCCCCCAGCGGCTTTACATAGATGTTGAATAGCATGGGGGAGAGGATAGAGCCCTGTGGCACTCCACAGTTGAGAGGCCAAGGGTCTGAAACCTCATCCCCCAGTGCCACTCGTTGATGTCTGTCTGAGAGATGGGAACGGAGCCACCGTAAAACGGTGCCTCCTATTCCCAATCCCACCAGGCGATCTAAAAGGATACCGTGGTCGACGGTATCGAAAGCCGCTGAGAGATCCAGGAGGACGAGGAAGGTATATTCTCCCCTATCCAACGCCCTCCTCATATCATCCACCAGGGTGACCAAGGCTGTTTCAGTTCCATGTCCAGTCCTGAAGTCCGATTGGATCTAGATAATCTGCTTCATCCAAGTGTGTCTGTAACTGTTTGGCCACCTGTGGCTCTCCAGATGTTGTTAGATGGATGTGGGTTGATGGGAGTTGGAGTCCAAATGTATCTGGAGGACACTATTTTGGCTATCCCTGATCACTGTTTTGTCTGAAGTGGTGCTAGTAACACCATAGTATTTGAATACTACTGATGTTACACAAAAGTAATACTGGTTCTATTTACTGTCTATAAGTCCATCAGCTAGAACAGCCTTCGCCAACCTTGGGCTTGCCAGATGTTTAGGACTACAATTCCCATCAGCTTCATCCAGCATGGCCAGTGATGACATGAGTTGCAGTCCAAAAAATAGGGAGGGCACTGCATTGGCTACCCTTGCCTTAGGATGGGCAGTGGGTTCATTTGTGGCTGAACAATCTGTCAATGGATCTTTGCGTGCATCCTGGCTGCACAGAAGTATTTGCAAATTCAAACACATTCATTTTTATTTTCTTCTTCTTGATCCTTCCATAGCCTGCTTATCCTTAACAAAAGTTCTCTGTGGGATGCCAGCTTCCTCTGTTTGTAAGATTGCTATATCAAATATCAAAAACTGGAACATAATCCTGGAAATTCAATATGATTGGGTTGCACTTTCTCATGCGACAGGAATCGTTTATTAATACAGTTGTGGGAGTGTTGTACTGGCCTTAATGTTATTGAGGTCACCAAGGCGGAAGAGAGTGCCTCAGTACAGCCAGGGGCATCTGAAACGTGCACCCAAGTTAAAAGTTTGTAAAGAAGAGTTTACAATGAACTACAAACAAGAAACAAAACTAGAACAGTAGGCAGCTTGGAATCTATCTGCCTTTAAAAAAATATCCTGCATTATGGGTTTTTGTTTTTTTTTTAAAGCAAAGAATGTAACAATGTTTCATTTCACAATGGTAGAATAGCTGCAGTCAAACAAATTCAGTGTAAGTTTGTGGGAATGGGGAATAAAAGCAAAACGACTACATTCTATTTTTGTTTTAGTCATGCTCAACATCTCCTCCAGAGTCAAGAACAGGGACAAAATAGCAATTTACTAGGGCACCAGAAAAGAGAGACTGTCCCTAGTAAACAAGGACAAGTTGAAGTATATTATTATTATTATTGGCATTTATGTTAACACCTGATATATAAAAATATATGCACATAGAGCTCTGTTGGGTTTTAAAGAACAGGGAGTGGTTTGAGAAAACAAGAGCTTTCTGGAAACCCTTTTAAAGCACGTGACCTCTTGTATTTTCTCAGTTCAGAAGCTGGTTTCCTGTTGTGGTCCCAGCCTTTTCCTTCCTGTCTATTCCAGCAGCACTGGAAGATGAAAACCATAGAAAGACTACAGTGATTTTGGAATTCTGTGGCATTATGAAATAAAGCAGTATGATTTTTTACAGAACCATAGGTCTTTTGTGGAGAGAGAAAGGGGCATTGGAGGTCTTCTTGTCCAGAGTTCTTCAACCTAGGGTCCCCAGATGTTGTTGAACTACAGCTCCCATAATTCTCGGCTAGTTTAGCCAATGGTCAGGGATGATGGGAGCTATAGTCCAACAACATCTGGAGGGACCCAAGGTTGAAGAAGGCTTATCTCAGGTGTGAGGAAACTTTGGCCCTCCAGATGTTGCTGAACCACAACTCCCATCAGCCCCAGCCAGCATGGTCAGTGGCCAGGTATGATAGGAGTTGTAGTTCAGCAACATCTGGAGGGCCAAAGGTTCACCACACCTGGTTTATCTAGTCTAATCTCCTGCTCAGCTGGAAAACCTGTGGCCAGGTGTTGTAGGACTCCATTCACACGGTCAGCTGGTGGAGTTACGGTGTCATTCAGAGTGAAGGAACAGGCCTATCTGACTCACACAACAGAATCTACTACAAATTTCTCCTGTACACGCCCCATTGACGAGAGCACAGTTTGAACTCTGGAGCAACTCCTGTTCATTTTAAGACACACATGGAGAGCTTCCCGGTGGGTTGTACTCTATGTCAATTAGTGGGGTGTCATGTGGATTTTCTTCCACCGCAGGAATGAAAATGTTTTAGGCCAGCCCTTTGTAGTGTTCCTTAAAATAAGGTATATCAAGAAAGTCCCATCAACTGTAGTTTGAATGTCTAGACTGAAAAAAGAGGATTGCTTCTTGTTCAGATTTCTTGGTATTATCCAAGGCCCTATTTGAGTAGGAGGACCAGCTCTGGCATTTAATAAGTGCTTTGAGTCTAATATTGGCAACGTGGAGCCAAGATTCTGTTTCAGATACAAACAAGGAGTCCTAAAATTCAAGCCGAAATAAACCCATTCTTGGTAGGATTAAAATGCACAGCACTGAACCATAGAATCTCTCATTTTCAAATTCAGCTCAAGTATCATCTTTGAACAACTGTTATTTAAAGATGAGCAAACTGTTAAAGTGTCAGAACCTAGAAGAGTGCTGATGGAAAACCGAGAGCACAGTGCCCTCTTGTATGTGTACAGAGGGCTCCTTACATAGGAGGAGCAGGAGATCTGCGCTGCCGGTTGTGCCATCAGCATTCCATGGCTTCCCACCCCGAGGTCCACACATTGAACTTGGATGTCTGAACAGGGACACCTGTGCATAGAGACTTCCACATGATCTGGGGCCCAGGCAGCTCCCCTGCCCTTCTGACCTGGACAAAGTCACCTGTTCTGCTGTTGTATCTGATCAGTCACAACTGCCCCTGACACCAGCATGGTAGGAGGGTGCTTCCTCCTGTGAGGCTCCTAAATGCTGTCAGGTCAGCTGTCTGAGGGAAGAACTGTGTGCCAGGAGCTGCCCTGTCCTCCTGGCCTGGATCTGATCTGGAGGGAAGAGTATACCTGGAGGTGGGGGGGACTTGCCCTTTATCAAGGCCATGACAGTCTGGGCTGCCACTGACATCGGTGAGGAGTTGTTCTACTAGATAGCCAGAAACTGCATAGACAGAATGATATAATTTCATCATAAGAATTGTAATTTTAAGAATTGGCGCTTGAGCTTGTTTTCCCTTCCTCCGTCCAGTTTCTTTTTCCTTGTGTGTTATCTCTTGTTCGATTGTGCGCCTGAGGACAGGGGCTGTTTTAGTTCTGATTTGTGTAAGCTGTTCTGACAGCCTTTTGGGCACTGTTTAAATGCCTTAAATTAGTAAAATTAACAAACCCCACTTGTGCAGGGTTTAAAATCCCATGGATGCTTATGTGCATAGAGCTCTATATGCCTAGGCTTCCCACATTCACACATTTATGCACAATTCAGTTGTTCACACAGGTTTCTAACAGGGGGAGGGGCAGCAGAATGGCCACACTGCCTCTTTTGTGTGTGGATCTCCTTCATGTGGAAAACGTGTGAAGGAGACTAAAGTCACAAGGAATTCAGCTTGGGAGAACAGCAACCATGTTAGTAGTACCAGGTGTTGAAAATTTAAATCAATTGAATCACAATGTACAGATATGCCCCAACTGTTCCTGTTTGCCAGGGAGAGGCACCATTTTTGGGCCCTGTTGCTGGTGATTCACTGCCCCTATTTTTTCCTCTAGGGTAGGGGATGCCTTGTTAAAATGTTGTTAGCGTGAATTGCCAGAGTTGTTTATCTCTGTCCCACCCCTTCTCTCCTCTGGGTCTTCCATTACTGGGACTTAGGGAATGGGACTTAAATGTGCTTAACTTGCCTGTATTGTGCCTGCCAAATTTATTTGATCGTTTTATCATTCCATGCTGATGCATAAAACAGCAGGGACATAGGAACAGTCTGCTGGATCAGGCCAGTGGCCCATCTAGAACAGCATCCTGTTTTCACAGTGGCCTACCACTGTGATGGGAAGCCCACAAGCAGAACCGAAGTGCAAGAACACTCTCCACTCCTGCCATCTCCGGCAGCTGCTAGCCAGAAGCAGGGTGCCTCTGACAATGCAGGCAGAGCATAGCCATCATGGTCAGTAGCCACTGATAGTCTTATCCCCCATGAATTTGTCTAATCCTCTTCTAAAGCCATGTTGGTGGCCATCCTGTGAGAGTGAATTCCACAGCTTAACTATGTGTGGTGTGAAGAAGTACTTTCTTTTGTCTGTCTTGAATCTTGCAACATTCAGCTTCAGACAGTCTTTCTGCCTTTCCAGGAACCCTGACAGTCCTTATTTCTCCTTTACATTCAGTGTGAAAAGTGTGCAATCCAACTATGGTTGCTTAAAGCTGACTTTGCTGTGGTGATCCGGGTAATCACAAGGATTGCTTTCTATGAATCATCCTTTGCCTATCTGGTGCCCTCCAGAGGTTTTGGACTATAGCTCTGCTGGCTGGGGCTGATAGGAGTTGTAGTTCAAATCCTCTGGAGGGCACCAGGTTGGCAAAGGCTGCTGTAAATCTTTTCTGTGCATGCTTCTGGTAGTGTTTGTGGCTTGTTCGGAATGCAGCACTGCAGCTTTGTACAGTTCTAGGCCTCTGTGAGTGATCAAATTATGCCCATCCTGCATTCTTTACTTTGGCTGGCTACTGCAGGGCAGTTCATTTGAATTTAAGATAACATTGTTAGTTTTCAAGGCCCCAAGTGATGTAAACCCTGCCTGTGTGACTGGCACTTTGCATCTTTCCTGTGGGGATCCCTCAAACAACACCTCCCTTCTATTTGCCTTTGTCTCTCCCAACTTCTGGAAGGGCTGAAAGGCCTTGCTATTCTCAAAGGTGTTTTGCAAGAACCCTTTTTGCCTTTCTTGATAGATTCTTCCCTTCCCTTCAGGGTAGTGAGGGGGATTCTCTGCTTTACCAGGAAATAACCATTCATAGGTCTGGGAAGCCCCGCTCCAGCAAGTCTACCTGTTCACCTGGACATACAACAATAGAAGCTACTTGGCACTGCAAAGCAGCAATTTAGGGCTGTGGGTACACCTAAAATGAGACACATTCCATATTGTGAAGAGGGAAAAACATAGCTGCCATTCCTGTGACTTACTGAGGGGGAAAAACTACAGTGTAAGTAAAAGAAAAACATGTGAGGATAAAACGGGGGGAGGGACCATGTATACCACCCTGAGCTCCTTGAGGAAAAGTGGGGAAAATTTCATGAATGAATTCGGATATACATGTACAATAATCCTTTTAAAAAAAGAATGGGTCTCATTTCAGATTTCTGTTAGTAGGGCTATCTGTGTGGTTTGCCCTGAGTCAATACCTGGACATTTTATTTATTTATTTATTATTTGATTTATATCCCACCCTTCCTCCCAGCAGGAGGTAGCTCATGATGTTCCAGTGATGTGTCTCAATGGGAGCAAAGAAGGCTCGCTGATGGTCAGAGAAGAGGATTCATCTGGATTCCTCCCTTTCTTCAGCCACAGGGATTGTGCAAGGTGTCTTGTGTTTGAACAGAACAACAGACTGCAGTTTGAGTGTGGCAGAAGAGACAGAACTGGGTTTGAGCTCTGTTGGCATCATAGGGTGCTGGCTGGCAGAACATGCAGGCAAAAGTCCTCCCCCATTTTTGCTTCCCAGCAACTGATCTTTAGAAACACGCTTGGCTTTGAACTTTGCATGTAGCCATCATGACTAGAATCATAGAATAGTAGAGTTGGAAGGGGCCTATAAGGCCATCAAACCCAACCCCTTGCTCATTGCAGGAATCCAAATCAAAGCTTTGATTCAGATTCCTGCATTGCGCAGGGGGTTGGACTTGATGGCCTTATAGGCCCCTTCCAACTCTACTATTCTATGATTCTATGAAAGCATTCCCAACAGATGGCTGTCCAGCTGCCTCTTGAAGGCCTCCAGTGTCGGAGAGCCCACTACCTCTCTAGGTAATTGAGTCCATTGCTGTATGGCTCTAACAGTTAGGAAGTTTTTCCTGACATTCAGTCAAAATCTGGCTTCCTGCAACTTGAGCCCATTATTCCATGTCCTGCACTCTGGGACGAATGAGAAGAGATCCCAGCCCTCCTCTGTGTGGCAACCTTTCATGTACTTGAAGAGTGCTATCATATCTCTCCTCAGTCTTCTCATCTCCAGGCTAAACATGCCCAGTTCTTTCAGTCACCTCATAGGACTTTGTTTCCAGTACCCTGATCATCCTAGTTGCCCGCCTCTGAACTGTTCAGTAGTAGTAGCTGTTGATAGTTTTATATGAATTTAGCATGACCCAAAGTTGTGTCGTGTTGTACCAGTATTACATCTAGTTTGGTGGTAAGCCTATGCTTGCTTATTCAAATGTTAGCCCCAATGAGTTCAATGAGATGTGCTCCCAGAAAAGTGTATGTTAGATTTTTGTTGTGCTACTACACCTTAGGCACATTTATTTAGATGTCATTGATTTCAGAAGGGCAGCAAAGGCCATTTTATTTCAACAAGCCGTTGTAGAGTGCCATCCTTAAATTGTTTGATGCTGCCACTGCCTTTTACTCTCTTTTTTAAAGTTTGTTTACTGACCGGGTTTACTGATATTTTGGCTTTTACTACTCTGTTTTTTTGTCTTAAGCTGCCTTGGATATTTTCTTGTTAGGTGTGGTATATATGCACAAAATAATAAAGATGTTTATGAGAGTTTCTTCCAAGTTAAATTCTACAGCCATAGCTGATCAAAGCAGCAAATATTTTGCATATTGCCTGTGATAGCTCATCTGTGCTAAGCTGGACCTTGGTTTCTTTTAGGACAAAAGCTGTGTGTGTAAAATTTTGGTTTCCCACTTGGGTTTTGGGAAGCAGGTTCTGATGATGTGGGCAGTAGCCAATCACAATAGATTTGGCAACAATAAATCCATTATGACTTTAAGATGCCCCAAGACTCTTTGCGGAGTTGTTTTTTGCTGCAAGACACTTAGGCTGCAATCTTATACACACTCACCTGGGAGCAAGTTCCATTGAACCGAATGGAGCTTACTTCTGAGTAGACATATCGCCAATACACACTTCCCTCGGAGCAAGTCCAACTGAACTCAGTGGGATTTACTTCTGAGTCGATTGCACTATTAACACGGATCTAGATATGATTATTCTGGCTGAAAAACAGAATTGCAAATAAGAAAACAAATCACCATGGGCATGAGACGGGAACAAGAGTCCAAAAACCTCTGGCAAACTGGTGACAGGCCGACGACTCCCTCTTTATCTTCTCGTCACTCTGCAATCGCCTCCATCCTCCTTCGGTCCTTTGCCTTCCCAAGCCTCCCTCCTCCCGTGGCCTCTGATAGGCTCGCCCGCTCCAGGAAACTCGCTGCCCCAGTCGTCGACAGGGTTCGCAGCCCGAACCAAAGCGCTGGAAAGCAAAGGGGGGAGCCGAAGAGGACCGATGCAACGCAAAAGTCGTCCCGCCCCCCCCCCCCAGCATTTGCGAACGCTCTCCGCCGTGCGTCCGGAGGGCAGCAAAACCTGTTTCTCTTTGCAACTGTTACACATACTTCTTTGGAGAGGAGGGGAAATATTGCACGAGGGGGGGCAAAATAAATAAATAAATGAGAAAGTCCCCGAGCATTGCAAGGTTCTGCGGCCCCTTTCGAGAAGTGCCTTTATTGCAACGGCGTTAGCATTCTTAATTCTTTTTCTTTTCTTGACGTAACATATTCTTTATAGAGTGATGTCTTTGGGGGGCGGGATGCGTATGTATGTGCGGCAATCCGTGCAAAAAGCAAAGCAAAGCAAGGCTGACTTCGGTCTCTCTCACTCCCCTCTGCTCTCCCCCCCTCAGGCTCCCCCCTCCGGGGAGGAGAGCGAATGGACACTCCCAACAAGTCAGACATGTCAGTGGTTGCTGAGAGAGGCAGGCATGTAGCTGCTGCTGGGAACGGGAGAAGCAGCGCCGCCGCCGCCAACAACCAAAAGCAAAGAGCAGTAGCTGTAGCTGCTGCGCTGCGCCTCCCTCCTCTTGCAGGGGAAGCTGCTGGGAACCGGACAAGCCGCTGCGGCCAAGAGTTGCCTCGCTCATTTATTAATTAATATTATTGTTGTTATTTCTGTGCGCACGCAAAGGAGGCGAGGGCGGCGGCAGCGGCGACCTCCTCTCGGCTTGAGGGTATTCCGAGTATGAGTATCGTCCTCCTCCTCCTCTGCTCCGCCAAGCCTGGAGGAGCTGCCGGACTTTGAGCAAACTTGACCCGCCGCCGCTTCTTCTAGGGGAGCATGCTGATTTGGGCGGCGGCGTGAGAAGGAAGGAGACGTCGAAGGAGAGCGGGAGAAGTTTGGCGAGCCGGCGAGGGGACGACGGACCCCGGGGCTTCCAGGCAGGGCGAGAGGGACTGAGGCAAGCGAGGGCTGCTGCTGCCGCCGCCCGCCTGGTCCCTCCATTCCCCCCTCCTCTGTTTCCCCTCCTCCGGGGACTGGAAGGAAACAAAATGTCTGCCCGAGCCGCAGCTGTTTCCAACAAGGTAAGCGAAATCCACCTTTGCTTGGTCGCCCGCCTGCCGGCCAGGCGGCCAGCGCCGGAAAAAGGTGAGGCCGGAGCGCTCCCGGCCCCACACGGACGGACAGATGGAGGGAGTAAATGGGGGGGCGCTCAAGAGGGAAGCCCCTTTGCTCGCCTTCTCCCCCCTCCCATTGCAAGTCGGTCGCTCTCTCTGTCTCTCTCTCACATACACACATTCTTGTTAGTTGTACGTGAGAAAGTGTTTTGCTTGAGAAGGGTTGCCTCAGGTTCCCCAAGATAATAAATGGGAAGGGGGAGGCGCGTGGTTCAATAGGGCTGGGGGCTCACAGGGCGATATCCTCTGCCTTGTTCTGTGTGTGTTTAATACATGGGTATGGCGTGTGTTTGTATATGTACATATCTACACAGAGAGAGATGTATGTGTGTGTCTATTTAATAGGGTTAGTTGGGCTTTCCCCCCCCCAAAAAACCCCTCTACTGTACTGTGTATTTGTGATGATACACAACACGCATCTGTGTTTCTCTGTATAACTTGGTTGGTTGTTGGTTCACATGGCGCTTTTCCCCTCAGGGCTTCGGCTCTCCCCAAGTGTTTTAAGATGTGGGTGTTTTGTTGTTAAGGGTTGGGGGGCTGTAGAGTCAACCTGCCCCTCCAAATTCCTTTCTTTGCTGAGAAGCACTTTTGTTGATTGCGTTTTGTTTAAATGCCCCACTCTTTTTACAGTTTTCTTTGCACTTTGGCTAAAGGCCAGAGGTGGTGTAGAGCAATAAACAAAACCCTGAGCTCAGTGAACATTTAGGGAAGGGTCGTCTTGATTGTGTGTGTGTGAGAATGCAATCCAGTACCTGTCTACTCAGAAGAAAGCTCCATTGGGTTCATTGGGACTTACTTCCTAATAAGTGTGCATTGGATTGCAGCATTACTCTCTTCAGGTGACATAATTGTTCCCCCCCCTTCTGTTGGGTGAAGGACTGTTTGGTGCTGTCAGGATGCCACAAAGCTCGAAATTAGTTCTTTCTGGAGTGGGGAGAGAATGGTTATTTTTTAAATCTCTTCTTGGAGGGCAGGTTTTAAAAGTTTCTACAGGATGTTTACAAAAGGGACCCAAGACAACAAGATTTTAAACTTGCTT
Organism: Rhineura floridana; assembly: GCF_030035675.1. Classification (NCBI taxonomy): domain Eukaryota; kingdom Metazoa; phylum Chordata; class Lepidosauria; order Squamata; family Rhineuridae; genus Rhineura; species Rhineura floridana. The sequence continues at coordinate 33,136,744 of NC_084493.1, forward strand.
ACTGAACAGTAAGTCTAACTGGGTTCAGTGAGGCTTATGCCTGAAATAAATGTGCTTAGGATTGCAGCCTTGTAGCTCAATCCTGTGCACATTTACTTGGAAGTAAGCCCCACCTGGTTCAGTGATGCTTATCCCCAAGTGAGTATGCTTGAGGTTGTTGCAGGCTTGGCCTCCCACTTTGTTTTGGGATTGTACCATGAAGGTGGGGTGAGGTGGATTCTGCCCTACAGTTTGCCAAGCAGCTAGCTTTTAAAATGGGATGTATCAGGGTGGAAACTTCCTTCCGGTGCTTTTAAAATATGGGCTCTGGAATGTCTGTAGTAGAAGGGCCTGGCTGTGGGGTTGCAGTTCTGCCTCATAAAAGTTGCAACAGAAAATGTTTGCTTTGAGATTTCAACTCCTAGCAAAATTGTATGTTTCTGTGCTTTAATCTGTGGTGTGAATGGAAATAACTTTTTCAAGCACGTGGGGTGTGTCTGTGTGAGGGGATGTTTTTTGTACTCCAAAAGGACATGTCCTTTCTCAGGAATTTCACATCTGGAATTCCTGAAACAGCAGGCTTTGCAATTCCTGAAATACAGGATTTCTCAGCAACTCCCTCTGAATCAGCTGTTGCTGACTTAGTGCAAATATGTGTTGGGTGGTGCTGTTGAATACAAGAGAAACTCCACCTGCTCTGTAGGCGTAGTATATGGCACAGGTGCATGTGATACTGTGACCTCCCTCTACTGTGTGTGTGTATGTGAGCTGTGTTTTTTCCCCTGGGGGAAGGAAGTGGAGTTGAAATGCTCAGCAGGTTCCTGCTTACATGTTTTTGAAATCTTGAAAGAATGGCTGTAAACTTTTTTAAAAGTTAAAATAAACCTTCTCAGCTGGAATTATAAACAGCTCTTCTTGGTTCTTGTAGATGCATTACATTAATTGTTTCATGTCTGCTGTGTTAAGGAGTATTGCTAAAGAGTTCATTAGAAATGTTTGCTCACAAGTGAAACTATGCAGTTTCTGTCTGATGTCATTGCTTGGTATGTACTTACGCCTGAACCCTGGGCCTCTAACACGGCACTAATGCAGTAGCGTTGCCGCTTGGCACAGATTCTTGGCACTACAAAAGGTATCTGGTGGCATTCATGAATACTCATTCACCAGTAAGTATCAGGTACAGTTTCTGAAGTTTTATTTTTAACTTAACTTTTGTTTTGGTGGTGCTTGTAAAGAATGTGACTCACATGTTATAGAAGCACCAATATGTTCGTAGTAGCTCTTTCCCCCCCATTTTTTGGCATTGTCTTGAGGAAAACACACATACACCATGACAAGCACTAGAATGACTTTCTGCTCATTCGCCAATTGTGTTTATCTTTAGGTTATCTTGGGTGATCTATATCAGCCTTGGCTAACTTGTTTCTCTCCAGATGTTTTGAACTACAACTTGTGTAATCCCCAGCCAGCATGGCTGATGGGAGTTGTAATCCAAAGCATATGGAGAGCACCAGGTTGGCCAAGGCTGATGTGCATATGAAACCAACTGATAAATTTTCTATTGGAAACCTGCACACTTGTTACCTTTCTGTTGCAAAGAGCAGGACTGGGGGTGAGGGAATTCCAGGCATGTACAAATAATTACTATAATGCCAAAGATTGTGAAATACTTCTTTGGAAATTGTGCCCCTTAGAATGTTGGTTACACCTAGTTAATAAAGTGAATATTGCTTTTATCAGTATTCTTTATTTGCCTTGTGAGAACATTTGAGTTTATTTATTTATTATTTGATTAATATCCCGCCCTTCCTCCCAGCAGGGGCCCAGTTTCAGAGTGGTTGTATAGCAGCTGCAATGCTGTGTAAAAATATGGTGGGGGGCCAGTGGTCTGTTTGAGCCTTTTGTGTTGCCCATTGTTCTCAGTAGTAAGGAATGTATTTCTGCTCTTCCTGTTTTCTGTCCTGTGATTAGGGGGTAGAGTTCATTTAAAACACACACACACAAACACACACACAAGGACAGTTGATTTGAACTATTGACTTAAAAGCAGTGTTACCATTTGCCCCCCCCCCCAAATAATACAATTCTAGCTGCTTTTCCATACCAGGTATAATGGTTGTACAGTGTGAACGTACAGAAGGAAGTAAACATAGCCCTGATTTTGTATTAAAGACAACGTTGAAAAAAGTGGGTGACAGCCGTTTCAGATTAGTCATATTGAACTTACTTTGTTTCCACAGATGTGTGGAGATGTAACCCTTGCTACTGTTCACATGGATCTACTCCCCCCTTTAAAAGGATGTGTGAACACTTGGGGATAGCTTTGCATTCAGAAAATGTAAAAAAAAAGCTAATTGTATGAGGTGTGATTGTTTTTACTGCTTACTGTTGCTGTGTTTAACTGTTCGTTTGTTATTAATTTAGTGGAAAAAGCTTAAAGGGCTTTTAAGAAGAATGGGGAGAAGTAATAAGTATGTGTCCATGATACTCTTCAGTTACATTGCGGATAGCATCCAAAGTTGTAAAAAGATGGATAATTGCATTTTCTCTGCAACAGCAAATTACAGTTTGGGGTACTGCCAAACTTCAATCTCCAGTTTTCAAATAGATGAGCTACCTGGGGAAGTTGTTTAGAGCCTTTCAGTAACTAATGGCAGTGCGATCCCTCCAGAGGAACGATAATATGAAAAGACCCTTTAATCAAGATAATCACTTTAAGTTTTGCAGAGTTTTAACCAAAGCTCTGAATGTGGAGTGAAGGTCACTAAAAAAAAATCCTTGAGATTGGATCTTTCCATTCTCTTCTTCAATAAGCAACATTTTAATAACTATATAACTTGTTATAACACAATATTTTCATGTCTTCTATATCTTGGTCAAGTTGTCTTTCAGTGCAGAGATAAATATTATATTTAGTTGGGTTCTTTTTCTAATTAGAAGTTTCTTAGTATAAATGCTGATTGCTTTTGTCTCCTTTAAGGCTTTTCATCCAGGAAAACTTCTTCATTCTTATCAGAGGAGTTTTGCTGGTTCTTGTGATGACACTGCTTGAATATTTTAGAATTGCGGTAGGAGTCGAGGCCCAGTAATGAATACTTATTTCATTCTTCTTACAAGGGAGGAGTCGGAAGTTATTCTGGTTGTAGTTGGTCTGGCTTTTCTGCAGTCAGAAACGTAAGCAGTATGTTTCAGGAGGCAGATTTTTGTGTTGTAGGAACCTTAGAATAAATCTGTCATCCCTTTCTTAATATAGAAGTCTTGTATTTTGCATACTGTGAAAATACAGTTCAGGTGTTTTTATTGTCTGTAATGTAGTGTATGCTGCTAGCTCAGTAAGGCTTCAGCACACTAAATTAAGACTTAAAACAGGACACCTTAGGACATACGGTGAATTATGCATTTCTTAAATTACGCATTTTTTAAAGTGTTGATAACAAGACTGGAAACAGTGTATTGGCTGAAAACTGCATCTGTCCCATCGAACAGGCAGATGCAATTTGTAACCCACCTTGGGTTTGAGAATGAGAAATAAGCTAATTATAATAAAGGCTTTCTCTGCCTACTGTAATCAGTTTGGTTTGTTTGGCCTGTTGGAGATTTACCTCTGGTTAAACTTCTGTTCAGTGCTACTGAAAGATAACTCCAAAGATATCTTGGAGTAGAGGCAGACATTCTGAAGTATGGTGTAAGTTATTTGAACATGCAGTCTCTGTCTTGAATACAAATACTCAGAGTTAGTGTGGTGTAGTGGTTAGACTAGGAGCCGGGAGACTAGGGTTCAGTCACCAGTTCCCAGCCTAATAACCCTCATGGGGTGGTTGTGAGGATAATGTGGAAAGGGGGAGGACAGTGTAAGCCACCTTAAGCTCCTTGAGAAAAGGTTGGAAATAAATGTGGTGGTGATGATGATGATGATATGAAGGTGTTCTGAAAACCAATTCCACTACATTGCAGAGTCTCACCCTGGCTTGTTACGTCGTCCAGTTAATTAAGAACATGCCCTATTTACCTTTATGTAAATGTACATAGCTTTGTGATCATTTTTCCATGTCCACGAGTGCACTAAAGAGATCTGATTTTTATAATTTTTTATTCAGGTTGGCAGACGCAGAAGGTCATGTTATCTACAATGGAATGTAGAGCTAAGCACCTTACAGGTCATCAGTTCATATCTGGTCTGGATTATCAAGGACCGTAAACAGTAACTGCTGATTCTGTGGTTTGGAAAATAGCTCTTGGGATACTGTGGAAACAATTGTCTGTATGTCATTAATTACCTATATTGCTTGAAGCTTTGAGCAAATTCTGATGCAACTCTTTTTGTGTTTAGTTTCCTCTTTTTTGAATGAATCCCATGAGTGCCTACTAACTCATTAACATGTTAAGTGGAATCTGGTCAGATCATGCTTTGTTTAGTTGATGTTCCAGGGGTTTGGCTGCAGGAGAAGTTGTGGCCAATACACATTTCATAAATCAGGGATTGCCAGTGTGGTGCTCTCCAAGTGTTGTTGAACTGCAATTACCATGAGCCCCAGCAAGAACAACCACAGGTCAGGGATGATGGGAGTTGTAGTCCAATAAGATCTGAAAGGCACCACATCAGTCAGACCTGCCATAAAAGCATTCCCATATCTTTTTCCAGTGTAGATACTCATTTTTCCAGTGTAGATACTCATTGGAGTCCATTAGTGGAAAAAAAATACTACATTGACAGTTGTCTTTCCCCACCACAGCACCATGTATTGCCATTTCTTGCCATTCCTATTTTATGAATGTTCAACTCTGAATTTCTTCATAAACAGCATTGTGAAAGATGTACAAGAACAAATAGAATAATCCTCTAAAGCAGGGTACTGTTTCTGGTAGATTTGTCTGAATAGTATCGCTTAACAAAAGAATAACAAAACTAATCTATGCCACTGTTCTTCAGCCTTGGCTCCCCAGATGTTCTTGGACTACAAGTACCATCATCCTTTGAGTAAGCCGGGTTGGGTTGATGGGAGTTGTAGTCCGACAACATCTGGGGACTAGGGTTGAAGAACAGTAATGTACCCTTTCTATGTTCAGTTATATCTGTGCTACCAGTTTTTCTGTGTGTGGCAAGATGGTGCAATTTTATTAAACCGGTTGTCGTGCCATCCCCAAAGCTTATTTTAGAACTCTCACACACATCCTTCTATAATTGGACAGAAATTGCCACTAGTGGAGTGACATGTTCCTAATAAGAAATGGAAGACCAGAAACCATTAATTTCCCCCATTCGCTTCCCTCCATCAAAATGTGGAATTTGCAGTAATACAGTGAACAAAAATCTAGGCTACACCTTGGGTATAACATCTTAGGACAGTTAAACATGATAAAGTTGCAAAATTGAACTCTGAGACTTCTGAGTAAACATGCGTAGGGTTGCATTATAAGAGACTTGTCAATTTTAGGCCATTGAATGTCTTCCTGCACAATGGTTGTGTTCAGACAATCTTACCTCTGCTTAAGATATAAATGATCTGTGTGGGTGTGCACCCAGCTCTATTTTATCCTTGGTCTCATCCTGATCAATATAACATGGTGTCAGAAGTTAAGAAAATCCTCATAGTGTCTCCAGAGTAGCAGAGCTCCTGGGACAACTGAAAAAAACACACACACACACAAAGGAAAGCAATGGCAAAGTTTTCCCCACCAGAGGCCTTTGATTTCACCAGGCCTGCAGCATGGCCAGATTGGAAGCAGAGGTTTTCCAGATACCGCATTGCTACAAAACTGAATGAAGGAAGAAATTCAGGTATACTCCTTGATTTATGCCATGGGCCAGCAAGTAGAGCAGATATTTAAATCATTTGAGTTTGCTGCTGCAGAGGACCAGGATGACCATCTCCTCGTCCTGGGGAAATTTGATGAATATTTTGTGCCAAAGAAAAATCTCATTCATGAGAGGGAGGGCATGCTTTCACCAGGGACATCAGAAACCATGGGAATCTGCAGAGGCCTACATAAGATGGCAACATGAGAAAGCTAATGAATGTGCTTTTGGGGACACCAGGAGTGAAATGCTCCAAGACAGATTGGTGGTGGGAATTTTGGATAAACACCTGTCCCAGAAGCTGCAGATGGAATCCAATCTCACTTTGCAGAGTGCTGTGGAGGTAAGAAACTCAGAGCTTATAAAAGGCCAGGTCCAAGACCAGGGTGCTTTAAAAGGGCTGCAAGAAATAGTCAAGAAACCCCTGCAGAAATGGAAACTCCAAACTACCAGAAACAAATATACAGCCAAACATCTAATGCTCAAATAAAAGCCCCTAGATGCACAAGATGTGGGAAAGGGCATACACAAAGAGCAGTTTGTCCTGTAAAAACTGCAGAACTCCACAAATGTAAGAAAATAGATCATTTTGTTGCTGTGTGCTGCACTAGAATAATGAGTGAAACTGTGGAGCAGGAGAAAAGTCAAGAACAATTTTTTCTGGGTCCAGTCACACAGGTGGAATATTCCACAGATCCTTGGGAAATATCACTACAAATCAGTGGGCTCTCGATAAAGTTTAAAATAGACACTGGTGCAGATGTCAGCATAATTTCCAAGCCTGTTTACAAGTCTTTTTCTAACCTGCCTAGTCTCCAGCAAACAACAGCAGTTTTAACTGGTCCTGGAGGACAGAACCTAAATTGCATGGGATACTTCATAGCAAGAACCTGCTATAGGGACAATGACTATGACTTTAAAGTCTATGTGATCTGTGCAAAGACTAATAACCTCCTAAGGCAAGATGTTGCAACTATGATGGGGTTGGTGCAATGTTTAGATGAGCTTTCCACAGAAATTCCTGACACAGTTGGAACTTTGAAGACACCACCAGTACAGATAAGGCTCAAAGAAGGGGCTGTATCTTATGCTATTCACACTGCCAGAACAATATCAGTTCCACTGCTACCCAAAATAAAGGCAGAACTGGATAGAATGGTTCGCTGTGGAGTCATAGAACCTATCACAGAACCTACTGATTGGTGCATGCCAATGGTTCCAGTACCAAAAAAGGATGGAACAGTACGCATATGTGCAGATCTGAAACAACTAAATAAAGCTGTCAAGCGGGAAAAGTACATTCTTCCTACTATGGATGATATCCTGCCACAGTTAGCTGGTGCCCGCACATTTTCATTGCTTGATGCTGCAAGTGGATTCTGGCAGATCTGCGTAGCTGCCGACACTGCTAAATTGACTACATTCATCACTCCATTTGGGAAATACTTCTTCAAGAGATTGCCATTTGGATTTTCAAGTGCACCTGAGCTGTTTCAGAGAGAAATGTCAGAGCTGTTACAACACCTTGAAGGCGTTTCAGTGTTCATTGATGATGTGTTGGTTTATGGTGCCACAATGGCAGAACATGAGGAAAGATTGGCCAAAGTCTTAGCAACAGTAAGGGCAGCAGGGCTAAGACTTAACAACAGCAAATGCATCTTACGCCAGAAAGACCTTACATATCTTGGACACTGCATAAATAAGCATGGTGTGAGTCCAGATCCTAAGAAAGTAGAAGCCATTTCTGCAATCAAACCTCCAGACTCCATCACAGAACTGAAAAGATTTTTGGGCATGGTACATTGTTTAGGACACTTCTTGCCAAAATTTGGCAGAGAAACTACACCCATTAAATACACTTTTGAAAACAGATGGCACATGGTGCTGGGGTTCAAGCCAAGAAAAGGCCTTCTTAACAGTGAAAAAACTCTTAACAGAGGCTCCAATACTCATTTACTATGAAGTTAACCGGCAGACCGTAGTGAGTGCTGATGCCAACAGTTATGGCCTGGGAGGAGTACTACTCCAAAATCATGATGTAGAGTTGAAACCAGTGGCTTATTGCTCCAGAACGTTAACAGAAACTGGGACCTGATACACTCAGATAGAAAAGGAATGTCTAGCTGCTGTCTGGGCTTGTGAAAAATTCTCAAACTATCTCTATGGGCTAGAATCATTTACACTCTGTGCAGACCATAAACCCTTGGTACCGCTGATAAATTGCAAAGACCTGGATCAAGTTCACAAGGAAATATGACTTTTGTCACATTACAGCCAGTCCCCATTACCCATAAGCCAATGGGGAAGCAGAGAGAGCAGTACAAACAGCAAGGTGAATCTAATGTCAGGAAGATCCCTTCCTAGCACTGCTAAGCTACAGAGCAACACCTATCAATGCAACAAAATGCAGTCCTGCACAACTGATGGGAAGACAATTAAGAACACCAATTCCAACCTCAGAAGCAAATTTGTATCCTGAGTAACCTGATTTGGGAAGAGTCCATGTCACAGATAACATGGCTAAAAGAAACCGCAAATATTGCTATGACAGACGTCATGGAGTGAAGACACTTCCAAAATTACAAACTGGTTCACAAGTAAGGCTGAAACTGAACGACCAGAAAGGATGGTCTGAGCCAGCAACAGTCCAGAGCCAAAGTCAAACTCCAAGATCTTACGTTGTCATTACCAGCAATGGAATATTCTGAAGGAACAGGAGACATCTATAGTTGGTTCCCAAGCTACAGCCAAGTTCACAACGACGTGAGAATTCAGAGGCAGAAATACTAGAAGAGCAGATTTTTTTGCCAGAACAATCTCAAAAGACTGAGAACGAAGAACCGACAAATTCCTGTGAGCAAGCATCACCTGCCAAAGACAGCCTATCTCTTCAGAGGAAGAGTAATTCGAAAACCAGAACGTTTTAGAAACTAAATATTATTCTACACAATGCTTGCTGATAGAAAAAAACACACAAAATAAGTTAGAATTCAAAGAAAGGGGGGTGTAATGAAATGTGTCTTTAAGTTAGATGCACAGCAAACAAAACGTTCTCTTTCTCTAGAGCAGCCTTTCCCAACCATTGTGCCTCTAGATGTTGTTGGGCGACAACTCCCATCAGCCTCAGCCAGCATTGCTAATGGTCAGGAAGATGGGAGTTGTGGTCCAACAACATCTGGAGGCACACTGGTTGGGAAAGGCTGCTCTAGAGGTATTACACACCCTAGGGGGAGCTAAACTGTTTTAGTTTCTGAAGTTAGTCGGTGTTGTGGCGCTGGGTGAGGCCTAGCACAGAACAAGCTCAGATGTTTTACGGTTTAAAAATTATTTTAAAAGCTCTATTTTATCCTTGGTCTCATCCTGATCAATTTAACAGCAATATCTCATCCCAGTGAGCTAATGGTTGGAGGTTGTGTGGAATATTGGGCTACAATTTTTACTTTGAACTGCAGCCTCATTAAGCTTTTCTTGAGTCTTGACTTTTTATGTGTCTCCTTAGGAATGACTAATGGCTGTAATAATCACTATTGTGTTTAGAGCAGATTAGGGTAATCGATTATTGCTTTTAGAGGGATATTTAATTGAAGAGTTATAGGCCATGGCTTTTGCCTTTGTAACTGTAGATTTGTTTTTTCTGTATACCAAAAAGTTTGCCTTTTGAGAGAAATTACCACCAACATACTCCTTTTTCCAAAGTAAAAAGGTAGAAGATAAAGGGTTTTAATTCTTTAGAAGGAGATCAAGATATCTATGTTTTTAAATTACTCAGTCTAGTTTTTCTTTGAGTGGGTGTATAATATAAGATTGATACCTTGCTGTCCTATTTTTTTCCCCCAGGTAGCTTTTAATTTTTATGTAAACATAGTGTATCTTGGCTTTTGGTTGAGTGTGATATACTGTTTTGCTTTGGTTGTGGGAGTTAATTCCATGTTTGTTCCTGTAATTTAGGTGTAAGTGAGGAAGCCTGTAAAACAAAATTGTATAATACATTAATTTTGCTTTCAGAGTTCCATTCAGGGCTTTGTTGAGCTCTGGTATCAATGGAATACCAGTTGGAAGGGACAGTGAAATGGGGAGATGGGGTTCAAATCAAATATCTGAGGATGCAGTGGCCAAGCACACATCTTTGTTGTTATGTGCCTTCAAGTCGATTTCAACTTATGGCTACCCTATGAATCAGTGCCCTCCAATAGCATCTGTTATAAACTACCCTGTTCAGATCTTGGAAGTTCAGGTCTGTGGCTTCCTTTATGGAATCAATCCATTTCTTGTTTGGGCTTCCTCTTTTTCTACTCCCTTCTGTTTTTCCCAGCATTGTTGTCTTTTCTAGTGAATCGTCTTCCAAAGTATGATAACCTCAGTTTCATCATTTTAGCTTCTAGTAATAGTTCTGGTTTAATTTGTTCTAACACCCAATTATTTGTCTTTTTCACAGTCCTTGGTATCCACAAAGCTCTCCTCCAACACCACATTTCACATATGTTGATTTTTCTCTTACCCTCTTTTTCACTGTCCAACTTTCACATCCATATAGAGAGATCGGTAATACCATGGTCTGTGTGATCCTGACTTCAGTGTTCAGTGATACATCTTACACCCAGTCATTATCTAGCCGGCCTCTGACTTATAAAACTGGCTCCAGGCCTCTCTTAAGGGATTGCTTTTAAGCTGTGGTATACACATTTCCTTGGGTTTTAAAAAATGTTGCATAACTTTTTTTTTTTACCAGAAACTGCTTTTAAGAATCTGGCCTTATTCGTGTCCCCTCTACCTTGAGAGAGCGATTAGGCTCATTTGAGGTGCAGTTTCTGAGGCATAGTAACATTTGTGTCTTCCAACCAATATGTACTTAATGTTCTGAAATACAGTAGTTGGCTGTAGAAGTAGGTATCAACAGCAAAACCCAAACCTTTTGATTCTGTGCTGCTTTGCTTGCCTGAAAAGGGCCTTCTAAAATAGATTTCCTTGGGTAGTTTTTGCTGTGCAGTGAAGTCTTGCTAGACCTGTAATTGCTGTCTTTACACGAGTTTTGCTCAGCTTGAATTTGTTCCTATAACTCTAGTATAGCCTTCCCCAACCTGTGTGGCCCTCCAGATTTTGTTGGACTCCAATTCCCATCATCAGCCTGAGGCTGATGGGAGCTCTTGCAAAAAAATCAAAATCTGGAGGGCAGCAGGTTAGGGAAGGTTACTTCAATCCAACCAGGCTGAATGGACCCCAGGTTTTTTGGAGCCTTTGAGGAAAGCAGGATAGTAAATCTTAATCAGTTTAAGTTCAGAAGATGTATTTGATTGCAGTTGCAGTTCTAAACACAGTTTCTAGGGAGTAAGAAACTCATATGTCAGCAGAAACCACATTGGGAGTTTTTATTTAATGATGGGTGCAGGGGGTTGGTTTCTCATCAGGATTGCTGTGTGTAGGGAGGGAAGGTTAATTTTTTTGTCCCTTCTTTTTTGAAAGGTTCCTCACCCCGCAAGGCTAATAATAGTGTAAGGCAGGCAATTTTTATTGGGATTACAGCTGAGGAAGGAAGGGTTAAACATTGCCTTCCCACATGCTGCAGTCCTAATGAAATCACCTCTCTCCCAACACACCTACTATTAAAAAACAAATTCTGATGTGCATTTAGTCTCATACGCAGTTTGCACCATCTAAATAACTTTGATCAACTTCCAAGTAAACAGGGTTAGGATTGTACTCTTGGTTTGTTGTCTTGTGAGTCAAAGGTGGACTGTGTGTTTTTGTTTTGTTTTAAGGTGTTGAGATTCTGGTTTGGTGCTGCGGTAGTGAATGAAAATAATATCAAGGTGTGTTTTTCATCTAAGTGACACTTTTTTCAAATTGTATGTTTTTTCATAACTGTCTTCAGTGTCTCAAAGCCACCTCTACTGAGGTTGTACAATGAAGTAGATAGATCAAGAAAACAATTGATTTATATAAATCTATTTTAAGTTGATTGCTAATCGATTGAATATCCTTTAATTGCTTGGTGATCAAAGAGGAATGGTGTTTTTGTTTGACCCTTTTGTTCTATGTACCTGTGGTTGCCTTAGAGAATATTGCAGTTGTTGACCCCTGCAGCTGATAGTGTAATTCAGGTGCCCAGCTTTTTATCACTCAGAGTCCTTCATGGGGTGGGGGGTGGGGCTAGGGATTGTTACCTATTGTCTGTGGCTGGCTTCAGCTACTCATGTGACTGAGATGTTGCTGGAATGTCTGTGGAGCGGGTCATATGACTGGTAAAACAAAATTCATGAGTCAGTGGAGTTTGCAAAAACGACTCTGTAGTGAACAGATTCTGAAACTTGTTTCTCTGCCTGAATTTAAAACATTGATCACATTTTCGGTGTTGGAGAGGCATTAATAATTAATTTTCCAAAACAGTGTATCTCTCAAGTTGGCTTGAGAATTTCTAATAGGATGTTGTTTACTAATCTGCCATGAGCAGATGTATTCCCCCCTCCAGGCCTGCGGGGGATGAGCAGAAAGGGAAATCTACCTGGGCACCTTGTTAACACTTGAAGGCTTGCTTAATACCATCCTGGAGGAGTTCATGGCCATGATTTGAACTGATGTCTTCCCTTCCCTCAGCTCACACACTTACCACTTGTTTAAAATATTTATAACTCTCCCTTTCGGTCAAATGATCTCCAAGGTGGCTTGATGAAAAGCCATCCAGATAATATTTCGTTATTGGGCGGCCTATAAACTTTGTAAGTAAAGAGAAATAAAATTCCAACAGATTGTAACTGCATTGTACAAAGAAACTTGCTTTCCTGTCTGCAGTGGTGCAACAAAAGACTTGCGGGGAAGTGGGGATATATTAAGAACATGGGAAGAGCCACCTGGCAGGCCAATGGCCCATCTAGTCCAGCATCCTGTTCTCACAGTGGCTAACCAGTTGCCCATGGGAAACCAGCAAACAGGACCTGAGTGCAAAGAGCACTCTCCCCTCTAGTGGTTTCCAGCAAGTGGTTTTTGGAAACATACTGCCTCCACCTATGGAGGCAGAGTATAGTCATTATGGCTAGTAGCCATTGATGGCCTTAGCCTCCATGAATTTGTCTAAGCCTCTTTTAAATCTAAACAAGTTGGTGGCCATCACTGCCTCTTGAGAGTGAATTCCATAGTTTAACTGTGTGCTGTGTGAAGAAATACTTTCTTTTGTCTCCTTTGAATCTTCCATTGTTAAGCTTCGTTGGATGTCCATGAGTTCTAGTGTGTTCTAGGGAGAAAAGTTTTTCTCTATCCACTTTTTCCATGCTGTACGTAATTATGTACACTTCTATCATGTCACCTCTGACTTGCCTTTTCTCTAAAGTCTAAACTAAAAAGCCCCACATTCTGCAACCTTTCCTCACAGGAGAATCACTCCATTCCCGTTGATCATTTTGGTTGCCCTTTTCTGAACCTTTTCCAGGTCTACAATATTATTTTTGAGGTAAGCCAACCAGAACTGTACACAGTATTTCAAATGTGGCTGCACCATAGATTTATATACTGGCATTATGATATTGACAGTTGTATTTTCAGTACCTTTCCTAATGATTCATAGCATGAAATTTGCCTTTTTCACAGCTGCTATACACTGGGTCGACAAGTTCACTGAGCTATCCACGATGACCCCAAGGTCTCATTCCTTGGTAATTCACTGCCAGTTCAGACGCCATGAGCATATATGTAAAATTTAGATTGCATTTGCCATTTTACTGCCTGTTCACTCAGTTTGGGGAGGTCCTTTTGGAACTCTTCACGATCTCTTTTTGTTTTAACAACCCTGAACAATTAAGAATCATCAGCAAACTTGGCCACCTCGCTGCTCACCCCTAACTCTAGATCATTTATGACCAAGTTAAAAGCATAGGTCGCAATACCGATCCTTGGGGGAACTCCACTTTCTACAGCCCTCTGTTGTGCAAACTGTCCATTTATGCCTGTTGTCTGCTTCCTGTTCCCTAGCCAGTTCCTGATCCACAAGGGGACCTCCCCTCTTATTCCATGACTGCTAAGCTTACTCAGGGGTCTCTGGTGAGGTACCTTATCAAAAGCTTTTTAAAAAGTTAAATCTTAACTGAAATACAATGTTAAATTCCCCAGATCTCTGTCTTCCTTTTCTTACAGAATAAGGGGTCTGCAGTGAACCTAGGGGAATTAGCTCACATCACCCATCCACTCTGCATGTGCTGCTTACAACAGCTTTGTATAACATCAATTTCCCATTTGTACTCAAAACACAACACATTGCAAGATTCTGCTGCTGCACTGATGTATCTGGGGAAAAACTGTAGACTTTCTGTCACATTTCTCCTCTGCTTTTTAAAAAGGAATTGGTTTGAGAGGGTGTTTTTGAGTGGATGGGCAGTGTAGCATATGATCTGAGACAAAGTGGTCAGTGCTGTGAATTGTAAAACGCTTTCAGTTTGTGTTCCTTGCCTCCTCCTCCTCTGGACATTACTTTTGGTGCTCTTTATCAAATGCAGTTTAAGTAGTAGCTCAGGTTTACTGTGTTTCTCCTATTTCCTGGTCTACCTGAATCTGTCTTGAACAAGAGCCCTGGCTTTCCCACATTTATAGCATAGGCATCTCAATAATGGTGGGTGTGTCATGGAATTCATTACCCTTGAGTAGGAAATAAAGTTGCAATGCAAAACGGATGTCAATTACATCATAAAGATGAAACTTTTTTTAAAAAAAAATTGCCTGGCAGAAATAGCAACAGATGACTAGTTGCAACTAACATTGCGGTGAAAGAGGATCATGCCTAAGGGTGTTTATGCTGAACAGATTCCAAGGAAGTAATGTTAGTAATTCTTGTTAACTGCAGTACAAGCCTTTTAATATTTGTGTGCTAAATGGCTGGCTTCCTTGAAGTGCAAATCGACTTTGAAACAGTTGGATGTTCCTAAAAGATTCTGTCCAGGTTACTAACCATTTTCAGTTGTTCTCTCTCCCCCCCCCCCCGATTTCCACTGCTTGTGGGAGATTGCGGAGATGAGTCTGTCGGCCTGCCCCTCTTTTCTGTGTCCCCTGCCCCATTCATCACATTGCATGTTTTGGGAAGGAATCAGTTCTAAGTCACACGGGGACCCTCCACAGGTACAGCATCTCACCACTGTACAGTTTCCCTTCCTGACATGTGGAAGGCGAAGGTGGAGGTGACCAACAGGCTCATCCTCACTGTCCCCTTCATGTAATGATAATCATAGGGGTAGGGTGGTAGACACACATGATGGCTTTAATTTCCAGTGTTTCTACATGATGAATGAGGACAGGTTCACAGTGAACCTTCCTGCCTGTTTTCATGCACAAGGTAAGCTATCAAAGTGAAATCAAATAAGCTAGCTGACTTTAATACTGCATATCGCATGCCTTTGTAAGTGTTACATATCTCCAGATGTTGCGGGACTCCAGCTCCCTAACATATCACCCCTGACCATTGGCAAATGTTGATGGGAATTGAGAGTCCAAAAACACCTGGAAGGCCATAGGCTCACATCTCTGCTGTCATCTAATTCAATTGTTGTGTAAAAGCAATGGACTGAGGAATTTCTTGTCTAGAACTGCCTACAGAGCAGAGTTGGTACAAATCCAGGATTAACAACAAAAACAAAAAGGTGAGTTTTACTTTGGCTTGAGAAATTACTCTAAGTGTATCATAAAAGACAACAACCAAGAAAATAAATCTGAATGTAATACAAACATGTAAATAGGTATCTTATGAAAGTGGCTACATTGACTGAACTGCGAATCAGGAAGTCTCCAGTTTGAATCTCTCCTCTGCCATGACCTTGCTAGATGGATGGTCTTTAGGCAAGCCACTCTCATCTTCATCTGCACTTTGGGGGACAATAACATCGGCTGACTTTACATGGTGATTGTAAGAAAAGTGGTTAGATTGTTGGACTACAACCTGGGAGACCAGGGTTTGAATCCCCACACAGCCACAAAGCTCACTGGGTGATCTTGGGCCAGTCACTGCCTCTCAGCCTCAGAGGGAGGCAATAGTAAACCACCTCTGAATACTGCTTACCATGAAAACCCTATTCATAGAGCTGCCATAAGTCAGAATCAACTTGAAGGCAGTCCATTTCCATTTTCAAAACTCAACACTTCAAAGGACTGTGCAAATGTTAAACATTACCATGATTAGAACTGAATCCATTACCCTCTCTCAAACTTGAATTAAATCTTGGTTTTCTGTGTAAAGGAGTTCACTAAGACAAAAATAGCTCACCTGAGCTATGACACAGTAGGCCTTGTCTTGTATTTTTGTTGTTGTACAAACAATGAATATTTAGACTGTCACCCAAAAGGCTTTTACTCCTGGATGGTTTCTGGGCACTTAGGCTGTAGTCCTATATTTATTTATTCGACTTATTAGTCGCTTATCTGGCTGAATTGTCAGCCACTCTAAGCGACGTACAAAGCAGAACATGTAAACATCAAAACATTAAGAGACTAACAATAAAAACTAACAATAATGTAAAAGCTAAAAAACAGGAACAGCAAACCAAAAGCATTCATCTTCCTGGTAAAGGACAGTCCCCAAACAAATGTCACTAAGAGCAGGGGTGGGGGGCAAGGCAGGTGGAAATGCTTGCCCCGTTATGGTCCCAGCACAGTCTCATCCCTGCAGCAGCACGACTCAGCCTGCAGCTCCTCCTGATAAGGCCCAGGCAGAGGGGTGGGGCAAGGCAGGTGGAAATGCTTGCCCCTTGATGGTCCCAGCACAGTCTCATCCCTGCAGCAGCACGACTCAGCCTGCAGCTCCTCCTGATAAGGCCCAGGTAGAGGGGTGGGGCAAGGCAGGTGGAAATGCTTGCCCCTTGATGGTCCCAGCACAGTCTCATCCCTGCAGCAGCACGACTCAGCCTGCAGCTGCTCCTGATAAGGCCCCAGCCTTCTCTAGCCTGGCATCCTCCAGGTGTTTTGGTGTATTGCTGACTGACTTGATTGGAGCTGTAGTCCAAAACATCTGGAAGGCACCAAGTTGGGGGAAATTGCTCTGTGCACTTATCCGTGAGTAAGTCTCATTAAACTCAGTGGAACTTGCAGTGAAATCCTATGCATGCCCGCTGAGAAGTAAGTCTACAAGGAAGTGGTTTTGCTTATTTATTTATTTACTTAAATTTATATCCCACCCTTCGTCTCAGAAGAAGCCCAGTGTAGCCAACCAAAACAGTAAAAACACTCCAAAACATATTAAAACAAAACATATTTAAATTGAAAAAAGCTTTAAAAACATCTTCAAAAGCAATTCTAACACAGATGCAGACTCGGATAAGGTCTTTATTTAAAAGACTTGTTGAAAGAGGAAGGTCTTCAGTAGGTGCTGATAAGATAACAGATGGCACATACCTAATATTTAAAGGAGGGAATTCCAAAGGGTAGGTGCCCCTAAACTAAAGACCTGCTTCCTATGTTGTGCAGAACAGACCTCCTGATAAGATGGTATCTGCAAGTAGCCCTCACCTGCAGAGTGTAGTGATCAACTGGGTATATAAGGAATTAAGGAGATCTTTCGGGTATCCTGGTCCCAAGCTGCATAGGGCTTTGTACACCAAAACCAGAACCTTGAACATGGCCCAGTAGCTAATGGGCGGGCAGCCAGTGCTATCATGGGATGTGCATGGGGGAACCAAACAGAAATTTTTGTCTGAGAGACGTTTCCTCTGTAAATTCTGTTGTGGAAAAGGTATGTTAGCATCCAGTTGTCTTCCCAGCTTGCAGCATATTTCTTCTGCTATATTCTTCTAAAAATCACATTTAGTTGGAGTAGTTCTTTTAAGGCTGAGCATGTGTTCTGTCCGGTTCAAAGAAACCTTTGATCACCAAGAATCTTTCCTAATTAGTTTTGAGGAAATTCTCCCCCCCCTTTTTTTTCTTTGGGGTCCTGCCATCTGGTCGGCTTCACCACCATCCATTCCTTCACTCTTGCAACCCTTTCCCCTCCTGTAACCTTCTTTGGAGCCTGCAGTGCTGTAATTGCAGACCTGGGAGTGGTGTTGCTTCCAGCCAAACGGGACTGCAGAATAGCACTCCCCTTCTTCTCAGTGTGCCTAGAAGGAGACAATGCTTCCAAATGTTGTTGTGCACCTAACAGTGGAGACCAGCAGCTTTTGGCCATGCTCACTGCTAGCTGAAAGGAGGTGGTGTGTTACGATTCCACCCCCACTCTCCCCAGTCTGAGATCAGTTATTGGGAAACTGAAACAATGTGAGGATCTGGTGTACAAAACCTTGAACAGAATATGCTATATTGTCTCAAATGCTTATTTTGCCATAGTTGAAAGAACAATGGGGGAAAGTTGCAGAAGCCATGGGCAAAGCATCTACCCTTTTCTGCTGTGTGTGAAATTGGGGGTGACGGGGAAGTGATAAGATACAGGATGTTGTGCTTCCTGAGAATAGGCTACATTTTGTCCTTAAGGCAGGCAAACAATGGATTGTTTGGACACAGTAGTTGGAGAAAGGTTCACAGACAGAGCAAGGCAAAGACTCCTTTGCTTAGTGAGTGACAGTGTGGTATATTAAGCCTTAGCAGAAAATAAAGCTCACAAAAGTCAACAGCCTGCAGACATTTCTGCTAGCCTGGTAAGAGGGGGATAGCTAGGCGAGTTGCTAAAGACGAGACTGTAGATAAGCAGTGCGCAGCCTGCTGGCCACTCAGCAACGGCACCAGGAAAGAATTGGGGGACGGGGGGCACAGATGGGACATAGTATATTTCTAGGTGGATGAATTATACTAGGTGATGGGGTGAGCTCCTTGTTTGGGGGGTGCTTGCCCCCCTTTGGCGCTGCACCTGTGGCCGCTGCCAGCCTGCCAAGCCCCTCTACCTTGGCTCAAACAGTTCTGTGATTTTTCTAGGTCGAGGGTGGGAAACCTCAGCCATTGTGCCCAAATGCAGCCTTCCATGCCTTTCTGTCTGGCCCTTGATACTGCACTCCGACTGGTCTGCACTGTACTCTCCTCGTGTGCTTTTGCTAGGTGAGAAAGTGTCCTTGAACTGTGACAATTATTTATTTATTTAATTTATATCCCGCCCTTCCTCCCAGCAGGAGCCCAGGGAGGCAAACAAAAACACTAAAAACACTTTAAAACATCATAAAAACAGACCATACAATACATTAAAACAAAACAACTTTAAAAACATTTTTTAAAGAAGCTTTAAAAACATCTTAAATAAAAAGAGTAAAAAAACTATATTGTTTAGAAAAAAGTTTTTTTTATTAAAAACATATTAAAAAGCAATTCCAACAGAGACACAGACTGGGATAGGTCTCAGCTTAAAAGGCTTGGTGAAAGAGGAAGGTCTTCAGTAGGCGCCAAAAAGATAACACAGATGGCGCCTGTCTAATATTTAAGGGGAGGGAGTTCCACAGGGTCGGTGCCGCCACACTAAAGGTCTGTTTCCTATATTATGCAGAACGGATCTCCTGATAAGATGGTATCTGCAGGAGGCCCTCACCTGCAGAACACAGTGATTGACTGGGTATATAAGGGGTAAGACGGTCTTTCAGGTATCCTGGTCCCAGGCTGTATAGGGCTTTGTACACCAAAACCAGCACCTTGAACTTGGCCCAGTAGCAAATGGGCAGCCAGTGCAATTCTTTCAGCAGCGGGGTGACATGTTGGTGATACCCTGGCCCAGTGAGCGGTCTCGCCACTGCATTTCGCACCAGCTGCAACTTCCAGACCAACCTGAAGGGCAGCCCCACATAGAGTGCATTACAGTAATCCAGCCTGGAGGTTGCCAGTGCGTAGACAACAGTGGTCAGGCTATCCCGGTCCAGAAACGGCTGCAGCTGTCTTATCAGCTGCAGTTGATAAAAGGCACTCCTAGCCACTGAGTTCACCTGGGCCTCTAGAGAGAAAGATGGATCCAGGAGCACCCCCAGACTATGAACCTGCTCTTTCAGAGGGAGTATGATCCCATCCAAAGCAGGCAACTGACCAATTCCGAACTCGGGAACCACCAACCCACAGTGCCTCCGTCTTGGTAGGATTCATACTCAGTTTATTGGCCCTCATCCAGCCCACCACCAAGTTCAGGCATCAGTCCAGGACTTGCACAGTCTCTCCCGATTCAGATGTTACGGAGAAATAAGGCTGGGTATCGTCAGACTACTGCTGACACTTTGCGCCAAATCTCCTGATGACCGCTCCCAAGAGCTTCATATAGATGTTAAACAGCATGGGGGACAAGATGGTACCCTGCGGCACAGCACAACTGTCAGAGGGATGAAAAACAGTCACCCTTCTCTGAGAGCAACCTTGGAGATAGGATCGGAACCACTGTAAAACAGTGCCTCCAATACCCATCTCATCATACCATGGTCAATGGTATTAAAAGCCGCTGAGAGATCAAGTAAAAATAACAGGGTCCCACTCTCCCTGTCCTTCTCCCGATAAAGGTCATCCTTCAGGGCAACCAAGCCCGATTCAGTCCCATAACCAGGTCTGAACCCAGACTGGGATGGGTCAAGATAATCTGTTTCATCCAAGAGTACTTGCAATTGCTGTGCCACAACCCTCTCAGTCACCTTCCTCAAAAAGGGAGTATTTGCAACTGGTCGGTAGTTATCACAAACCAATGGGTCCAGGGTGAGCCTTTTCAGGAGTGGTTGGATCACCACCTCTTTCAAGGTGGCTGTAACCACTCCCTCCTGCAACAATGTGTTGACCACACCCTGGAACTATTAATTAATTAATTATATTTGTATACCGCCCCATAGCCGAAGCTCTCTGGGCTGTTTACAGTAACTAAAAACTACTCAGTCCAACCCCTTCATCAAGCTTTAATAAGCCAAGAAGGGCAAGGGTCAAGAGGATACGTTGCTGGCTGCATCATCACAATGATTCTTGCTTGCCTGGGTGGAGAGACCTAGATGCATAGGTGTGTGTTTGTAGAAACTGCTTGACTTTTGTGTGACTCAAACACAACCTACTGTACAGAGGTAAAAAATCCCTTTCTTGCCCTGCCCACCACTGGCATGTAACTATTTTAAAGTCAGCCAAGAGGAGGGAGTACAGTCCTTCCTCTGGAAAAGGTGATGTGCCCACAGGCCTGTTGTTCCAAGGTGGTAAATAAGGATGGGTGGAGCTTCTTTGGTGGAAAGGTCTAGCCGGGCTGGATATAACCTGCAGGCAGCCTGTTTCCCTCTAGTTCAGCGGTTGATGGATTGTCATCCATGGACCACCAGTGATCTGCAAGCTGAGTTCAGGTGGTCTGTGACATGTTCGCATTAAATGTTCATATTGATTTTTCATTGTATTTTATTGTATTTTTATTATACTATATTCCATGGAATGCACATTCTCATATAATAAGATTAGAGATATAAAGGCCTGGAAAAATAGGGGGAAACCTGTTTTTTTCCTTTCCCCCAAAAAAGTCTTTTTTGTGTTTTTCAAAAAAGAAAAGGGGGGGAGGGACAGGGTTAAAAAAAAACCTTTTTTTTTCGGACTTCAACATCTCTAAATAAGATGCAATATTTACTTATTTATTTAATTTGTATACTGCTTCATAGTTGAAAAGAAGCCTCCAAGTGGTTTAGAAAAAAAAATTCAAACCAAATTACACATTTAAAACAATACAAAACATTTTAAAAAACCATCTTAAACATTAACATTTTAACATGAACAATAAACATAAAAACCAAATTACACATTTAAGACAAAACAAAACATTTTTAAAAAATCTTAAACATTAATATAACCTAAAATAACTAACATGATAAACCACAATCACTACTAACAGATTAAAACACAAATATACCAGGAAGACAAAACAACCCCACCTTCCAAACACTGTATAGTCTGTGTGTATAGGTAGCAGCATCACTCCTACTTCTGCTGCAACCATCCCAACTGACGCTTTCTCCAAAAGGTGGGGCAACACTCCCCACCCCTGGAGCTCCCTCCTCTCGCCATGGAGCACCCACAATAGTTCCACCCCCACACAACACCCATAACAACAGAGTAACACCATCCTTGAGGATAATGCACAAAGTGATGTGCAGTAGCACAAGTTGTATGTCCATGGACTGGGATTTGAAGATGCATTGTGTTGAAGCCGTCCAGCGGCTATACTTTTCTTCTCCACCGGTAAGCAGTGAGGATATAATATAAGACATAAAAGAAACAATGACAATGCAATTAAAAACATGCAGCATTTAGCACAGGGCACTGTAATTGCTATAACAGGCAGGCAAATCATGAAGTGGTCTGACCAGACTATCAGTAATTTTCAAGTGGTCCATGGGGGGGGGGAAATGTTGGGAGTCACTCTACTAGGGTATCCTATTTGACCGCTGACTTGTTGTAAAATGGATTTAATAAAATGGTAGGGATCGACTGTAACCATGTTTCTGTTCTGGAATGTTCACCGTGAAAGCAAAAATATTAACATAGCAGCGCTTCTAAAAGCTTAGCTTATCTGGTTGGCATTTAAACCGGCATCTTAATAGGACATGCAAAGACTAGGTCAAGAGTGCCTTTTGACTCAATTAGCTTTTGAAAGGAGACTTTGGGAAACATTTGATAATAATAAGAATAACATATAAGAATGAGAATAAAAAGAAAAAGGCAGCACAAAAGACTCAAACAGCCTGATGTGCAAGCTAATTTAAGGCAAGTACATCCAAATATTGTCACTAGTCCGACTAAGAAAAGTAACTCTGGAGAAAGAACAGCTCAGTCACCCCCCCCCCCGGGAATACTAAAAGAAAAGTTGCTGAACTGAAAGCTTACAAGTATTTCTCAGACTCGGACTGGGAGATAAGTGTTAGGCTGGAGTAACCAAAGAGCTTCAATCTAGGGGATGTGTGTGGACATGGGCGGGGGGGGGAAAGGACCATAACTCAGTGGCAGAGCACCTGCTTTGCAAGCAGAAAGTCCCGGGTTCAATCCCCAGTAGCATCTCCAGGTAGGGCAGGAAGAGAACCTTGTCTGAACCCCTGCAGAGTCACTGCCGGTCAGTAGACGCTACACATCTACATGGAGCAATGGGTCTGACTCAGTATAAAGAAACTTCCTGTGTTCCTTTGTCTTGGGAGTGGGGGCAGGAATATTGCCTAGGATATTTAATTTGTAACATTTAAGCCTCCCTACTGTAACTCCCTGTGAAACAAACATAGCAGCTTGTGGCTTTCTCTTTCCAATTTAAGGTTAGAGGTGGGCTTTCCAGGAGACCATCTTGGCTGTAGTAGTGGCTGACTACAAGCCTAAAATTATGTGCTAATTAATGGCATCCAGTGTATTATATACTAGTTCTACTACTACTTTCCTTGATCTTTGAAGGACTTCATGTAGCTTGACATGACTAGCCAGAACATCACTCTCAAGCTCTCAATTTACAAATGAGGTTTCTGAGACTGAGAGTGACTGTTGACTCCAAGAAGAGATAGGACAGGAGTGTGGTCTATGGACCACCAGTGGTCCGTGATGGTCTGAGGCAGCAACTCTGGTCTCTCTCTGTCTCTCTCTGTCTGTCTCTCTCTGTCTGTCTGTCTCTCTGTCCCTCTGTCCCTCCCCCCCTCTTTTCAAGTGGTCTGGAAGGGGGGAGTTTAGGAATTACTGCTATATGGCATAGCAGGCATGCTGAATGTGAGGACTTGCTAGTGGATTGCAGGGGGTGGAGGGTATCACTTGCCAAGAACTGGTCCCTAAGAACCGGCTAAGTAAAATAAGAGAGGAATAGCACTGACAGTATTTTTGTTGGCCATGTAAATACTTCAGTGGGTAAAGTTTGCTTGGGTACACTTGGACAAGGGACTGTTAGACAGAGTTTAATTAAGCAAGGGAGGCTTTTGAATTGCTGAGTGAAGTGTGATTAAGAAAGCTCAGATATAATTGTAGCAAAAGAGCTGATTTGAGGTTACAGGATTTAAGGGAGTCCAAGCCTCTCTTCAAGCCTCAGTGTGGCATAGTGGTTAGAGTGTTGGACTACGACCTGGGAGACCAGGATTCGAATCCCCACACAGCCATGAAGCTCAGTGGGTGACCTTGGGCCAATCACTGCCTCTCAGCCTCAGAGGAAGGCAATAGTAAACCACCTCTGAATACCGCTTACCATGAAAACCCTATTCATAGGGTAGCCATAAGTTGGAATCGACTTGAAGGCAGAACATTTCCATTTTCAAGCCTTAAGCAAATTGATGATTTCATGAAATACTGGAATATGAAAATAGTAAATGGAATAAAGTTAAGCTGCAGTGAGACTGAAAGATAAAAAAATTGCAACCAAGCTACAAGCGCAAAAGAAATGGGAGATAAAGCATTCATGATATAATAATATGAGCCAACAGTGCGATGTGGCTGCAAAAAAGGCAAATGCTATATTAGGCTGCATTAACAGAAGTATAGCTTCCAAATCGCGTGATTAGTTCCCCTCTATTCAGCATTGGTTAGGCCTCATCTTGAATACTGTGTCCAGTTCTGGTTTCCGCCCTTCAAGAAGGATGCAGACAAACTGGAACAGGTTCAGAGGAGGGCAACAAGGATGATCAGGGGACTGGAAACAAAGCCCTATGAGGAGAGACTGAAAGAACTGGGCATGTTTAGCCTGGAGACGAGAAGACTGAGGGGAGTATGATAGCACTCTTCAAGTACATGAAAGGTTGTCACACAGAAGAGGGCCGGGATCTCTTCTTGATTGTCCCAGAGTACAGGACACGGAATTATGGGCTCAAGTTGCAGGAAGCCAGATTTCAACTGGACATCAGGGAAAACTTCCTAACTGTTAGAGCCATACTTACCTAGAGAGGTAGTGGGCTCTCCGACCCTGGAGGCATTCAAGAGGCAGCTGGACAGCCATCTGTCGGGAATGCTTTGATTTGGATTCCTGCATTGAGCAGGGGGTTGGACTTGATGGCCTTATAGGCCCCTTCCAACTCTATTCTATGATTCTATAATAAAGTACTTAATCTATGTGTAAAGGTATCCATTTTGCCTTGGCAAATATACAACAGGCTAAAAAGTTATGTCTTGAGATTCAGGAAGTCTTTGTTCACTGAAAACCTGTAATCTTATTCCTGATTTTCCTGCCAGCCAGTTTTGCAGTGTTCCCGGATGCTGGACTTGATTGTGGTGATTTAGATTTCGGCTAGCCTTTCTTCCAACTTCTTCCACTGTGGTTCAGCTGCATATTAACTAGCCTGTTTTAACGGGAAAACAATTGCTGCTTGTCAGCTTTTGCTCATGTGGGATTGGACATTGCTTAGATCAAAGAGGTTGCTTCTCTTAATGAGTGTTATGACTGACTCAGTGTTTCTGTTGTCTATTTGTTAAGCTATCTTTTTTGTTTTCTGAGGGAGTGCCGTGACAGAGAACTCTGCCAGCTGATAGGGACAAAGGACGTTTACTTTGAAAGCCAGAGCTGGGCTGGCTGGGAGTTGTAGTCCAACAACATCTGAAGGGCACCAGGTTGGTGAAGGCTGCTGTGAGCAATGGCCCGTGTAATGTTCAACTTTTAGCCTCTTCCCTGTAGCATTTTACTATCCAAGGTAGAGTAAGACTTGAGAGTGCTGTTTTGTGTTATGCTGGGCTTTGCGTTAGATTTTTCTTCTGACAGTTGCATGTTGCATCCTTAGTTGCTCAAAAGTTTTAATACTGATGCCAGCCTCCGGCCAATCTGAAAACATGTTACAAAAAGAGAGCTAAGCTATACATCAGGACAGCTGTCTTGAGTTAAATAAGAAGTGCTCATAGATGTCAGATTCTCAGGACTCCCATCTATCCAACTGCCTTGAAATAAAGCAGCATAGTGGTAGCAGAGGTGCAGTTGGTGCAGCTCGAGGAAGTGGACAAGGTGCTTGGAATGGTGCGGGCGACCACCTCTGCTCTGGACCCTTGCCCATCTTGGCTGGTGAAGACTGGCAGGGCTGTAACCGCCGGCTGGGCCAAGGAGGTAATAAATGCCTCCTTGAGAGAGGGAGTAGTCCCTGGCAGTCTCAAGGAGGCAGTAATAAGACCTCTTTTAAAGAAACCTTCTTTGGACCCAGATGTTTTGAACAACTATAGACCGGTGGCGAATGTCCCTTTTTTGGGCAAGGTTTTGGAGCGGGTGGTCGCTGGCCAGCTCCAGGCGCTCTTGGATGAAACCGATTATCTGGATCCGTTTCAATCCGGTTTTGGCACCGAAACAGCCTTGGTTGCCCTGTATGATGACCTTTGTCGGGAGAGGGACAGGGGGAGTGTGACTCTGTTGATTCTCCTTGATCTCTCAGCGGCGTTTGATACCATCGACCATGGTATCCTTCTGGGGAGGCTCGTGGAGTTGGGAGTTGGGGGCACTGCTTGGCAGTGGCTCTGCTCCTACTTAGCGGATCGTCGCCAGAAGGTAGTGCTTGGGGAACATTGCTCGACACCCTGGACTCTCCATTGTGGAGTCCCTCAGGGGTCGGTTTTGTCCCTCATGCTCTTTAACATCTACATGCAGCCTCTGGGTGCCGTCATCAGGAGTTTTGGAGTGCGTTGCCATCAGTACGCTGATGACACGCAGCTCTACTTCTCCTTTTCACCTTCTTCAGGTGAGGCTGTTGATGTGCTGAACCGTTGCCTGACCGCGATAATGGACTGGATGAGAGCTAATAAACTGAAATTCAATCCAGACAAGACTGAGACACTGTTGGTGAGCTCTTTCCCTGCTCAGATGGTGGATGTTTATCCTGTTCTAGATGGGGTTACACTCCCCTTGAAGGAACAGGTTCGTAGTTTGGGGGTCCTTTTTGACCCTTCCTTGTCGCTTGAGGCTCAAGTGGCCTCGGTGGCACGGAATGCGTTTTACCACCTTCGCTTAGTAGCCCAACTACGCCCCTATCTGGACAGTGATGATCTTGCCTCTGTTGTCCACGCTCTGGTAACTTCTAGATTGGATTACTGTAATGCGCTCTACGTAGGGCTGCCCTTGAAGACTGTTCGGAAACTTCAGCTAGTGCAAAATGCGGCAGCCAGGCTGTTGACAAGGACCAATTGATCTGCGCATATAACACCTGTCCTGGCTCGCTTGCACCGGCTACCTATTTGTTTCCGAGCTAGATTCAAGGTGCTGATGTTGACCTATAAAGCCTTACACGGTGTGGGACCGCAATACCTTGTGGAACGCCTCTCCCGCTATGAACCTACCCATTCGCTTCGTTCAGTATCTAAGGCCCTCCTCCGGGTACCAACTCACCAGGATGCCCGGAGGACTGTTACTAGATCTAGGGCCTTTTCTGTTGTGGCCCCCGAATTGTGGAACAGCTTACCGGAGGAAATACGCCTGGCGCCTACGGTTCTTTCTTTTAGGCGCTAGGTTAAGACCTGGCTATACTCCCAGGCATTTTAATGTTCAATGTTTTATGTTTAATGTTTTAGTTTAATGTGTTTCTTTCTGTTACTGATTTTATTCTATATTGTATTTTAATCTCATTTTGTACACCGCCCAGAGAGCTATTAGCTATGGGTGGTCTAGAAATGAAAATAAATAAATAAATAAATAAGTGTGGAACCTGGCTAGTTGATGAGTCTGTGATTTTGAGGGCTACTATGTGGAACGGTGCAGACGTAAGCAACATTGTAACATTGTCCTATGTGTCAGCCTGCTTTGCTGTCACCATATTACATATTAGTATTACATCTCCATCAGTGCTAACTAAGATTTCCTGATTACCAAGGTTCAAAAATTCATTACAAGCCCTGTTTGCAAATTCATATTTACAAAGACAATCCAGGTTAGTGCTGATCCAGATGTAATGTGAACTCCACTGAAGGAGAGATAATTTGTGAGCCCACATCTGTTTCACCATGGTTAGGAGATCGAGAATGCTACATTTGAACCAGATACAAAGATGCAGATGGTTCCAGAGATGCAGACTATATTTATCTAGTGACTTTTTATAAAACGGGTGGCGAATCTGAGGCCCTCCAGATGTTGCTTGACTGTGGCTCCCGTCATACTGGCTGGGGCTGATGGGAATTCTAGTCCAAAACATCTAGAGCACACCATGTGGGCAAAGGCTGATCTAGAGGACCACAGCTTCCTGCATCTCTGTTAATATAGAGGACTAGATTAAAAACAACCACCACAGTCTGGCTGCACCTAATAATGGTCCCTAAAAATGATGGTGTGTATTCCAGCTGTAAGTGGGAATGACTTCTGATAGTTTGATGCTGGTGCTTAGAGGACATGCCAGTTGAGGGGAACTCGGCCCAGACAATTGGTGGCTGTACCGTGTTCCGGTCCTCCCCACATCCACAGGATTGCTGGTAGTTCTATCAGCCAACTCTCGGATCTCCAGTTGCTGCTTCTTAATGCCAGATCGATAAATAATAAAGCTTCCCTCATCCATGATTTAATTGTGGATGAGGCAGCCGATCTGGCGTTTATTACCGAGACCTGGGTGAGCGATCTGGGAGGCATCAAGCTCTCCCAGCTGTGCCCACCTGAGTACTCGGTTCAGCATCTGGGTAGATCCGAGGGTCGGGGAGGGGGAATCGCTGTGGTCTATAGAAGTTCCATCCCTCTTGTTAGGCACCCTATCCAGGTAGCTAATGGTCTGGAGTGTCTTCATATTACGTTGGGCCAGCGAGACAGACTGGGAATACTGTTGGTGTACCGTCCACCCTGCTGCCCAACAGCCTCCCTAACTGAGCTGACGGAAGTGGTCTCGAGTCTGGTGTTGCGATCCCCCAAATTTTTGGTATTGGGGGATCTCAACATTCATGCCGAGACCACTTTGTCTGGGGCGGCTCAGGACTTCATGGCCTCCATGATAGCCATGGGGCTGTCTCAATTTGTTACTGGCCCTACGCATATTTCGGGACACACTCTAGACTTAATTTTTGCTACTGGAACAGGGGATGGTGATCTGGGAGTAAGGGATTTTACATCTATTCCTCTGTCATGGTCAGATCATCGCCTATTGAGGTGTAGGCTCACAATGTTTTCTCCCCTCTGCAAGGGTGGAGGACCAATTAAGATGGTCCGTCCCCGGAGACTAATGAATCCTGAAGGCTTTCAGAAGGCTCTGGGGAGTTTTCCGGCTGATAAAACTGACACTCCTGTCGAAACCCTGGTCAATTTGTGGAATACGGAAATGACCCGGGCAGTTGACACGATCGCCCCGGTGCGCCCTCTCCTCTGCAGAGCTCAAGTGGCTCCGTGGTTCACCCCGGAGCTAAGAGTGATGAAGCAAGAAAGGAGAAGGGTTGAGTGCAAATGGAGACGAACTCCCGACGGCTGTGGTCTTGCGCTTGTGAAGGTCTCTACCAAGCTCTATGTGAAGGTGGTGAGGGCAGCGAAGAAGCAGTACTTTGCTGCCTCCATTCAGTCATCTTCTAACCGCCCAGCGGAACTTTATAAAGTTGTTCGGGGACTTTTACACTCTGGGCCTCAGAACGCAATAATACCATCAACAGCCCGCTGTAATGAGTTTGCGAGACACTTCCAAGACAAGATCACGAACATCCGCCGGGACCTTGACTCCAATATTGTAGCAGTTGAGCCTAATGAGGTGTCCGGAGCACAGTCTTGTCCTGTTTTATTGGATGAGTTTCAGTTGGTACAGCTCGAGGATGTGGACAAGGTGCTTGGACAGGTGCGGGCGACCACTTCTGCTCTGGATCCTTGCCCCTCGTGGCTAATAAAAGCTAGCAGAAACGGAACAGCCGGATGGGCCAAGGAGGTGATCAATGCCTCCCTACGAGAGGGAGTGGTACCACCCTGCCTGAAACAGGCAGTGGTGAGACCGCTCCTAAAGAAACCCTCCCTGGACCCTGAAAATTTTGACAACTATAGACCGGTAGCAAATGTTCCATTCTTGGGCAAGGTCTTAGAGCGTGTGGTCGCTCGCCAGCTCCAGGCTCTCTTGGATGAAACTGATTATCTGGATCCATGTCAATCGGGCTTTCGGCCGGGGTTTGGTACAGAAACAGCCTTGGTCGCCCTGTATGATGACCTCTGTCAGGAGAAAGACAGAGGGAGTGTAACTCTGTTGGTTCTCCTTGATCTCTCAGCGGCTTTTGATACCATCGACCATGGTATCCTTCTGGGACGTCTTGCGGACTTAGGAGTTGGAGGCACTGCTTGGCAGTGGCTGTGCTCCTACCTCGAGAATCGTCTCCAGAAGTTGATGCTTGGGGAGCATTACTTGAACCCCTGGATACTCCAATATGGGGTCCCACAGGGTTCAGTTCTGTCCCCCATGCTCTTTAATATCTATATGAAGCCGCTGGGTGAGGTCATTAGGAGATTTGGAGTGCGTTTCCAGCAATATGCTGATGATACGCAGCTCTACTTCTCCTTTTCATCTTCCTCAGGTGAGGCTGTTAATGTACTAAACCGCTGCCTGGCTGCGATAATGGACTGGATGAGAGCTAACAAACTGAGACTCAATCCTGACAAGACTGAGATGCTGTTGGTGGGGGGGCTCTCTGCCCAGATGGATGATGTGCGACCTGCCCTAGATGGGATTACACTCCCCCTAAAGGAGCAGGTCCGTAGTTTGGGGGTCTTATTAGATCCGCTCCTGTCACTGGAGGCTCAAGTAGCCTCGGTGGCACGGAATGTGTTCTATCAGCTTCGGCTGGTAGCCCAACTACGACCCTATCTGGAGAGGGAGAACCTCGCCACAGTTATCCATGCTCTGGTAACCTCTAGATTGGACTACTGTAATGCACTCTACGTAGGGTTACCTCTGAAGACGGTTCGGAAACTTCAGCTGGTGCAGAATGCTGCGGCCAGAGTCCTTACTGGGACTAAAAAATTTGATCATATAACACCTGTTCTGGCCCAACTGCACTGGCTACCAATATGTTTCCGGGCCAGATTCAAAGTGTTGGTTCTTACCTATAAAGCCCTTAACGGCATCGGACCGCAATACCTGGCGGAACGCCTCTTCCGCTATGTACCTACCCGGTCGCTGTGCTCGATGTCGAAGGCCCTTCTCCGTGTCCCAACGCATAAGGAGGCACGGAGAACGACAACTAGAGCTAGGGCCTTCTCGGTGGTGGCCCCCGAACTATGGAACGAGATACGCCTGGCGCCTTCTCTGTTATCTTTTCGGCGCCAGGTAAAGACCTACCTCCTTGCCCAGGCATTTTAAAAATTTTAAAAATTTTAAAATTGAATTTAAATTTGGAATTTTAATTATGTTTTATTGTGTACTGTATTGTATTTACATCCGCTTGTATTTTAATCTGTTTTATTATGCTGTTCACTGCCCTGGGAGCTTATTGCTGTAGGGCGGTCTAGAAATGTAATAAAATAAATAAATAAATAAATAAATATCAGAGGAGGAAATTTCAAGACTTAGTAAAATACAGTAGTGACAGATTACATAGTAGTGCCATTCATGGAAGCAAAACAAAACTTAATGATTGGTAGTAAATGAGGTCTGTCTGGTTATAGCCATTCTTTCCTCTTACCAAGAGATTGTTGCTAGTCTGAATAATTGTTTTTTTAATGGTAAGAGCTTTATAGTAAAATGACTTATAAATTGATCTGGTAATATTTGATCTTTTGTAAAGCAACTGATCACAAGATGTGGTTTTGTCTAAAAAAAGCTTTTCTTGCCATAAAGTACAAGGCATGTTGGAACATCAAAAGCTGTTCTTTGTAGCAATTATAGTAAATGGACTTTGTTGAGACACTGGCTGAGATGAATGTGGAGAGGAAACCTGACTATTTTGCTTTATAAACTCTGGACTGAAATTGAACTCTTTTTAAACGGTAAATTTTTATAATCAAATTTTCCAAATTGCATTTTTGGGAGATCCTTTCCTGTATCTGTGATGGTCTTTTAAAAATGTAATCCCAACTCCATCTGTTCATACTTACAGGATACAGGCAGATTTTGTTTTCAAGCAGTAATAGATGTTTGGGGCTGCAATAATAGACTTTATTTATCTTTAGGTCTAACTGATCTTAGCAGGATTTGATGGCAGCCGTGGATTGTAAATCAGTCTTGATTAAAGCAAAATCTTGCAGAACAGTGTTAAGTGGAAAATTCTAAGTACTGAAATACTTTTTTTAAAATCCAAAACCTATTGTAAAGGTATTCCCCATATATAGGTTTTAACAAAACCACTTGATTGGCTCCTTTTTTCAGAGCTGTGGAGTCTGAGTCGGAAGCAATTTTGGGTGGAGTCAGAGTCGGAGTCAGTAGGAATGTACCGACTCTGACTTCAGAATAAAAGTAAGATTTCAATATTAATATTAATTTATTAATATTAATAAATTAATATACATTTGCCATTTATAAAGGAGTCGGAGTTGGACAGTAGAAAAATAGAGGAGTTGGAGTCGAAGGTTTGACGTACTGACTCAACAGCCCTGCTTTTTTTTATCTACTGAATACTCAAATCAACATGACTTGCTTGCATTCTGCAATATAACATTTCTCTCTAGAGGGTCACTCCCCTTGCTGATTTGATAGGGTCATATCTCAACATTGGGTTTAGAAACAGGAGTGGGAGAAATGGCGAAAGGCAAGAATGCCAGTTAATTTGACCAGGCATGGTCAGTTGTAAACTTGATGCTTAGGAATTTGAAGTATTTTTCCACCACTGGGATCAGGACACATAAGTCTCCCTTTTGAAGTACTTCCTAGTGTAACCTCTTCTTGCGTTAGGTTATCAGGCATGGGAATGGCTTGTGGGAGCACTGCCACAACTTAAATATAACACGGGAAGCTTCCCTCCCACACCAGTCACCACCTACAGCTTGTAATCATCCAGGAGATGAAACTAGCAGCCAGTGCCTAGAAAGGAAGCACAAGTGCAGGCTCATGTTAAAGCTGCTGGATCAAATGGTGCCTGCAGTTCAGCAGTACTTTCTGGTTGTATGTCACAGCTGAATCCTATCCGTGCTGGAGATTCCTGACTGAGGGATTTTGGCACTGCTCACTCATTATTCTCCCATTTAAAGCTACCTTAACTTCCATGCTTCAGCAGGTACATCCCCCAATCTCCCATCAGGGCAAATTTCACTCACTATTTACAGGGCAAACACCTAGTGTGGAAATACCCTTAATGTCAATATTTTAGTCACCAAACGATTAAAGGAATTATAATTGAGTGAGTAATCAGTTAATTAAATCTAAATAAATGTGTAGAAAAGAATAGTTCTAGGTGGGGAAAGCTTATTTTGCAAAAGATGCATGCCTGCATTTCTGTCATTTTATTTTGTGTAACATATATCACTTGATCGTAGAAAACTCTTAAGCAGTTTATAAAAAACATTAAAATTATCAGCAAAGCAGTTAAAAACAAGTAATTAAAAACATGTTAAAAATAATTAAAACAGCAACAGGCTAAATGATTAAAACACATCAGCATCTATGTGTCTGGATAGGCGTGCCTGAACAAAAAAGGTTTTAAGCAGGCGCTAAGAAGAATACAGCAAAGACACCTGCCTGATGTGAATAGGCAGGGAGTTCCGAAGAGTGGTTACTGCTATACGAAAAGAATAATTTCCTACAAGTGCAGAATGAATATTGCTGCGCGTCTCCCCAGTCTCCGAGCGGTGAGATTTCCAGGGTCCCTGCACTCATCCAGGGTTTGGTTTCCTTGGGAAGAAGGTCAGCAGAGACTTCGGTGTCTTTATGAAATATGGTTTGTTTATTTACACACATTCCAACCTGAGTTTAGGATGGAGGGGTTCAAGGCAGCTTTTCCAACTGTATTACAGGAGGCATCCTACAGCCATGATGCATGATGCCAGCCTCTCTGCCTGCCTCCAGTTCCCAGGCATTCTCTAGACAATTCTAAAAACACTCAAAGCACAAACCTCTGCTAGCCGCCCAGGAGGGGTGGGGAGGCTCTCCTGAAGAGTTTGAATGACAAAAGGGTCTTCCTGGCTCATCCACCAGTTGCTGGGCACCTAATAGGCCCATTAACTACCTCGCCACGCTATTAGCTTAACAAAAGAAACTCCAGCAGAGCCAGCCCCTCACCCCAAGGCATAGGATTCCAAATAGAGACTGGAAGGGGACTCACAGGGATCATCCATTTCAACCCTAAACTCACAACAGTATTATACAGCATCTATAACAGTGTCAGTTCTGCAGATCGAAGTACTCGAGGGGGCATATATGGTGTAAGGCAATCCCACAAGTAAACTGAAGTAAGCGGGCCCCAAGCTCTTAAGGGCTTGGGAGATGTGTTCCTGCTATGTGACAGATGAGACAGGATGCCTCTTTAAAGATGGTGCCAAAGAAAAATATAGCTTGCATGAAAAATATAGCTTGCAATTCTAAAGCAAACATCTGCTGCTTTGTCAATTGGGCTGCTCTTAATCTGGCTAAAAGTTGCAGCCCTAGACTTTGAGGCATAACATAATTACATTCACATGGGGCATCAGAATATATGCATTTGGAGTTTTGTGCAATTAAACCCTCTGGACATCTTTGCTGTTTAAGAATTTGCAGCAGTTGCTGAATTTTTATCCCTTGGGCTGTAGATGCTGCGTACAGTAAAACGCAAAGCAATGGCTGCAAATAAATGCAATGTGTAGCAATGTGGCTGCTGCACCAGTTGTGGTCTGTTTTGTCTAAGCTGTCACACAATTGAGGCTGGGTAGGCACAGGCATTAGAAGCAGCAATTGTTGCTATACAGTATAGTTTAACTTAAAGCAGTTATACAGAATGCCAAGAGGAGTGCAGGAAGAAAGGACACCACATGTACTCCCCTAAAATACTTTTTGGATATTTTGGTACATGTAGAACCGTGGATTGCAACTGACACAGCTCATTGGGAGGATTCTTGCCTTATTTAACAGGGAATGTTCCTTTTGGTGCATTCTGTTACGGGTGCTGACTTTGCAGTTGCTATTCAAGTATTGTTACCTTATACTTATATAAGGTAAGCTACCACAGAAATGCATAGTGGTCATATTGTGCAATCACCCATGTGCAATTCCAGTAACACTAGAAAGGAGCTAGGGAGATTGTCCCATTTATATTTGGACCATAAGATATGGAGTGAAGGGATGATATGTGGAGGGATTAAGTGTTTTCAGCAAAAGTCCCAAGAGTAAGGAATTCCTGGCCAGGTAGACCTGGCTAACCTCCCCTTTATGTGTGCTCAGACAGTGGGTAAGAACCATGCTGTTGTGCTTATTATTATTATTATTATTATTATTATTATTATTATATGATACTTTGGTGGCTGTTTTTGTTTTGGTGGTTTCATGATCGTGATCGTGGTTTTGTGATTATTGGTTGCTTCCTTATATCAAGAAAGACTATTGGTCCATTGAGGTCAGTATTGTCTGCACTGACTGGCAGTGGCTCTCCAGGATTTAAGGCAGGGCGATGCCAGGAATTGGACAAGGCACCTTTGGCATGCAAAGCACGTACTCTACCCTTCCTTTGATACAATTATATTTGTTGTAAGTGGCTTGGCTGGGAGATGCTATATTTAAACATTAACCTAAATATTAAACTTTGGCATAGTGACAAAACCATGATTGTTGAAATGTTGGGGAGAGGGGTGTGAGCATTACAGTTCATCTGAATGTGTACAGTTGTTGAGTTGGGCCCTGTTTTATTTGGCTTCAATTTATTTTAGATATAAATCTAGATTCTTTCTGGCAAGTTTAATTACATGATGCAGAAGTGATAAAAATAAGGTAAATGTGCACATTACTGAAATGTTGGAATTGACCAACCCT
Source organism: Rhineura floridana (assembly GCF_030035675.1). Taxonomy (NCBI): domain Eukaryota; kingdom Metazoa; phylum Chordata; class Lepidosauria; order Squamata; family Rhineuridae; genus Rhineura; species Rhineura floridana. The sequence continues at coordinate 33,172,174 of NC_084493.1, forward strand.
TGAGATCATTGCAAGTGCTCCTGTTATGTAGAAAGAGCTATTACGTTATTGTAAAGTGCTGGCCCATCACGGACTGATTAACTTGCGGAAAGCTTTTATGCAGCTGTCTTTAAAAATGCTACTGTTGGCAGATTGGTCTTGTAAGCAAACACTTGGCTAGGGTTTTATAGTCCCTCATTTACCATATCCATTGCTTCCCATTGTTTACCACTGTGTTGTTCTCTCACAGGCACGTTTGTACAGAGGGACCCTTCAAAACAACTTTTGAGTTTTTCATAAGTCTCTTCCCACCCTCTCCTATTTACAGGATTGATCCTGTATTATTTATGATTATTGCAGCCTCAAATCGGCATGTACAGTACAATAGTACAATATGTAATATTCCATATTACAATATGGAATAACTTAAGAAACCCACAGATACTAAAACGTAATATATACAAAAGGATGCATATATCCTTGCACTGAACTTGCACACTCACATACACACCCAGTTCATATTTGATACCACCACTGAAAAGAGCCATGCTGGGTCAGATCAAAGGCCTATCTAATCGGTGTCCTGTTCTCATAGTGGCCAGCCAGATGCCTGTGGGAAACCCACAAGCAGGACCCGTGTGTAATAGCGCTCTACATGCTTGCAGTGGGTATTCAGAGGCAGGATGCCCGAGGCAGTATCCTGGAGGTAGTACACAGCCTTATTCACCATGAATTTGTCTGCACAAAAATGCATTGGATAAAGCATCAGATTGGGCCTGGGAGTCCAGAATTCAAATCCCCTCTCAGCCATGAGGCTCACTGAATGACCTTGGGCCATTAGCCTAACCTAAAATGGGGAGAAGGAAAACCATTTATGCCACCTTGAGCTTCTTTGGAGGAGAGCTAGGATATAAATGTAATTATAAAAACCATCAGAGCTGACGGCTATTACTAAATATTGTGGCAGCAAATTCTATAGTTTAACCATGCACTTTGTGAAGAAGTATTTCTTCTTGTCTGTCCTAAACCTTTGGTTCCATCACCATCTGTTCTAGGGGGCAGTCATTTAGGGCATCTAGAAATTTTACCTGATTGGTGTGACTGGAACACATTCTATGTGCTCATTCTATGTGAGGGTAATTGAACTCACCCATTACAAAGGCACATTCTCTTTCAGATCCCTCCCTGGGGTGGGAATGGCAGTTTTCCCATCAATCAAAAACCACTTGTTTTTAAATGCTTGCTGAGATTTGTGTGTGCTTCCCTCAACTGTAGGGGAGATTCTTCATTTGATTTTGAAAGTTCTGAAGCCCGTTTCTCCAAAATACATACTGAAATATTATGTTGTGTGCATATTTTTCTCAAAGAAAAATACATAGTACACTTGTTGAAAATAATGAGACCATTCAGTGTACAAATTCGGTAGACGTGGAAAAAAAGTTGATGAAATTTTGAGGTTTAAAAGCTGAAAACTGATGGTTAAGAACTACAAAGATCTGAAAATTAAACTGTCAACTTAGAATGTAACTTGGATGATATATTCCCACCTTCTGATTTTTTCTGAAGAAGGTTTGAAGTAGCAAGGATACTTTTGATGTGTAAGACTCATGGAGCAGAGGGAAATGATTCTTATTTATTACATTTCTACCCTGCCTTTCTTTTCATGATTGAAACCCAAGGCGGCTTACATATGGTTCCCAGGCGGTCTCCCATCCAGGCACTGACCAGACCTGATCCTGCTTAGCTTCAGCAGGGAGCTGGCCTTATGTGCCTTCAGACCATAGCCTGGGACCATAGCCTGGGATTCTTGTTGGTTTTAGCAGGTATTAACCTCAGTTTTACTTCCAACAGATGGCTAAAAGGAAATTTCAGTAAGGCTGAATTCCTAGGAAAAACAGGCAACGTAGGATATTCTGTGCGACTAAATGATGTGAGAGGACATAGTTAGACTTCACAGTGTATTAAACTGACTTGTTTGCTTTGGAATAACAAATTGACTATAATTAGAACCAGCGTTTCTTACTTGTAGATATTTCTATGTGCTCCTCTGATCCCTGCAGGCAAAATTAATTGCCTTCACTGGCAAAATCTCAAAACTTGCATGAGTTGAACTGTCCTAAGAAGCAAAACTGTGAGTGCCCTCTTTAAGCCCCAAAAATGGACAAATCGTCTAGAAGATTTTCTTGCACGCACTTTCACCAAGAAGGAATGAGTCTGAGTGGGTCACACCATGGTTTCAGAATCAAGACCTATGACAAGAGGGAAAAGCCTGGAGATTAGGATGTATTTCTCCTGACTTTCTGTACTACCCATTGATCAGGCATTGGTGGCTAATGGTTGTGGTTGGGCAGACCTCCACTCTTATTTGCTATGGTGTGGCAAGTAGAATTGCTCTATAAAGTGTAAGGGGAGTCTCGTGCTCCTTACAAAAATCCTGTGCCTCACTCTGGAAATCATGGTTTTAGAACAGTTGAAGGTATTCCTTAGAACAGTTAAAATAGTTCACAATACATGTTGGTGCAGATGTGACATGTAATGCTGAGGTTCCAATCCTTTGCCCATTTACTTAGGAGTAAGCCCTATCAAACTCATGGGAATCGAACTTCCCCATGATGAATCGTTACAGCACTTAGGGCATCCTCCCCCCAACTTTCCCCTTTTTCTAAACTTCAAAAAATTAGGAAGGGGAGACATGATGGAGTTGTATAAAATTATGCATGGTGTGGAAAAGGTAGATAGGCAAAAGTTTCTTTCTCTCATATATATTATCAAAACCTCTTGAAATTAGTTCATCCAGAAGTGCTGGATGTTGAAAGATTCAAGACAGACAAAAAGTCTGTGCATAGTTAAGCTGGGGAATTTGCTACCACATGATTTAGTGATGGTCATCAACTTTGGATGCCTTCAAAAGGGGATTAGACAAATTCATGGAGAACAAGGCTATCAGCGGCTACTGGTCTTGATGGCTATATGCTGTACCTCAAGGATCACAGACAGTATTCCATTGCTGGGTGGGTTGGTGGGGAAATCACAAAGCAGGACAGTGCTATTGTGCTCATGTGCTGCTTTTGGGTTATTCATCAGCATCTGATTGGCCACTGTGGGAAGCCGGATATTGGACCAGATGGGTCCTTGGTCTGATCCAACCTGTCTGCTCTTACATTCTGTGGATTACTGCTGAATAGGCAGGTGCAGGATTGTACTGCTAAGGCAAGCAAGTGAAGGGAAGGGTGAGTTTGTGCTGCAGATGTAGGAGAAGGCGAAGGAGTATATGCTCCCAGAGTTGTCTCCAGATTTGTAAGCAGTGCTTTGTATGGAGTCAGAAGTTGTGTCTGCACTGGACCGCTCTACATGCTTATATAGCTTCCAACCTGAGACACACACTGCTTTATCCTGGCCTTTGACACATGGGATTTATATTTTTTATTGTTGGTTTTAAACTATTTTTAAGGAAGTATTTTACATTGTTGTAACCCTGGGACCTCAGGGTGAGGGTCAGGTAGCTATTATTATTACTATTATTATGGTAAAACATGTGGCTAGCATGAATTTTGTTTTTAAAATGTTGGGTCTATTTGTGTTTGGGTTTTTTTACATGATGTATTCAGTATTATTTGCAGTCTTTTGTGGAACAAACAGAACCAGCATCAGAGGAAATACTGGAAACTCTCCCTGCCCCTTGTGCTACTGTTTTTGTGTCTGAAGCTAGTAATGAGCTTCCTGGGCTAAGAGGCAGATGGATTTAAAATGGGTTTTGCTGCTCGGCTCAGCCCCATGGAATGACAGTGTGCTGGCATGCAGACTTAATCTTCTGAGGGAAGGAATGTGTGCTGCAGCAGGTGCAATAAAAGGCCGAGTGAACGCAGTCAAAAAGCTCATTGAGATTGTCTACTGCTTCTCAAATAAGAAAAAAAACCAAATTCTTGAGTTAATTTTGGAAGAAGGGATTAATGGCGACTGCTGATGCTTCCATGGCAACAGAGAGAGCAAGTCATTTGTGTATAGCAACATGAGATTCTTCCTGTGTGCAGGAGTGTGAATTTGTCTCTCAGTGTAAGTTTCATAGACCTTAAGGATCAATTTAGACATGAAATGCAATCTTCTGTGCTGATATTACTTGGGGTAATTCTTTTTTAAAAAACAACCTACTGTACTTGCAATCAAATGCAAAGATGTATCACTGAACACTAAAGTCAGGATCATTCAGACCACGGTATTCCTGATCTCTGTGTATGGATGTGAAAGTTGGACAGTGAAAAAAGCCGGTAAGAGAAAAATCAACTCGTTTGAAATGTGGTGTTGGAGGAGAGCTTTGCACATACCGTGGATTGTGAAAAAGACAAATAATTGGGTGTTAGAACAAATTAAACCAGAATTATCATTAGAAGCGAAAATGATGAAACTGAGGTTATCATACTTTGGACACATCATGAGAAGACATGATTCACTAGAAAATAATATAATGCTGGGAAAAACAGAAGGGAGTAGAAAAAGAGGAAGATCAAACAAGAGATGGATTGATTCTGTAAAGGAAGCCACAGACCTGAACTTCCAAGATCTGAACAGGGTGGTTTATAACAAACCCTATTGGAGGTCGTTGATTCATAGGGTCGCCATAAGTTCTAATCGACTTGAAGGCACATAACAACAACTGTAGTATACTAAGGTGAAATATAGCATTGAACACAAATTGCTTTTTCTGAGTCCAGTTTTTGGAAGATTAAAATTTAGAGCAAGGAGGAACTTGCAAGGCAAGTTGAGCGAAAATAGCTGCTGTTCTTTTTATGCTGGTTGTGGAGGTAGAGGGACCAGAACAGTTACAGCACTGAATTCTTTGGGATCCCTGTTAATAGATAACTGTCTCAGCTTCAGTTGAGTAGGAAATCTATAGTAAAAAAATTTCTACCCCTTCCCAAGTTCAAACCAATAGTTAAACAAGAAAGAATAGTCAAAATAGCCACATAGTTCTTTGTTGCCCCATATCTGCTTACATATACTATCCGGAAGAGTTTTACAGTTTTTGAAAAGTGTTCAGCAGGGGTGTGGAACTTTGGCTTAACCTAAAAGCCTCATTCCCTTGTGGGTAGACTTTTGGGGAGGCATGCCAAAGGCATATGAGGCCAGACATGACAGTGGTCAGGGCCAGAGCCAAAGGTAGACAGGGCAATGGATGTGACTCTTTGTACAATGGTTTACATTCAGTGAGTTTCCCAGAATATTTTCCTATAGAAATTAGGATAATTTGCATCAGAAGAATTTCAGCTTGCACTGGGAAAATTTTCTGGTGCTCTAGAAAGTGATCTAATTTAGCATGTTTATTACTTTTATATAGTAAACAAAGCTAAACATTGAAACTGCCTTATAACATTCATTTATTTTATATATTTATATACCACCGTTTCCTCTAAGGAACCCAAGGTGGTGTGCAGACATGGTTCACCCCCTCCCAATTTTATTCTCAAAATGACCCTGTGAGGTAGGTCAGGCTGAGAAGGCAGTGACTGGGCCAGGGTCACCCAGTGAGCTTCATGGCTGAGCGGGAATGTAAACCTTGGTCCCAGGTTCCAGTCTAACCACTATACCCCACTGGCTTTCAAAATTTATTTGCAGTTGACATCCATTTGTTGTTACTAACAAACTTATGAAACAAAAAAAATTCTGCAGAAAACATTCTGCCCGACATTGCCAGCCACATTACACAGTTGCAGGTATGCACTGAGAATACACAAAAGGTCACGATCAATCTTCAGGGTGTATGCAGCATCCTATTGTTAAGGTGCTGCATCCATTCTCTCATTCCATATAAACAACAGCAAAACCAACTTGTTTTTCTGTGGTGCTTGAATTACGTTCTTCATTTTTTTGAACTGATTTATTTGGAATCTGTCCTAGGTGATCTGTGAAATAACAAGAAACATGGATGCATGCAATCCTTTACATAATCATTGTGTAAAAGTGTCACACGCTTAAGTCCAGCTTAGATTACTCTAATGCACTATGTGGGGTGTGCCTTTAAAGGTTGTTTGGAAACTCTAAATTGCAGCAGGTAGAATGCTACTGAAAGCTAGGTGTTTGGATCGCATCACATCTATTCTGTTCCAGTTATATTGCCTTTGAAGCCCTAAATGGTTTGGGGCCAGGCTATTGAAAGGACTTCCTGCACTCATATAAATCTTCCCAGTGAGAACTATCTGGGTGGTTGTTACTGGGGACAGATGATTTTCTGCAGTGGCCCTGAATCTTTGGACTCGTCTCCCCAGGGATATATAAATGGCCTCATTGTTAACTGATTTATGTTATTTTAATGTTTTAATCATTTGGAATTTTGTATGTATGCATTGTGCATGTGTTTATGTATAACACACACAGAGACACAATAATAATAATAATAATAATAAACTTTATTTCTACCCCGCCCTTTTTCCAATAGGACTCAGAGCGGCTATCTAATACAATATAGTATACAATTAAAAAAGAATTAAACTATAAGAAAAGATTAAAACCATAAAACATACGTTAAAAACAGCGGACAATTTAAAATAATAAAATATTAAAATATTTAAAATAATAAAATCATATAATATAGTCACCAATCCTATGACACTTAATCCTGGTCGGTCTCTATCCCAAATGCCCGTTGAAATAAAACAGTCTTTACTTATCACCGGAAGGATGGCAAGGAGGGATCTAATTGCACCTTGCTCGGAAGGGAGTTCCACAGCCTAGGGGCTCTGCTCCTGCTTGCGTAGCTCACCAGCCCTGCTTACAACCTTACCCTACCACACCCACTCCTCACCAATCCTTCTACCCTTAAACCTTGCCAACCCCCTCCCACTAACTCATAAAACTAGCGGTGAGGAAACTTCTTGTCTCCTATCTTGTGGTGGAACTTTGACAGGTGGGTGGGGGAACCCAAATGTCAATCACATGACACAAGTGTGATGTCACATGATTGATAGGAGGGTTGAGACCTGACTAAGTAAGCCTCCCTCCCTCCCTCCCAGCGCTAAACAGGATTGCTGTCCCACCCCTTATCGGCTTAATACTGGGTTCAGGTGCATGGGAAAGATCCTTGCTGTGACTTCTCTTGCGCACATAAAACTAGGGTTAGACCTTCTCCAGCCAGGAGGAGGGAAGTGAGGCAGGAAGATGGAGTAAGAAGGTCCAGGCAAGTCACAGGAAAAACTCAGGCAGGCCAGGGCAGCTCCTCCTCAACCATCCTGCTGCCGCTTCCTTCCTCGTCCTCCGCTGCTAAGCCTGAAACAGTGTTGCTGGTGAGGCAGGCAGTGGTGGCGCAACAGAGCAGGACAGTTGCTGTGGAGCTGCCCTGGCCCGTCGCGAGTGTTTGCCTGTGCCATCCCCTGCCCCCTCCCTTATCCCCTCCTTTGATGAGCCAGTGAAGCTTACCTTTGGGGGGAGGGCTGCATGGGTGCCCCAGGCTCAGTCCCAGCACCACGACACAGCCTGGAGGAAAGGAAGTCCTCGCAGTAACAGTGCCAAGGCCTCCCATGAACCGGCCTGCTTGAGCTGAGTGCGGCTCGGTCCTTACTCTCTGCTCGCCCTGCTTCGTCCATCGGTGAGGCACTTTGTCCAGATGCCATAATTGGTGTGGAGGCTATGGAGGTTCCCTGATGGGGGAGGCGGCTTCCCTTCACCCTGCCCTATTTGTGCTTGGAGGCCTGGTGTTACAATCATTGAGGCCTGCCCCATCTTGTGCGAGGCCACATCACGGCTCCTTAGGGTAGTCACACTGTAGTTCACAGCGTTACCTGTCTGTGGCCAAGCAAACTGTAGCTTGATGCTTACAAATATATATATAATTTTGAAAGGTGAGGGTAAAAATTTATAAAAATAGAAAACTTTTGAGAAGTCCTTTCTTAAACCATATTGTAGAAATTCCTAGTTATTAGTAAAACAAATGTAAGTGCTTTTGTAGGTGTGTTTTGATGGCTGAGTTGCATATTATGCACAAAAGCAGCTGTGTCTTGGGTGATATACAGAGAGGCTGGTATCCAGCCCTTGCCCCCCCCCTCCCAGAAGATTAGTTTATAATAGGGAACAATTTCAGCTGGATTCTAATTGCTCTTAAATCCCTCTTTAAGTTTCTTTTGCACAGAACTAAAAACATACTTTCACCTTTTTCATAATACTGCTTTGTTTAAAAACAATAGCTTGGAAATGCTGATTTCCCCCCAAATAACCACATTAGCTCACTTTCTTTTTTTGAAGATAGAGGCCCAAGAGGAAGCAAAAAATACCCCAAGAACAGTATTATAGAACAAGAGTTACTGCTTATAGGATTGGTGGAACAGCTTGGCACTTCTCCCTTATGAGCACCTTTGCGAAGCCGTGTGTGTGTGTGTGTGTCTCTGTCAGAAATTGTTGCCTCTTCATGTGCTTGCCAAAATGTACCTTTTAATATTTCAAATATACAAGCAGCATTCCTCCACTTTTTTTTTTTGATCTTCACTTGAGGTTCTCCACTCCTGTGCTAGTGTTACTGAAGAAACAGAACTGGGCTATTTCCATGAAGGAGTAGAGCTGTGTTGATAGATAACTGTTTACATTCTCAGTTCATTCTGGTGGGGAAGATTTTAAAGCACTGTGCTTGGGGGAACCTAGTGATGGGGGCAGAATCTGCCCAGTACTTCAACACAGGATGGCTTAATTCTTACCTTGCAGGGCTTTTGCAGGGGGCCATAGTGTGGGCCAAACTACATGCGAAGCCATTCATGCAATTAGCAACAGTGGAAATGGTTTTGGCAAGTAATGGCAGGTGTGGGAGGCAATCTAGATTTGGACCCTGCTGTAGAGGCAGGGGGAGGGGCTTTAGCAGAGCCAGAGTGGAGAAGTGGTTAGTGTACTAGACTATGGCCTGAGAGACCAGGGTTCAAATCCCCGCACAGCCATGAAGCTCAGTGGGTGACCTTGGGCCAGTCACAGTCCCTCAGCCTGACTTACCTCACTGGGTGGTTGTGAGAGGGGAAGACATACAGGAATACCCCGCTATACGTACCTTCACTTTACGGACACTCACGAGTACAGACATACTCCATTCTCCACCATTCCCTTGTTTACATATGCACTTACAGACACTGACAGACACTTAAGTATAGCCCGAACTTGCGTTCCACGTGTCTCGTGCCTTGCGGCAGCAGCGTCATCTTAGTGCTTCACTTTAAGTACATTTTCAGTTTACATACTCAGTCCGGACCCATTGCATATGTTAATGCAGGGTATATGTATCACCTTGAGACCCTTTGAAAAAAGGTGGGATATAAATGCAGTGAATAAATAAATAAAAATAAATCTTTGGTCTTCCCTGTAGTCTCAACTTGGATTTGTGGGGAGCATCTCCTGTTTTGCATTGGAATCAAAACCAATACTGATTGTGAACTGGAGGGTTTTCTTCCAGTGCTAGTTGGCATGTGAGACCCCTGATCCAGCCTGGAACTAAAGAAGGGAGAAAGGGTTGAATGCCAAGGTCCCAATCCAGATTGCTTATCACCCCCTCCTACTACTATTTACTTTTTAGAAAGGCAATCACACAGCTACGAAATGTGTGAGTATCTCTATGTACACAGTGTCAGTAAAGTACTAATTATTATGACTTACCAGGATTCAGAAAATAAGTAGTATGTAATCTTTCCCACACAGTATAAGTGATCTGTGTAGGGAACGCATTTCCACAAGTGGATTGTGTAGATTGCATCAGGCTGCATGCTTATGAAGTTGGGTGATAGCCAACTAATTTTACTCAGAGTTGACCCATCAGATTTAATGGGCATTTTTGTTGTGTCCTTTAATTTCAGTGGGTCTACTCTGAGTGAGGCTAACACTGGATATAAACCCTTTTGTTGACGTAAAGCGCCATAATATTCATTTCATGTGCTTGCTTTCCTCATCAACACTACAATATGCAATTTGCTGATTTTATATTAAGACAAAATGCCTATTATGACAACAGCTGAAATATGCATGCAAGAAGGATGCATGCAAGAAGGTTGTTTTCCGGGCCCAATTCAAGGTGTTGGTTCTGACCTTTAAAACCCTATACGGTTTTGGCCCGGTCTATCTGAAGGAGCGCCTCCAGCATCAGCAGCGATGCCGCCCAACAAGATCAGCCTCAAAAGGCCTTCTCTCTATCCCACCAGTTAAAACAGCTAGACTGGTGAGGACTAGGGAGAGGGCTTTTTCAATTGTGGCCCCCACTTTGTGGAATTCCCTCCCAAATGATCTCCGCCATGCCCCCTCTATGATGAGCTTCCGCCGGGCCTTGAAGACCTGGCTTTTCAGGCAGGCTTTTGGGGTGGGCTGGGTTTTATTATTGTTGTTGAGATTGTTAATGTTTTAATGTATTTGTATGTTTTTATTTTGTACATTGCCCAGAGTGGCTGGACAACCAGCCAGATGGGCGACTAATAAATTTAATAAATAAATAAATAAAAATAAACATTGGAGGGAAGCCTATGTGACCATGGGGAAAGAGCATGTGTGAGTGTTTTGTACACAGGGTCAAATTAGAGAAGCAACAATTTCATAGGAAACCAGGAAATACCAGTTTCTCCATGTTTAGTAAATGGGTATTGTAAAAGATTCAGTGTTGTTAAAATGGAAATGTTTGGCACACAGATGTTGCTTAATGTAGTTTTTGCAAAACAGGCATATTTTTTCTCCCCAGCCCACCAGAGGAAAGGAGAAGAGGATGATTAGACAGAATCAGTGGTAACTTGGAAGCTCCTGGCTATGGTCTTTAGTACTTTAATGCTAGCATAATGAATTACAGTTTTTTACTTAACTTGATTAAGATGGCTTCCGAAAGTTAAAATGAACCCATTCCAGCCTGCTAGCTAATTAATTAAGCAGTTTTTTTTTTAAACAAGCTCTGGATTGTTTCCACAGAGAGAATCCCATTTGTTGTGAAATCACAAAAAATACTCTAGGCTCAAACCACCAGGAATTTGTCTTGCCTAAATCTCACTGAAAGGAATGAGGGTTGGGTGACACAAACCTTTGGTTGGTTGGCAATCCTAATTATCATATATGAGAGTGTGGATGATGTTTATTTTTGGCTTCTTTTATAAAAGTAATTCAGGATTGTACTTCATTTGTTTCAGTAATTTTGAGGACATAAATAACAAAGGTTGTGAAATGCCTATTGGGGCTTTCTATGGAACAGTACCCAAACTCTGTGGCCCAAGGTGGACTTGAAAGTTCTACTCGGAATAGACCCACTCATCTCTGTTAATATCATTGGGTCCACTCTGAATAAGACTAACATTGGATACAGGCCCAAGTTGATGTCTGTCAGACCATAGGATCAGAATTCTAGCACAAGCACAAACCATAGTTTGGTAATTCTGATGTAAGGACAAACTAGAACCAGGGAGGGAATTTTGGTGCATGTAGGGCAGCAGTAGAGAACATGTGGTTGAATTCCCAAATCCTATTATCCCTGATTGTTGGCCATATTGTTTGGAGTTGATGGTAGGGGAGTCTAATAATATTGTAAGGGGCACAAGCTCCCTACTCGTGGTGTAGGAGATAGAAGGAATGTATGGACCCAATGTTTGCTCATGTAATGCCAGACAGTGGTTTGACATTATGTGTGAATCATGCTGTTGTGTGAATTTCATATGTAATGTTTTATTCCCTTTTATCCCAATACATGCTGGGTCTAGCAGTGGAGTCCTCATCCCAGGATGTTGCATCCATGATCAAACTTGGCATGGGCTGGTCCCGAAAATGACGCTGAACTGTATTATATTTGATTTCTTACTTACACATATACAGACACATGGATGCAAGGGTGAAGTTGGTTGATTTGATTTAATACTTGTACAGTAATTCCTCAGTTAAGTAATCCTCCAGGAACTAAGCTCCTTTTTAAGGAAGTTTTCTTTAAGGTGAAACTAATCAGCTTTGATTTGCTATGGATAAACTGTCAAGCCTGTGCCTTTGCTTTACGGTGAAACTGACCATCCTGTGTTTTTGCCTTGCAATGGATAAACTTTCAAGCCTGTGCCTTTCCTTTAAGGTGAAACTGACAAGCCTGTCTGTTTGCTTTGCATTAAAGAGATCTCTTGCTTTCTATCTCTTGCTTTCTCCCAGGGCTGGGGAGGGAAGGATCCAGTCAGAGAAGGACAGAAGGGGGAGGATGTGTGTGCCAGATAGGCACCCTTTAAAGCCCCTGTTGAAGCTGCCTCCACTATCTGTGAGCAGTTGTAGGAACTTATCCCTATTCTTTGCATATTAATCCTATCTCTGGTACCAGAGTTTCTGTTAAAGAGGTGTAATGTCCAGGAAAGCATCTACTTTGTTAACTGAGGTATTACTGTATGCTGCTTTTCCAGTAACAAGGTTGAACTCATTCACAACAATAACAAAAAACATTTGAAAATAACACATAAAATGTCTAGCAATATAGCCATAGCAAAAATGCAGTAACATATTAGTAATGCAAAAACAAACACTTTAATAAACAATGCAGTTGAATACAAACATGCAGTTCAAAATATGTTCTAAATGTGCACACCCCCCAATTTCATGACATGTGATATTTCATTATAAGTTTTTTGAAGGACAAAGCATGAAATGGAACGTCCTTCTATGTATGGGTTTTATGTGTGACTGCTTGCAAGTTTCATGCTTTTCCCAGAGTGCTTTTTTTGTGATAGTGAAACTATTTTCTATTCCTCAGCTATGGAACTGCAAGCTGTGATACCTTGCTGAGATGTTCTGAAAGTAAACATGGGTCACTTCCAGTTTACTCATTATTGAGCATTCATCCTGATTTGTTTGTGGGGAGGTTAGACGACGTTGCATCAAGCAAATTATGTTATTCCACACTTTCCATGCATCTTCTGATCACTTTTCTTATCACAAAAGTCTGATTTTGGGGGCAGAAGTGGGTTTGTTGCACCAGAGCTTCAAATGATCTTTAACTGAGCAGTCTGAATTTATCAGTATGTGATTGAATCCCACCAGAAGATAGCAACAGTCCAGAAGCACCCATAGTGAAGTTTGCAAAAACAACATTGCAAATTAAAAGTACTGTGGAAATCAATGCCAATAATATCAAAAGCTATTTTACTGATACCTTGACAAAGCTGAGAAATTGAAACCAAGTTCATCATGCATGTTTCTTGAATGAAATGGCTTCAAATGCTTCAAGTCACAGGTAGAACTAATTGATATTTTTCTAAATTCTTATTTATGTATTTGATAAATGCAGTACATAGTAATCTACCTTATACTGTGTCAGATCATTGGTCCATCTAGCTCAGTACTGTCTACACTCACTGGCAGTGACTCTCTAGAGTTTATTTATTTATTTATTACAATTATATACCGCCCCATAGCTGAAGCTCTCTGGGCGGTTTACAGCAATTAAAAACAATAAAAACAAATATACAAATTTAAAACACAAAAAACAATTTAAAAACACATGTTAAAATTCCTGGGAGAAGAGGAAAGACTTGACCTGGCGCCGAAAAGATAACTCTGTTGGCGCCAGGCGCACCTCATCAGAAAGATCATTCCATAATTTGGGGGCCACCACTGAGAAGGCCCTCTCCCTTGTTTGCCATCCTCCGAGCTTCCCTTGGAGTAGGCACCCGGAGGAGGGCCTTAGATGCTGAGCATAGTGTACCAGTGGGTTCATGTTGGGTGAGGTGGTCCATCAAGGTATTGTGGTCCTAAGCTATGTAAGGTTTTATAGGTTAAAACCAGCACCTGAATCGAGCTCGGAAACATACAGGCAGCCAATGCAAGCACGCTAGAATCAGTTTTATGTGTTCGAACCATCTGGTCCCTGTTACCAATCGGGCTGCTGCATTTTGCACAAGCTGCAGCTTCCAAACCATCTTCAAAGGCAGCCCCACGTAGAGCGCATTGTAGCAATTTAACTTTGAGGTTACCAGAGCATGGACAACTGAAGCCAGATGGGGACGTAGTTGGGCCACCAACCAAAGTTGGTAGAAGGTACTCCGTGCCACCGAGGCTACCTGAGCCTCAAACGACAGAGATGGTTCTAGGAGAACCCCCAAGCTATGAACTTGCTCCTTCAAGGGGAGTGCAACCCCATCCAGGACAGGTTGGACATCCACCATCTGGTCAGAAGAACCATCCACTAGCAGCATCTCAGTCTTGTCTGGATTGAGCCTCAGTTTATTAGCCCTCATCCAGTCCATTGTCGCAGCCAGGCACCGGTTCAGCACATTGACAGCCTCATCTGAAGAAGATGAAAAGGAGAAATAGAGCTGCGTGTCATCAGCATACTGATGGCAGCGCACTCCAAAGCTCCAGATGACCACACCCAATGGTTCCATGTAGATGTTGAACTGACCCCTGCGGAACCCCATACTGGAGAGTCCAGTGTGCCGAGCAGTGTTCACTAAGCACCACCTTCTGGAGCCGACCTGCCAAGTAGGAGTGCAACCACCGCCATGCAGTCCCTCCCACTCCCAACTCAGCCAGTCTTCTCAGAAGGATACCATGGTCAATGGTATCGTAAGCCACTGAGAGATCAAGGAGAATCAACAGAGTCGCACTCCCCCTGTCTTTTTGCCGACAGAGGTCATTATACAGGGCGACCAAGGCTGTTTCCATGCCAAAACCAGGCCTGAAACTCGACTGCAATGGATCCAGATAATCGGTCTCATCCAAGAGTGTCTGGAGCTGGCACTCATGCAAGAGTTTCAATCAGGGAGTCTCTCCCAGCCCTACCTGGAGATGCCAGGGATTGAACCTGGGATCTTCTGCATGCAAAGCAGATGCTCTGACACTGAGATGTGGCACTTCCCCAATTTTCTGAATCAAATGGAAGAACCTCATATAGACAAAATGCACTTGGTTTGGAACTGTTTTGCCGTACCTGATTAATGCTTGCAGGGAGAAGTTGGTGAGGGTCCATATTTCCTCTGTTTTAGATATTCAGGCTGTGAGTGACATTATGTAAGAAAAACAGGACCACTCATGTGCATGAGAGGAAGTATCAACAGGCTTGAGAAATCCCAAGGTTTGTAGAAAAAATATATAAACATGCCTTTGTTAACTCTCACCCTTCCAAAGGGGGAACTCAAAATAGCCCAATGAGGACTGAGTATGCTCAGTGACCACAGAATGCTGGTCGACTTGATCTGTGTAATGGAGCATGCTGGACATGGCTGGCAGGAATCTTGGACATGAACACTCCATGCGTCAGTGTTTTGTTGGAGGCTCTGCTGCTTGTTTGTGAGGATGCTCACCAGATTCAAAGTGTTGGTTCTTACCTATAAAGCCCTTAATGGCATCGGACCGCAATACCTGGCGGAACGCCTCTCCCGCTGTGTACCTACCCGGTCGCTGCGCTCGACGTCGAAGGCCCTTCTCCGTGTCCCAACGCATAGGGAGGCACGGAGAACGATAACTAGAGCTAGGGCCTTCTCAGTGGTGGCCCCCGAACTATGGAACGCCCTCCCTGATGAGATACGCCTGGCGCCTTCTTTGTTATCTTTTCGGCGCCAGGTAAAGACCTACCTCTTCGCCCAGGCATTTTAAAAATTTTAAAATTTGAATTTAAAATTGAAAATTTTTAATTATGTTTTATTGTGTATCTACATCCACTTGTATTTTAACCTGTTTTATTATGCTGTACACCGCCCTGGGAGCTTATTGCTATAGGGCGGTCTAAAAATGTAATAAAATAAATAAATAAATAAATAAATGCTCTGGTGGGCCTTGTTGCAAGCCATTTGGAAAATAAAACTAGCAGTTTTCCCCCTAATAGACATGTCTGTAATTTCGTTTGGATTTCATGTACAAAGACAAAACAAAGTTCTTGTTGAGGAGGATGGTCTAGAGCAGGGTTTCCCAAACTGTGGTCCATGAGCTTCATTTAGGTGGTCCAAAGCATATATGTAAAAGTACAATTAAAGATCATACAGCATATAGCACAACACAGTACATTTGCTGCAACAGGCAGAAAAATCATTAAATGGTCTGCCAAAACCCTCAAAACCCTTAAAACCCTTTAAGTCTGTAGGGATAAAAGTTTGGGAAGCACTGATCTAGAGATTCCTTTGAAATATGCTGTGTTTAGTAATGAGTTAATGCTTTGTAAAGGCAAGACTTGGTTCAAAAGGTGTAGTATGAAGACAGGGTGAATGTATAGTCCATTGTCCAGTATAGACAGGAACATAGTGTGTATACTGGACAATGCTCTTATCCAATAAGCATTTCTTCACCCATAGGATGCTGTCGTCTTCATGAGAGTAGCATACAGGGCCTTTTTCCCCTTGTAAATTTCTACTTGACTTCTTCCATGGCATATGATCTAGTTTGATGATCCTATAAGCAAGTATCCAGCCTCTGTTGTCTCTTTGACCTGGCCCCTTTCTTGTGGTTTATCTTTTCAATTCTTCCTTCGTGTTCACACAAATACTTTGCTACATAAATTTTAGGCATTTATACTTTCGAGGTTGCAGACCTATGCATGCTTACCTGGGAGCAGACTCCACTAAACAGTATGAGTTAGTTATAGGAATGCTCTGCAAACCTCATAAATGGATAGGCTCTAAATTGTTGTTAGTGAAACATTTTGTGGTGTTTATGGCTGCAATCCAATACATGTCTGTTCAGAAGTAAGCTCCATTGAGTTCAGTGGGACTTACTTCAGATTAAGTGTGTATTGGATTGCAGCCTAAAGTGATAAAATTACTTTAGGTTTGATAACTTGCCTGTTTTATTAAGTGCTGCCTTTGCATTAGCACAAGGATTTACACTTGTGCAACAGAACTCCCCCCTCTCCCCCCTGTGTGCACTCTGCACCCTCCCCAAATCTACTCCACAGGGTTGGGGGAAGCCCAAAACAGATTTAGGGATGCATAGGGGAAGTGTCATTGCATAAGTGTAAATCCTTGTGCTAATGGAGCGAAAGATTTAGTGCTAGTTTGGATGCAAGTTTTCCCCATAATTTCCATTTTCCCCTGGGGGAAAATAGGCTTTTCTTATGGCTTCTCCAAAATTTATGGAAATATTAAATCTCTGGTTGAAAGGCTGGACAAGATCCCTGTCTGCTACATGGAATCTAATTTTAGTCTGTTCATTACAAGAGGAAAAACATTTCAAGAAGATGACTTTCATAAAACAAATGTTTATTACTGCAATAAATTGTGGGTTTTGGAATTAAATTCACTTGCCCAGTTTGTTTTAAACTTTTGAGCTTTTAAAAAGATTTTGCTGACTAGTTTTATAAGAGTTTTTTAATGAGTTATACAGCAGCATTCACAAAAGATTAAGGATAGTCAGTTTCCATAAATAGGGTTTAAAAAACCAATAAAATGAATGGAGTGGCGTGGGGTAAGGAGCGAGTTAGCCATGTTCTGAATTTGAACTTTTTTTCTGTTTGCAAATGAAATACGTCAGGCTGTAATTTAGGTTATTGTGGCTTCACAGTCTGAGCAATTCAAGGTATCATTAAAACTGCAAGTAGTGGTTTTTCTTTCAGATTACAGAAAACCTACATCACTAAGTTGTAGCCTACAGGGTTTGTTGAACTCTTCAAACCCTTTATTAGGGAACTGAATTTCAAAGCATGCTGCCTAACTTCTTAAAAATGCATACTATCGGAAAAAGCAATGCATGTATTTCAATCAAAAGGAGTGGAACAGCTTATATTTATGGTGTGATAACTTTCTAACTTAGTGGGATGTGCATTCCAAAGTGGTGATGATCAACATGGCGAAATCTTAATGGAGAATGTACTGCTGGATTCCTAAGGTAATACTTGTCCATTTTAAAATGGATAAAGCCTTTTTCAACTGCTTTTTTGTGTGTGGAATTTTGTGGTTAGTGCTTGATGATGGGGTGGTATTACTATAAAAAGAATGTTAGTAACTATTACCAGCGTGCCAATTTCATCCAGAAAAGCGAAGGGAGGCTGATCTGCTCCAAAGACCCTCTCCTTTCTGGCTTTCAAAATGTCAAAGAGTTCTAAAGAAACTTAAAAGACCTTCGTGCCTTTCGTTCTGTTTGCTATGTTGTATTATCTTCTGATAACAGTTACAGTGTTATCTGCCTTCCAGTGTTATCTAAGCAGGGGTGGGTTAATGTGTTAAAGCACGATGTTGACATTTTTGGAGTATTTGTGGGTTTCCATGAAAATATGAGTACTTCTGTTCTTGTAGTGCGTTGAATCTTTGGAGGAGGAGGTTGAAATGTCTTTTTAAAAAAAGACATCAGTTTGTAGCTTCTCTAGGTGAATCACAACTTTAATTGATGGTCCAGTAGGCTGCCAGCCTGCTCTTATGGTCCATACAATATTGTTTTGACACTGCACCAAAACAGTTCTGAAGTATGCCAGTCTCTTTTCAAACTGATCTTTAATCACTTAAAAGCCAGACTCATTTCTGACAAATGTAATGTGCTAACAGTCTCGTGAGCAAACAAGAACTCGTATTAAAACTTTCATTTGGTGAAATAAAGGATGATTGAATGTTTATGGTCTAACTTGATGGAGGGGAGATTGATCAGGATGTACTTGATTTCTGGGAGATTGTTCCATAGGTCTGCAAGGGTTTTTGTCTCCCAGTTTTAACGATAGCAATAACTATAACAGCCCCTCCAAAATTAGGTTGCTAAAATGAAGAATACGGGGGTGGGGGAGGAACTAAGAGTATATTTGTGTGGCTGAGTGATCATTTCTGGTACTGAAATTAGAGTCCCTGGTCTACAATAACTCAGATGTATGCTGATTATCTCAATGTATGGCCTATGGAGTAGAGTACATCATTAGCGCCACTCCCTGAGCCACCATTTTGGATCTGCCTTTGCCCTGAAGTCACTATTACCCCTGGCCGCAGCCTTGGGGGTTCTTGTACAGACGATAGTACTGCTACCAAACCTAAAGTTTGCCTTACTCCTGGTCTTAGGGAAAAGGCCATAGCTCAATGGTAGAGCATCTGCCTTGCATGCAGGAGGTCCCAGGTTCAATCCCTGGCATCTCTAAGTAGGGCTGGGAGAGACTCCTGGCTTGAAACCCTGGAAAGCTGCTGCCAGTCAGAGTACACAATACTGATGGACCAGTAGTCTGACTCAGTATAAAGCAGCTTCCTGTGTTCCTTACTGATTCGAGTTGTAAAGTGAGAGTATAGCAGAATGGGCTCCTCTTCAAGCAAGATCATGCACTCACACTTCTCAGCTGTTAATGGGAATGCTTTGCCCACTCTGTCAGGTGTATTCTATCCCTCCCAAGGCTCTTCTCTTTATTGTGTTTCCCCTCATTTGTTCTGCATTGGGGAGAGAGTGCTCTGGGAGATTAAATGACCCATCTTATGGTAAAAATATGGGGGAAATGCTCCTGAGCATGAACTGTGGGTGGAGCAGTCTCCTGAGTTACCTCTATGATTCATATGAACCCAGCTTATGCTAGCAGTATGTCTCCCACTATCGTGTTTTGTTCAAATTCCAGCTCTGGGAATGCTTTTGTCGGGTTTCCGACTAAGGTGGAAGGAAAGTGAAGGTCAGCATAAGGACAACTGTAGAAGTGGTTAACCCCCCCCCCCAATAGTGTGGCTGCAGCTAAAGGAATTGGGCATCCTACTGAAATTGAGATTGTGTAGCTTAAGGGACCAGAAGATTCTGTGGTCCAAACCTCTGCTTCCCATAGACTAACCCAGTCTTCCTCAATGTAGTGCCCTCCTGTGGTTTGGACCATAGCTCCCATCATCCCAGACCATTGGCCATGGTGGCTGGGGCTGATGGGAGCTATAGTCTAGCAGCATTTGGAGGCTTCCAGCCTGGGGAAAGCTGGAATAGTTCCACTATCCTCAAAGCTCGGGGAGGGGGGTGGTGACCTGGGATTGGGCATTCTCTTTGTGGAACCTCCCTGCAGAGGTACAATTTGTGACTGTAAGTTGTGTTTAATGATGTATTTTAAACTGTTGTAACCTACCGTAGGAGCTCAGGGTGAAGAGTGAGTGATCAAAGTCATTATCTTGTTGTTGTTGTTGTTGTTGTTGTTGAAGGAGAAGATGGAGATGGTGGTGATGGAGATGGTGGTGATGGAGATGGTGGTGATGGAGATGGAGATGATGGAGATGGAGATGATGGAGATGGAGATGATGGAGATGGAGATGATGATGATGATGATGGAGATGATGATATGATGATATGATGATGATGATGAGGCACCTTCACTATACAGTTTTCATTGTATGGTTGGTATAACCCTAACTCGGCCTTTGACAACTGAGATGTATAGTTTTAGGACCCACCCTATTCTTGTAATTGTAATTGGTCTTAAA
The DNA here is from genome assembly GCF_030035675.1 of Rhineura floridana. Classification (NCBI taxonomy): domain Eukaryota; kingdom Metazoa; phylum Chordata; class Lepidosauria; order Squamata; family Rhineuridae; genus Rhineura; species Rhineura floridana. Next base: position 33,192,438 of record NC_084493.1, read on the forward strand.
CTGTGCTTAATGTTGTGCTTTAAATTGTTTTGACCTGCCGGGACTTTAGGGTGAAGGGTAATAAATCAAATTAAATTAATAATATTGTTCTAACAACAACCCATCTCACCAAGATTAAATAGTGTCCCCTGCGCTCCAGCTGATCTTGCCGGAGGAGGGGAAGATCAGCTGTAGAGTGCTCCAGCTGATCTCCTCCTCCTCTGGGCGATAAGACTCCCGTACTCCAGCTGAAAGAGGCAATATGATGGCCATCTTCAAATATTAGAAGGCGTGTCACATAGATGATGGAACAAATTTGTTTCCTATTGCTCCAGAGTGTGGGAGCTGAACCAATGGGTTCAAACCCTAACCCTAACTATTAGGAAGAATTTCCTGATGGCACGTGGTCCTTTAAAGCCTCAGAAAGTGATGGACTCTCCTTTATTAGAAGTTTTTAAGCAGAGGCTGGATGCCCGCCACCTATCAGGAATGCTGTAGCAGTGGATTTCCTACATTGGCAGGGGAGTTGGAGATGTTTTTCTAGGTCCCTCCCAACTCTGCACGGATACAGAGTCTAGTAGGATCTTGCTTCCCACAGAGGCAAATCAGGTGTCTCCAGGAAGCCCACAATCAGGACACGAAGGAAATATCCCCCCCCCGTTTCTCTTCAAGTGGAACTTTATAAATAAGCCCACAAAGTTTACTAGCCTGCAGAAATGTTTACTAGCCTCCTGTATATGCTGCATTCTTCAAACACTCTGTTGCTGCTGTTCAGACATCCTAGATGCAAATGACAAAGTTGTACAAATCTGACAGATGAGAAATGTTTTGTCTTTGCTGTTGTGCTTCCTCATGTGCGCGCATCTGTTCTGAGTACACTTTGTACACTGAGTACACAAACGCATGACCAATTGCATGAAAAGGGGAGGGTCCTATTGGTGAAAAAGTACCAAAATTTTAAGTGGAAAACAGAACAGATTTGGCACTTGTAAGGGACAGACTTGAAAAGGAGGCTGCTGTTTCCTTTTTTTCTAACTCATTAAGGATTTTTGCAAGTGTGCACTGTCCTGTTTCAGCTTGACATGCTCAATAAGGTCAAAGACAGAGTAATATAGAAGCTGTGCATATAAAGTAGGATGCATTGTGTAACTTGCATAAATAAGACTTCCGGATTGTGTGTTTCCAAATGAAAGTCACATAATGACTATTCAGATGATGCCCTGCTATCAGTAGTTTTGCCGAAATAGTTAGCATGCTACTTGCAACATTACTAGATGTTAGATGCTATCAAGTGCTCAAGAGTTGCACTTGCACTTGCAGTGGGGGAAAGATCCATCACTAAGGACTGATAGTCACTTCTTTACCTAACTTGATCTTACTTGAGTGTCTGGCTTGTTTTCAGAGTGTGGTGCACCTACATTCCACATTCCTGGACTTTAGGGTAGCCCTTGGTTATCCGATTCTGATGGGTCTCTGCTTGCTTTTGGCTGGTCTGTTCACATCCTGTTTAGGTAAGGGGATAGATGGAAGTTGCATGAAGCAAGGGGCCTGAGAAAAACAAAGGCCAAGGGAAGCCGGAGGTGTGTCTTCAGGAAAGGAGATTAGAACAGGGGCCAGTTTAACAACTAAGGGTTAAAGGACAAGTTTGGAGGGAAGGAATTCTGGCAGTGAGAATAGGCAGAAGGAAAACTGCAGAGATGAAGATAAGGCTAAATCTTACATACCATTTTGAATTAACCAGCGAAATCCTAGGTTCTGGACCTCTACCTTAGTGCAAACATTGCAAATAATAAAACTGTTTAGTCTAAATTTCGGTCCAATCAGCATTTTCTCTTTCATTTTAAATATGTGCTGCTTTGAGTCTGACATTTGTTATGACTTTACAAGTGGAAAGGTTTTTAAAACTTCGGCCTTTCTTTGGTTTGGGGCTGGGATTGGGGGGGGAAGTCTGGCACAGGAAAAAAGAAAAAAAATACTGGTTTTCTCTCACATAAGGGCCCAGTAAGCCAGCTGATTGTTTCCAGGACTATTTCTCCAAGTCCACAGCAGTGTGTGTTTTCTTCATGGACCATTTTGTTAACTCAGATAAGGGAACTCAGCTGGGAGGAAATCAGTAGCTTGTGAGGAAGGCAAGTCACTTCTGTTGATCTTTCTCTTGATGCTTTTGGCTGTAAAGGAATAGGCAACATTGTAACAAAACCTTTAGCTTTGAGAACGGTTTATAGGTGACTGCCAGGAATGGTAGCAGTGCAAAAATTGTACTCTGGAGTATTATAGTGACGCTGCTTAACTATTTCAAATAAAAATCAGTTGTATTATATAGCCAACGTGGATTTTTTGCATTCCGCAATGTTAAATTGAAAATACCCCCATGCTATTCTGATGCTTCCCATAAGCTCATTTCAAAAGAAAACCTTACAAAACTTACAGTCCTGAACTCAGAAAGCTTGCTTACCAATCCTGTAAATTTTCATGGCGATACACAAAACAGTCAGAGAATCGAGAGTTCAAACTGTAAAAAAAAAAGGGGGGGGGACCCAGACCCCTTTTGGACTTTTTTTCTGTCAGAGTTCTCATAATTCGTTGAAATTCATTAAAAATCAGCCATGTTCACAGACTACCTGTAATCCTATTACTGACCTTGCCCCATACTCTGACCTTCATCTTCTGCAGTTTAAAAGTGAAAAAAAATGCCTGGCTGATTTCTAATTAATTTAAGACATTTTACATGCAACTCAATGATAACATTGGGCATGCTCAGTAAGAACCAGCTGTCATTGTTCTAAAAGCCAGACTCACAGCTTCTTGGTTTGCCTAATCAGGGGGCCACAACTAGACCTTTATTTCACTTTAGACAGTCATGGCTTCCCCCAAAGAATCCTGGGAAGTGGCATTTGTGAAGGGTGCTGAGAGGAGACTTCTATTCCTCTGACAGAGCTCCAGTGACCAGAGTGGTTTAAGTCAGCCACTCTGAAGCTCTGTGGCAGGAACAGGGCATCTCAGCACCCTTCACTAACTACACTTCCCAGGATTTTTTGGGAGAAGCCATGACTGTCTAAAGTTAAATAAAGGCCTGGTGTGCAGGGCTGTGGAGTCGGTACGCCAGACCTTTGACTCTGTTTTTCTACTCTCTGACTCTGACTCCTTCATAAATGGCAAATGTATATTAACTAGTAATAACAAATTTACTGTAGTAAAATGGTAGCACAAGGCACTTCATCACCACCACGTGAATCCAGAGCTTGGAAACGTTACTTTTTTGAACTACAACTCCCATGAGCCCAATCCCTGGGACTCCGACTCCACCCAGAATTGCTCCTGACTCCGACTCCATGACTCTGACTCCACAGCCCTGCTGGTGTGAATGCGGCTAGGGACAGCTTTGGTTTATATCTGGGTGAGAAGCTACATGTGCCTGCTGTAGAATAAAAAGGTGTAGGAAACCCTGAAAAACAATGATACTGTTCACAATGTTTTCCTTTTAGAAAGGAAAGGGGCTTCCCCTCTGCCCAGTGACCACCCACTCAATCTCCTCCCCTCCCTCCCCATGGTCAGTTTCACCTATCCTAAACATGATTGCACAGAAATAAATCCCATTGAACTAAAAAAGTATGCAAATGATCAAACCCACCCTCCCTTCTCCTCTCTCCTTCCCCCTTCCCCTTCCAATTTCCTCCTGCTGTGCTTCACATATTCACAGAAACAGAAGCAAACAAAAATGATTTACTATAGGCAACTTCACTAAAATTGCAAAGTAAATCAAACATTTAAAGTGACTATCTGAACTATATCAACTGTATCTTAATATTGTTGCTTCCTCCTTGCTAAAACAAGATCAGCACAGCACGTCTTGTTTCTGTTCTTTGGGCTGATTGCATGTGTTGCCACGACTCACTATATGCTCAGAGGCACACGTTACCAAATTCTTCCAAGCTACACAGGAAGTGGATTGGACTGTGAAAGACCAACCCAAATGGTGTTTGCCTTTTGACAAATTTGTAGGGCAGTCCAATATCTCAGAAAGGAGGCCAGGTCTCCTGCTCCCCTGGTGCATTCACTATAGCTGCCCAATTCCCCAGCTTTTTAAAGTTTGATAGGAATATCTGTTCTTAAACTGCAAGGTTTTTTGCCTATTAGTGAATTCTTGTATTTAGGAACAAAGGTGGATGCTTGCTGCTCCCCCCTCCCCAATAGTAAATATTTAAACAGAGTTCTGGAAAAGCAGTACTTCATTTAAAAAACATTATGTAATATATCAGATTGTGGGAACACAGCCCAGTAAGAACAGAATGTAGTTTGTTTTCAGTTTTCAACTATTTTTCTAGGGATTTGACTGTTCTTCTTTCTCTCTGTATGCTATGATTATGGCATGCACAGACAGTCCCTTCTAACCTGAGGTTCTGGGAGAAACTTATTAACAAAACAGCTGCATCAGTTCGTGGCTGTGTCCAGACAGAACTGGGATAACTTAGGCTAGGATTTTTTAAAATTGTGAATGGTGGCTTAGTATTTAGGTTGCGGCTTGTTTTTGCCAAGGGTAAAGTTTTTTAAACTGGCAGAATGAGGGCACCCAAAGATGGAGAGGAAACATAGTCAGTCTTTCTAGTGGAAAGATGGGGAATTAATTGGCTTAGTATTCTGTCCTGAGTTTGTTCCAAGACCTACTTGAGTGTTGGTGAATGGTGCTACCTTACATTGGCTATGGGTCAAGGGATGAACAACCAAATATTTGTTCTGAAAAGTCAAATAGCTTCACACCAGGTAAACGATTAAAATGTCAAAAGAAATATTTTGATTTGGATATACTTATTTTTCCCCCGGAGTATTTATATACACTTACAAGGGAATTGTGTAGCTCAGTATTGTCTGCACTGACTGGCAGCAGCTCTCCAGGGTTTCAGGCAGGCATCTCCTCCAGCCCTTCCTGGAGCTGCTGTTGGCGTTTGAACCTTGGACCTTCTGCATGCAAAGCAGATGCTCTACCACTGAGCTGTGGCCCATCCCCTTGCACTGGAATGTGGGCCTTGTCAGGTGCCCAGGTGCACCTACCTCAGATGCCTGCTCTGCAAAAGAACTGCAGTGTCCCAAATGGTCATGCCTATTCATTCCCTTCAGTCATTCCATTCAAGATTTTACTTTGGCTTTAACAAGGCTTTGTGGCTGACCCTTTCAACTGACTCTCTTTTCTTCTTGTCACAAAGTGGCCTGTTTTGGGGTTTTGTGTAAGAAAGGTACCTACTGAAAGTTTTTGAGTTGTTCCAATGAGGTTCTCTATCTCTCTGGGTATTTTTTTTAACCCATTTAGCTTAATACTGTAACTCTTAGGGGCTTTGTCCTTTCTAAATAAAATGTCACTTCAAGAGGCATAGGCGACAGGTTGAGAGTTTTTTTAAACATCTTTTCTCTTCTGTCCCTTTTTTATCCAGTTTTTATAATGTGCTCCCATCTATACTTTTTGATTTTGCTGTGTGACATAGAAACCCATTTTGTTCTGCAATGCTGGCATCCACGTGAGAGAAGATTAGCGTACACTGAACTGCAGAGTCAGTTAAACGTGACCTTCCTGTATAGTACAGTAGCTCAACATGTCATAATCCATATCTAGCATAAAAAGTGAGCCAAAAAACATTTTCCCCAACAAAGCACTAAGATATTTTTGTAGTTGGGGGGGTAGGGGGGACCCAAGAAGCTTAAATGACAAGTAACTGTGTCTGAGTGTCAGGCATAGACCAGGTTCGTTCATTTGTGATGTTCACTGAATTGGAGAGAATGTTGATCCCATAACAAACATTTTGTATGTTGATCAGCTCTTAAAAGTTTCATACACTCTGCAGCTTGTGTTGAGAGTACTTTCAGCTACTCTTTGATACCTTGTAAAGTTTTACTTTTTTAGAATTTTAATTATGGTTGGTGCGGGGGGGGGAGCTAGATTGTTTCAGTTTGCTTGCTTGCAAATTTATCTCTTTGGCTTGTTTTTCTGCTGTCCTGGGGTGAGGATGGTCGGAGCTCAAGGGGCTTTCTTAAAACAGTAATCCTAATATCATCCGTGCTTAAATTCTTACTGAAACAATCCAGGAGAATGTGGGCATTGCATGTTTATCTCTTTGGATGGTTGGTATGATATGCCAAAGATTTCATTAGGAGCACTTGAATGACACAGTTTTTCTTTACATGGTTTGTGATAGCCACATTTCAGTTAAATGTGGGCTCCTGCTGGGAGGAAAGGCGGGATATAAAATTAAATAAATAAAAAAACAAACAAATAAACAAATGTGCTTTAAACCCAATTAAAATTAGGGTAGAATAATGTGATCTGCTATTATTTGCCACTACGGGAAACATATTACATGTCAGGAAATAGTGGGTATGCTAAAGAAAAAACCCAGAAGGGCTAGAATAGAATGGGGACTGGACACGCCGCCTAGAGTGGCCATTGGCTAGATAGGCGGCCTATAAATTAAAGTTTATTATTATTATTATTATTCCCTAGCTATGAATTGTTGACTGTTATCAGTAACTATTTTTAAAGAGGATGGAACATATGGGTTTGCTGTACAATAATACCTCAGTTAAGGAATCCTTCAGGAAGAAGCTCCTTTTTTAAGGAAGGCTTTTTAAAAAGTGAAACGGACCAACCTTTCTATGGAAAAACTTTCAAGCCTGTGCCTTTGCTTTGCTAGGGTGAAACTGACCAAGCTATGTGTTTGCTTTGCATTAAAGAGATCTGTTGTCTTTCTGCTAAGGCTGGGGAGGGAAGGATCCAATAAGATTCAGAGAGGGGGAAGGAGTGGGAGTGGGTGGATGCTGGGTGGGTAGGTACCCTTTAAAGCCTTGTTGTAGCTGCCCACACCATCTATGAGCAGGTGTAAGAACCTATCCCTATTCTTACCATGTTATTCCTACCTCTGGTACCAGAGTTTCTGTTAATGTCCAGGAACCCATCTTCTTTGTTAATTGAGGTATTATTGTACTGTAAGACTTTATAAGTTTTTTTAAAAAATGAAAACTAAGACTGAGTTACAAAATAACTTTGTAGTTATTTTTTATTCATGCTGAAAATGGATTAGGAAGAGGTGAACATGGTTGGCATCTATCCATTTAGAACAGTTAAGCACAGGAAGCTCCACCAAGGAACTTTTGTGCAATCTGTTTCGGTTTTATTTAACTGTTATCAAGGCCCGAACCCTTTTCAAAAATCTGTACCTTTTTAAAGTCCTTGTTAGTGCAGTGCCTTTGTTAGTGCAACCAAAATATCACAAAATAGTGTGCAAACTTCTCCAGAAATTTTCTTCAGGTTAGCTGATAAGCAAACAAGAAGGAAATATTTGACTAAAGTCATTTCTGACTACATCTTGCAAGAGTTTGGTTATACTTGGATGAAAATTCATTAGCAACAACAAGAAAGTAATTTTGATTTCTTTTTTCCTTCCCTTTTAATCAGAGCACAACAATGGAAGAAACAGCTATATGGGAACAGCACACAGTGACACTTCACAGGGTAAGTTTCTACAATTATAGATATGTGCCCATAATTCAGGATACTGTCAGCTCTGGAAAACAATAGCAAAAATCCAGATGTCCGGAAGGAAAAAGAGAGGAAACTGGTTGTGTTGTATTCCTTTGTTTGAAATTAGTGTGATTGTAAACTGCTTATAATGGTTTATTTATACTCTTTTGACCACCTTTCTATGCCCAGGGTTAGCAATTGCTAGCTTGTCTCTTTAAAAAAATAAAAATAAAAAAGTAAACTTTGTCTGGACAAGATGGTTATGGATTTCACCACCTTAACTTCACCTATCCAAATATGAGGATATCCTTTGCATATCCAAAAGTAGAGCATATTGTTTGCATGTAGAAGGTCCAGCATCTCCAACTAGGTCTGGAAAAGGGCAGTGCCTAAAACCCCAGAAAGTGGCTTCCAATCATCATAAATTATACTGAGCTAGGTAGACCAATTGTCAACTCTGTATAAGGCTGCTTCTTATGCCTGTATTCTGCAGAAATATCTGGAAAGCATAAGTGCACATAATACTGAGTTTTATAATGATTTCGTTCTTAATGAGAGTTTTAACATTTATTATTTTCAGCGTTAAGAAGAATTTAATGTCTTGAGACCCAAGAGAAACCCCAACTTTATAATAAAAAGAAAACAAGACAGAGGCCATCTTGGGAGTGGTCCAGAACAGGCATTCTGAGCATGGATAAAAGGAGCAGGAAGCCAAATATTTAAATAGAGATGGGGCAATGGCATTTCATCCCAAGGAAGTCACCAGTGGCCAAGAAATCCAAAATGGCTGGAGGAAGATAGTCGAGTAGTAGGGCAAACCACAGCTCCATGCTTCCCATGTTAAATGAGAGGGAAGTAGCAGGTGTCAATCACCAGCCTCCTTCCCTTAAACTGCAAGACCAAGCAATGCTGGTCCAGGGGCAAAAACCTCAAGGAGATGTACGTTTCCTTGTTGAAGGCCTATTTTGTAGGCAAGATGGTGTCCTAAGCTTGGGATACCAAGAAGGAGCGGTGTGTTTTTGCATTTTATTTAGTTACATTTATGCTCCACCTTTACATGTATAATGCCCAAAGCACCTAACCAGACACAATAGATGTTTCTATCCATTATGACTGCAAAGATAAATTAGTTCATTATATTTCTAAACTCCCCTTCATCTTGTGGGATCCCAGAGTGATGATTAGCAAGTTATAAATACAGTAACACAGCGCTGGTACTGGTCTGAGACCAAAATAAAATTTTTACTTGCTAGCAACACACCATGTATATTAATATCGCCAACCATAAAAACCATATACCTTCCAACTCAGGCTCACGACTAACAAAAATCATTCTCGGCTCAACTCTCCCCAATTGCCGGATGGAACAGAAAAGTATTACCTGACGAAGAAGGGCTGGTGAAGAGGGGGACAGTGATATTTCTAATGGAAGGGCATCCCAAAATGCTTGAGTGTGTGAACAATGCCTGGTGAAAGCCAGAAGGGTGGCAGAATAAGATCTCCAGGCGCTGGTGTTCTAACAGATTAAACAAAAAAAACACTCATGCAGACTTGCCTAATTTTACGCATATTGCAGAATGCCATGGAAAAAAATTGCAGAATTTGGCTTTTAGCACAAGAGCTCAGCCTGGGCTGTTAAATGTTAAGCAGTTCATCTCAAAATTTAACTGGTTTAGCAAAGGATGTAAAAGATGTTGCTCGCTACACTGTGTGCGCAGGTATAAAAACAGGAAGTTGTGTTAACAAGAAACGGATTTCAGGGAATTCAACAGCAGCTGAAAGGGAACACTCTTCCCCCTCTTCTCTCCCTCCTACTCTCCTTGTGCCAAGTTGATTTATTTCTTGCCTCCACACCATAAGGTAAAAGAAAACCCATTCCTCCAAGTAGTCCTTCCTCCTTCGCAGGACAGGAGAATAAAGCACAGGGTCACAGGACAAAAAAAGTGTCCCTTTAAGTCAAACGCTGTCTAGGTGTGTAAGATCAGATAATCTTACACGCCGTCTTTCTGTTTGGGATCTCTGGGGGAATATGAAGAAGACCTATTGCTCTTGAAGCTTTCTTGTGCTTCCCTTTTGATTTCCCACTGAGGAGGAGACAGGGAAAAGGGGAGGTTGACTGGAGGAAGAGCAATGGACAAGTAGAAATACGTTGTTCATATATGAACGGTAGCTGAGCAAGTTTGACCATGTTTGGCCACTTCAATGCATGCAACATATATTTAAGAGCAGTTAAACACCAGTTGAGTTGGATTCCTTCATTGCACCATAAGCCACAATATAATACTGTCATAACATTGAAAATTCTAATATATTGACTCAGTTATAGTACAAGTCTCAAAAATCCTTTTCCTGACAACTTAGGGTTCCAACAGCTTCCTATCTTGCTCTGCATAAAAAAAATGTATAGCTTTATCTTGGGTATGTACATATATTGTACTTCTATATGTTTACGCTCCTTTATTGACTTTCATAGATTGTGGATTGAAATAATAGAATAGCAGAGTAAGAACGGGCCTATAAGGCCATCAAGTCCAGTCCCCTGCTCAATGCAGGAATAATAGAATTGGATACAACCATTCAGGCCAATTTTGTTAGTCCAGTCTTTCACCACACAGGGCAATACCAAAATAAGCTTAAGTCACTATAGTATGAGCGCTTGACAATCCCAAGTAGACTTGTGGTTTCAGTGCCCTGGTGCAGTGAGACATATATTGTAGTCCAGAGCTTGGAAAAGTTACTTTTTTTGAACTACAACTCCCATCAACCCCAGCCAACATGGCCATTGGATTGGGCTGATGGGAGTTGTAGTTCAAAAAAGTAGCTTTTGCAAGCTCTGCTGCAGTCTTAAGGGAAGCTTAAAGGGGGGAGGTCTTCCAAAGTTGTACAGATAGTATACTGCACTATATGGCCTTAATTCCTGCTTGTAAAAGAGCTTCCTGAAGCTTGAAAGCCAGTCTCCTTTCACCAACAGAAATTGGACCAGTCACACGTTGGCTGGACCTTCTTAAAGGACTGGATTACGTGGAAGCAAAATTACCCCTCCAATTCTGTGTGAACAAGCATGTTTTGCTAATTGGATTAGCAAAATCAAAAGAAGTTGCAACAGACATAAATTTTAAAGCTTTTACCAGGATTGTAAGGATAAAAATTTCTAGGGTTTGGGGGTTTTTTGCCCAGCTGTGAATTGGACTAAAGGTGTGACAAGTCTTGATTAAATCTTCCTTTTGGAACTGGAAATTACTATAATGCTTGGTGATAAGACATGTGGTATAGTACACTGAACATAAGAAGGCCCCTTAGAATAATGCAGAAAATCTCATGTAGTCTAGTTTTGTTTCCAACAGTAGTTAGCCACATGTTTCAAAATGGCTTACAAGCTGGGGCCTGAAAGTAATGCCCCTTCCCCAACTGTGTATCTCAAATGTCTGATAATCATGGTTATATCTTCTCTGACATGATCATTGGGTTTGCAGTCTTAATAGAGCGACAACAACTTAAAACTATATGTTTCATTGAGACTCTGGGCTTTAATGAGAGATTTTTACCTTTTGGCATGTTAAGGGTGGATTTGCATTGCCTTTAATGATGTATGTGTGTGTAAGTTCCCATTTAACTAAGGCTTCAATCCTAAGGGAGTGTGTGGAACTGAAGGTGGTTCAACTGCCATATCCTAAGTCTTACTGTGCTGTTGCTGGTAGGGCACACCTGAGGACAGAGGAAATAAGGTTGTCCATTTTTGCAGACTTCTCTTTTTTTTAAAAAAAAAAGCCATTTTGCTCCCATTGGGAACTATGGGAGAGAAATCAGAAGGAGAGATTTAGAGCATCTTCTGGGCTGGATAAAATCTCTGACTTGCTTGGGGGCATGTTGGGCAGCTGAGATGTCTTTGGATCCAAGCCATTTCCCCATCATCCTCCCCCCGCATGTCCAACAGGCCCCTTTTGGCACTACCAACATTTGATCTCCGATGCCAGTTGGGCCCAGATGTCAGATGTTTCTGTGGTGTCTCAGGAGATGTGATATATTCTGCGGCCCATGGGACACCCTTCTAGCGGTTATAGGATTGCAGACCTAATGCCCATTTTTAAAATAAGTTCCCTCCTGTGAGTGTTTTGCTTCTGGGATGCTGATCTTAAGGTCATTGCCAAACTTGCTTTATGACATTCTTTGCAAAACCACCACATGATTTACCTTCCTTTTCATTCCTGGTATTGTTTTCCTAGAGTGCAACTCACAGTTGTGAAACATGAAAGCAAGTACTATGCAACATACAGAGAGGCATTCATGCAAGATGGAATGCTATCTTCATGCTCCTTTGGGCTTAAAGTTCATTTTGAATTATAGTGGAATGAAGCACGAATTGGCCTCGTAAAAGCGTTCAGGAAAGGAACACCTAGAGAAGCTGCTTCTGTCCTGAGAATGGTCTAGTCATAAAGAGCGACTTTTTAAAAATTGGGGCAGCCATGTGGGCTAAAATGAATTCTTAATATTGCATACCATATTAGAATTTAAGAGTTGCATGTCTACTTAAATAAATCTCGTTAAAGAAACCTTATTGAGTTTCAGTTAATTCATCAATTACATTTGGGTGGGCAAAACCAATAGTTTGGAGCAAGAAGCAAATTTCCTTCCATTTTAGATTATGCATGTATGGATCGTAGTAAGCATTGGCTTACTTAGTCCAGACATATTGGGAAACATAGTTTCCAGCTATAATAATGAGCTGTGCTCCTTGTTCGTTTATTTTGTTTTAAAAATTTATATCCTGCTGTCCACCAACTAGGTCTCAAAGCAGTTTACAATAAAAATATGCAACACACAAAATTTAAACATAAATTAAACCTCAAACATTTAAAACCTCAGAAGCGTAAAATCTCAAAAAAATTCAGCAACATCAGAAAATTTAAAACATCAGAGAAGAATTCATTATGTTCATGTAGTGGAGAAGGAGACTGGAAGCTTTCACATCTGACTTGCTGTCCTGTTCCCACTGGACTCCTTAACAAGGCAAAAGACTCCCTAGCAAAAACACAAGTGAGGGCAGCACAAGGGTAGTGTCCAGGATCAGTCCAAAGCCAGTCTACCTCAAAACAAAGGGGGTCAGGCAAGAATCGGGGTCAGAAGCCAAGCAGTCTGTAAGCAACGCAGGTAAAGGGCAAGGCAAAAGACAGGCAATCCTTATTTATTTATTTATTTAAAATTTATTTATTTATTTATTTGTTTGTTTCATTTATAGACCGCCCATAGCGAATGGCTCTCTGGGCGGTGTACAAAAAGGTTAAAGGTTAAAAAGGTACCAACAGGTAGCGTGGGGGGAGGAGGTATCAGACCCTTGGCCTCTCAATTGTGGTGTGCCACAGGGCCCTATCCTCTCTCCCATGCTATTTAACATCTATATGAAGCCGCTGGGGGCAATCATCAGGAGATTTGGGCTGCAGTGTCATCAATATGCGGATGACACTCAGCTCTATCTCTCGTTTAAATCTTCACCAGAGTTGGCTGTGGAGACCTTGTCCAAGTGCCTGGAATCCGTGAGTGGATGGATGGGAAGGAACAAGCTGAAGTTGAACCCTGATAAGACCGAGGTACTACTTGTGGGGGACAAGAGAAGGTTGGGCGACATTGACCTGAAGTTCAACGGGGTGAGTCTACCCCTAAAGGACCAGGTCCGCAGCCTTGGGGTTGTGCTTGATTCCAGGCTGTCCATGGAGGCTCAGATTTCGGCAGTGAGCCAGGCAGCCTGGTACCAACTACACCTCATACGAAGGCTGCAACCCTACCTTCCTGTTCACCAGCTCCCACTAGTGGTACACGCCCTGGTCACCTCTCGTTTGGACTACTGTAATGCGCTCTACGTGGGGTTACCCTTGAAAACGGTCCGGAAATTACAACTGATACAAAATGCGGTGGCTTGACTACTTACGAATAGTCGCCGCCGAGATCACATCACACCAGTGTTGTTCGACCTACACTGGCTACCAGTTGTTTTCCGAGCCCAATTCAAGGTGTTGGTATTGACCTTTAAATCCCTACACGGTTTCGGCCCAGTTATCTCACGGAGCGCCTTCAACGCCACCAATTATGCCGCCCGACAAGATCGGCCACACAGGGCCTTCTCTCAATTCCGCCAACAAAAACAGCCAGATTGGCGGGTACTAGAGAGAGGGCATTCTCAGTGGCGGCCCCCACTCTTTGGAACTCCCTCCCACAAGATCTCCGGCACGCCTCTTCCCTAAATGTGTTTCGGAAAGCCTTAAAGACCTGGCTCTTTCAGCAGGCCTTCGGGGTATCCGGGGAGGGTTAATTGTTATAACTGTAATGCCTCCTGCCCAGTTTTAATATTGTTGCTGCAGATGTATTGTTTTTTATATTGTATTACTGTATTTTATCAATTGTATTTTAACAATTTTGTAAGTCGCCTAGAGTGGCCATTGGCCAGATAGGCAACGAAGAAATTAAATTTATTATTATTATTATTATTAAAATACAAAATATCAACAATAAAATCAGACAACAAACAATAAACACAAGCAGCAACAAAAGAAAAAAATAAAAAATAAAAAATTTAAATTATAACATAAACGCTTAAAATGCCTGGGAGCATAGCCAGGTCTTAACCTAGTGCCGAAAAGATAGAAGCGTAGGCGCCAGGCGTACTTCTTTGGGGAGGCTGTTCCACAGTTCGGGGGCCACTACAGAAAAGGCCCTAGATCGAGTAACTGTCCTCCGGGCTTCTCGATGGGTTGGTACCCGGAGGAGGGCCTTAGATGCTGAGCGAAGTGACCAGGTAGGTTCATAGCGGGAGAGGCGTTCCACAAGATATTGCGGTCCCAAGCCGTGTAAGGCTTTATAGGTCAAAACCAGCACCTTGAATCTGGCTCGGAAACAAATAGGTAGCCAGTGCAAACGGGCCAGAACAGGTGTTATATGTGCTGACCGGCTGGTCCTCGTCAGCAGTCTGGCTGCTGCGTTTTGCACTAGCTGAAGCTTCCGAACTGTCTTCAAGGGCAGCCCTACGTAGAGCGCATTACAGTAATCCAGCCTAGACGTTACCAGAGCATGAACAACTGAGGCGAGGTCATCCCTGTCCAGATAGGGGCGTAGCTGGGCTACCAACCGAAGGTGGTAGAACGCATTCCTTGCCACCGAGGCCACTTGCGCCTCAAGAGACAAGGAAGGATCGAAAAGAACTCCCAGACTACGAACCTGTTCCTTCAAGGGGGAGAACAGGGTGAACATCCACCATCTGGGCAGGGGAGGCACTCACCAACAGTGTCTCAGTCTTGTCTGGATTGAGTCTCATTTTATTAGCTCTCATCCAGTCCATTATTTCTATCCCGCCCTTCTACCCTATAATAGGGCACTCAGGGCAGCTTACAAAAATAAAATCAAACATTTACATAATAAAATTGTAAACAGTAAAATCACACACACAAAAAATTAAATACATAAAATACAATATACACACACGCACATACTAAAGGGACTACAAAAGTAAAATTTAATGCAGAAGGCATAAAATCAGTGTCTGTCTTTAGACAGGGCAGGCATAGAGCTGGTGTATAGACATTGTTCCAGCAGCCCTTCCAGCCTAGCAATGGGGGTTTAATGTTGGAGCTGCTGAACCACACCCCAAACCTCAGCTGACTCCCATTGATCACCTGAGCCAGTCCTTTCTTCCCAAGGAGTCCTGGCCTGTAGTTGGGTACTCCTCTGGATCAGCCGGGTCTCCATCTGGCATCAGAGGCGATGCCTCTCCCTTGGGCTCAGGGGCCGTTCAGTATCGATGCCTGGGTGCAGATGGCCCATCCTGATCACATGATCTTGGCCCCTCCCCCTTAGGTGGAGCATGAGCCAGAGGTGGGTCCAAGACAGGAGTATCCTGGTCTTCCTCTAATGAGGACTTTCCTGGCTGGGCCCTGACACTTGAAAACCAAACCACAGTTCAGCATCTTCATCATACATGCCCCTTTGTTTTAAATGGAAACTCCCCTCACTTCAGGCATTATTGTGGCAGACCTGCATTTGAGGACACAGGTCATGTAGTTTGGGTTTCAGTGGCAAACCTATGGTTGCTGTCATGTGAAATGTCTCTAAGTTTACTAATTACATCAGACTGTTGATCTTAAATCAGAAATCAGGAGATGAAATGTGCCCTCTAGAGCAGCCTTTCCCAACCAGTGTGCCTCCAGATGTTGTTGGATCACAACTCCCATCTTCCTGATGTCAGGCCCAGGATGAGACTCAGGAACCAGACCAGAGGTTGTAAGTAATTCGTGTTTTATTAGGGTAATGTCCAAACAAAGACTGCGTCTTCTCATGAAGCAATACAGGGATACAGGTCCTGCGGCATTGGAAGAAAGTTGACAGAGCAAGGGGCTGCTTCCCGCCTGTTCTTTAAGAAGGGGCCAAACGGGCACGCAACCTTTCGCTCCTCCTTAACTGCCCCTCAGGTACTGCCCGCCTTCCCCCCCTTCTCTCCTGCCTTTTCAGCTGTCTACGTGTGCGCGGTGAGGGGGGAAGCATCACCCCCTCCTCTTCTGAGGTTTCCGATTCCACTATGGGGGATAGGGGAGGAGCTGATGGTAAACTGTCTCTCCGCTTTTCTGCTGTGGTCAGCCCTCCCTCTTGCTCTGAGCTGCGGAGAAGGGGGGGCGTGGGAATGTCCAGGGAGGATTCTGAAACTCCAGAGCTCTCAGGCTCCCCGTTGCTAGGCGACCCTATCACTGGCATTTCCTCTGTTTCGTCTTCACTCCAAAGGGGGGAAGTTCCTCCCCCTTCCCTCTGCCGTCCATCTGAATCCTCTTCTCCCAACTCCCCGGGACCCCCGGGACCCCAGCTCTGCCTCTCGACACCTGACCATTGGCAATGCTGGCTGAGGCTGATGGGAGTTGTGGTCCAACAACATCTGGAGGCACACTGGTTGGGAAAGGCTGCTGTAGAGCCAGGGAAACGAATATGGTACCCACCATATGTTGTTGACTCCAACTCCCATCAGCCTCGCCCACCATGGCTAATGGCCGGGGAATACGGGAGTTGTAGTCCACAACATGTGGAGGGCACCATGATGGCTATCCCTGTTCAAGAGAATGATGTCATCACCCATTTGGGCCAAACAACAGTGTGCAGTGCAACAGATCTATGATCAGATTTAAGTAGATGCAGGGCATTCCAGATTTGGAGCAGCGGCACTAGAGGGGAGGGCATGTTTAAATCTTGTCCCTTGAGTTGTCTGTTCAGAACCTGCAAGAATGGGAAAATATAAGTTGTTTGCTGCTTATTTCTTTTTCGGGAGGGGGGCAGGGCAGTGGACCTATTAGGTTCAAAGAGTTTTATATTTTGTTCGTCTCCCCCAAAGCTTCCGTAGAACAGGGATCCCCACACTGTGATCCATTGGTCACCAGTGGTCCATGAGCTTCATTCAGGTGGGCTGTGGGATGTCCACATTCACTATTCATATTGATTGTTAATTGTATTTCTATTCCTTCTTTTATTTTTTGTATTGTATTTTACTGTATTACAACTTGAATTCAATTGAAAACCAATTAAAAATCATACAACATCCAGCACTGTGCATTACAATTGCTACACCAGGCAGAAAAATCATGAAGTGGTCTGCCAGGCTCCTCAGCAATTTTTTCATGTGGTCTATGGGCAGGGGGAAGTTTGGGAACGTATAAGGCCTCATACACAATCATTTTTGTCCTTCAGGTAACCTGGTCCTATTCTATTTGGTTACTAAATGTAAAGTAATGAGGAACCCAGATCTTTGCAAGCAGATTCAGGCAGGGTAATTCAGGTTTGTGCAATAGAGAGCTGCTACTATAACTCTGGCAGAAGTTTTGTTTTATGGTTTACCAGGGAAACGAACAACCCACCAGCCTAGGATGCCCCTTTATTATAACTCCCCATGCAGTCTCTATTTCCTGTAGAAACTCCTTGTGTGTGTGTGTGTGTGTGTGAAGTCACAGAGCTACTACAATTACTTAGTATATTTATTACTATTCAGTTTATTAGTTACTTGCTACATAAGAGTCTGCAAATGACCTACAGAATTTTAAGAGCATCATATTAGAAAAAGAACAATGCATTACAATAAAAACCCTGCCATAACCTATAAAATAGACCCATAAACAGCAGCAAAAACATGCCATGAATACACAGCAAAATCATTATAATCTCATCAGATGCTTGGGAGAAAAGGTTTTTTATCTAGCATCAAAAGGATGTTAGTGATGGTGCCAGGAGGGCCTCACTATTTTGATATCCTTTTTGGACTAGTTCAAAGGCTGAAGTGTGGAGGCTTCGTTTGTGGGCTTTGTCAAATGTCCATTTCCAGTGTGAACCCGCATGCAAGTAATCACTTCGTGAATTTATACACACATCTGTTCCTACTCAGTGTACCTGTAAGTTGAAGATGCTAAAAATCTGGAACAGTTTTCTCCAGCACATACGCCCTGCATTCAATGAGGTTGCTGTTCATGAATGAAGGCCCACACATAACCATCTGCAAATAGCTTTAGCACTTCCTCCCTGCTTTCTGTATAGGAAATGCATAACATTTTGAATTCTAAAAGTCCCATCACGATTTTTTATTTTGCAGTCTGGGAGAAATGTGCATGGATCTACTAAGATGCTGTTTAAGACTAGGGTTGCCAGGTTCCTGGCCTGAGACTGATCCTGTATCTTTAGGAGAAGAGAAAGTCAGCCAAGGGCAGGTGATCTTGCAGCACTGTAATGGGAAAAACCACAAGGTGGAATTCTCCCTCCCCCCTGCACACATTTTAAAGATACATAAGATCTATTGGTTGCCAGGCCTGGCCTCCCGGAGGTCTTCTGTATCTCTAAAAGTTGCTTTGTTCAAAATGCTGGTACCCATATGTTTTCAAAATGGCATAAATGTCATCTGTTACGTGACTCATTGCCACCTGTAATCTAAGCTTCTTTCTGGTCTATCCTAGGCTCCTGGATTTGGTTTTGGTATTGCAATATCTGGCGGAAGAGATAACCCTCATTTCCAGAGCGGGGAAACATCTATAGTTATATCAGATGTGCTCAAAGGAGGCCCAGCAGAAGGGCTACTACAGTAAGTGTTGAGTGTAAAGCCTAATTTTGGGGGAGGAGAGCTCTATGGTGACGGGATGGGTTCTTCACTGTTCTAGTTGGAGTCAGGGCTGTGGAGTCAGAGTCGGAGTCGTGGAGTCGGAAGCAATTTTGGGCGGAGTCGGAGTCGGTAGAAATGTACCGACTCCGGCTTCAAAATAAATATTGATTGACACATTTTTTAAAATATAAATTCAAAATGTCAAAGAAGCTCCCCATGAAGTCAGCTGTAGTTGAGCATTTCACCATAACTCAAGATGGAAAACATTTTGTGTGTCAGTGTATGACACAGGACCCAGACGAAGACAAATGCTGTGATGCCAAGATCAGCGCATATTCAGGCAGCGATAAAAATGCTCCTACGAGAGCTTCCAATTTAAAAAGACATTTACAGCCCTTTCCAGGGCTGTGAAGTTGGAAGCAATTTTGGGTGGAGTCGGAGTCGGACAGTAGAAAAATAGAGGAGTCGGAGTCGAAGGTTTGGCATACCAACTCCACAGCCCTGGTTGGAGTATCTGTAGACTTAATTCTTCCCCTTCCTTAACCATTGTTGAACAAACAGGTTGCAGGATAATGTTTCCTCCCCCTGTTCCCATCACTCTTCGTGCACATCTCCTCCTCCTCCTCCTCCTCCTGTCACCCTTAACCATGGTTTGCCAATGTCTGCATCAGTGTGAACTGATTTCAAATATGGGTTTGAAGCAAACCCTGGTCACCATTAACTGTGGCTAAAGTTGTTGCAAATGTAAGAAGGTAGTGACTTGCAGTACACGATGAGTGTGCCAAAACATTCAGATAATTTTGTGCAAGACCTATAGCTACCGTGACAGAGCTGCTGTAACATATTAATACTAAGGCTTTGCTGTGGATTTCTTCACAGCTTTTTCTTTCTACTTCTGTCAAAAAGCTTTTTATTTTTGTTTTCAGGGAGAATGACCGTGTTGCAATGGTCAATGGTGTTTCGATGGATAATGTGGAGCATGCTTTTGCTGTTCAGCAGCTGAGGAAAAGCGGGAAAAATGCCAAAATTGTAAGTCATTGCTTTTTCTATCCTTAGATTTGTGTGCAAGGGTCAACTTCTTCCAGAAAAGTATTCACATACTTGAATTATTCAAACAAAATTACAGCGAAGGTCAAATAATGACATTTATCATTATGACTGCTCAGAATTCTTTAAATAATGTTTTGCTAAAAGTTAGTAGCTATGTGTGCTTGAACTTTTCAGAGCCCTCCCCCCTTTTTTTCTTTTTGGAAAGAAGAAATGAGACCCTAAAACAGGCTTGATATCTTAACTGGTTGGGGCCAGTGGATATGTTTAGCTATCCCATAGTATCCTCCTGATTGCAGCCCTAAACCTTCTCCTGTACTTCCTCCCTGGTAATGAACAGTGGCTAAATAATACGCTTGGGGGCAATGTAGGGAGTGAGGCCTGCCCTTCAGCTGCAACCCTGAGGTAATACTGTTAAGTATTGCTCCTGTCTCTGCACTGAGCACAGCGTCTGTGTTGGGGGAACTGGGAAGCTTGCCTCGTCCCTTCTCAAGCTCTGGAGTCTGCCTTTGGAGAAACAAGCAAGGCCAGTTTTCAGGAAAGTTAGCTCAGGCCCACTCCTGGCCAGTCTCAGTGATGGATGAGTGGGGGAGCATAGGGTTAAAGAGAGGATTGGGAGCTTCCGTCCCTTGCTCCCTATCAAATGTGGGCTAAGGGAGTCTGTTGGCTTTTACTACGGCAAAAGAACTCGCTCTAGCTGAGACTGAAAATAGCTTTTGTTCAAGCGTGCTTTGTCAGCTGCCTTGAATTCATTAATGATGGGAAAGACAGAATATGGATCTCTCAAGTAAAGTAAGCAAATAGTGTTTCTGTAAAAGGCATTATAGCGTTTAAGACTACTGGCAATAGTAGAGGCACAACATGTTTGCCAGTGCAGAGACACTACTGTGGTTTCTAAACTTTTTGGCACAGGTGTGCATATTTAATCTGCTTGTCAACACTCTCAGGTTCAGGGTTGAAGCAGGAAGGTGTAGCTTTGAGGATTCAGGCAGGGGAATTGTAAATGGGAAAGGAGTGTATTTTGCAAAGGTGACATTCCAGGGTGAATTATCTGAAGACAAACCAGGCTGAGCAAAATGGGTCTCGGTCTAAATTGTGCATGTGCAGGGCCCTCTGTGACCTGATCCTTGGTATTGTTGACACTCTGGTTCACATGTGTGCAAATGTGTCTGAGGCTGAAGCAATCCATTGGGATGTGCTACAGGCTCTCTACAGTTAGCGCTGCACTAACCAGAGAATCTGGTTTGGATATCTAGGTATTCCACAGAATTCTGAACATGCAGAGTTAGCACAGAATTCCTCTATAGAGCTTTCTCTGTTTCCAGATAAAACCAGATCAAGCTTAAAATTTGCCAGACTGGAGTGGAGGGCACTCTGTTGATAGGGATGATCCTCCCTCGGGGAGTGACAGGCAGGACCCTTAACTAATATTTTGTCTCCTCTCCAGGGGGAGGAGCCATCCCTCTTACCAGGCTGGCCTTGGGTCTATTTAGCACATGAAGAGCTATTCTCTCCCCACGGGACTGTGGGTTAAGCAGAACGTGGGTCTGGCTTGCTCTGCAGCCCTTCCAATCTATTCTTGCTGACCAGTGGTGGTGTAAGTCCTCCTCGCCAGTGTGTTAGATGGTGTCTGTGTATGTGGTGGTTCCCTTTCTCCAGATAGCCTTACTTCCACAAGGTTTTTTACTCCATTTTGCTCTCCCCCATCTGTTGGGTTGGGTGAGGGAGAGTGGGTATTGATTTTAGGGGAAGGTGGATCCCTTTTTGGTTTCCTACCCTGCTGAGGTAGAAAGTGGGGGTGAACACTGGCTCTCTCTCCTGCTGGAGCTGTTCATTCAGACAGATATTTTTGGCGGGAATGCCACTATGAGTGGTTAGGCCCATGGGAGCGCCATCTTGGATCAGCTTCTGCAGGTAGCGGTACCAGAGATTTTTGGTGGGAGCGTCATTTTGGCTTAGTCTTTCTTGTCTGGGTTTTTGCCCTTTATGGGGGTCTTGTTGCTCCGCTGTGCATATTTGTGGTGCCCCGGGGAGTGAGCTTGCAGCATGCAGGTTTGAGGGGTGGTGCATGCTTTTATTTTGTGTTTGCTCCCCCCCCCCATTAGTGGATTTTCTTGGCAGCAGCTGGCAGTGTCCACCAATAGGTTTGACAGGTGGTTTGGCCTGTGGGCACCTAGAGAGAGGCTTGTAAAATAGGGGCAGTTCCTGCCAAGAGGTGGATAGGTAGGAATGCTTCTTTGAGCTCCCTGTGCTATTTTTTTATCCCTGCTGAGATTGGCAAGTCTTCTCACTGTCCGGGAGTCCTGTTCCACTACCCCCTTTTTGGGTGGCTGCTTGTTTTCATTCACTCCTTGTTTACCCACAGTGGTTGTTTGAGGGTGCTGTTCTACAGGCCTATCCTGGCCTGCGAGCACCTGGCTGTTTGCAGACTGGACTAAAGGATGCTTGACCCACCTGGTCACTGCCTCTGCTTGGTCACTGCTGTGCTGTGTGGTTTACCACTGAGTTGGGGTGGATTGTGGCTGAGCCGTTACTGGTCCTTATTTAAGCCTGGTTGTTTTCAGTGTGTGTGGTTTTTTCCCTTGCGTTGTTCTTGCTGGTATGTTTGGGGTAGCTTGCATGTGTTGTTCTGTAGGATCGAGGAATTGTCTTGCTCTGCCAGTTGGTCTGGTGAGAGGGATGTCTCCTTCCCTGGGGAGGAAGCGGATGATTGGCAAAGACCCTGCCTGTCTGCCCCAGAGGGAGGATCATCCCTATCAACAGAGTGTCCTCCACTCCAGTCTGCAAACAGCAATTCACCATAAGTAAAATTTCCGCTTTTTCACCCATTTATGGTTTGGATCTTGCACCTCTAGCTAAAATCTAGAGGCAGTGTCCACTCATGATAAAAAAACATTTCATGATCCACTCATTTGGCATGCTGGGCATGTGAGCTATAGTCTAAAACCATCTGGATGGTGCTAGGTTGGTGAAAGGCTGCAATATCCTGTCCTCAGTTTCCCCTTTTTTTCTACAGATGACTGAAGGAACAGTAAACAGCATAGAGGATAAGCCCCTCAGTACCCCCCCCAAGTATAGAATCTCAGATTACCAATATTCATTGTTTTTCCTTACTCTCTCTTTGTATCAAAGGCAGAATTGTGCCTTGCCTTGCATGCACCTTGTGTATGGAATGGCTTTACTTTTTTCTCATGCCTCAACAAACAGCTTTTCCTTCCTCCTCAGCACATGCCATTTGCTACCACATGGTGCAATTATATTCCTGTTATTCTTTCAGACACAGAGTGCATAGATAGCTTTTTTCCTTAAATCTACAAAACAACTTGTCAGCAATTGATCAGTCTGCCTTGTGGTAAACAATCACAATTCTGTATGTATTGCATGAAAAATCTATTGCATTCGCCAAGTAGTTCTATTTCCAGGATTCATTTACAGTCTGTCGCTTATTTAAAACGTTTCCTTCTCCTAATACTTGATGTCATCTAGCAGAGGAGTAGCCAACTGAGCGTCCTTCAGATATTTTGGACTATTATTATGACCACTTACTATCTGAAAGATCTCGAAGCTGTTTACAGTAGTATACACAGGGTACTATAAAAACCATGTCAAATTAATTTACAAAGCAAAATACATGAACAGTATTCATATACATAAACACAATATAAAAGTCAAGAGTATTACAAGGCAGTATAATATAAATAAAGACCAACATAACATCTACACATACAGCCACTCACCATCCATTCCACATAACCCCTCACAATCATTCACTACCTCAAACATATCAACCAACCACTCATACATCAACCACAGGAACTCAGCAACGTTACACCAACCTACATACAAAGAATCACTACCAAGCATACACATGTAAGATACTCTCCCCATCTCTGCAGTGCTAAAGGATTCATGCCCTGCACCCACAGAATGCTCCTCTCTCATCTCTCACACGGGAAGGGCCCAGTTCTATACCAGTGCAGGCTCTCACCCTTGGGGAAGGTTATAAGCTATAACTCCCATCAGCCCCACCCAGCATGACCAATGGTCAGGAATGGTGGAAATTGTAGTCCACAGCATATGAGGGTTACCAGCCAGTTTGGCTGTCTTTGCCCTAGCATATATTTCCCTTGTGGAGCTGATAACAGGTACATTTTCCAAAAGATTTTTGAAGGCAAGGGATCACCCTTAAGAAGGGTCTTTGCCTCAGCAAAGGTAGCAGGCTTATTGTATTGTCACGTGGAAGAATTCTTCCCTGGTATCGATAGACTTAAAATAGCTTCCTGCTAGCATGTTTGCTGCATTGTCCAGTTTCTCTATAGTGTGGAAGTTTGTTGGTATTGTCAAGGAGGGCATTAAAATGGATCATGGGAGAAACCTCTGGTTTCTTGCCTTAAATTGAGTGCTTCTGAAATGTTGAAATATTGGAATAGATTGTAATAGGTCTAGATAATCAGTTTTCTCCAAGAATGCCTGCAACTCTGCCACCATGACCCTGCTTCAAAAGGGTGCATTTGTGAATGCGCAGTCATAGTAGTTGATGAGGATGATGACAATATAATTTATTATTTAGTTAAATACCATCAGGTCCAGTGTGGTGTTTTTAGGAGTGACCATACTGACACCTCATTCAAGGCGGTAGGCACCATCCTCTCATATAAAGATGCATTCGCTGCTCCTTGGATCCACCCAGTTGCATCCCCCCAACTAGCTTTGATAAGCCATAAAGGGCAAGAGGACACAGGCAGTTACCCACAAGCAATTTGTCAACAATGTAAGGCTGCAAAAACGGAAATTGATCCCATGAAATATGGCATGGAGCTTTGGAAACCCCACTTTGAGCAGCATTAGTCTAGCTTCCTACTGAGGTGAATGGCTTTGTCCTCAAAGTGCCCAGTGAGCAAATCACAAAGGGTCTCTGAGGTATCCTAGAGTTCATCTGTGATACAGATTTCAGCAGCCTGTAGATCACCCTGAAGAACTCTGTGCAGTGATTACTTGAGGACGCAATGGAAATGGTGAGGTAGGCATATCCTAAATAATGGTTTGGAGATTAGAAATATGCTGTGGGGTCAAGTATCTTTTCCATTGATCATTTTTTCCTCTCCAATTTTGCTTGCAACCCTCACTTCTGTGATGCAGATTATTTATCTATCCTATTAGGTCACTTCACATAAGACCTATGTGAGACAGATAATTATACATGGTATACCAAGCTATCCCTCCCTTCCCAGATTAACCTAGGAAATGGAAGAAAAATCAAAATGTCTCTTGTGTATCTTAGGAGGCTGCTCCAGTCTTTGATACAGTCTCAGAGTATTGGAGCCCTATAACTCTGAGGCATCCCTCCTTTGCATGCCTGCATAGGAACTTGGAACATCAATAATACAGCCAAGCACAAATCTTGATGATTGATCCTGAAGCTCATAAGAGGTACATAGAGGAAGAAAATCAGACCCAGATGGTGATGGAATGTTGTAAACACTATTGAGACGAGTTCAGAGTATTTTCCCAGGCTACACAGATGTGTTGTCT
Source organism: Rhineura floridana (assembly GCF_030035675.1). NCBI lineage: Eukaryota > Metazoa > Chordata > Lepidosauria > Squamata > Rhineuridae > Rhineura > Rhineura floridana. Next base: position 33,217,607 of record NC_084493.1, read on the forward strand.
TCTGTTCATGTTGTTCACATGATAACTGTTAGTCTCCCACATCTTGCAAATAACTTTTAAAACAAACACTTTCCTTTCTCTCCTCTCTTCCTCTTCCCAATCCTGCCAGTGCATCTTGGCACCACCCTCCACTAGAGATGGCACCAAGGAGGAGGCAGGCCCCCCACCTAGTGTATTTCATCCACCTAGAAATATATTTTGCCTCTGGCTTGCCAACTGTACTACAAAGGCATATATCTCATGCATATTGGCATAGCACACTATGTGCTCCCCCCCCCATTTTTTCCTGGTGCCGCTACTACTGTCCTCTGCCCTTCTTCTGGACCACAGGAAAGGCATCTCCCCCCCCAATGCAAAAATGTAAATCCTCACTCAGGGCAATCAAGCAGGATATACATCAAGCAACCAACATGGTACCCTTTCCCAACCAATTGTTTAAGGTTGTGCGGCAGTCATGATAACTCCTCAGGAAGTTGCCCGTATTTCAGTAGGAATCTAGCTTCTGGAAATTACTGAGGCCCAGACTTGAGATAGAACTGTAATGCTTCTACCATAAGAAGCAGCCATGATACCAGCTTTATTGGTTTTTCAGACTCCGAGGGTAAGGCCCTGCCATGATTAGGTATTACTGTTTAGTTTATCCAAGGGGAAGAAACTTGTTAATTGCAAACCTCAACTATAATGTGGCTTGGAAGAAGATTTGAATAGTTGCTAGTTTTGAGGGGGGAGGGAATACTAAGCAAACTCTCTTTGTATTTAGAGGGTGCTTTGACCATGATGAAGGGCTTGCAAATTGTCTGTTTCCCAGTGAGGTGGTAAATTTATGGCCAGACTGTACAGCTTCAGACTGCAGATGTGGAATGCCCTGCCTCTTGAAAACTGGCTTTCCAGGGAGATGGTTATGCTAGACCAGCTTTTCCCAACCTTTGGACCCCCAGATGTTGCTGGACTACAGTTCCCATCATTCCTGACCTTTGGCCATGCTGGCTGGGGCCAATGGGAGTTGTAGTCCAACAACATCTGGGGGCTCAAAGGTTGCGGAAAGCTATGCTAGACTCTTTCTCCCTGTCAGCTTAGTTTCAAATTGTACAGAGGAACATTCTGTCACGTGAACCCCACCTGATGTCTAAACTGGCACACTCCAGGCAAGGGTTATTGCTTTGGTTGGTGACTGGAGACCATCATATTCATTCCAATCCCCAAGTTTGGAGTACACAAACAATATCGTTAAGACTCAGAGTTATGTTTGATCATAAAAACAGCTTTATGTTTTTCTCAGTCTGAAAGTTGAGCTTCTCAGTCCTGAGGACAAATATACAGCTGTGTAGCATTTTTTGTTGTTTTGATGGCTTGCCAACTGTACTACAAAGGCATATATCTAATGCATATTGACATAGCACACTACGAGAGGTTAAGCAGCTTTCCACCCCAGCAGTCTTGTCAAGCATTGAAATATTGATGAAGTAGCAGTATCCATAGATTACAAAGTCCCTTTATATGCTTTGCACTTCCTCAAAACACCTTTTTTGGGGGTTAAGACCCCCCCCTTTGGGGAGGGGGTAGAAGAAAAACTTCTCAATTGATGACAGTGCTTAGGATGGTGTGCCAGTATACAACTTTGCACCTTAGGTGACTGTGCTATTCTTGAAATTAGCTTACTAGCCCCCTTATCCCAATGTGATGAGATAGATATATTTGTAAGCATCACGCTTACAAAAAGGGGAGCTTTGATGACCGGCAGGGGGGAGGAGGGGAGAGATTAGGCAACCCACCTGAGGGGGAGGAACTCTGGCAGTGGTAGGCAGGGTTGGCGAGCAAAGTGAGCGGCGGCAGACACCTCTAGTATTTTGTATAGAGCTTGTTGCCAAAATAAAGAAATCTTGTACTGTAGTCCTACACAGAAGTAATTTCCAGAGTTAAGTCCCATTAAAGAATGCATAGGATTACAGCCTTAGTAGATTGATCATATGAGCTCTAATAAACTAGACATATTTTTTCACCTGAATAAAACAATTGTTCTGACTTTTTAAAAAAACATTCTTTTTTAGATGATGCAGGATTCTGTAAGCCCCTAGATTGTCTCCCTTTTTACTGCAGAATTTAGAATGCCTTTGTTTCAAAAGTGTCCAAGAATCTATCATCAAATCAAAGGAGTATAGTGAAACTGGCTTTAATAGAGAGAGGCCATTGTCTCTCAAAAACAATGGTGCAAGTGAAGCTTTTCATTAGACTATGGGTAACTAGCGGGTAGTGGCCTCCAGATGATATTGGCAGACTGCTGCTCCCATCACCCCTGACTATTGGTCATGCTGGCTGGGGCTAATTGCAATTGGAGTCCAGCAACATCTGGAGGGCACCACTCTGGCTACTGTCTATAACTGGAGGCAAAGTTTTATAGCCACACACACCTTACAGATTAACTGTTCTAGGGGAGGAGGGAAGATGCTGTCCACAATAGCAACCTGTTTTCCCCCCTAAAACACCATGTGACACCATCCTTCTTACTTCCTTCAGATCCCTCCATGAGACCCATCTCATTTCTGAAGCCTTTGGCACAATCCCATAGTTCTCATGCCCTATTGATTAGAAGCTTCAGCTTCCTGCCTTCTCTCATTTTTAGGGGCCATTAGGCAAAGGATTGGATGAAAATGAAACTACCAGTAGCAGAGTGCCATGCTATACATCTATGGTGTGACCGCACTTGGAATACTGTGTCCAGTTCTAGTTGCTTCACCTTAAAAAGGATGTTGTAGAACTGAAAAAGGGCAACCAAAATGATTAAGGGATTGAAGCATCTCCCCTGTGAGGAAAGGTACAACATTTGGGGGTTTTAGTTGAGGGAAAACCTGAATTGAGTCGAGGGAAGGGGGAAGACATGTTTGAGGTGTATAAAACCATGCATGATATGAAGGAAGTGGATAAGGAGTGAAGCTGGATGTTGGAGAATTCAGGAAGTACATCACACAAGCTGCAGTAATGGCCACTAGTTTGGATGGCTTTTAAAGATGTTTAGACAAATTCACAGAGAATAAGGCTATCAGTGGCTACTATCCATAATGGCTATACACTACCTCCAGCATCAGAGGTGCTATTTCTTTGAATTCCAGTTGCTGGGAATTGCCAGTGGGGAGCAGGCTCTTTTGCGCAAGTCCTGCTTGTGGACTTCTCATAGACATTGGGATGGTCACTGTGGGAAGGCGGTGCTTGGCTAAATGGGCTTTTGCCCTGATTCTTCTGGTCTCCCCTTCCCCTGCTGTTTTTCCTGTATACAATGTTCGACTAAGCCCCTCAAGGCAGAGGCCTGTACTCTGTTAAGAGCCGTGCAGACTGAGGCACTAATAATAGTAATACATTTTGCTTTAGTCTGTCAGCATTGTTGAGGGCTAACTTTCCATGTTGCAGCTACAGATAAGCATATAGCAATAAGTAACATCTACAATAGAGAGGCAGTGTGTCATAGTGGTTAGAGGGTTGGACTACGACCTGGGAGACCAGGGTTCGAATCCCCACACAGCCATGAAACTCACTGGGTGACATTGGGCCAGTCACTGCCTCTCAGCCTCAGAGGAAGGCAATGGGAAACCCCCTCTGAATACTGCTTACCACGAAAACCCTATTCATAGGGTCACCATAAGTTGGAATCAACTTGAAGGCAGTACATTTACATTTTAACATCTGAATACCATCCACGTTCATTAGTGGCTGTCTGACTTCAATTAACTGGCTTTTTGTGACCACAGATGCCACAGAATTGATTTATAGACTGTGTTCAACTCCTGCCTTTTGATGCAGAGCGCAGGACAGTTGGTTGCTGTCAGTGAACTGAAAAGCACAGTTAACAAGGGCTGTCTTGTGTACAACAGCCCCTTTACTCGCTGAGCCAAAGATTTATGAGGATATATCTCAGCATTTTACACCTTGAGCTGTGGCTTTACTCATTTAAATCAGTGCACTGGGCACACATAAGTTGCTGGTACCCTTGCCTGTAGTAGCAGTGTTATTTTTTTTCTCCATCTCCGCCTTGTTGGTTCTTTGCCATAATATAAGGTTTTGTAAAGTACATAGCATTTAAAAAATAAACTTCAAAACACTGTGCTGAATTGAATAGACATATTTTATTTATTTATTTTCGTGTTCATTAATCACCCAGTAACCAACATTCTCTGAGGGATGTACAGCATAGGTAGGGACACAGGAATCTGTCTTACACTCAGTCAGACCATTGGGCCACCCAACTCAGTACTGTCTACACCAGAGATATGATGGCTGGGGGGGGGACCCCATCTTTAGTCTGGTTGTGGCTCTCTAGGGTTTCAGGCAAGGTCCTCTCCCAGTCCTACCTGGAGATGCTGGGAATTGAACCTTGGAGCTTCTGCATTCGAGGCAGATGCTCTGCCACTGAGCTGTGGTCCTTCCCCCAAATAAAAACAATAGACAAGAATCAAAACAAAAACAATAAAATCATTAAGCAGGATTCTAAGAAAGCAGCATTAAAACGATAATAAACAAAACAGATTTGCACTGCAATCCTTCCACCTAGCTAAAAACATCAGGATTTGATTAACCTAGTTTTCGCCAGCCTGATGTCCTCCAGACTACAATGGTTTAACCAAAGAAAACAAGCTATTTTATTTACCCACATGTATGCACACAATCAGCACGGTACTGAGTCCATTAAAATAGGCCACCTTGAGTCTGAAGGCCAAACTATGGTGATTTTTGTTGCATATTTCAATATGCAGCTATTATTTCAGTAGTGAAATCAGTGTGTGGGAGAGGAGCACTGAGCCCTTTATTCTCCTACCTCATCATTCCCCACCTTCAGTTCCCACCTCTCTTCTCGTATTGGAGCCAAGAACAGAAATCTCTTGTTTGTCAAAGTCTTATGTTTTCATTTGCCTCTTTTATTCCCAGTGAAATCAATAGTAATTTCTCAACTTCTACAACATTTCCATGCAGAGGTACCCTTTGTGAGTTACCTTTTTGTTCCCACTGGGCATCTAAATGTTGAAGAAAACATTGCTATTCTATTTACTTATTTCCTCTCCCCCCCCCGCTCTGCATTAAGTAAGGGCTTCTGGAGGAATTATTATTATTATGCTTTCAGGAATCTCTGTGTACTAAAACATTTCTGTGTGGGAGGTCACATGTATTACTCAGAATCCAGGAAACGTCTATTCTGGGTTTTATCCAACTATGTCATTACTCTGACTCAATGGAATATACCTCTGTTGGGCATAACCCTCTGTCCTCATGATGCTGCTTCCGTGGAATGGAAAGCCAATCTTGGTTGACCTTTGGCAAGCAAGTTAACCTTTTTTTCCCCACCAGCCTTTTGTAATGTAGTGTGCTGTTCTGTGTCTTTGCTGATAATATTGCTTATCTTGACCATTGTTCACATTTTCACTGCCTGATATCCAGCTAAGTAATATTCTGAGTAGACTGATTGGAATCAGTCGACTTAACATGTGTAAGCTGCTTGCTTGGACTGAGTGTACTCTGAATATGACTAGCATTGGATCTCACCCACTGTTTTTCATGTTTTTCTGAACCAACTTGAGTGCACTTAGGACAGAAAGGTGGAGTAAAAAATAGAATATAGTGAATAAATATAAATTTTCCTCCTGGATATTCCACAACTAACAAGACTTAACAGTTTACCACCACTGGAGAAGAAAATCTGTTGTTGTGATAAACCAGAAGAGAAATGATTAGCATTAGCTCAACTCTGAATTCTCAGGCACTCATCGGAAATCAGTAAGTCCTGAATGTTATGCATTCTAGATTTACAAGGTAGATAGTTTGTTTTACCTGAAAGTAAAGGATTAATATTGCATGTTCCAGACTATCCGAAGAATGAAAAAAGTTCAGATTCCAGTAGCTCGAACAGATCCAGACCCGGTGTCTGAAAATGACGAGGACAGCTACGAAGAGGATATGCATGATCCAAGAAGTTCCCATGGTGCTGCCGGTGCAAGCCGAAGGCATGAGAAAAGCTGGGTGAGGGACAGAAGCGCAAGCAGAGAAAGGAGTTTATCGCCAAGATCAGATAGGAGGTCGGTGGCTTCCAGTCAGCCCACAAAGCCTGCTAAAGTCACCTTAGTGAAATCGAGGAAGAATGAAGGTATGTTGTGCTCTTACAAAACTAAGTAGTGTTAGAGAACTTAATGGAGGGGTTCTCCATCCTTGTATCTCATTCCCTATTTTAACCGAACAAATGGAGGCCAGATAGCAGTTTTTAGATTTTTTTTAATGTTGCTGTTTTTGTAAGCTCACCTGGAGGGCACCAGATTCATGAAGGCGCTGCTAGAAGAAAATAAGAGGTTTCAGAGGGCTGAGACTCCACAAATAATTCATCCCTTAATTTTACCCTAAACGCTTCCATCCATCAGCCAATCAGCTGTAGTGTGTACCTCATACATTAGGAGTCAGTTGACTTCCTGGGAGACGAAGTAGAAGGGAGCTGTCTTTCCTGCTCTCTTGACCACCACTTACCACTAGCTTGAAAAGGCAAATCTGAAAATAAATTATTCAAGTTTGGCTTATATACCATTGTTCAAGGTTTAGTTGATGCATTAAATGAAGATCAATGAGGTGACAGGATTGATGGCTTAATTGGGGATGGGATGGAATGATTGTCCTAAATGGGGTTAGGGTTGCTCAGAAGTAGACCTGCCACAAGGCAAGATGAGTTTGTCTCAACACAAATCTTGTGTTTGTAGAATTGCAGCTGTGTTCATGAGGGCCATGGAAACCACCTTATATAAATTGGTGCCTCCACCCATTGTGTAGAATATACCTGGCTGCCCGAATTTACTTTAGTAGTAGTAATGGTGGTGGTGGTAATAATAATAATTACAGTTATTATTATAGTTATTGTTTAGTTATTGATCTGTCACTCCATTGCCAGAGTAGCTTCTAAGCATTTTACAAGTATTAAAGTAAATTACAAAAATATGAACACACAATTAATACATAATAAAACAATTCAACCAAAATGTTAAAATAAACATTCACAATTAAAATGTGCAATAAAGCAAGCCTAATAAAACACCTAAAACAGCAATGGGAACAGGAGATTCAAGTCAGGATATGACTGTTCAAGACATTCCTCACTCCCCTGGTTCTTCATCATCTCTGTGCAATTGCACACAAGTAGAACAGATCCTGAGGTATCATAGAGCGGTGGTTCCAAAACTTTTTTTTTTGCCATAGACCCCTTGAAAATTGCTAAGGGTCTTGGCGAAACTCTTAATGATTTTTCTGTCTGTTGTAGCAATTGCAATGTGTTGTGCTCAGTGCTGTATGGTTTTTAATTATATTTTGATTGCTTTTTTAAATTACATATTTTGCTGTATTACTGTTTGCACTCCGTAGACCTCAAATTGTAATACAATAAAATACAACATACGCGTTAGCTTCAACAGGCCTACTTTGAGTAGGACTTGATTGGATAGAGCCCATGGTTAGGATTGTGCTGTTAATCTTCCAAAGTTATTAGGAGAACTGGTGAGATAACCAGAGAAACTCCCAGTTTACTTTGCTTCACAGGGATTGGTTTGCAAGGAGTATGTGAGTTCAAGGCCCGCTTTGTTTTTCTTTGGAGAAGGAGATACTTGTCCTGGCTCCCAACCAGAGAAGCAGACTCAGGACTCATCCAGGCACCGACCAGACCCAAACCTGCTTAGCTTCAGCAGCGTGGTGGCCTCATGTGCAAAGTGGGGGCTTTTTCTGGCGAGAAACACTGATTTCTTTAGCTGAAGCCATTTTTTCTGTATTTTGAGTGTCCTTGGGAAAATTGTTATCTCCAGCTCCAACAAACTGCTTTCACTCATCTCCATCTGGAAAAAGCCAGGCTGTTTATTAGAGTTTATCTGTTCAACAGCTAGGTTTGGGCTGGGTTTCAATGGGGATTCCTTTCTCTCTATTATAAATGAAGGGGGCTTTCTGTCATCAATTAACTCACTAGACACAGAGCTGCTAGAGGTTTCTAGAAGCATTTCTCCTGTGTTCCTCCACAACATCTGTAACCCATTTTTCCAATCCTGCCAAAGGTTCTCCATGGGGCCCAAGACAATACTGCTGCAGTGTATGGCACATCTGTGATGTGTGCCCTCCCGTACTCAGTACGAAAAGTCAGCTTAAAACACTCCTTAAGACAGATTTCTTAAGATAAACATAAACATTAGCATTTCGTGTAAAGTTTATTTGGAATTGAGGTTTAATGAGTGCCACAAACCTTGTTTGGTAGACTTAAACCACATCTTATTAGAAACATAGAAGTTTGTTGCACAGAACAAAACATGTGCAGGTTCCCCCAATAATGTTTAAACAAGTGTATGCTTAGTAGCTGCAGGTTGCCGATTGAAAATTGGACCCATTGGTTTGATATACACACATCCGTCTCAGCTTGATGTTGGAGCTTCATTTGGAGAGTCTTAAATTGTGAAGGGACCCTGCTCCTATGTAAAGTTTTATTTTGGTTTTGTGGAGTTAATCTCTTGTATAGTGTCATTTCAGAATCTGCCAATGGAAATTATGGGCAAACATCTCTTCTTGCACCATCACAACATTCAGCCACCTCTGTTCTTTCCATTATGCATCTTGTCTTGGTTAGGGTAGCAATCTTTCAGGTTGCACAGAACCCTTTAGGCAGGAAGAATTGCCTTCAGATTGTGGAAGCACATTAACCTGGCCCAATTAAAAGTACCAATGAAAATTTTGAAACCTCTTTTCCTTGGGAATTGGCATGGGAACTGCTCTTGCTATGTAGAACTTTCTAGGAAAGAAAGAAATGAGAGGAAACAGATTTGTCCTCTTCTTCACATTTCCCCTTTTGCCATCTTGACTCTTTAATGCAAGTTTGGAGGGTTTTGCTTACCTGAACAAAGTGTGATGTGAATTTAGCTGCTGAATTGCTGGCAAACGTTTTGGTTATTTTTGACTGCTGTTCCTTTAAGAATGAACTTGCAAAACGATCTCACTATACAGCCGTTCCTCAATTATACAGATGGCTGCAGGCTGTTGGTTAATGACCTGGGAGTCAATCTCACAGCAGTGTTTTGCGTACCAGTTGCAGAGCATGGTGCACTTATTAGGCAAATTTGATGTCGAGAGCCATTCAAAACTGAGTATTGCTTAAGTTAGGTAACAGTATGAGATTCCTGCCTTCTGGCTAAATGTTGCTGTTTCAGTAGAATCTTCAGTACAACTTTGTGTTGGCAACTTTGGAATTTTCTAAAATTCTAAATCCACTATCGCTTGCATGCCTGTAGCTTCAGAATGAATGTAGTGTTACAGACATCAAGTATGACATGAACCATTCCCAAATGATGTATGAGTCCAGAAGCTTAGGTCTAACTTTTAGTTCTGTGCACCAGCATAGTTGCTCATTTATTATTTATAAAAGTATTTGTGTGTCTGTGTGTGTTACATGCCCTCAAGTTGATTATGACTTGTGGCGACCCTATGAATCAACTACCTCCAATAGCGTTTGTTATAAACCACCCTGTTCAGATCTTGTAAATTCAGGACTGTGGCTTCCTTTATGGAATCAATACATCTCTTGTTTGGCCTTCCTCTTTTTCTACTCCCTTCTGTTTTCCCCAGCATTGTTGTCTTTTCTAGTGAAATGCCTTCTCATTTTGTGTCCAAAGTATGATAACCTCAGTTTTATCATTTGAGCTTCTAGTGATAATTCTGGTTTAATTTGTTCTAACACCCAATTATTTGTCTTTTTTGGGGTCCATGGTGTCCGCAAAGCTCTCTTCCAACACAGCATTTCACATGAGTTTATTTTTCTCTTACATGCTTTTTTCTCTGTCCAACTTTAACATCCATACGTAGAGATCGAGAATACCATGGTCTGAATGATCCTGACCTTGGTGTTCAGTGATACATCTTTGCATTTGAGGATCTTTTCTAGTTCTCTCATAGCTGCCCTAGCCTAGCCTTCTTTTGATTTCTTGACTATTGTCTCCATTTTGGTTAATGACTGTACCAAGGTATTGATATTCCTTGACAAGTTCAATGCCCTTGTTATCAGCTTTGAAGTTTCATAAATCTTCTGTTATTACTTTAGACTTCTTGACGTTCAGCTGTAGTCCTGCTTTTGCACTTTCCTCTTTAACTTTTATCAGCATTCGTTTCAGATCATTACTGGTTTCTGCTAGTAGTATGGTATCATCTGCATATCTTAAATTATTAATATTTCTCCATCCAATTTTCACACCTCCTTCATCTTGGTCCAGTTTTCTGTATGATATGTTCTGTGTATAAATTAAACAAATAGGGTGATAAAATACACCCGTCTCACCCTTTCTCCATATTCTGTCCTTACAGTAGCCTCTTGTCCAAAGTATAGGTTGCGCATCAGGACAATCAGATGCTGTGCTCCCCCCCATTTGTTTTAAAGCATTCCATAGTTTTTCATGATCTATACAGTCAAAGGCTTTGCTGTAATCTATAAAGCACTGCCAATTCATACAATATAACAAGGCAGTGTACAACAGTATATACAAATAAAATATAAAACACCATAAAAACAGGAAAAAAATCAAAATGACTGGTTGCTCAAAAATTACTTAGGCATCGTTAATTGGCATAAAAGGTCTTCAAGAGGCGCCTAAAAATAAAAAATGTGAGTGCCTGATGAATCTTTGCTGAAGGAGTTTCCACTGCATGGGACCGATGACACTAAATGATCACCTTCTAGTGGAGGCCAGTTGGCTTCCTTGAACCTGGCCCAGTAGCATATTGGCAGTTGCTGCAGATATTTTTAGCAAAGGTATTGCAGGCTCACAGCTATCTCCTTCCTTCAGCAATCTACCTATTGCATTCTGCACTGGCTGCTTCACGCTTAGCTGTGGTTTGACTAACCACTACATGTGAATGAGGCCAAAAAGTTAGCTATTTCCTAGATTACTCATGTCAGAAAGATCATAGCTCAGTGGCAATACACTTGCTTAGCATGCAGAAATCCCCAGTTCAGTGGCCAGCATCTGTGTTAAAAGAAGCAAGGAAGAGGTGACAGAAAAGACCCTTCCGTGCCCGAGATCCTGGAATACCTATGCCAGCCTGAGTAAAGAGTAATGGGCTAGATAGATCACTAGTCTGAGGCACCTTATGTGCATCTCTTTAACTGCAAAATAGCTCTAGTAGTAACTGTTCCCAGTGTCTCAGCCTCCCCTCTGACCAGTTAGTCAGGGCTCAAAGGATGAAATTACAGTTTCTGAGCAGTAGTGATGCTTATGGGTGCCCACCTTTAAGCTCTAGTGTGGGTTGCATCAGGAAATCCCAGTCCATTCTTAGTTCCTCCCTTGGGAAATTGGCACTGGTCATATATTGGCACAGGAAAATGAGGGCAGGGAATCAGTGCTGCAAATGGCTTTTCCCTCCCTGTGCCACTTCGAGGATGGAGAAGTGAATGCATACTTTTAGGAGTTTTTAACTGTTTTTAGAAGATTTAATTGTATTGTTTTAGTATTGACATGTTTGCTACTCTGGGCTCCTTTGGAGGAAGGTGCAGAATATAAATCTAATAAATTAAAACATGGTGACTTAGTAGTTCAGCTTCTTTGCTGGCATGCTCTCTGTTCCGCTGCACAGTTTGGGAATTTCTGAGGCCAAAAAAGGTGAAATTCATGGGAATGGTGGTAGCAGGATGCTGAAAACACTTTTTGTTGACAACGTATGAATTTAATTGATTTTATTTTCTAACAGAATACGGATTGCGCTTGGCCAGCCACATCTTTGTGAAAGAAATATCCCAAGATAGTCTGGCAGCAAGAGATGGCAATATTCAGGAAGGTGACGTTGTACTGAAGGTACAGTAAATGTCTCTCTCCCCCTGCCCCAAATCTCTCTTTGGCTTGGTGAAGGAGATAAGCCCTCTGCACATTAAGAAACTATTCTCTTGGTAAATTGATTGTTTTGAAGTGGCCAGCCCTGTCCCTCTTTCCCTGATTCACTGGAATAGATGGTTAAAAAGAGGATATATTTAAGCTTGTGATGTCCTCTTAAGTGTTTTGGACTACAACTCCATTCAGCCCCAGCCATTATGGCCATCCCAGCTGGGGCTGTTGGGACTTACTCCAAAACATCTGGAGGACACTGGATTGGCAAAGGCTGGTATATAGTGAAATGTCGTTGCTTGCTAAGGCAGGGTGGTAGGATGCCAGCGTGTGCTTGGGACCATTTGCCAAGCCCTTGCAGAGCACGGTATGGATGCTCCATGCAGCAGTCTGAACTTCCTTAAGGCAACCTTGCTTCAGAGAAGAGCTTAATGAGCTAAATCATCTTGGCTGGCAGATATTAATCCCTCACTGACTGTTCAGTGTAATTCACTGACACAACTCTTAATCTCATTGACATAATCAAGGCACTGAGGTGGGTTCTTCTATTCCTGCAGTGCTGAGTTGTGCGATTAGGGCAGTTCCTTCTATGGATATGTATTAAGGTATTGAAACACAGTGATTGTGTTAAGCTCCAAAGATTGTGATTATATTTCCACAAATCAGGTGTTCAATTTTTCCCACTTGGCTGATCCCCTGGGTTGAATATTTAAGCTGCACCTATCTATTCCCACCCACAAGTCTCACCGTCACTCCCTCCAAACTCGACAGTTCTTTAGGGTGGTGTCCAGCTAAGACATGTTCAAAATAGGCCTGTTGGAATCCATAGACTTAAGTTTGCCATACCTAATGTAAATCGCTTATTTCAGTGGGTCTGTTCTGAGCATGACTAGATCAAATACCACCCTTACATTTTTAAAGCCAAAGTGAGCAGCCAGAATTGTCCCTTGCTACTGTTTGTAAGGCTTAGTTTTGTGCTCTGCCTGTATCTTGGCTTTAGTGGGCTCTTGCTGAGGCCACCTTAACTTTAAAGGGCTGAGGTAGGCATCTAGAAGTAGCAATGCAGGGAGGAGGTAGGGAAGATGAGATCCAGAATGGGTAAAATGCCCGTTTTAAGTTATTTACAAGCCCTGCCATAACCAGCCCTGATTTCTAGGATTTAGGACAGTGATAAACTATAGGTAAAATTCCGTCATTTAAAGCCATTTTTGTTTTTAATTTAATACATTGATTAGAACATCTTGAGCCTTATAAGAAGCCTGGGTGTTTGCTCTTGAACACAGGCAGTTCATCTAATTTAGTTCATTAATTCTGGAAAATAAATTCCTAGATTCCATTCTCATTTTTCCTAACTTTTTAAAGAAACTCCATTTTACAGTATCTGTCTCGGCTTAATTTGTGTTGTAGGATTCTTCATCTACATTTAGCTTTCCCACAGTTAAATGGGACCAACTTGAATATTCAAAGGGCAGAAGATACAAGGCTGAAAAACATGATTCTACAGATGTTGTTTGACTTCAACTCCCATCAGCCCCAGCCAGCATAGACAATGGTCAAAGGGTGTTGTAGTCTAGCGACATCGGGGGGAGAGAAGGGGGGCACCGGTTCCCCATCCCTGCTTTAGACAAACTAGAGGCCTTTGTCTGTCTCATCTCTTCCTCCCCTTCCCTCTGTTCTTCAAAGTTGCCATCAAGGTGGAACTGCTGACTTTCTGTTCAGTTCCTATCAGTAGTCCTTTTGCTCTGTTGCAGATAAACGGAACAGTCACGGAAAATATGTCATTGACAGATGCCAAGACCCTAATAGAAAGGTCAAAGGGCAAGTTGAAGATGGTGGTTCAAAGGGATGAACGAGCAACTTTGCTGAATGTCCCAGATCTTTCTGATAGCATTCACTCAGCCAATGCATCAGAAAGAGATGGTGAGTATAGATTTATTTGTGTTTAAAGGTAGAAGAGTAGTTCTTATTTCCCAGTGCCATGAAGATGTTGCATGTAATAAAGTTAAGTGTAGGCTATGTCAGGGAGGAGGGATGGATTTCATTAGAATTTCATACTTTCTTTAAAAAAAGAACATCTGTTGTTTCCCAGTAATGCACAAGCAGTACCCTGCTACACATGTAATGCTAAGCCATGGTTTGTTTAGCCAATGTGTGGTTTGTTTGAATGTCTGAATGCAGCCCAGCAGACTAACAACTGCTTGTTTTTTGCCAACACACCATAGTTTGAAACCATGGCTTGTTGTTGGCTTGTGAACAATGGCTTATTTTAACTTTAGTTTAGCATTTATGTTTGAACCCAGCAGCCTTGCTTAACCATGGTTTGCTTGGCCACTCCATACCCGATGCTTGCCAAGCTACAGAGGCATGAGACAAGCAATTGGAAAGTAAAGCAAGCTTTGGAGAAACAAGCAGCGGCATGTTTGCACATCTGTGAGGCAACTTGTGGCTGGTTGAAGTGAGAGTATTTGGGAAAAAACCCTACGGCTTAGCATTATATGAAGATCTAACCAGTACAAGTAATTTGGTCAATCTTGTTTGGATAAAATTAAATGTAGATGGCCAGTACACCTCATATAGTAAGTTCTGCAAAAGGTTATATCCATTTTTAGGCAGGTCATGTCATCATTTTTATAAATCATCTCATGGAAAAAACAACTTTTATTTAACAGACATTTCAGAAATTCAGTCGCTGGCATCTGATCATTCCAACCGATCACATGACAGGCCCCGCCGCAGTCGTTCACGATCTCCTGACCAGAGGTCAGAGCCTTCAGACCATTCCAGACATTCTCCACAGCAGCCCAGCAATGGCAGGTGATGGTAGCCTTGTACTATTTTAAATGGAATTATTAAACAAAACAATAGGCTAGCCACTTGGGGATATGTATTAGGTTCATGGCACCACAGCTGCTTAGTTGCACGATACAGAAATTAACCAAATGGTGAGAGGCATAATGGCACAGACAGGATTCACATAAGAAATTTTAAACTGTCTGCAGGGTGTATGTGTGTGTCTGACTTGCTCTGGTTGATACCAGTAATGCATAGATAATGGTGAGTAATGGCACTTTTGTACCTAGCCTGAAAGGGAGCAGGTTTCAGGTTTGTGTGCGTGTTTACCTTGCACACACAAACGTGTGTGTTGGGGCAAGGTGGGGAGATCTCTGAACCCATTGTCCATCCCCTTAATTAAAAGTGGAGATGGGCATTTCAAGAGTATTTTATGTTTTGACATTGCACCAGGGCAGATTCACTCCCAACCTGTTTCTTTTCCAGTGCATATCTCTGTGTATTAAAAATGCCAGTTACCACCTTTAAAGTCCTCTGTGGCAGGGATGGGGAGCCAGTGGCCCTCCAGACGTTGTTGGAAGCTAACTTCCAACCACCCCAGCCAGCATGGCTAATAGCAAGAAATGATGGGAGTTGAAGTCAGAAAATCTGGAGGGCCCCAGGATTCCTGCCCTTGCTTTGCAGCTAAGGACTAACCACCCTTTCTCCCATACACACCTGCCTGTCTGCTTAGATCATCCCAAAGAGGCCCTTCTCCATGTTCCACCACCAGAGATTCACCTGATGGGTGTAAGGCACAAGAGGGCCTTCTCCGTAGCAATGCCTAGGTTGTGGAATTCCCTAGCCCAGGAGGGCTGCTTAGCTCACAGATTGGTGGTGTTACATTGTCAGCTGTTGTGATGTTTGTTAATTGTTTAACTTTTGTTACTGGCATTTCTAATGCTTGGTTGTGAGCTGCTTGAGCTACAAAAACAGGATAGAAATACATCAAATAACACAGCGAGAGAGCACGGCAGGGCCATGGCTGGCTCTTTCAGTTAATACAGAACTCAGAAGTGACACTCTGACTGTGGTGGTCAGACTGTGGTGCTAAGTTTGGAAAGGGAAGGCTTCTAAATTACAGCCATACTGAGGTTTATTATGAGTGTGAACTTTTTGTTTGTATAGCATAATGTTTGTTTTCCTCCATTGTGCCCACACAGGGTGCTTGCTCTTCTTTCTGGATTTCAGGCAAAAGATCTAAAAGGTCAAAACAAGCCTTACAATTTCACTTGATTTCACTTAAGAGAGGAATCTTTTAGTGTTAAGGTAATCTGGAACTATCTAGAGCATTGTAGCAGCACCTACACTTTGGAACTCCCTGCCTATTGACATCAGGCAGGCGCCTTCGTTATGTCCTTTTTGGCACTCTACTGGGAGGACAGGCAGGATATAAATCTAATAAATAATAATGATGATGATAATAATAATAATAATTTTTTTCTGTTCAGGCAAGCCTATCTAGATACATAGATGTTGATGTGTTTTAATCTATTTTTGGTCTACTGCTGTTTTATAGCTTTTTAAATGTTTTTAATTAATAGTGCTTAACCATTTTTTCTGATAATTTTAATGTTTCTTGTAAACCGCTTAGAGTTTTTTTTACAATCAAGCGATATATACATTTTGCTTTTTAAAGCAATATATACATTTTGCTTTTTAAAGCAATAGGGAACTGATCTTAATTTTCTATACACTGATGTTGGGATACCCTTATTGGTTCAAGGTAAAAATGCTAGTTAAATATTCCAGAAGCGTTGCCAGGAAGTTATAACAAACTTCGGAAACTGCAGTATTTACAAATACATAGTGTTTTATTAATGTTAAAGAAAAAATATACTACTATACTCAAACCTACAAAAGCAAAAGAATTGCTTTACACATTAAAGATTAATAGCAAAATGATATAAATTTCTTCAAAATAAGTAACTTTTGGTTTTGAACAAAAGTGGTTGCAAGAGATAGATCAACCAATCACTAAAGAAGAATGACATTGTTTATATAAAATTGTGCAAGAAATGTTATTACAACAAGGAAAGATTTTACAAATATGAATCCTGCTTAAAGAAGATATGTAAATTGAAAGAGGAAAGGACAAGATTTGGAAGCTAATATTGCATACCTTTAGGACATTTCCAAGACACCCAAACAGATATTTTAATGTATAATTGGATATTTACATGAGATAATAAATGAAGAAAATTTGGAATTAATAAACTGCCTTATGGTCTACTGTTAGATTGGTTATTGTTCCTAATTGCAAATTCTTAAAAGGCATTTTTCAGCTGTATAGAAAAACTTGGGAAGCAACACTCTTACCTACGTTTACCTATTAAAGAAGGAACAGAGAGGGCTGAGCACCCAATAAATTTATTGACAAAGTATTGTGTGTGTGTGCATTGTGTATTGGAATACACAAATACAAGATAATGTCAAATCTTATTTTTTATTCTCATTAATAAAATTCCTTTCTGGTAAGCATATTGATAATAGGATATTAAGTTTGTCAAGTATTTTGACAGTTTTGTTAAATCTTTTCTTTATTGGATAAATTCTTGGGTAATGATTATTAGCAACATAAATTGCATTTTTAATATTTACTGTCAATACTGTTACGTTTTTGGTTTACTATAAAAAAGGGAGAAATATTCTCAGAGGGATTGCCATTTTTGTCTTTTGCAAACTAATAATATAATGCTTGTTCAAGTGGCTTGCATCCTGTGGTACTGTATTGCATGCTGAATTTCTGGAGTACTCTAAATTATTTGTGTGAAAAGCATGTCTTGTCATTTTAGTTACTGTAGAAATGTTTACCAGTTGCCATTAACCTCTTATAAGGATGGTGGGTTAACAGAGAAACCAGATTACTATTGGCTCAGATGTCCACTGAAGTTCTGATTTTTTGGGTTTTTGAGTTACACATTGGTTTGGTTAGGATGTAGCGCTAAACTGTGGTCTAGTATTATGTGAATGAACTTTAGGCTCATGCACTCCTCCCTTTTTCTGTATCACAGTCATCAGAAGCTTTTGCTTCCATTTGGACCAACTGTCCAAACATGGTTAGTCTTAACTAAGCTTAGAGAAACAAGTCAGAAGTGGGAATCATTGTTGAAGTTGGATTTATTTTTGTAAATCCTAGTTAAGACTAGCCATAGTTTGTCTGGGTAACCACAGATGGTTAAAACGGGAAGCAAAAAAGTTTGACCATCTTATAGACCTGCTGGAAGTGGGAGAACGTGTGAGTGCTAGGCTCATTCATGTCATGCTAACCCATAGTTCAGTGCACCCTTGGGTCTCCAGATGTTGTTGGACTACAGCTCTTACAATCTCTCACCATTGACCATGTTGGCTGGGACAATGGAGATGTAGTCCAACAATATCTAGGGAATAAAATTGATTAGGGGGCTGGATTCAGCCCGTGGGCCAACTGATGGCTTAAACTGCATAGCCATTTTGATTGGATATGCCATTACCAAATGAATTTTGTCAGGCATCCGGTAGGAGTAGTGACACCAACATTTTGGAATGGCCTCCCCATGGAAGTTCTGATGCTTTCCTCTTGGCCAAAGTATGGCTCTTTCAAAATGCTTTTGAATGCTTTGGCTTAGCTTTTTGGGCTTGATCATGATATTCAGTTGCAAAGATACTTTATAGTGGTTTGTTGGTAACTGCTGCCATTGTAGAACGGTGTTTTTGTGCTGCTGTTGAATTTTAGTAATTTTGTGCTCAAGGTTTGGAGGAAAAGTGAGCTATAACATCAAAATACTGGATAGTCTTCAGCTATCTGATTACTTGCTGCACTCCTTTCTTTTTGATCCTGTTGTGAATGTCCAATTTAGGTGCTTTAATAGGTAATGTAAACAGACTATCCACTGTTGGAGGCAGAAAACTGGGCTAGATGGGTCTTGGTTTGACTCGTGAAGGCAGTTCTTGTGGTGTTGAGAAGTCAGTCTTTTCTGTAGCTAAACCATTTTGAGGAAGCCTTCCCTTCCAGTAAAATAGCATCTGCAGCTGTTGCCCGCAAGTGACAAAAGGCATCAGTGAGGCCTCACACAGATCATAATACTATATGAAAGAGGTAGAAATGTTCTTGTGGACAGGGCTCACACGTCATTCACATTTTGTGTGAAGCTGGAAGCATACAAAGATAAAATGGGGAATGTGGTGTGGTGGAAGTGTGCGCATTTGATTGGCAGAACGGAAATTTGCTAAGAAATGAGCTGCCAGTGATGAAACCAACATGAAGCTGACTTCACTTTTTGTGACTGAAGGTTATTTTAAAATGCTGCAGTGTTAAGCATCCTTTTTAGAAAAAAAAAGCTCATCCTGACACAGCACAGATGTTAAAGTAAAAGCAATACTGCCAGAACACATACACAGCGAAATAACACCTTTGATGACTCGTGGGAAATGCAGCTGTAATTTTTAACAATGTTCTGTCACCTAGGAACAATGACAGTGTCATGACACTTCCTGTATCTTAAAAACAGTGAAAGTTGAATGCTTACTAGAAAGTTCAAAAAATCGGGATTGGCACAGGGAGAGCTGCCTTTTCTAAACTTTGACCTCAGCTTAGTTTCCCTCATTCAAAGCTGTAATATGCCCTTCTGTTTGGGTCTTCCTTGTACAGTGTATTTAGGAATGAACTGAACCAGCATTCCTATGCTGTTTACAAGCAGGAGCCCACTACCTTGTCCCTTAATTTTGTTCAGTCAGTGTTACTGTTTGTAGCCAAGGCTATAATAGCCAGAGTATAAAAAGAAGCAAACAGAAAAAATTATTTGCAAAGTGTATTCATGGTGTGGTTTTTTAAAAATGAATTTTCTAGTCTTAAAGTGAGCTTCTAAGAGAGACAGTGACTTGGTTCAGAGATGGAACCGCAAACCAGTCTGAGGCTCACACATTGCAGTTCCCTCCTTTGTTGTGCACTTTTTTGGTGCAAATCACAGTTAGCCATTAACATCTCAACTGGGGCACAAACCATAGCTAATGGCAAAATAATGGTTTCTGTGAGAACTGGGAAGTAAGGGAGAGAACTGGAGTGTTCAAAGGGTAAGGGGAAAAGAATGAGCTCAAAGTTTGGGCATAAGCAGCCAAACCATGATTAGCAGTTATATGTGAACTGGCTCAACATTTGAATCAGTTACTTGGGTGAGGCAGTCCCATCGCTGACATTCAGCATTTGAATGGTCAGAATTGCTGTTGATACTTAAACAGCTGCCAACTAGAGAACTCAAGGCCAAATGCTCTGAATTGGCACTAGTTAACCTATAGTAACCAGCCCAGAGTCAAGAGAAAGTAGATATTGATGATTCCATGTATATGTGAGAGAACGAAGAGAAATGGTTGTAGCAGGCAGCCCACATTGTGTCTGAGGATGGTCCATCGCCACTGGAAGATCATGTACTTTATATGCAGAAGGCCCCAAGTTCAATCCCTGGCATCTCCAGGTCAGGTAATGGGTGATGGAGAGGAAAGCCTCTCTCTGACAGAGCCGCTCGCAGTTAAGTAAAAAGAAACACTGGGCTGCATGTAGAAATTGTCTGGCCTAGCATGAAGCTGCTTCCTGTGTTTTACTGAGCTGCCGGTGATGTTCATGAACTGTCAGCTACTTCCCATTCATTCCTTTGTGGAGAGTTGTTACTGTCAATATCCAGGTGTCTGCTTTCTGGTAACCTGCAATTCACTTGCTGTCTGAGGGGCTGCTGTGACACTGACAGATTGAAGGGATGAAAGCAAATGGACTGTGAAGTCATGACTTCCCAAATGTCATCCTCTCCATATAAATAACGTAAAATAATTATGAGCCTGTGAAGGGGTGGATGGAAGGGAAGAGACTTGAGATCAGTAAAGTCCTGTTTCAGAAAGCAGTACTTTGTGCTTCAGTATTTTAAGAAATCACTTAAAGTTGCATAACTTAAGGGCAGCAACCAGCGCACTTGCGCATAGGAAGCCAGCAAACCAGTCAAGAATAGAACAATGCATTGGTATAAAGTAGGCTATGACAGCCTACAGTCAGACTGAATCTGGCCACATGTGAGGTGTTCTCAGTCTGTTTTTGGTTAGTAGTCTTTAACAGTTCTTCTGCATAACTATTAAAGATAAAGGAGCCCAGTCCTCCATTTCATCTTGCCTTGCTTTCTTAAACAAGCGAGCAAATTCAGTGAAGCCTTTGGCACAACCAACCTTTTTAGGTTTGTGCGGGTCCCAACACACACGTTGAAGGCAAGTGTTCCAGATCAAAGTGTCAACATGATCGATTTTTGCAAGTGGGGGAGGGCCATAGCTTTGCACGTGCTCCACCATTGATCTACAGCCCTCCCCAGTTTTGAACCAGCCCACTGCAGAAGTCAAGAGAGTATTTTAAGCACGGCTGGAAAGACACCCTCCTCTTTCCTTTGAGATCCACCACCAGTCAGAAGATTCATCCAAGCTATGGGCTGAAGTCACATGAGTCCCACCACCTTGCCTGAAGCCACACAGGTCTGGGTTTGGTCAGTGTCTGGATGGCAGGTCTCCATATGGGCTGCCTTAGGTTCCATGGGGATAGAAAGGTGCTATATGCTTAAACAAATATTAAATAAATGAATAAAAACAATGCTGAGCTACAGTAGGTGGAGTAATGGTGTCACTCTGTATAAGGCAGCATTTTGTGTCTGAGTAAAGCATGCTGAAGTCAGATAATTACATGGCTGGGCTGGAGACGGAGTTGTAATCAGAAGGGGCTTCAGAGGCCAAGCCCCTTCGGATTTCAGTGGAAACAGTAACCATGTGCAGATCTCTCCTGTGGAACCACAAAAATGCAGCAAAAAAACATGAGGGTCACTGTTCCCCCCCCCCAAAAAAATGCAGCCCTGTGTGGATGATGAGTGCGCCCTCTCATCCCCCCCCCCCGGTGTGGCAAAACTTAATTATGTCCTATTGTTGTCAGTAGCAATATAGGGTTTGAGCAGAAAAACAGGCAGCAGGATGGGACCAGAAGCCCAGTAAGTTTAATGGCTTGTTAAGAGGAAGAGAGGCTGTGACACTTGGCCGTGGCTTTCATACTTCCTTGTGTTTATCATAATGCATTTTGCCTGTAAATTCCACTTCTCCAAGTCCTTAAGCCACTAGCATTTGTTTTAGAAATCCACCAGGTCTTCCTGCAGGAAGCCCCCTTTTCTCAGTGTATATACTAATCAATATTGCCGTATAGCATTTGTGTTCTTTTAACATCAAAACAAATAAATGTGTTTACCAAGCTATGCTTGACTTCAAGCGCATGCATTGTACACAAGGACTTCTTGTGGCTTACAGTGTGGAATATTGAAGCAATGATGCCATCTAGCTGCAACAGCTTGCTTTAACTTATGTAAAGAAAATGCTCACTCTCTTCTTTTGGGAAATCTGCTAGCCATTTGTGTGTGGGGGTGGAAGCAATTGTATTAGCAAGTCAAAACAAAGATTGTTTTCTCTTACACACTGTTATATTAGCTCTCTGTGTGTGGGGAGTTGCAGTAAATATGTGGGTTTTTAAAAATTGGCTTATTCTATACCTCCTCCGAGGAGCTCAGGGCTACATGTGTGGCCTTCCCCCATACCCCCCCCCCAACCTTGTGAGGTAAATTAGACTTGAGAGAGAGTGTGATCCAGGGTCACACAGTGAACTCCATGGCTGAGTGAGAATTTGACCCTGCATGACTCCAGTCTTGGCACCTTTCTTCTCTCTTCGGGTGTTGGAGCAAGCCTTTGAAGGCTCCTTAAGCTGTAGGAAGAAATCTGTGGTGTGAAAGGTCCATTGCAGAAACAGTTTCCCTGGCTCCCTGTAGGAAACCTTGACACTAGCTCATTATGACCATTCTGTAACCCAATGGTGGTGAACCTGTGGCCCTCCAGATGTTTCTGGACTACAGCTTGAACCATCCTGACCATTGTCCCTGCTGGTTGGGGCTGATGGGAGTTGGAGGGACACAGGTTCCCTGCCCCTGCAGCAAATGCAATGAATCTGTAGCAGTTAATGTCTGTACCTCTGAGGATCTTGCCTAATCTGTGCCAGATATTTCTGCAGGAAAACCTCAGAACGTGTCACGTGTTTTACATAGTTTACAGTTTCTTGACTCCTGAAATCTCTAGATTTCCTTGGTAGAATTGTTGTTGCAGCTTTTCACATGGAGTTTTGTTTCTCTTGATTCAGTCTCCGGAGTAGAGATGATGAGAGGATAGCAAAGCCAGGAGCAGTCTCCACACCTGTGAAAAATGCAGAGGAACCCGTGGTGGCCAAGTCAGTGGAAGAAGCTGTAATGGAGAGAAATGATAAACAGACTCCGCCACTTCCAGGTAAGCAGGAGACACATGCATTGTGAACAGTTAACATATGATGCATATGAGTGAAACAACCAGCCTGAAGTACAAACCTGCTTGTTTTTAGGTGACATGTTACAGCAGGGATACCTTAGGGGGCATTTTTTCCTTTTGTGTGAGAGGCGATGTTTTGTCGATTTGTTTGCCACTCTGGGTTCCTTCTGGAGGAAGAGCAGAATATAAATTCAATGAAGAAAATGTTGTTTTGACTCTTACAAGTGCTTGTGACTTCAGGAGTATAAAAGTGGATTATATTTTTTCTAGGTTCATTAATTCTGGACTAAGCCTGACGATGGGCCAAACCCCTACGACAAAATATTAATTCCTCATGTTGAAAATGTGCAATTCCAGTGCCACTGTACTGCCCACTCCAGCACCACAGCCAGCACTTTAAAAAGTCTCATTGTACCACTGAGGCAACAATTCCTGCCTCATCTGACTTTTCACATTACCTTGCTGCATGGCTCTGTGTTATTCTGAAATACGTTTGCCTGGTTCTGTTCTGTCTTGGGTGTAAAATATCCATCTTAAGTCTGCCCAAGAGTTAACTAATCTAAGGTGGTGACATCATTCCATGTGGCTAGGAAATCGTGGAGGTTAATTGTTCCCTGCAGCTACTGCAGATTCATGCTGAAGCTGTCTGCCCAGATGGTTGATGTCCGACCTGCCCTAGATGGGGTTACACTCCCCCTAAAGGAGCAGGTCCGTAGTTTGGGGGTCTTATTAGATCCGCTCCTGTCACTGGAGGCTCAAGTAGCCTCGGTGGCACGGAATGCGTTCTACCAGCTTCGGCTGGTAGCCCAACTACGACCCTATCTGGATAGGGAGAACCTTGCCACAGTTATCCATGCTCTGGTAACCTCTAGATTGGACTACTGTAATGCACTCTACGTAGGGTTACCTCTGAAGACGGTTCGGAAACTTCAGCTGGTGCAGAATGCTGCGGCCAGAGTTCTTACTGGGACAAAAAAATTTGATCATATAACACCTGTCCTGGCCCAGCTGCACTGGCTACCAGTATGTTTCCGGGCCAGATTCAAAGTGTTGGTTCTTACCTGTAAAGCCCTTAACGGCATCGGACCGCAATACCTGGCGGAACGCCTCTCCCGCTATGTACCTACCCGGTCGCTGCGCTCGACTTCGAAGGCCCTTCTCCGTGTCCCAACGCATAGGGAGGCACGGAGAACGATAACTAGAGCTAGGGCCTTCTCAGTGGTGGCCCCCGAACTATGGAACGCCCTCCCTGATGAGATACGCCTGGCGCCTTCTTTGCTATCTTTTCGGCGCCAGGTAAAGACCTACCTCTTCGCCCAGGCATTTTAAAAATTTTAAAAATTTTAAAATTTGAATTTAAAATTGAAAATTTTTAATTATGTTTTATTGTGTTTTTGTATTTTAACCTGTTTTATTATGCTGTACACCGCCCTGGGAGCTTATTGCTATAGGGCGGTCTAAAAATGTAATAAAATAAATAAATAAATAAAATAAATCTTCAAGCCTAGATCTTCATGCCTAGATCTTCAAGATATGCTACCTCCATGAAGGGGAGGTAAAGTATCTGAATTTATACACACACTACATTTTTGTTCCTTTGTATGTATTTTTTTTTAAATAAAAGATCAGCCTTGCAGAGTAGATTAAACAAGAACAGCTAATGAAACTTAAACATGAACAACTACATAATGAAACTTGGTCTGTCATTTTCTGAAATGAATACTGTAACATTAATTTCTATATTCACATTAAATATTTTTAATAAAGGACTAGACTGCAGGTTGTCTTATACCTTTCCGTACATGATGAAAAGAAACATACCATCCCCCATCTGTCCTCTCAAATCTTAACTGTATTTCAGCTGTATTTCACCATATATTCTGTGCTTCAAACTCTTGGTAGCTACTCAGATATAGTGGTGCCGGCTGTTGCCATTTAAAACGTATCACAGATCTTGCTGCTGTTAATAAGCCAATAATCATTGTAACATCTTATAAGATTAAGCATCTCAAATTGTACAAAAAATACTATTGCTAAGTCCAATGCCAAATCATAGCATGCCATAAATATGAACAAAAACTGAAATCCAGTATAGTCTAGCCTTAAATCCAAATTTGTTCCACTCTGTCTGCATCTCCAACAAATATTACTAATCATAGTATATGGCTCAATTTATGCCACCATCTAAACATCATTGTATAGAACAGCTTTTGCCGACCTCGTGCTCTCCAGATGTTTTGGGCTGCTAACTCCCATTAGTCCCAGCCAGCGCAAGGGCATTTTTTAAAAAATGCAATCTGCTGCATGTACTAGGAAGAGGTGCCTTTTAAGAAGGCATCTGCTGCAGGACTTTGCTTCATGTATAGCTTCACCCTTAGGCTGCAGTAGGTTCTTGTTTTCCCCCGATCGTGCCCTACCCTTTGGTGCTGCCCACTTGTCAATCTCTTGACATCACAATGAAATCAAGCTGCACGGGCAAAAGAGGGGCTTTGCAAGTAGCTGATTGTTGGTGCTTGCAAAACTGCCCTACGTTGCCTTGCAAGCAGCAACACATTCGTGGTTGCAGGAGCCATCAAACAACTGGCTGCAACTCCTGCTTTTGGCAGGGAGCTGTATCTTTACCTGTCCCCGCCTGATGACATAAATGATGTCAGGTGTAGGGCAGATGGGCATGGCTCGGCCAAGACAGCTTTGCAAGCTAGATGGAGAAGTCTGGAGGGTCTAATTAGGCCCACAGGCTGGGGGCTCCCCACTGTTGCTTTAGACATAGCTTAGAGATGTAAATAAAGACATTGTTAAGTCTTAATAAAATTATAAAGGATCAACGTATAGTGCACACTTCTCTCTTACTTTGACTTAGAATCTGACAGTGTGTTGGTTATAGTACTTACTGGATGGCTGGGGGAGGGAGCGGAAATAAACTGAAGACTAAAGTTCTGTATTAATGACCCTGTTGTTCCCGAGAACAGATCTGAATGAATTCTTTGCAAGGGAGTGAGCACAGCCACACCTATATTTGTGTGTGTGTGTGTGTGTGTGTGTGTTTAAAAGAGAGAATGCATTCCGAACAATCCTATTTTGTGTTTTTCTAAGCAGAACCTAAGCCAGTGTACGCACAGCCAGGTCAGCCAGATGTGGATTTACCAGTTAGTCCATCCGATGGCCCTCTACCTAACTCAACCCACGAAGATGGAATGCTTCGGTAATGGAATTCTTGCTTTTGCTGCTGCAGCACTCCTTGTCTTAAACCAGATTAGCACAGGCAGTGTCAATTTTGTGTCCGGCACCTGAGAGATCCACCTAGCAGGGAACCTGTGGTCCTGCCCATGTCATCTGACTCCAGCTTCCGTCAGCCCTACCCAGCATGACCAGTGGTGAGGAATGATGTAGCCAGGCAACATCTGGAGGGCCACAGGTTCCCCATCCCTCTTCTAGTAGATCTGGTTGTGCCAGAGTTTGTCTGCTGAGCCAGTCACTTGAACCTAAAGTTTTATTGCGAAGTTTCTATGCTTCCAATACAGGAGGACCCCTGCAAATATATGCAGTTGCCATGATTTCCAAGTGTCACTTTGAGCATAACATTTGTGTCACATTTAATGGTCATTCCACACATTACATAGAAGGAAGCTGGGTCTGCCATCAAATCACTCTCTGTAGGCAGCGGCAGCCCATCCTGGCGCCCCTGAATGTACCTGTATGATGCTAATGAGATTAAAGCATGTGCATGTTATGTTTTAGGCGTATCCACCACAGAATATGTGTGCAGAGGCCCTGTGTGCCTGCTGTTCATCTGAAAAGCTCTTCCTTGCTCACTAAACCCAGTCATTAAGTGATGGTGTCAAAGCAGTGGCAGTGGGCAAGCCATTACATGCAAGTGAAGCAAACCAAAGATAGGGGATGGGCCATAGCTCAGTGGTAGAGCATCTGCTTTGCATGCAGAAGGTCCCAGGTTCGATCTCCCGCATCTTAAAATAGGACTGTAAATGTCTCCTTTCTGGAGAGCTGTCACCAGCCAGCGTGGACAGTCCTGAGCTAGGTGGAACAATGGTCTGACTCCATATAAGGCAGCTTCCTATGTTCCTCTTGGGAGACATATGTGAAATGGCCCTTCTTCCACACAACATTTTCAGCACCCATTGTTGGCCCAGGATGCTTATTCAAGGAGGCAGCTGTAATTCAGTGGAAAGAGGTTGTAGGTACTTTAGAATAAAACAGGCTCCCCTATTTCAGTGTATGTAATCATGAACTCTCTTCTTTTTTTAAAAAAAGCATTCTGTGTAGTATGTTTCAGTTTGCACCTGGGAGATAAAGTGGCCTAATTTTGTAGCTGTCTGCTTGAAACAGGTGCAAACAAAAAGCATGCCTCAGAACGGGTGGTCTCTCCCAGTAAATGTGTGAGCAGAGTTGGCACTGGAGGGCTACCTAGTCTGAGAATCTTCAGAATTATGTCTTGGCTTTCATTTGAGAGTAAAAGAAAATTTAGTGAAATGTAAAGATTTTGTGGCCGGGGTTGGTGGGCAAGAGTCAGTCTCATCTATACTGCTACATGTAATTTAACCTTTTTTTCTTAATCCGTGCAGGCCAAGCATGAAGCTCGTGAAATTCAAAAAAGGAGACAGCGTGGGCTTGCGGCTGGCTGGTGGCAATGATGTTGGGATATTTGTGGCTGGTGTTCTGGAGGACAGTCCTGCTGCCAAAGAAGGTTTGGAAGAAGGAGATCAGATTCTCAGGGTAGGTTGCAGTCTTGAGTATGATGATGACAATTTAGATTTATATAGCCTTCCATCTATAAACATTCCCTGGGTGACTTACAGTAAAATATTATAAAATTAAAAAATTAGAAATAGCTATCAGACCTGAGTAAATAACCTGCTGCCAAAAAGGCCACAAAGATGCCAGGCGAGCCCCTCTGGGGACTTTCTGGTGTTGCTACCCAAAAGGCCCCCTCCTTGGGAGCCCCCTCCCTCACTTCACTTGCAGGGGGGAGGTACCCAGAGCAGAGCATTCAGAGAGGAGCTTACGCTTTGGGTGTGGAAAGCCTTGTGGCAAGGTTTTCATAGGACAAAGAGACAATAAAGTGCTTGGCACGTATGCTATGTAACACAGACACAGAAATGCAACCACAGAAAGTGTCTGGATGCGTACTTGGTTCTGTCAACCATGTGGTAACATTTTAAACTGTTGTTTTGCACCAGGTAAATAATGTAGACTTCACAAATATCATCAGAGAGGAAGCAGTATTGTTTCTGCTTGACCTCCCGAAAGGGGAAGAGGTAACTATTTTGGCACAGAAGAAAAAAGATGGTAAGTAACTGCCGTTTAATGCAAGGACAAAAACTTTTGATAGAATTCCTTGGAAGATGATAGTAATAAAAAAGAGTTGTCCTTTTGGCATCAGGGAGCCTTCCTTATCCAGGTCACTTATTTTAAAGGCAAGAGTAACAGCAACCTAATATTAACACTATTTTCTGAATCATTGCTCTCAGTCACCCTGGGCTCCTGCTGGGAGGAAGGGCGGGATATAAATCAAATAATAAATAAATAAATAGCCTGCTCTCGTTGAGCATGCAGCAGTAAAAAAGAGCCAAGCTACAGCATCCCTTTCCTTGCAGAGCATACACCAGATGTGTGCGTACTTCAGGATTGTGGGTTTTTTATTTTACTAGAATTCCCAAGGTCTGCCCTGTGGAGCCAGATGGAAGAAGGTAATGTGGGTGAAGCCAGGTGCAAAATAGTGGCGCTCATTACTTACTGCACTCCATGAGCCACACACTGGGTTGACCTACATGTTCTAAGTATAAATCTGTATCTGCATTACTGCAGAAAAGGGGTTCTAGCATTCTAATTTAGCTATTTGTCTATTTGTTAATCATTTGGGAGTCCCATTGACTGCAAATCATCCAGCAATCTGTCAGTAGTTCCTTATCTATGTGCCACTCACCCCAGCCTATGTAATGATCGCCTGGACCATAAGACACACATTTATATACATCATCCAGGCTTTCCCTGAGGAGTGATCCAGCTGTGTCAGAGATGGGGAGCCTTTTTCAGCCAAAGGGCCACCTTCCCAGGTGGACAACCTTCCAAAGACCACATGTCAGTGGTGGGCGGGGCCAGAGGCAACAAGCGGGCAGAGCAATGAATGCTACTCTTAACATTTTGTTACAGCATTTGTTTGGTAGACTGTATTCCAGCTCCACACATTCAGAGTTTTCCACACATACAGCCCATCCCCATCTCTGAGGCATTTATTTACTTATTTATTTATATTTGTGTGTGTGTGTGTATATATATATATATATATATATACACACACACACACACACATTTATTTATTTATTTATTTATATTTATTTATATTTATATATATTTATATTTATATATATATATCCCACCCTTCCTCCCAAAAGGAGCCCAAGTCAGCAAACAGGTGATAAAACACTGAAAACATCTATAGAACATCTTAAAAACAAAACATCTTTAACAAAAACCTTTAAAAACAATTCCAACACAGATGCAGTCCGGGATAAGGTCTCTACTTAAAAGGCTTGTTGAAAGAGGAAAGTCTTCAGCAGGTGCCAAAAAGACCGCAGAGACAGTAGCTGTCTAATAGTTAAGGGGAGGGAATTTCAATGTGTTGCTGCCACAACACTAAAAGTCCACTTCCTATTTTGTGTGGAACGTACCTCCTGATGACGTGTATCTGCAGGAGGCTCTCACCAGCAGAGCACAGTGATCGACTGGGTATATAAGGGGTAAGATGATCTTTCAGGTATGCTGGTCCAAGCTGTACAGGGCTTTATACAACAAAGCCCAACATCTTGAATGTAGCCTAGTAGCTAATTATCAGATTTCAAGAACACATTCCAGCCAGGCAAAAGCATTTGAGGAGAGTGCATAGTAAGGCTATGAGGGGTGTAGCCTGGGGAGGTAGTGTGGCCTGGGAAAAGTCCTGAGCTCCAGATACAGAGGCCTGGAGGGCCAAACCTGGCTTCTGGGTTACCAACCCCTGAGCTATGCTGATTTATTAATCTAATGAACTGATTTGTGATGTATTTTGTATTTCTTTTATGGTTATAACTTTAGTATTGAATTTATGCTGTTAACCACCATGATATTTTGTCTTAATGTTGATGGTATAGAACCTTTTGCAGATTTTTAGCTTTGTAAGTTTAATCCTGTAGTTTAATGGATTAGCACCTTACAAAGCATCTAAGAAAAGCGTTGTGCTCCCAGTTAAATGTGCTTGACATTGAAATGATTTAGATTTCCAAGCAAGCGTACTTGGGATTTTGGTTAGCGATAAAGACAAATATGTCTCCCTGAGGAAGTACGCCTGGCGCCGACTCTGCTCTCCTTCCGGCGCCAGGTCAAAACCTTCCTATTCTCTGAAGCATTTTAAGTTACACTGATTTAATTTTAAAAATGTTTATTGTGTTGGATTGTTGCTTGTATTTTAGTATTGTTTTGTTATTTATTGTATTTTTATGCTGTTTTATGTTCACCGCCCAGAGAGCAATTGCTAGTCGGGCGGTATATAAATTTAATAAATAAATAAAATAAATAAATATGCTGGTACTGTAACGCAAAATAGTTAGCAGTTCTAGAATGCATTCTGATGTCACTGAAAACCATCATGAATTTTGTCTGGTGATGTTTTCAGGTTTTAAACTATCGGCAGTAGAGATGGGGACCTGTGGCCCTTTAGATGCTGTTGCCAGCCAGCATGGCCAATGGTCAGGGATGATGGGAATTATAGTCCAGCAATATCTGGAGTGTCACAGCTTCCCCACCCTGACCTACAGATAGAGAAATTAAGCTTATTCTCAAAGCAATTGTTTTATTGAATAATAATTTTCTGTAGGTATTGGAAAGCATTAGCCTGTTCTTCTATTCTGTTCTTGCAGTTTATCGGCGCATTGTGGAGTCAGATGTAGGAGACTCTTTTTATATTAGAACTCATTTTGAATATGAGAAGGAATCTCCCTACGGACTTAGCTTCAACAAAGGAGAGGTATTCCGGGTTGTGGATACGTTGTACAATG
Organism: Rhineura floridana; assembly: GCF_030035675.1. NCBI lineage: Eukaryota > Metazoa > Chordata > Lepidosauria > Squamata > Rhineuridae > Rhineura > Rhineura floridana. Next base: position 33,248,667 of record NC_084493.1, read on the forward strand.
GCAAGCTTGGATCTTGGCTAGCTATTCGCATTGGCAAGAATCACAAAGAGGTGGAAAGAGGCATTATACCCAACAAAAACAGGTATTTCAGAATCGCTCTTGGAGAGGCATTTATTTGGCTGAATTTCTTAGCTTTTATAAGCCTACATTGTGCTTAACTTCTTGGATGAAAGCACTGAAACGTAAGGCTAATTACTGTAAGACTTTTGCTTTGGACCTTATGTTTGCAAACTTCAGGTTTCCAGGGCTGCAAGGTACAGATTTGCCCTTGATAATAACAACTGTGTGACAAGGTACCACTGGAGATGCTGGAACTGCGGGGGAAGGCAAGATATATAGAATGAATAGCAGAATGTTTTTCAGAGTCAACCACTCTGCTTTGCTTGAAAATCAGACTTTGGGAGGGGATTGGCATGTGGTGCAGGAAGGCATTGGAAACGCAGATCGAAAAGCCAAACCGGCTTTCCATATTACCTACAGTGTCAATGGTCATTGTTGCTTTCTGCTGTATATTCCACACAGAGCTGAGCAACTGGCTAGCGTGCAGTACACGCTCCCAAAGACAGCTGGTGGGGACCGTGCAGACTTCTGGAGGTTTCGAGGCCTACGCAGCTCAAAGAGAAACCTCCGAAAAAGCAGAGAAGACCTCTCTGCCCAACCAGTTCAGACCAAGTTTCCTGCGTATGAGAGAGTTGTTCTTCGAGAAGGTGGGGTTCAAAGGAAATTGAAATATTACTGTAATAAACCATGTTTGGGTTCTGTGTTTGGAGGGCAGGTAGAGGAGATGGCTTGGGGTATAGAATGTTAACATCAAAGAAGGAACTGAAGGGAGCTTGGGGAGAGATTCATCATCATCAGCTACTTTAACAGTTACTTTAACAATTATGAAGAGCCTAAAAGTTTCCAAGTGCTGTATGTACATTAAAAGATAGGTTTAGACCCACAGGCTCTTGATCTAATAGACATGATGCCAAAGGAATAAGGAGTGAAGAGGAAAGCAAGCATGAGAGCAGCTGTTCCATCACTGGCCAACAGCCAGGGTTGTTTTCCAGATAGAAATGAAAGTTGGAAGAGGGTAAATAATAGAAGGGTAGGAGCAGGTTTAGGAGATTTTACTAGTTCTGATTGCATTCATTGCAGACCTCAGTTTACTGCAAGCTTGCTTTCATTGTTGCTCAAGTAAGCTGTCCTCTTGTTAACTCTGAGATTTCCAAGGAAAGCATGTTCGAATCGTTGAACATCTACCCCTACACAACAGTGGTAAAAGGTAAAGGTGTCCCCGCACTTATAGTGCGAGTCGTTTCCGACTCTTAGGGCGACGTCTTGCGACGTTTACTAGGCAGACCATATATATGGGGTGGGATTGCCAGTTCCTTCCCCGGCCTTTCTTTACCCCCCAGCATATGCCGGGTACTCATTTTACCGACCACGGATGGATGGAAGGCTGAGTGGACCTCGACTCCTTTTACCGGAGATTTGACTTCCGCCTTCCGTTGGAATCGAACTCCGGCTGTGAGCAGAGCTTCGGCTGCATTACCACTCTGCGCCACAACAGTGGTAGCACATTAAAATTAACATTACTGTCAGTCCATTTTTTATTGAAAAATTACTGACTGCTCCCGTAGGTCTGCTGCTGTGATTTTAGTGATCCCCCCAAGACTCCACCCCCCACCAAATGTGACTTAAAGGGGGGGAAATGGCCAGGCCTCCTTTTGCGCTTTGGCCACACCCACTTTTACATGTGCCCCCCCCTCCAGAGTTGGCAATGGGTTGATGCAGCCCTTAACATGAAAACGATTAGCCATCCAGGAATTACTTGTTTGTTAAGTTTTTTAAGAAGGTTTACCATGATGTCCCATTTGATTCCAGCTGGATTTCTCAGGCCTGTAACAATCTTTGGACCAATTGCGGATGTTGCGCGGGAGAAGCTGGCAAGAGAAGAACCAGATATTTATCAGATTGCAAGTAAGTGCCTTGTCTGCTATCTCACGTCTATTTCCTGTTTTCCCAGTTAAACTTCCTCCCCCTTACAGGGTGCAGACACTGGGATTGGAGAAGGGTTGATTGAGGTAACAATAGATGTCTTAGTTATGCGGGGAAGTGTGTGTTCTGTAGTTATGTGGGGAAACACACAGGGAAACGTCTGCGAAAATCTAGATGTCGTAAACTCACTAATATTGGAAAAAATACAGCCTTGCCTTATACTGTGAGACCATTGTCTGTCTTGCCTATTTCTGTCTACTCCAGCGATAGAGAACCTGTGACCCTGCAGATGTTGCTGGATTACAATTCCCATCATCCCTGACCATTGCCCATGCTGGCTGAAGCTGATGGGAAATGTGGTCCAATATCATCTGGAGGGACAATAGTTACTTACCCCAGCAGCACCAGGATCCCTATGGCTGGGAGCACCAGGATCTCAGGCAGAGGTATTTTCCCATCATCTGATCATTTTTAATTGGAGATGCTGGGGAAAGAACGCGGGACCTTCAGCGTGCAACAGATGCGTTCTACCATGGAGCTATTACCAGCAGCCAAATCTATTGCTGCAGGGAAATGAGCTGCACATGTGCATGATTTAAAATAAACTTGGTGTGTTTCCACCAGTTTGTTTGCTCCCCAAAATGTAGAAGCAACACCTTTCTGTCCTTACTATGAAAGAAGCTGCTTTGGAAAGTTATGTTCAAGACTTTCAAGGGATTATTTCAAAGAAGAAATAAGATGCCTTTTCACAGGCAGTAAAAATGTAATGTGTAATTGACCCAGAGATGATGATTAACTGCTTTCTCTTTAACAGAAAGTGAACCAAGGGATGCTGGAACAGACCAGCGTAGTTCGGGTATCATTCGTCTTCACACAATAAAACAGATAATTGACAGAGTAAGTGATTAAATCCTCGCTTGCTTGGTTCTGGTTGGATCAACGTGCATAAAAGCGGCTTGAGTGCAGGAACACAGAGGATGATGAAACCATTTTAACCAACACGTTAGCCACAGATTATAGAAGTGTATGCGTTCAGTTCTGGGCGCCTCATTTTAAGAAAGATACAGACAAGTTAGAGCGGGTTCAGAAGAGGGCGACGAGGATGATAGCCGGTATGGAGAACAAGTCTTATGAGGAAAGGTTGAAGGAACTTGGCATGTTAAGTCTGGTGAAGAGAAGGCTGAGGGGTGACATGATTGCACTCTTTAAGTACCTGAAGGGCTGTCACATAGGGGAGGGTACAGATTTGTTCTCTGCTGCCCCAGAGGGTAGGACTAGGTCTAATGGTTTTAAGTTGCAGGAGCGTAGATTCAGATTGGACATTAGAAGGAACTTCTTGACAGTAAGGGCAGTTCGGCAATGGAACCGACTGCCTAGGGAGGTGGTGGGATCCCCTTTGCTGGATGTCTTCAAGTAGAGGCTGGACAGCTATCTGCGGGAGATGCTCTCGCTGTGGATTTCCTGCTGTGAGCAGGGGGTTGGACTCGATGGCCTACGAGGCCCCTTCCAGCTCCATGATTCTATGGGAAATGCAGGGTGTGGTGGTGTCATTTAGATGTTGCAGCTGCAGTGTGGGAGCTGTGTTTCTGTGGTTTCATCCCAAGATGCTGTCAGGATGAAAAGCCACACATAGCCATGTGGTTGGGGCTGTTGTGCAGATCCTTGCCATGTGCTTATCACCTTAGAATCTAGCAGTAATTACATGGCGAAGACCTAAACCAGCCTTCACCAGCCTGATGCCTTCCAGATGTGTTGGACTGCAACTCCTGACAGCCGCCTAATCCCCACCTCACCCCAGTCTTCCACCTTGCCAGTGCAACCCTGGCTGAGCTGTAGATTTGGTGGTTCTTTCACCTTGGCTTCTCCCTTCCTCTGCCCCCTTTGGTGGTCTCTGCCCATCACATGAGGTTCAAATGTAGAAAAATGCCAATGGCATGTAGCATTCTTTGCTCAGGAAGAGGTGTCCTTCCCCTGTGATATTTACTTGTATGTTTTTTGCATGTACATTAAGCAGTACGAAACAGTTAATCTTCCCTGCAGAGGGAACCAAACTGCCCTTTGCATTAACGTTTAAAGAAAATCCATCTTCTGCTGCTTGCTGAATCTGCAGAATAAGTGTGATTTTATATTGGAGTACCTACAACCAGAAAATTTTCTTATCCCAGCAAAATCCTTGACAGCTTAATAAATTACAGTTCAGATAGAGCTAGATTTCATACAGCAATTCGGAAAAAAATAACCTGTACCTTGGCAGCCAGGGTTTGTCTCTGAGAGTTTGGACGTGTCCCAGTAAAATTAATCTTAAAGATAAATAACAGCAGTTATGATCAAACAAGATGATGGATACACAGCTTAAAATCATGCTGGTTCCCCCCTCCCCTTTTATTGTTCTGTTTAACCTTTTTTGCAGTCCCTACATTTTCACACCTCCCATATCTGCCTTTTTATTCTCTGTTGCCTGCAGAATTAATCTTCAAGGTGTCCAGCCTCACACTTCCCCTCCCTGCTCTGCCACCTCCCCCTTTCTTGGTAATTGACTTTTCTACTTGCCTCTGGTTTTTCTGTCTCTTGAACCCAGCTGCAGGTGTGAAATTGGTTAAAAATCAGATTTTATGGGATCAGTTAGATTAATGGTGGCAAGTTTGAAATGGTACAACGATGCTCACTTCTACGAGCTTTACATCTGTGTAGAACGGGTCAAAGTGCCTCGTCTTTTTGGATTGCCTGATTGTGTCATTCATTCTTTTCTGTGTGTTCTTATTTCTCAGGACAAACATGCACTGTTAGATGTCACTCCAAATGCAGTGGACCGCCTAAATTATGCACAGTGGTATCCCATTGTGGTGTTCTTGAACCCTGATTCTAAGCAGGGTGTAAAGACCATGAGGATGAGGTTATGCCCAGAATCCCGGAAAAGTGCCAGAAAATTATATGAGCGGGCCCACAAGCTACGGAAAAACAATCACCACCTCTTTACAGGTGAGTGCATTGAGAGGAAAAAAGCCCTGAAAATGAGCCAAGAGATGCAGGGAATGAGTGAAACAATGCATTCTGTTTGTGAGACGGAAGTGTCCCAAATTCTGCTAAACCCTCTTGTGACTAATATTTATTTATTTATTATTTCATTTGTTTGCCGCCCTTCCTCCCAGCAGGAGCCCAGGGCGGCAAACAAAGTGCTAAAAACACATTAAAACATCATAAAAACAGATCTTAAGATACATTAAAACAAAACAGTGTTAGAAACATTTTTTTAAAAAAACAACTTTTAGAAAGCGTTAAAAACATTATTAAAAAACATATTAAGCAATTCTAACACAGACGCAGCCCGGGATAGGTCTCAACCTAAAATGCTTGTTGAAAGAGGAAAGTCTTCAAAAGACGCCGAAAAGATAGCAGAGATGGTGCCTGCCTAATATTCAAAATAGTGTTGATAATACCAGTTCAGAGCTAGCGGTTGTGTTCACATGTAACAATAAACCAAGTATCTTAGCTTAATAAACTGTGCTGTGCAGGCAGCCCAATCATTCCCACTTCTCTGTTTGTATGAACAGATGAGCAAAACAGGAAGAGGATAGTTTAGCATTATGTCCGAACCCAGGATCGTGGTTTGTTCTTGCCTGACAAGCCAGGATTGAAAATCACCCTTAAACCAAGATTTGTTGAGACATACAAATCCTGCTTTGTTAGGGGAAAACAGACCATGATCCCAGGTTCACATGTAATGCTAAGCTATTCCTTCCTGCTTGTGTGAAGAGAGAAGCAAAACGGGAGTGATCGGGCTGCATTCATAGTATGGCTTTCCATTATGACAATCATGGCCAGCCTTATCTCACGCTGCATAACCACATCAGCTTTGTATCTTGCCAGTTCAGCCTTCCTGGTCCTGTTCAGTTTTGATAAAGCTCTTAATGTTTTGCAACCAGCGTACCCAAAGCAACGATAGGATTGGCTTGTGAGCACTGTAGGCTGCTGTATTGAGCAGCAGGCCCAGGATCTTTCTCACAAGCAGACCCATATGCAGGCAACCGCTTTAACATGCTGCTTGAAAATTATTGTCCCCCTTTTGTCAATTTATAGATAAACAAAAATGATAACAGCATTTGTAAAATGCAGAAACTGCCTAATCAAGAAAAGCAGTGTTAAAATCACAGTATGGGAAGTTCTGGGAAAATATATTTCACCCGTTACCCAAACGATAACAAACTCAATGCCTGGAGAAAGTCCTTGAGGGCAAGGTTCTGAAGACAGGATACCTCCGTGTGGGATTTCACTTCTTCCTCATCCAGCATAGAAATGGAGGCTACTAGTCTCTCTTATAAGTAATAAATAAATAAATAAACAATAGTGATGCAGGCTAGTAACTTCTGTGGGTTTATTGACAAGGCTGTCCTAAACTACTTTCTTCTTTGGAAGAAGGACATGATAAAGATGCATGTAATAGGTGAAGTATCTTACTGTTTCTTTCTGTAGGAGGTAGGATGTTTGAATCGCAGATATTCAGAAGTCCCCAAACTAAAATGAGAGCTCTCAGAAAATACAAAGTATAGCCTAACAGACAGGTCTAAAACATCAGATTGTGTTCTTACATTCCCGCCAGTAAGCCATATAAATTAAAGGAGGATTGTATTCCTGTCTAGGCAAAGCTTCACTAACTCCTTCTGCAAGGAATGCAAGTATTTATGGAATTCCATAAACACCATGAAAAACTGCATGGGTAATGAAAGTAGCAACCTTCTTTTATAAATGCAAGGAAAAACTGTTTTGAAATGCAAGTAGCAGGACTTACACAATTTTATATAGTTGCGTTAGCAGACTAATAATATCATAAGATGCTCTATCATGAAACAACCAGGTTTCTAATAAGTTGTTACTGAGCAGATTAAAAGGCGCAGTGTGGATGTTCCAAGTCCCTTAGATGCTCAATATCATGCCATATTCAATTGCTGTTACTTTATTTTGGCAAAACCTCTATCATACTCTGCACTTTTATTTTTAGCTACTATTAACTTGAATTCAATGAACGATGGCTGGTACGGCGCTCTGAAGGAAGCAATTCAGCAGCAGCAGAATCAGCTAGTGTGGGTTTCGGAAGGAAAGGTATGGAGCCTAATCTTTTTGCTTTATTATTACGGCATTGTCTAAGCTGTTTACTATGTAATGGTGACGTTTAAGTGGACAGGTCTGATCATTTTGAGGAACTTATAGGAACGTCTGCTCCACTGTTCACATAAGTTTTCAGCGCTCTCTGCTTCATCCATAACCCTGTGTTATATCCCCTCATTCTGAGCTGAGTCTTCAGCATGGAGAGTAATACCACTAGCAGGTTGGAAGCTCATGTCCTTCAGCAGTATTTCTATGCTCCATGGCTTGTCCTCCTTTATGCTGTGCTGCAGTTCCTTTGAGTCAGTGTTGCCAGCAGAGATTTCTACATTCTCCTCTTGATTTATGCCAGTGATTTAATAGCAGCTGAGATCAGGCATCCTTGGGCAACTGCTAGGGCTCCAGTACTGATGCCAGTCCTGCCCCCCCTTTAATTTTCTCGTTCCCCTTCTCACTGACACATCAGAAGCCACCAGATTTGAGACAACAGATGTTTTAATTTCCCACAATGCTCCTGACATAGTTCTGACCTTTGGCATTGTGGGAAATCGAAATGGAGGCAGTTCCAGACTCAGCCACCTGGCATTCATTGCGGCACTGCATCTGACCAGGTAAGCCTGACCAGGAGCTCATCAGAGGGCACATCCCCCTGAAACACGGCAATCCCATTCTGATTCACACTTCAGAGCTTCCTGTTGAACAATCTGTGGTGACTGAAAGAGAGTAACCTACCTGAAATAAGAATTTGAAGTGCTTTTCTGACAGAGAAGTAGACAGTGATATTTTGACATGATTATAATACATTAGTAAAAATGACTGATGGATTGCTAGAGGAGTGAAGGCCTGGGAAAAAGTGAGAAAATTTGGAGGGGGGGGTCCGCTTGTTCTTTTCAAAACTACAGAAAAATGGTTTTTCCCCCAATTTTTCTGTTTCTGTTTTTGCGGGGCCTTTACATACCTGTGAATTTTCCACTGAGGTGAACGTAGTAATGATGAAACAAATGTTGCAACAAAATGTTGCACTGTGGAATGCTTCTGTTCATTGTTCTGTTTAATCATCCATGCTGTCCTTCATAATAATCCATTCTATTCCCATTTGTATCTGGTCCTTCAGAATGCATAACAGCATCAAGCAGGAGGGAGTGGTGTCGCGTGATGCTGTTTTGTAAAGGGCTTTCTTGCAGGAAAGCCCCTCTCTGCTCATCAGGGAGGGAGGAGAGCCACGGCTGTCTCTTTTTCCTGCCTGGTGCACCACCCACTGATAGCCCCGGGTTGCTCTGGGCCATCAAATCCAACCCACAGCAATCTGTGGCTGTCAGAATCCCACTCAGCTGAGGACCAAAAATGTGAAAATGGGCCCAGTTCGACTTGGGCCTTGGCCGAATCCAGTGCATACATCTTCCATGTTGCCTGGGTGGCAGCTGATAGCCCTCAAGGCCCCCCAAATGTTTCACAAGTTGCTGAGAGGTTTCTGGAGACACACATGGTGTGCAGTGTTTGATTTAAAAGCATGGGTCATGGGGAAGCTTACCTGCTAACTGCCTTCGCTACAGCAGAATACAGGATTGTGGAGGAGGTATAAGGTGCCAATAACTACATTCCATCCTAGGCTGAGGCCCACTCCTGACAGCTGCTAGTTTAGAACACTGAAAAAGCTAGGGGATCCCAGATCCTGGTGGGATCATAGGAGCTATTTTGTACTGACATGAAAACCACTGATCCAGCCTTCTTGACACTGACTGGCAGCAGCAGCACTCCAGAGATCCAGAAAGGAAGTTTTTGCCCAGCCCTACCTGGAGATGCCAGAGATTGAACCTGGGACCTTTTGCATGGAAGCCAGGTGCTCTGTACCACTGAGCTGCAACCCCTCCCAGTGATCTGTAAAACTTGAAATATGTTTCACTAAAATACAGGTGCAGACTGCTTCAGGAAGATATATTTTTTAGAATTTAGTACAATGACTTTTTCCCCATATAAACATCCGAATCCAATGTGTTTGACACAGGCAGATGGGGCTACTGGCGATGACCTCGACCTCCACGATGACCGCCTGTCCTACCTGTCGGCCCCAGGTAGTGAGTACTCCATGTACAGTACAGACAGCAGACACACTTCTGACTATGAGGACACGGATACAGAAGGTGGAGCCTACACGGATCAAGAGCTGGATGAGACTCTCAATGATGAAGTTGGGACTCCTCCTGAATCAGCCATTACACGGTCCTCTGAACCCGTAAGAGAAGATTCAACAGGGGTGCATCATGATAGTCAAACATTTGGTCCGTATGCAGCACAAGCTCAGCCACAGCCAAATCACAGGATAGAGTCTCCTGGTTTTAAAACAAGCACTGCTCAACTGGTAAGGAGGAAATGCTTGTCTGTAGGTAATCTTGTTTTTTAAAGCCTGCAAAGTACTGCAGTTCTCTTCCTCTTGATGCATAAATTGTGATCCTAGTTAGTCTTAATGAATTGTTGGTTTTAAGCCTGCCATACCCTCTTTCTTCCCCCTGCCAGTCCTGGTGTTTTACACAAACTGCATTGAGTGCTTACAGGCGTTGTGATCTCAATGATGCACTGAATAACTTACCAGTTTGTTTTGCGAGTTCTGTGGGTTACTCTCCTCCATTTGGACACTGTATTCACTGAGCTCGCTATTCAGTTGTCAATATAGGCACATGCTCTTCAGTTGCCTTTTTTTTAAAAAAAAAATTGCAACATGAGAGCATTCCCTCCCTCTTCAAAAATGATTTTTTTAAAAAAACGAAATCAAAATCCAGTTCAGAAATAACAATGATGCCATTATTTTCTTGGGAATGTGAGCAGTTCAGTTTTGCAGAACATCTAAAAATGAATCCATTCTGTCTTCCTACAGGAAGTTCCAAATGGATTTTCCTTTTTAGCTAGAAGCTTCTGGAATGGCTCAAGCAAGAAGTAAGCAACATGGTGCCCTCCAAATGTTGTTGGACTCAGTTCTCATCAGCCAGCAGCATGGCCAGCAGTCAGGCATGATGGGAATTGTAGTCCACAACATCTGCAAGGCACCATGTTGATCAAGCTTGAGGTCAGTTAGTGCCACCACCATCCCACCTGCTGCCTCACGTTGCCATTTTGCACTGGAAGAGAAGTGGGACACAATGATACTCCCATGTTATTGCAGGGTATCTGGGTTAATTGGGCATCATGTGAGCTTTTAGCTGGAGGCTACTGGAATGGCTCGAGGGAGTAAGAAATTGTTGACTCATTTCCCATCAGGACCGGCCAGCATGGCCAGCGGTCAGGGTTGATGGGAGTTGTAGTCCAGCAGCATCTGCAGGGCAACAGGCTCCCCAGCTGTGACTTACAGTGATGAGAGTAACAAGGAACAGAAGCTTCTCCTTGCCTTGCTCTCACCTCCTGTGTGGATTGGGTCAAGAGAAAGAAAGTAAGCAAGTGGGTAGTTGTGACAGTGGCACCAAGGAGGTGGGCTTACTTAGAAAGAATGGGCCCACTGAGAACATCTTGCCCTAGCGGCCCCTAAAATCTGGAGCCAATGCTATTCTCCCATGTCCCTTCCCTCCTTGCAAAGTCTGTGGTCATTTTTACAAGGTGCTCCATTTTTATCTTTGGTTAACCAAATGGGATGTATGTTACTTAACATTTGGTATAGTCATGTACTTCAGAGAGGAAGCTTAATTTACTAAAACAGGCTTCCCCAACCTTGGGTCTCCAGATGTAGTTGGACTACAAGCCCCATCATCTCTGACCATTGGCCAACTGGAGCTGATGGGAGTTGAGGAGTACAACATCATCTGGGGCCCTAAGGCTGCACTTAATAATAGTTCGGTCCTGGTGGGCAACCTAATCTATCGTACCTAAAAATATACATTGCGGACAGCGGGTGGTTGTGGCTAGCCTGCCTTTTGAACCAGAAATGTATCCGCTTTACCAAAAGCTTTATTTTAAACACTTCACAGAAAGCAGAAGCCTCACCTGCAGCCCCCTACCTTTCCCCGTCGCCAGAAACAAACCCTCCAGCCTCATCAACTTCTGCTGTTAATCCCAGTCTAAGCCTCACTAATGTCAGGCTGGAGGAGCCGGGTATGGCTTCTTACAACTCTTACCAACCACAGGCTGGCCCCCTAAGAACACCCGGCACTGAGGCACCTCACACAATGCTCAGAGACCAAGAGCCACCATCCTTATCGCCGCATATAGATCCAACAAAGGTACCTCCTGCCTGGGCTGGGACGTTGCACGGATTCACTCTGCACATGATTATTCTTGCTTTGCCCCTTTACTAAAGGTTCCCCATTTGATTTCCCACCCACTTCCAAGTAATTGTGCACCCTACAAAAGAGCTTCTTTGCTTTGTGTAAAATAAAATAAAAACTAACGCTCGTGGGTTTTTTTGTTATGTTGCATGAGTACAAGGTGCATTTCTCATTTCTGCTGGAAAATGAATGCATAAATCAGAAGATTTTGCAGGCTCACTTCATTTCAAAGCTTTGTTTTACTTCATTTGTGTGTGGCTTAAACTTTCTCTAGTTCATTGCATTAATGTTCCTTTCAGAAAAATGTGGTCTGTCTTCCAAATCTACCTGTGTTTTGTGCTCTTATGACCTCCCTACATACTAAACAGAAATGGTTCCTTGTTATTTCTGTTTTTATTGGCTGGTTATGTCAGGCTATGCCACAGGTTCTCAAACAGCACCCAAAATGAGCCTGCTGGATTAAAGAACTAAGTCTCAACAAAAGTTTGGATCCTGAGATGGGAATAGTGAACTGTAACATGCAGGGCAAGAAACTGAACTAAGGCGTGAATTCAAAAGAATTGAAATAAAAAGACAGATCATTTCATTGGCCTGAGCACCATCAATGAATGCAGCAAAATGGGGAGCTTGTGGAAAACTGAAGTGGCTGGTGCCAAGATTTTTATCTGACTCCTGCCCATGTCAAGACTAAAAGGGCCGTGGGGTTGGAGAACCATTTTTCCTTGTGGACAAATGTCTGGGGGCCACATACCAGTGTGAGACAGGGCCAGAGGCATAAGTGGGCAGAGCAAGAAATGAGACACTTCCCTTTATGCAGTGGGATACATTCCAGCCACACAGGTTTCTGCACACACGCACACACACCTCTACCTCCATCCAGGCAAGTCAAAAGCATTCTCACAGTTCAGAGGCACTTTGCAGCCTCTCAGAAGCACTTGAGGAGGGCACAAAGCAGGATGGATGAAGTGTGTAGCCTGGAGAGAGTCCCAAGAGCCAGACTGAACAAAGGAAGACTGCATTCAGTCCCAAGATCAGAGGTTCCCTGCCCCTGGGTTAGATTAACCAATTACGTTTTGATCAACCAAAATGATGCTCTTGATTAAATCAGGCCAGTCTTTTACTTCTTTTACAAGTATGTAAGCAGGTTTTTGTGAGTGCTTACAAAAGCTGAAGCTAACAAGTACCATCTTAAAGTTCAGTTCCTCCTCCTGTGTGAAAGGGAAGGGGGGGAGTGCCTCTTCTAAGATTATGGTTGTTGCAGCAATCATTTAAACATGATCAGATTTATTCAAGTAATTAAACCTCATGCGATTGATCGGCTAAGATTTCTGTTAACACTAGAGAGCCCTAGTTAAAATGATGAGGTGCTGATTGTAACATTTTAGTTCTTAATAGTCCCAGTTGCTCGTACACCTTAAGCAAAGTGTTGTCTTTCTACAGATGTACAGGAAAGACCCCTACGTCAATGAGGAGCCCCCTCGGCCAAACTATGTCTTGAAACAGCCGGCCCAGAGGCAGGAGAAGGAATCCAATCTGACCTATGATTCTCAAGCGCAGTTCTCGGAGAAACAACCTGGTAGAGATTATGAGCCGTTGGCATATAGGTATGACTCCACAAACTACGTGGACCAGTACTCCCGTGGCTACGACCCTCATCTCCATTACGAGGAACGTGTACCTCCTTATGATGACCATTGGGCGTATTACGATGAAAAGCAGCCCTACCAGCCCAGGCCACCTTACGGTAACCAACCTCTCAGAGACTTTGATCCCCGGCAGAATGCAGAAGAGAGCACAGAACGCAGCTGTTATTTTCCAGCACAACCTCGCTTTGAAGAGCCACCTCCCATGGCTTACGACAGCAGGCCTCGCTATGAGCACGTAACTAAAAACTTCAATCCCATGCAGCTTAGGTATGAAGAGCAGCCCACTGCTGGGTATGAAGTTCATGGGAGGTACAAAACAGAGACTCCAGCCTACCCCTCAGCAGTGCCCAGATCTCCTGAACCCAAGCATTACTTTGAATCCCAACCCAGAGGCTTTGAACAAGGCCCCCCACAAGGGTTCAGCACTAAAGTGGGACAGTACGAACCACCTCACAGCACAGCAGGTGTGCATCCTCCCCTTCCATTGCAAAGCAAACCAGAAGTTCTGCCTTCCAACAGTAAACCACTGCCTACACAGCCAGCCGAGGAGGAAGACGACCCAGCCATGAAGCCACAGTCAGTGCTAACGAGGGTTAAAATGTTCGAAAACAAAAGGTCATCATCACTGGAAAAAATTAAGGACATTAATGATGTTCCTGCAGTCAAGGTAAATGTTCAGTGGGCTTGTTTTCAGCAACTGCTTGACACAACTACTTTAGTCACTTGATGATCTTTTCTTTTTTTAATCTGAGGTCCTTACACAAGGCTTGAGGGAAATATTGTTGGCATGCACTGAATCTGGACTGAAGAGGAGCGCTTATCTCACTGATGAAGCATTAGTTTCTCTAGATCAGCCAGTTTCAGTGTTGGGGCCTTCTGGAGTCTAGTGATATCCTTTCTCTGAGACATTGAGGGATCGTTGCCCAGAGTTAAGACACTATAGGCTTACTTTAATTGACTACACACCCTGACTTTGGCTTTTAGGCACTTCAGCAACACCAAACCTTTAGGAAGGGATGGATATAAATTCTATATAAAATGAATGAACGAATACCAGAAAATGAATAGTGTCGCTGCCATGATAAACTAGGCGAGACAACAGTCTGTCTATCCTAATACTGTCTGTTGTGACTGGCTTTGGCTGTCAAGGTTCTCAGGCCCAAGTCTATCCTATCACCTGATACAATTAGCAGGACGGAAAGGCTGGCATCACTGGTAGGCATGGACAGTCATCTGCTGAGGATCCACCCCCACCCCCCAAGCAAGGGGCCCACTAACAAGAACTTCTCTTCACCAGTTCACCCTGCTTTGTTCACCTGCCTCTTGCTCTGAATTCGGCAACAGTGGTGGTAAGGATACACAGGGGATGCCTGCTTTCGCTCACTGTGCTCCCTGCCTGGTGGGAAGCAAGCAGGTGGTAGTGAAGAGGAGGAGAAGTAATGAGCTAGACTCACTGAAGGAACAGGGTGGCAAGGAGAGGGTCTGTACCTGGTGCCAGCACTGGGTGAGATGCTGGAGATGGCACCTGGGACGTGGTGCGTGGAAAGGAGGTTCTCTTGTGTCTGATGAAAAGGCTACAGCCTTTTTCTCAGATCAGTCAACTGATTATAATTAAACCCCCAAACATAATGACTGTAATCCAATATATGAGGCTGCCCTTACCGTTTTGAAGTTTCCAGTTAATGAGGGCTGGAGCTCAACGGTGCAGCTCAGGCTTTGTATGCAAAGAAGGTCTCTGGCGTCTCATTTAAAAAAGGATCTTGGGTAGCAGAGCTTGGTGGCTGCTGAGTCCTTAAAGAGCCATTGCTGGTCAGTGTAGACAGGACTGCGCTAGGTGGACCTCTGGCTTGACTTGGTATAGAAGACAATTTGAACAGATAGTGTTCTTGTTTGCTAGCTGAATTGTGTTGCTGGGGAAATGGTTCTGCTTATTTTTTTATATAACTTTTATATGCTTGATTAAATAAAAGTTACAAAAACCAAACAAATAATAAGAAATATACAAATATTGTATGATCAAGAAGCATATATACTGGGAAAATATTATACCTGAGTTAAAGGGTCAGCAGTGACTTCCTATAGCTGTCAGAAGCTAGCTGAAATGGCTTTGGCCAATTGAGACCCAATTCAGCCTTAAGACTGGGTTCTCTTTACAGAGAGAGCCATTAAGATCAACCAATGTCAGCACCTACCCAGTGGCTCTTCTCCTCTGTAGGGTAGCCAAGCCTGCACTTCAGCCTTGCCTGGGACAATACTCTTAAAGGTGGTAGCCCACAATGGAGTCAATTAATTGGATACAGGTGTTACCCATTCTGAGTCTAAGAAGAGAGGGTCACAGATTCAAATGAATTAGATGAATTTGTGTGCACCTGAACAAATGAAAGATGCTGTACTAATTAAAAAGGAATCCTGCTATGTGGTACATTTCATACATCACAGGAAGCACACGCTAACTAATCTGAGCACATGCTACCTCAGTGAAGATCATGCCACTCTGCATGGTTGCTATGCAACACTTCCATCACCCTCCACCCCTTCTTGGTTAGCTGGCTTACTGATAACAAAATTAACCCTTAAGTAATTACTGAATGAACTCTGCTGTTGCACTTCCAACAATTTTATGAGAAAAATGCGTACTAAAATGCATGTTTTGGGCAAGGTGCATACAGTGTGTGTTTTTCAGGGGAAAGTACATACAAAAATGTGTACAAATTAAATGCAATATTTTTGTGTTTTTAAACAATATTCATGGAAAACAAGAAGGGACTTAACAATGAACGCGTGTGATACTAAAATTGGCTGATCTAGCCATCCCTACTTCAAACATGCTAAACTTTAACTGCGCCAAGTTCCTTCTTATATGAATCCACCTTGAGGATGACCTTTGTATGTATGATAAGTTCTAGAGCAGTGTAGTTCCTGAATTTTTCCTCCTCCAGACCACCTGAAGGGGAAATTGCTGAGAGTCTTGGCAGATCACTTAATTATTTTTCTGCCTGTTTAGCAATTGTAATGTGCAGGGGTAGATGCTAAAATGTTTTTTAGTTACATGGAATTCAAATTTTAATACAATAAAATACAAAAAAATAAAAGAAGCAATCAAAAGAACATAAACAGAGTAGTCACCACCACAGACCACCTGAATGAGCTCAGAGACCACTGGTGGTCCATGGACCACACTTCAGGGATTCCTGTTCTAAAGCACCAGCATTGTATCTTTTGTTTTGATTCGTGTTCTGTATTTTTAGCAGCCTCCGGAACTTGCACCTAAACCGAACATCGCCCCAGTGAGCGGTCCTAAACCAGCCTCTCAAAATCAATATGAACACGACAAACCAGCCTACAGGTAACTTCAGAAATACAACCTAAAATGGTAGGGATGCAGCACATGTGGGATAAATCTGTCAAGATGGATGCCTGTTGCATTAGCTGGGGCTAGATGCCTACACTGACCCAAGGTACAAAAGGGCAGGAGAGGAGCAGGAGAAAGCAAAGGCGCAACTGGCCTTCCTTTCTTCTTTTAACATTCATGGAAGTGAGTGAAGGGATGTGGAATTATAGCTGTGGGTGGTGGAGGAAAGGGATCGGTATCATGTTGATGGGTGGGGTTTATTTTTATTTTAGTTAATTAATTTAATCAATTTATAGCCTGCCTAATATTAAAAAGCCTCCAAGTAGTTCACAAAGTAAAAACCATGAAATCAAGACTGGAATTCAAATAAAACGGTAGCACATATTGCCAATGAAAATCCAGAGTCAAACTACCAAAACCGCAACACTGGGCAGGGCAGTCTAAAAATTAACAGTCAGGAAATGCCTGAACAAGCATACTTTTTTGGTAGATGTCCAAAACACGTCACAGATACTGCCTCAGTGATTTAACTATAATGTTTTAGCTGTATTATCTCATAGGTTTACTTTGGCGTTTTCTTGCTCACTGGCATTTTTAAGCTTGTTCACCTTGAGTCTGTGGGTCCATTTTGAGCTCCTTCACTCCCATTTTAGCTCCTACATGGAGACTGGAGATGATTGCTGCTGAAAGGGTCTCAGATAACCCAAAATACCCCTGTAGGCTACCAAAGGGGTATAAATGTGTAAGATGAATATATGTTTACCAGGCCTGCAGAATTTGGTTGTTTGGTTCCATAAATCAACTTAAACATTTTGATCAACTAAAAAGGTGCATCCAATTAGATAGTATATCTTTTGCTTTGGTTGCTTTTAAAAATATTTGAATATTAGCTATTATTAGAACTGCAAAGTCTTTCCTTCCTACAAGAGAAAGAGAAAAGGGGAGTGCCTCTTCCAAGATGAAGCCTAATGGAGAATATAAACTGCTTAGAAGCCTGTCTTGGCATTAAGTGGTATATAAAATAATGGTGATGATGTGTGCATCACCTAAAAAGAAAGAAAGTGTGCTGGGGGGGGGGACTCCCCATAAGACCACAACCACTGGGAGCTTTCTCAGCCCCCTCCTAGGTCAGAGGGTTGGGCTTGGAGCAGCTCCCGGTCTTTCTGGTTTTGGCCCTAAGAGCCCCAGCTCATCATAAGGGGAGGATTAAGGACTTCCTATCCCTTCTCCTGCAAACCAGTTAGCTGTTCCTAGAGGCTGCCTCTCTTCTCCAGTTGCTACGTAAGTCTCCTCCTTTCTCTCCCCCTCTCCCCCCCCCATGTTTTCTGCTGCTTTATAAAGAGGGAATGAACCCTGCCTCTGTGTTGGAAATGCTTTTTAATATGTTTTTAAAACTTTTTTTTTTAAAAAAACCCAATGTTTTTAACCTTTTTTAAAAAAAAGTCTTGAAAGCTTTTAAAAAATGTTTTTAAAGATGTTTTAAAGTATTTTAAGGTATGTTTTTATGATGTTTAAAGTGTTTTTAGTGCTTTTGTTTGCCGCCCTGGGCTCCTGCTGGGAGGAAGGGTGGGATATAAATCAAATAATAAATAAATAAACCCTCCTGCTTGCCCCACACCTCTGTTTTCCTATTCCCACCCTCCTCCGGTCCACTTGGGCTTAATTTCAGACAGCTGTCATTGGCCAGGGAGCTGAACTGCATTGCTGTCTCCCTCCTGGACTTGCCCCATATGCTTTTTTCCCCCCTTTAGAGCCATTGTGTTATCTCACATGCAGACGTGTACATTCACTGAGTAATCCAAGTGCGCTTCGCCAGCTAAGATTTCTTTCGTTGAGTGATAGCCTGATTTTTAAGCTTGTGTAAAGTCTGTGTCTATCTCTAGCTCTATGATGTAGTTTCTCATAAATGAGCAGAGAACCTTCATAAGCATTTTTTGGGTGTGTGTTTCGTGTATGTGTGTGTGTTTAGGGCCCCAGAACCACAAAGACCTCAAGCGAAGCCCCCTGAGGACATAGTTCGGGCAAACCACTACGATCCTGAGGAGGATGAAGAGTACTACCGCAAGCAGCTCTCCTATTTCGATCGCCGAAGTTATGAAAACAAGCCCACCACACAGGTCCCCGCCAGCCATCTCGCTGAGCCTCCTAAACCAATCCATCTCCATAATCAGCTGAACTACACCAGCTACCCTTCAAAGTAAGTCTTCCATCTTTCGGCACTTATGTGTCCGTTTCAAAGTTCCTGCTTTAATGTCTGTTGTCTGATGGATCCCTATAGAAATCTAGCTTGATTAACTATTGGAGCTTAAGGGCTTCAAGCAAACTGCTGCCTTGGCAGATCCTTGAGGACCCAAAATGTGGGATATAAAAATAAGTAGATTCGCATGCTTATAGTGGGCATTTTTTTTTAAAGTGTGAAGAGCGTGGATGGGTTCAGACAGGATTCCCTATACACACACACACACACCACACACCAAATGGTGCTTGGGTTCTGAACCTCCCTAACCATATGTGGAAAGTGGCCCTGAATGTATTTGACCATAGATAATTTCCCCCCCTTGCACATTCACACACTTATTGTTATACCTAATAAGGATGTTTTTTTTAAAAAACAACAACACTTTTTTAAAGAAAAAGAACATATAATTTAATACAACCTGCACATAAAACAAGCAGGGTACCAAATCTCCAAGAAACTAAATGAGTGCCACACAATGCCTGCTGCCACTGCCACTTTCTTATCCTTACAACAACTCTGTGAAGTAGGTTATACTAACTGGCCCAAGGTCACCCCCTGGGCGTCATGGCTGAGTTATGAACCAATGATAAAGCATGGCACAGTGAACACTTTTCACTATTAAAAATAAGCTACAAAAATAAAGTAAATTACAGTGTAGTTTGTTTGTTTAAAATGGGGCTTCTTTGAAACAGAAGACAGCAGTGGTAAGCCAGCTAAGGCTTTTAATCAGTTGTGGCCAGAACAGACCTGGTTCATCACATCCTGCAACACAGGCTCACCCCTTTCTTGGGGGTTCTATGTTCAAAGAAACACAGGATCTAAGCAACCAGTTAGCATGAGTATAATGATTTAGAGTGTTAGCCCCTCATGGCCAAAGGTGACTTTCAATTTTTACCCAAAGTTCAGGCTGTATGTCACTCGAGTCTCTCCACCTGCCCATGCCCCAAATCTCCCTGCGGCTTGCTTTCTTGCTCCCCTTCCCTGCTTTGCTTTTTTCTGTCATGGCGCCATCTACTGCACCTGGACCAGAACCGCAAGCAGGAGCAAGCTTAATTCAGCATGAACCTAGGTTTGGAGAAGGAGCAACCCCTATTCCCCACAACGACTGGCCTTGGATACTTTTCAGTCTGCCCCTGCTTCATCTCTCGGTACATCTCCAACTGTCTTACTGGCTGGAGAGCTGCAAGTACATGGGAATGAAGCAGCAGAATGCATGGTGCTGCTGTAGAAGGCAGTGGGGGATGCCCACTTTAAATTCTCCACATTAACAAGCATGACTTGGTAACTTACCATAGATAACTGTGTATTTAGAGGCTTTGCTTGCTTAAAAAACACAGCAGGGGAGAATGTCTTTAACCCAACAAATGATCCTCTTATAGAAAGAAGGCCAAGAGGAGAGATTGCCTCAACTTAATATTTGTACCAGCGTTTCCTGAACAACTTATACCTGGGCTTGGGTTGTTTTGGAGCAGTGGGGGTGGTGGGGTGGTTCTTGATTAAAAATCAAGGCAAATTTCATGATTGCACTCAAAGATTCAGTGGGTTTATTTTTATTAGCTGCTGCCAGAAGAAAAAGCAGGCATCTTCCCCTCTCAGTTGCAGAATAGCTTAGCTATCATGGCCTCTCAGATTTCTTCAGTTTGCCCCCAGCTAGCCTGGTCCCATCCTGAGACCCATCACCATGGGCAATGGTGGTGATACTTCTGGAATTCCCTTGCACTCGTCAGCTGTAGCAAGAGATGTGTCAAAAAATCCCAGCATGCATCTTACTCTTTCCATGGGAATGGTGCCATTGCTCATGTGTTGGCAGATAGTGGAAGACTGAGGCTTCATGGGGCCTCCCTGCTCCAAAGGGCGATAGGCTAGTGGATTCGTTCGGTATCACCCCTCCTTCCCCTAGAATGAGGTTTGGGAGCTGCTGGTCTGTAGAGTACCTTGCCAAACAAGCTCCTTCCTTTCTTTCTTTTTTGAGGACTTGCACTAAAAGTGAAGAAATGTGCTTCAGCTAGAATGACTGTTTTTCTTTTATTCTATTGCCGTTTGCTTTGCCATCACCTAGATTTCTTGGCTCTTACACTAGCTATGACTACTTGAAAAGGAACATCAAGTGGTAAGAATGTTGATGTGAGGATGTTCAAAGTGTCCTCTCTCCTGTTACATTCCATCACGGGCATTATGTGCAGAATATAGGTTCAAGCTAACTTGGACAAAAATGTGATGGGTATTGGCCACTACCTGGAAGAACATCTCTTTGGGGGGGGGGGGAGAACTTCACAAAAATCATTTTAAAACTTCTCATTTCCCCCTTTTTACTAGCTTAAAATTATGCACATAAAGCTAGTGAAGCTTAATCTTGCATTTCTGAATAAGATGGCATTGTTGATATCTTAACATCGGGTGTATTTAGGAGGGTTCTGTTTAGAAATCATGGCACATCAGAATTTTTTTAAGCTGAATCATTTTGGCCCTCATTCTTCAGGACTGCCTACCCACACACCACTTCTAATTTAAACTACATTTCCCTGTTTCATGAACAAAATTGGTCAGTGAGTAAAATGTAGAGGTGGTGGTTATGGTGAGCTAAGAAAAAATACACCCCAAATGTCATCTGCCTCTTGTTTGCCATCTCTTTTTGGTTTGTGTTGCTAATCTTTCTAACAATTTAGTGTTGTAAATTCTCCTTTGCTTCTAATATTATTGTGCTTAGTTCTGGATCTAACAGAGGTCTATGCTAACTTTCATGGAATTGAATCAGGTGTGTTTATATACACTTGTGTTACTTCTGTCACTTTTGGAGGGATGAGCAAACCTTGTTCCCATTTCACTCACACGTTCATAGGACCCCCATGTGAACAAATGGACAAAGAAGAGAAAACTCTTCCTTTTGGTTTTATTTTCATCTTGGAAGGGCAGAAGATAGTCTGGATTACAGCAAGACTGGTTGCCTTGTGTTAAGGCAACTCTTGCCCCCACCATTGGCCATGCTGGCTGGCACCGATGGGAGTTGTAGTCCAGCATCATGTAGGAGAGCCATAAGTTCCCCATTCCTGCTCTAAGTGATCAGCCAGCCAGCCCATAAAAATTAGCCCAGAATGTATGTTCTCAGAAAGAGCTGTAAAGAATAGTAATGAACGTTATTGGGAAGGCGAAGCAGGAGAAAGTTCTATAATTGACTTATTTCTTTTGTCTTCATCTCAACAGGGGGAAATCAGTAGACGTGGAGCTTCTGGATAGGGCTGTTGGGGAAAAGCGCTATGAACCAGTTCCTCAAGTGACTCCCCCTCCCCCTGCACCCCCGGTGCAATATACCCAACCACAGCCCATTAATAACCCTATCGTATCTCTTCAGCCCAAGTCTGCACTTGCTGAAGGTAGGAGTCTGAATGTTGTTGGATTTATTGAAATATTTATAGCCCACCTTTTGGGGAACCAAGGTGGACAAGGGAACCAATGCTAAAAACATCAATTAAGGCATTAAATTTGTTTTCAAACCATTAACCCAATCTAGCGTAAGCTAGAGATGTGACAGCCCAGAAAAAAACTGGGAAAATGTGGGGGAAGACTGGGTTTTTTCTCTCACAATTTTTCTAGTTTTTTTCTCGGCCTTCGTGTCTCTAGTGAAAACAAATACCAAAAGCAAAGCAAAACCATGAAAAGCCAATAAATTCATCAGAAGAATACAAGAAAAATAGCTGGGAGGCAAGCTGCTGCAGATCCCAGAAAGCTGTCTCAAATAACAGTCTTGGCCTGAAATCAGAGGGACAGCAAAGAGGAGATGAAGGGAAGGCCCCCACCTTCCAGGATGAATTCCAAAGCTTATGTGCTACTACTGAAAAGGCCCTGTCCAGGTTTATATTCATTCATTCTCTCTCCCTCTCTCTCTCCCCTCCCTCCCCCACAACAGTGAATCTCTGAGGAAAATCTTAAACCTACAGAAAGGGTCATATGGGAGAAGGTGGCCCCTTAGGTGTCCTGCTCTTTAAAGATGAGTACTAGGACTTTGAATTGGGCCTAGAAACTCCTGGGGAACCAATAAAGCTACCATTTTTATTAAATGTTTTACATTTATCTTAAAATAGACCATTTTGCAGAACTTACAATATGTTCAGTTGAAATAGTTCCATGTTGCACAACATTTTATGTACATTTTTACAACAGGCCGGCTTCAGGTGCCACCAAGGACTTTTGTTGCATGCACTTGATTTTTTTTAAAAAACCCAGCAAATGCCTACCCTCCTCAAAAAAAAAAAATTAAACGTGGTTTTGATACGAGACTGGAGGGGCCCTGTCCTACTTGAGTAGCTGCTTATATTCTTATTATGTTACTCTCTCTTTTATAGTCTGTTCACTTCCTTCACTCTCTCTCTCTCTCACTCTCTCTCTCTCACTCTCTCTTTCCTCTACCTCATTACAAGGCTGTTTGAAAGACCCCTCCATTTCCAGAGCAGCTTGCTATTCAACATGGAGAGCAGCTGTTCAAGAAACACAAAGCAAAAGCCGGCTTGGGCAAATGGAACTGGTCACACAGTTCTTTGGATCCCAGCCTATATACAGTACCATATAACCCCTAACTCTGCCAGAAGAAGAGCTGAATTCTGTGAGCCATGTAAATTTTGCAACCTAATTTTTATTTTTCTTGATTTTGTAACCTCGTCCTGCAAACAATGGGAAACAGAGGTACTCTGCAGAGCTTGGAGTACCCCGCACACACAGGGCAGTGTCCACTCTCTTACAAGTATTTCTGAAGGCAGAAACTTTGCTTTAACTCCTGCCACCCCCGCAACTAGTATGATAGCCTTGCACAGAACTTAAACTCCTGGTAACGACACTAGCAGATAACAGAATATGAGATGGAATTCTTCCTGCAGAAAAGCATTGCTAGCACATTAAAAAAAAAATCCACTGGTATGCTAAGGAGACAAAGTTCTAGCCTCGTGTTAAGGTGCTCATCAATTGCTTGATTACCTATAAACAGTTTGGGATCTGGTTACCTGAAGGGCTGTGTTCACCTGTACCAGCCTGCTGAGCTTTAAGATGAGCCTCAACGCCTGCCTCCCTGTATGCTTGCCAGTGCAGTCAATTAGATTGGTTGGCACGGGTGGTGGTGGTGGTGAAGGAACTTCCTCCTGACGTATGGATACAGATGACTCCTTTGCAAGCCTTTAAGCAGAAATTAAAACTTTATCTACTTCAGCTTTTCTGGAGGTAGGGGGAGGGTCAGTAAAAGATGTTAGCCTCTATAGCAGGGGGGTTCCCAAACCATGGTCCATGAATCAACAATGGTCTGTGAGCTTCATTCAGCTGGTCCATGGAGTATCTGTAAACATACAATTACAAATCAGACGGCATCTGGTACAGTGCATTGCAATTACTGCAACAGGCAGAAGAATGATTAAGTGGTCTGCCAAGACCCTCAATAATTTCCGGGGTGGGGTGTGGTGGGTGGGAACTGCTGTCCTATAGAATTTAAACTGGCTGTATGGTTTTTGAGGCCTAGCTATTTATAAATGGCATTGTGCTGTTGTTGTTGAGTGACATCCAACGACTGCTCACAATCAGCAGAACAGTCTTAAAATGATAGTTACCCTAAAAGACAGTTTATCAATCTTTTAAACAAATCACTTCTTAATTTTTCCTTTCAAATAAATAAGGCTAAGTAAATACCCACATCTCCAATCCCAATCCAGTGGGTTGCTTCTCATAAGTAATGTAAATGCAGAGCAGTGTCTGCTCTACCTTAAGTAATAAAGTTCTGTGTCCGGGCATTGCAGATTATGCAGATTTATATCATTCGTCTTGTACAATCTCCATAATTTCACAGTCTTCATTATTTATTTGGAATAACCAGTGATTTGGAACAGGGCAGGGGTTCACATGAAGAAATGAAGCCTTGCTGCTCCTGACCACTAGACATCGATCCCTCCCCCGCCCCCCCAAAAAAATTATCTGAGAATTCAGCAGGTACTGCCTATATACTTTCAGGCATATATTTAAATCCATAAGGACCAGAAACTTTTTTACCTGAGGTTCCTAAGCTAATGTCTGCACCCAGTAACTACTTTTTTTCCTCTTATGCACACAACCCTGTCAGTGAAATATTTTGCAAGCCAAAAAGGCTGTCTTGGTATGCCCTATATTTAATTATTTTGTTTTATTACAGTCAACTCAGTGTCAGACTTTCAGAATTCCACCCTGTCCAAGCCGGAGCCACCCCCACTTCAGAACAAACCAACCGCTTTCCGATCTTCCAGTCGAGAAGACACCGTGCAGTCCAATTACTATCCTCAAAAATTTTTTCCTGACAAAGGGCCGATGAACGGGACAGAACAAATCCCCAAGACAGTCACCCCTGCTTACAATCGCTTCACAACAAAACCTTATACAAGTGCTGCCCGGCCGTTTGAACGCAAGTTTGAAAGCCCAAAATTTAACCACAACCTCCTGCCAGATGAGAATCAGCATAAGCCTGAGTTGCCATCCAAAGCTCAAAATTCTCCCCAGCCAGTTTTAAAAGCACACAGCTCGTCTCAGCCTCAACCTGAGTTTGAGAATGCAATGGAAACATTCTCTGTACAGGCCGACAAGCTCAAATATCAACCAAATAACATCAACGCTGTGCCTAAAGCCATTCCTGTAAGGTAAGATATATCCTTTGCATGAATGTATTTGTTTCACAAAAGGGCTTGCCTCGACTCCTTCACTCATAAAGCGTGGAGCTATGATAAAACTGTGACTGATAACTTAGAGAATCACTGCATTTAGCCAATAGTACAGTAATCTTTCCTAAAACTTCATAACCCTTTGGTGAGCGAATATAGTTCATTGCTAGATCACACACTTTTGTGTGCCACGGACCCTCTGTTTAATCTCTAGCAGCTGCAGTTGAAATCCTGCTAGGGATTCTGGGGAGCTACTCCTAGTCACAGTAGATAATGCTGGTTAAGGACAGGTAAGAAATCTTGCAAATAAACAAAACAGGAACATAGGATCACACGTCATAGGAATATAGGAAGCTGTCATATACAGAGTCGGATCATTGGTCTCTCTAGCTCAGTATTGTCTATGCCACTGTTCTTCAACCTTGAGTTCCCAGATGTTGTTGGGCTGTAACTCCCATCATCCTCAGCCTGCTTAGCAAATGGTCAGGGATGATGGGAGTTGTAGTCCAACAACATCTGCGGACCCAAGGTTGAAGAACAATGGTCTACACTGACTGACGAGGCTTTCAGACATGGGGCATTCTCAGCCCTAACTGGAGATGCCGGTGATTGAGCCTGGGACCTTCTGCATGCAAAGCAGATGTTCTGACCTATAGCCTTTGCCACAAAGGTAGGGTTAGAGTTGCCACAAAGGTAGGTTCCAAAATCTCTATAGGAGTCAGATTCTAAGAGCTGCTCAAACGCTACTGTGAGCTGGTGGTGAGTGAGGGGTTGCTGAGTCGTGCCACATATGCACAGAGTTGCTTATCCCCACCACCACCTCCGAACCCCCCTTCATAAATGTATGGTACACTTCCAGCTGCGTTGAAGACAAATACCCAGTGTAAGGCGGCTGTATACATTTTGCTGTTTGGAAGCCCTTCAGTTAGTGGCAAATGTGGGTGCTGATTGTTCCTCCAGATTTGGAGCAAAAAGCAAGTTTCATGCAAATCAGCGGAGGACCTCTGTCAAGAGAAACCTGCTGGTGAATGTGTTTGTGTATACGTTTCAATACTCTTTAGCTAATGGCGATTATTTACAGGAAAGATGCCTGTGGAGCAGTGGGTCATAATATACAGTTTGCCAGAATGGTAAGAATTAATCAGCTTAACAGCGACTTACAGCGTGGCTATCCTGAAGATGTTTCCTTGGCAGAGAATTTAAACAAGCTCTTGCCAAGCATGGAAATACATGCCTTGGCCTTTTGCTATTAAGAAAGTAAGCTTGGAAAGAGCAACAACTCCTCAGTCATCAACTATGTTTCTTGGATGGTCACTTGTTACTTAAAGAAGGGCTGTAGTTCACTAGAAGAGCACCTGCTTTCCATTCAGAAGGTCCCGGGTTCATGTTGCTGGCATCTCCATATGGTGCTGCCTGAAACCTTGGTGCCGCTGCCAGTCAGCGTAGACAATATTGAGCTAGATGGACCAGTGGTCTAACTCTGCACAAGGCAGCTTCCTATGGCTCCTCTGTGCATGTGTGCATGCATTTATTTTACTGATTTTATATTGCACCATTGAAAACAGTAAACTGAAGAGCAAGCTCTCTTTCTTTTTAAGAGCAAGTTTTCTAAATAAATATGACACACCATCTTACATGAAGTCAGACTGTGTCCACAAGAAGCACAGTCATTTCTTGGTGTAATAAGGTTATGAATGTAGGGTTCAACTCAGTCCTACTCAGAGTAGACCCATTGAAATTGGTTATTCTGTTAGTCGTGTCTTATTAATTTCAGTGGGTCTGCTCTTGAGTAAGACTAGTATTGAATACCACCTGTAATGTTCCTCTTGCAAATTTGAATCACCTTTCTCCTTGGCAATAGCAGAAGTAATTCTATCTATATATCTGATTTTAGTCCTTCTGCTCTGGAAGATGACGATGAAGAGGATGGACACACTGTAGTAGCCACAGCGAGAGGAGTTTTTAACAGCAATGGTGGAGTACTAAGCTCCATAGAGACTGGAGTTAGCATAATTATACCGCAAGGAGCCATTCCAGAGGGAATAGAGCAAGAGATCTATTTCAAGGTCTGCCGAGATAATAGTATCCTCCCACCTTTAGACAAAGAGAAAGGTAAGAGAAGTTTCTTGGTAACGCAGCTTTCATTTCAGCATTGCCTGTGCAAGCAAAAAGACTCTACCTAAAGGACATAGGGAACATGAAAAGTAGTTATTTCTCAGGAGCAGGAGGACAGCTAGAAATCACATGGGAAGACACACACTGTTCCTCTTCTGGGCTAATGGCCTATAAAGGAGGACTTGCAGATGAAGGCAGCACTTCCTTTTTATTATTTGCAGTAGAAGACCCTCTCTGAACACTTAAAAACATCAAATTTAAGTTGACTTCTAACAAGTGGAACAACAGAAGAGCAAGGAGGACATTAAAAAATCATGAAAATTCATTGTGGGAGGGGAACCATAATAGGATGCTTGAGGTTTTTGTTTGGTCTGCATTATAAGTGAACCGAACTGATTCAAACTTCCTAAACTAATAGGCAGATCAGAATGCAGTTATTGCTTGGTTTTCATGCTTCTCTGAAAGAGTGATACAGTTGTGGATTCACAAGTTACCAAAGTGTATGTATTGGGTAAAATGCTTACCAAAAATGCATATTTTGTGCATTTATTTTAAAAAAGAAAGACTTGCAGAATAAAGCAGAAACAGGATATAGTAGACTTACACATGAGCATGTGTGAAACTGACAGTCTGGAAACAGGCTGATCAGTCCATTCCTAGAGCCACGTAGGGGACTCTCTCAAAGCTGCTGTTTGTACTCACAAGTCTGGAAGCTTTATTTTTGAAAGTTTGTGTGTGATTTGAGACCTCACACATAATAAAAACATTTAGCTGTCACTCCAATGCTATCTCTGTGGATTGATGGGATCGGAGCCTGTCCAGAGCCAGCTTTGGAAATTTCTATACTTTACCAAAGAACCGAGAATAATAAGGATTTTCCAAAATGACAAGAATGTCAAAAATTTATACCTGCTAAGTGGCCCAGTTTGCATGTAATACTTAAACATGGTTTAGCATTATGAGGATGAGCTGCAACAAGCCTTGGACTCCCCTACTTCTTTTCTCCTTTGGCAAAGCCACAAGGAGGAGATTGAAAACGTCTGCTTCCTCCACAGTTAAGCATTGTGTCCAAACTCTACACTGTGGTTCATCTTAACTATGGTTCATTGAAACAAGCCAGCTTCATAAAATCATGGAATAGTAGAGTTGGAAGGGGTCTGTAAGGCCATCGAGTCCAACTCCCTGCTCAATGCCGGAATCCAACTTAACATACCGGACAGGTGACTGTTCAGCTGCCTTTTGCATGCCTCAAGTGTTTGAGAGCTTACCTACGTCTTAAGATGTAGTTTAAAGTTGATCTGGTTTTTTTAAGACTTCAGTTAATATAAACCACAGTTTGCCAGTTTTTAATAACGTGGCAAGCTCTGGTTAATCTAAAGCATAAGCAACCACTTCTGAACTCATCCTTGCAGCTGCACTTGGGAAGAGGGGGAAGCATGCAAGCCTCTCTCTCACTTAGGCTAATTCTTGTAACTCTGTGTTGTAGTTCAGTGTTATGTCCAAACCAACCTACTGTGTGTTTAATGTTTTTGCCTATAATGTCGGGGTGAGGTGTGACTGAAGAGATTGCCTTCTATCCTATCCTGTAGTATTACTTAGAAGCAAACAAGTGGGCACTTTTGCTGGAGATTTCCTGATTATCTTTTTGAGCTTGCTTTAGCAAAGAATTTCCCTCCTGGAAAAGTTGCCTTCCTCGGCAGGTTACCATCCTTTCTTTGTCTTATGATCTCACACTAGTACTACATTTTAGCTCTTGATGTGGATCAGATGTGATACTGTATGTAGATCAGAGATGGGGAATCAGTTGCTGTCCAGATGCTGTTGGATTACAGCTCACATCAACCCCAGCTGCCCTGGCCGATCAGGGATAGCTGATCAGCATAACCAATCAGGGATGATGGGAGTTGGGAGCCCAACAATATCTGGGGGGCCCCAGCTGCCCTCCTCCGGCAGTGCAGATACTATTAGTTATGAAAAGTTTCCCTTGCAACTTCTGTCCTTTTTGTCCATTTACTACAGGTGAAACGCTACTCAGCCCTTTGGTCATGTGTGGGCCCCATGGACTAAAATTCCTGAAGCCAGTGGAGCTGCGCTTACCACATTGTGCGTCTATGACCCCTGATGGTTGGTCTTTTGCTCTAAAATCCTCCGACTCCTCGTCGGGTATGCTGTCCTCCCTCTGTCCTTTTGGGGCTTTTGGGTGCTATCGTATAATTTAAAACTCACCTGACTGAAGGTGACACTGTGTAATATAAAGATATTACTAAATCACTGTATTTGTGTCAACTCTCCATTTCATTTTCATTACGAGCGTCTTATCTCACACTTACTCATGATGCAAAATTGTTGCAGAAAATCATGATTGATAAACCAGAATGGCAAGGTAGATAATATAGTACTATACTTTGTCATTGGTCCATTCAGAGTACAATTATTTACCTTGTTTCCTATCTCTCACACTCTTCCTGTCTTTCTATCTCTTTCTGTCTTTTTTCTCTCTCTCAAGGACTAATACTGCTGCAAAACACTCTTCACATGAGAAAGTCACACTTTTTTTTGGTAAATTGCTTAAGGAATTCTAATTGGGTTTCATAACCACTGATTCACAGCCTTTTTCTTTATTAAGCATAGAATGCCATAGCAGTCCCAGTAAACTGAATTATCAATATTCTGGGCAAGCTTCCTAATGCAACAGCTGCTATGTCTAAATTAGACTGTTCAAAGAAATGGAAACCTCTCTTGCAGAAGAACCCCATGCAACTCAGTTTTGACACATTTGGACTCGGCACACAAATTTGTGCTTGCTTCTAAATTCTGAAATGTTATGGAGAGGTGGTCCTCTATTTCCCCACCCACCCTGTAGTTGAGAGAACTAGTTATACAATGGTACCCTTGCAGTGTCCCTTTTCAGTAGCTGCAACAGCCCCCAGTCCACTGAAGGAGGGGGGGAACACCATTGGCTGAAAACCTAGTGACAAAAAGAAAATAGGACTCTCGTGTAAATTTCAAGCAATTTCATGAAGTGGCTATAAAGTTACAGCCTTGAATGAAAAATGAGCGTCTTCTGCATATTGGACAAAAATGTCTTAAAGGGTGTGTGTTCCCAGCCACTTAACTGATAAGCTCTTTGACACCCTTAAATGTATACATATCTGTATATGGTATATAAAAACAATGTACTTACGTGTACAATACTTTTAAAATGTATTCATATTTGTCACCGATGTATTCATCCTTTTCAATGCCACTATGTCAATGCGCCAAAAAAAAAATAAAAATAGAACATCAGACTCTTCACTGATCAGGGGGTGGGGTGGGATCCAGTTACTTAGAGAAATCTTGGCTGGTTGATATTTGCCGGTATTCTATGCATGTGTTGCATGCAGCTATTTAACTGTGTGTAAATACAAAAAAACCTGAAAGTGCTAAAAAATGGACAGTTTCAAGTAATAAGGATCCACTTATAATCCATATAACTCCTTCAAAACGTGCTTTTTAGTCATTATTTTGTAACTGATGAGCCTGATCATGAATTTAGTTGAAAAGAAAGAGGGAAATATGCTGGTCCGTCCAAGTAATCTCTACTATTGTGAGAAAGATCGTATTGCCTTCCAAGTTAGTCTACTGTATGTGCTCATGCGACGGGCGTGTGTGCGTTAAGGGGTTGCCTCTTTCTGTCTGTATTGGAGCTACACATCCCTTGCAGCTAACATAATTAAATGTGTTATATCAGTAATCTTGCTCCTTGAGACAAACTTCACAATTGGCCAACTCTGTCTTCTGATGTGTAAGCCATACTGTGTCTTAAATAAATACATGTTTTCTCTCTTTTTAAATACATATATATATAGTTGGTTATGGGATCTTTTTCTCGCTCTTTCTTTCTCTTAAGCTTTTCCTAACATGTTTTCCATTTTCTGTCCTTTGAAATGAACATTTGGTTATACATACTAACCTCTTCTGCAACACATTTTTTGGTAAAAAAAGAAATCGGATGTAGTGGGACATATATTGCTGAAAAATATGTTACTTTGTTTCATCTCATCTCATGGAGTGGTGGAGATTGCTAAGTCCTGCCAGAGCACAAATAGTTAATTCCTGAGTGTATTGTATTAAGTTGTTTGGTATTAGATGAACCTTACTGTGACGTTACCCCATAATAGTCTCAATTTTTTCAAGTTGTTGGAACAAAATTTTGTCTTCTGTATTTTCAGACTGCAGTTTCACTTTACGTAAAGAAGATGCTCTGAGAATACCCAGTTGCCCACCCATCAGACTATAGCAGCCTTTCCCAACCTGATGCTCTCCAGATGTTTTAGACTACAACTGGTGAGAGTTGCAATCGAAAACATCAAGGAGCATCATTTTGGGGACTACACCTTCATTTTTTTTTTTTTTACAAAGTCTTGGTTACTGACCGTTTTTAATCTAGTTTATGCTAAGTTTCTCCCAAAGACATTCCACTGAAAGAAAGTGTGGTGTTTATATTTAAAAGAACTGAATTTTTTTTTTACAAATGAAATGCCATTTTGGCAACTGGGTAGCTCTGCTGGCTGCTATCATTTAAAATGCAAACCAGGTTATCAAGTACACAAACAAATTCTAAGTCAGTCATAATATTTTTGTAGCCTCCACATCAGGTGTTGTCTTCACTTCAGCATATTGGTCATTGTGTGCATCATGTTTGTTCCAATGAGTTTCTTGCCAGAACTGTGGAACTTCCTGTCTCCTTGGAGCTGCATAACTTATAAATGTAATTTGGGGTATTACTGTGAGACAGCATTTATCTAGCCGTACTACATCTCCTGCTTAATAACAGAGGGATCCCAAGAGCTTCATTGTGCACGTGTGTGTGTATCTATTAACAAAATGCACAGAAGTAGCGGGTCTCCACCCACAAAATGTTGCACTGTGATACAGGTGATCACTAATATGGGCTACTGCTGGGAGGAAAGGTGGGATAGAAATCAAATAATAAAATAAATTATTATTATTATTTATTGTATTTGTATACCACCCCATAGCCGAAGCTATCTCCAAGTAGAGATGTGATTAAGGGAAGTTGCATTGATTTTCTTAGGTTCCTAGTTTAAGTAACAGGGATGATAATCTCTTGTGTCCTGTTCATCTGTAGCCAGAAGTTAATCCTGCTTTGTTCAGTGGGGCCTGCTTGCATGTAAATGCACATAGGATTGCAGTCTTAGACTTGGCATGCATGGTTCAAGATGGCTGCTATTACTGTTGTTGTTAAAGATGGCTAATAAGAATAATATTTTATTTATTTATTTAAAATATTTCTATCCCGCCCTTCTACCCTATAACAGGTCACTCAGGGCGGGTTACAGAAATAAAATCGAACATGTACATAATAAAATTGTAAACAGTAAAATCACAAAAACATTAAAGTACATAAAATGCAATATATATACACAGACATATATATAGGGATTGGTACTAAAGGGACTACAAAGGTAAAATTTAACGTAGAAGGCATAAAATTAGTGTCAGGCTCTACCTTCAGAATTTATATCCCTCCCAGAGGAGCCCTGGGTGACAAACACATCAACAGTGATACATCACCATAATCTGTGGCTGACAGACCTTAGACTTGCAGAGTTGTATTCAGCTAACTTTTACTCAGAATAAACCCATTGAAATACGTGGCCATTGCTAGCGTAGGTCCATTACTATTGGTAAGTCTACTCTAAGTAAAAATTAGTTGAATACAACCCATAATGAGCCTTATTCCCCCAAAATGTTTTTGGAGTTGTGTAGCCCAATAGGATCCGGAAGGCCACAGGTTCCTGCCCCACCCCACCCTGGTATCTAGGTTCAGCCCAACAGGAGTGTGAGAAGGTGTGGAGCTAGCAGGGAGCAATGCTAACAGTCTTGCTAACTGTCTTACAAAGGCGAGTGGCATTTTCCAGCCTAGCCCTTTGCTACTTCAAGCTCTGGTCCATTTACCTCGCCAGATGAAATGAAGCTGCTGAGAGGCTGTCATGTCCATCAGTCTTCCTCTTCTCCTCTGGCATTCGTTTTGACTGGGGTTCAGGCAAGAGCAGCCAATGTTGGAGGAGCGTGGAAGAGAGTAAAGCCGGGATGTGGTAAAGAACCCTGCGGCCACAAGGGTTTGTGATCAGCAGCATTTCTGTAGTGTGGGCTTCTCCAACCTGTCATCCTCCACATGTGGCTGGACTAGAATTCCTATCACCCCTGACTGTCAGCAGTGCTGGCTGGGACTGATGGGAGTTGTAGTCCAAAACTTCTGGAGGGCATAGCCTGGGAAGGGCTGTTGCTGTGCCTATTGAGAGCTGATGGATGCTACAGCTGTTGGAAGCTTCATTCCATGTAATGAGGCAAATGTATGCACTGAAGCAGGTCTCCCTCAGGATGCTGCTTCGAAACACAAAGTGTTTGCAGCCTTTGCCAACCTGGTGCCCATCAGATGATTTGGGGTGGTATTTGATGCTAGCCCTACTCAGAATAGACCCAATGAAGTTAATAGATATGACTAACAGGTTCATTAATTTCAGTAGGTCTAATCTGGGTAGGACTTGGGTGAATTACAACCCTTGATTTCCAACTCTCGTCAGCCCCAGCCAGCACAGCCATCTTGATGGGAGTTGTAGCCAGAAACAGACAGCATCCAGTTGGGGAAGAGCGACCTGTTGCATAACATCATAAGTTTTCCTGCAGCTAGCCTGTTTCAGAGTGAACTTAAGACAGTTTTCCCCCAATGACACCCATTGTGTGGGTGGTTTGGTTTTTTGAGGTTTAAGTTATAGTTAGGTTGCCTGAAACCTCCCCTGCATGTGCAGGAGTCCAGAATCAGCACTTTTTGATATGCTTCGAGAGTTTTTGCATAGTGAACTCCATTCAGACAGCCTAGTTGCATTTGAATCCCAGTGCTTGCTGGTTGTAAGTTTCAGGGCTCAACAGTCATCCAAAATAATTCTTCAGTGTTCTTGTCATAACAAGCTTTTCAACAGACTCTTGGCCTGTATGCCTTTATAAAGCAGTTTTCTGGCCACCTTAGAGACAAACATCACAATGTGATTCTGCAGGGTGAATTCAGAAGAGGAAAGGACTGTGCTAATCACATGCATGTACATTAACGGCCATCTACCATGGGCAGAATTCCTTGGAGATGTCCCATTTAAAAAAGAAAGTTTAGAACTACTAAATTAAAAGTGTGTGTTCATGTACAAAATGGGAGGTGATTTATACGTCAAAACACATTCTTGTTAACTTAAAAGGTATTGTTATCCAATATGTTCCACCTTTTGATGATGGATACTAAACTGTTACGTTGTTTTCCTCCCACAGGTGACCCCAAAACCTGGCAGAACAAGTCTCTTCCTGGGGATCCAAACTATCTTGTTGGAGCAAACTGTGTCTCAGTTCTGATAGATCACTTCTAACCCTTATGTTAGCAGACTGGCTTAAGCGTGAAAGCAAGATTTTAAAAAACAAAAACACCTTGCCTAGGAACTGAACCACTCTTTTTTCAAGTATTAACAGTTCTCTTAGTGTTAAGCAATCTTTGCTTTGACTAACATTGGATAGTGAGTACATCCTTGAACCATGGTCAGGGTACATGCTATTAAGCAGCAGGGCAGATTATCCAGGAACCAAGGCAAGGTTCTTAGGAGTTCCCCCTGGCTTTCCTTAACTAGACACTTCTAACGCTTCATAGCTTAAAACTCTCTTTAAACTACCACTGAAGCAATGCAATTTACTGTTATTTTCAGATGAACTGACATTTGGTTCACGATCCACTTCTGAATTAGGTCTTCTTTCTTACTAAAGTTTTTTTCCTTTTTATAAAGAAACAAAACACCTTAATGTGTGTGTTCAAAATATGCAAAGACTCTTGTGGTCACAATTTCTTTTCGTTTTTAAAAAACTAGCAACTTTTGGTGCATTTTGCCCACAAAGTGGAAATAAATTTTTTGGCTAGCACAATACTGAACTTTTCCCTTCCTGTTAAGCAGGGAGAGGTTACATGCACGTCGACTTTAATTGTACATGAAACACACTTCTTTTTCTTTTGCCATGGGGAAAGAATGCATGTGGTATGACTATGGTTCATTTGCCTCTGTGGATCTGTAAATTAACCACATCTACAACAGACAAATTAACCAACACATTAACCAGCAGGGATGCCTTACCCTCATGTTTTTCAAGTCTTAGCTGTCATCATAGTTCTCTATGCTACTAAATTTGTATGGCTTCTGTGCTTACTTAGATAAATACATCTTGAGAGGGGTTGAAAATTTTATTCATTTTGTGAACTTGCTGGTTTAGAGAGGGAGACAGAAAAATATATACACACACTTGTTTTTGAGTTATTCAACCAGAGGAGAAACCTGAAGAACATGATGGTATGTTTTCTGCTATGCATTTTGAAAATTTATAGATGTTATAGATTGCTTGTATATAACTCGTGCATACCACTTTTGTTCTTGGTTTGTAAATTAACTTTTATAAGCTTTACCTTTTTTATATATATAAATATATATAAAAATACAAAATGAAAGTTTCTTAATATCTTTGTATTCTCATACCTTTTGAGCCTTGAACTTTGACATCTTGCAGCAATAAAGCAGCATTTCTACAGTACATGAAAACAAGGACTTTTTTTTAGAAAAGAAAATGCACAAACTTGTTACCTTTTTATGTGCTGCATTTAAAGACTAACTCTGGATTCTATAGTTTGATTACATTCTTGGAGAAAAAAAAGTATCCCTACTGTAATTTGTGATAAGGATGCTGTACTATGTGCCCTGAAATGTATTTTTTTACTAATAGACAATTTATTATGGCACATCAGCACTACTTCTGTTTAGATAATATACCACTGCATTCTGTTAATCAGTTATTTAGCTATTCAGGTGTGGCTGATTTTTTTTCTTTGCCGTTATTAAAAATTACACATTTCTAAATATACAGAATAAAAACTGTTTTTAAAATAGATTTCCAGTATCATCTTGTTTTCGTCTGAAATGCATGTATGTGCACACTTGAAAATCTTGAGGTTCTGATTCTCACTAACCTTTTACCAGTTTGAGATGTTTTAGTCCAAGGGGTAATTCACATTTAGGGTGCAGCTGACTGAGCTGTTAAGGCTCTCTGCTAAAAAAAAAAAAAAAAAACTTATTTGAAGAGATGGTTCAGAAACTGACTTGAATTCAGCTATGAGACACATTTGTATTTTTTTTTGCATTAAAAATTGTCTTGCCCCAAGCAAGTTTCCACACTCTTGTTTACCCAAAATTACACATTTATTGTATTAAAAAGTGAAGTGAAGCAACATGTTTTCCAAGTAACAGATAACTCACTCTACTCATTAGGTAGCCCTTTACTACTCAATCTGGATGTTGTGCCATTGATTTTTAAAAGGGGGAAAGGACAAAAGGAGTAGCTGATTTGGGAGGTACTTGTTCATGCTTTTCTGAAGTGCCAGGTGTAAAATATATACTGATACATTCTGATAAGAAAGGATAACAAGGGACTCTGAAGATAATACTGGCTGCCATGCTTGCAACATTTACCAGTCAAGGAGTTTTGTGGGGCATCTGTGTCCTGAGCAGTAAGTGGTGTGTGTGTATGTCCGCACATTACTGTCCTTCACTGCAGCCTGCTGTTTATATTGCCTTATTCTTTTGAATGTGGTGTTGCAGTACAGGTTGGTATCTTGGTCCCCTCTCCGGGGCAAGCCAAGCTAGGTAATTAGTAGAATCATGCAGTGCAGCTCTTGCTAGACAGTACCTTCAGAAAGCTGATGGGTAATTTCATATTTTAATGCTACCATTTAAAACAAATAAAACCATGTAGCCTAGCCTTCTGTCTGATGTTATGGTTTATTCTATGAGGGTACATACGAACATGCAATCCCTAATGCTTAGTCTAGCAAAAGAGCTGCATGATCCACTTCTGCTGGTTATATAGATTGGCTCTTGGGTATTTGGGTATTAGCTCTTGGGTGCTAGAAGACATAAGCTCCATGTTGCTCACTTCCTTGCTGAGTAATGTGCATATTGCAATATGGTCTAGCTGCCACTGTGTAATGAATTTCAGTATATCTAACTAGGACTATGTAGTTCTGTAATAGATACCTCTGTAATACAAAGGATACAGACACAGTGCTATCTTTTTTTGGTTTGTACCAGTGTTTAATCTATAGATGCACAAACAGGCGCATCAATCTTCCAGAAGATGATGGCTGTTGCATTGCCAGGGGAATGTGAAATGTCCTTTAAGTACCATATCCTCACCAGTCCACAACCAAAATATGTAAAGTTGTCCACCCCAGAATATCACAGTGAGAAGAGGATCTTCAAAAGGAGTGAACCATTGTTGCCAAATGACTACTTTCTTTTTCAGGGTGTCCCCTATAGCTCTAGGGAATCTTTGAAAAAAATCTAAAAATTGGCATTGCATTGCAAATGTAGGCAGGCCTGAAGACATAATGGAAGCAGGATTTGATTTGCTCACTATGATAAAATAGCAACAGAGGAAACCCTGCCCACTTTAAGCTGCTGATTGTTCCTTTGAAGCCCTGCCCTTACCTGCCCCACAGGCAACGCCATGTATGGTGTCAGGTGTAGGGCAGGTGGGTGTGGCTTTTCCAAATTCGCCAGGCCGGCCGGCCAAGTTTGGCCCATGGGCTGGAGGTTCCCAATACCTGTTTTAGTGAAAGATGAGAGCATTTTGGATCAACAAGAGTTAAGTAGGGTTCATAAATGTAAATAGACCGCCTTCAAGTCGATTTCGACTTATGGCGACCCTACAAATAGGGTTTTTATGGTAAGCGGTATTGAGAGGGGCTTTATCATTGCCTCCCTCTGAGCCTGAGAGGCAGTGACTGGCCCAAGGTCACCCAGTGAGTTTCATGGCTCTGTGGGGATTTGACCCCTGGTGTCCCAAATCGTAGTCCAACACCTTAACCACTACGCCACACTGGCTCTCTTAAGTAGGGTTCATACCACATTTTAAAAAACCACCTGGCTGTGTCGTAAAGAGGCCTGCAATTATATTCTCAAAGAAAAGTTCAAACCAATTGTTTAGAAATTTTGGGAAGGGAAATTTGATGTCTTTCAACAACAAAAAAATTTGCAACAATGCTGGCAATCATTTACAAGAGGTTGAACGTTAAAGGTATAGCAAGCCTAGATGATGGTTGTTTAAATATACTGTATCTGACAACACAGTGGTATTGGATAATACCAGTTGTACTATAAAAAGTGTATGGTGTGTGCTGTTATATATTTTTTCTTTTCCAGAATTAATTTTTAACGAGGGTAGAAAAATAAGCCAGTGTGTCTTGTACATATGCATGCCAATGTTTGCATTCCTAAACAGGTAAGACTAATACAGAGATGAAAAGGTCAACCATGCAGAGAGCTTGGTGGGTTGGTAAGGTTTCCAATTCATCCCTTGAAGACAGATAGCAGCTGTGGTTACCGGGCAACTTTCCTGGAAAATGAACTGTTCTGACTGATATTGCACCTGGGAGGACTTGCAGGGGAAGAAGGCAAATGGATAGATATTAATTTCCTGTGAAAAATGCATCTGTTTGTATTGATTTTAAATTTGAAATGTATTTACTTGAGACAATGTCTACACCACTTAAAATATCTCTAACCAGTTCACAGCAAGTTTTTAAAAATGCAGTAAACATATACAGGTTCGAGTTTTAATGATCAGGGAAAGCCTTAGGAAAGGGGCATGTGTGGAGAAGGCGTCTTCGAAATATGACTGAAACAGGTAAGCAATGATAACAGATGCAGCATCACATCATGCGGTATTAACCACAGGCAGCTGCTTGGATGATCAGATACATTGAAGGACAAGGATCCAGAACCTTTAATTGTTGGGGATACAGGTAAGCAAGAGATAGCAGAGGGGAACTCTGCCAGTTCCAGCCTGATTTGGTTTAAGGTAGAGATTGAAGTAATATTGAACCAGATATGTAGCCCATTATCTTGAAATGAAACTCAGAGAGCGTCATAACAGGTTTATTTTATCTGGGCATTTATATCTATCCTTTCTTGGAATGAAACCAAGCACAAGAAGGCTTACAAATGAAAGCACAAATCAAAACAAATATTTAAAAGAATGCTAGTAAACAGTAAAGCAGCCGTGGGGAAAAAATGTGTTCATTGGCACAGACTAAAAACCCATCTCAAAGGTTCAATTGGAATAAAACATGTGGTCAAAACAATAAGAATAGAACTATTAAAAGATAATTACTGGAACAGCAGCATAGCCCAAATCAACACTAGTATTAAAAGAATCTAAAAAACATTTAAAGGCTTGGGTAAATCAGGTCTTGTGACAAAATACTACACAGCCGTATACTATAGTCAGCATGGATTTTTTGCATTTTGCAATGTTAAATTGAAAATGCTCCCATGCCATTCTGATGCTTCCTATAAGCTCATTTCAAAACAAAACCTTACAAAACGTACAGTCCTGAACTCAGAAATGCTTGCTTAACAACCTTCTCAATTTTCATGGCAATGCACAAAACGGAGAGAATTGTGAGTTCAAAGTGTAAAAGCAAAGAAAAACGCCCATTTTTTCTCTGAGTTCTCATAATCTGTTGAAATTCATTAAAAATCAGCCATGTTCACAGAGTACCTGTAATCCTATTACTGACCTTGCCCTCATACTCTGACCTTCATCTTCTGCAGTTTAAAAGTTAAAAAGTACATCGCTGATTTTTAATTTAAAAAATTTAGAATTGAACTCAATGATAAGGCAAAGCACGCTCAGTAAGAACCAACTGTCAGTGTTCTAAAGCCAGACAGAGCTGCTTGGCTTGCCTAATCGGGGCCATACCCATACCAGACTTTATTTCATTTTAGGCAGCCATGGCTTCCCACAAAGAATCCTGGGGAATGTAGCTTGTGAAGGATGCTGAGTGGAGATTCCTATTCTACTGACAGAGCTCTGGTGACCAGAGTGGTTTAACAGTCAGATTGAAGCTCTGTGAGGGGAACAGAGCCTCTCATAGCAGTTCTCAGCACCCTTCACTAACTACACTTCCCAGGATTCTTTGGGAGAAGCCATGACTATCTAAAGTGAAATCAAGGTCCGGTGTGGATGTGACCAGGAACAGCTTTGGTTTAAATTTGGGTGGGTGGCTATATGTGTCTGCTGTAGAATAGAAAGGTGGGGGGAAACCTGAGAAAAATGATACTGTTCACAATGTTTTCTGTTTAGAAAGGAAAGGGGCTTTCCCTCTGCCCAGTGACCACTCATCCAATCTCCTCCTCTCCCCCTTCCTCCCTCCCCTCCCTCTCCCTCCCCCAGGTCAGTTTCACCTATCCTAAGCAGGATTGCACAGATCCTGCTAAACTCAAAAAGCATGCACATGATCAAACCTGCCCTACCTTCCTCCTCCCTCCTATCCCCTCCTTCCTTCCCCTCCACCCTCTCCCTTCCAATCACCTCCTTCCCCCTTTCCCCTTCCCCATTTCCCCTTCCCCATGGTCAGTTTTACTTATCCTAAGCATGATTGCACAGGGGTAATCCCACTGAACTCAATACGCATGTAAATGATCAGACCTGCCTTTCTCCTCCTTCCCCTCTCCCCTCCCTTTCTCCTTCCTTCTTTCTCTCCTCCCCCTTACTCCTTCCTTCTTTCCTCCCCCTTTCTCCTCCCTTCTTTCCCCCTTTCTCCTCCCTTCTTTCTCTCCTCCCCCTTTCTCCTTCTTTCTCCCCCCCCTTCCTTCTTTCTCCTCCCCAGTCAGTTTTACCTATCCTAAGCATGACTGCATGGGAGTAAATCCCACTTAACTCACTAAACATGCAAATGATCAAACCTGTTTTTCCAACAGCTAGTGTCATTGCTTAAGTAACAACATATTGTAATCAATCTGATTTTATATCAAACTGCAGTTTCAGATTCAACTGTTAATGCGCCCAAAATAGAAATAGAGCATAATCTCCAGTTTGAAATACAAAAGGCTGTCTTCACCATCATATGACATTGACCAATAAAAAGGCTTTGAAAGTAATAAAAAAAATTGACACAGATTTCTAGGATGAATGAGAGAAATACAATTTTCTATGTTAGATTCTCTGTAGCAACAGCGGTAACAGTAACACCAACCAACATACACAAATTTAATTCTCCATCTTTGGAGAAGGCAGGTGTTGCCACCACTCACCATATGCTCAGAGGCACATGTTGCCAAATTCTTCCAAGCTACACAGGAAGTGGATTGGACTGTGAAAGACCAACCCAAATTGTCTTTGCATTTTGACCAATTTGTAGGGCAGTCCAATATCTCAGAGAGGAGGTCAGGTCTCCTGCTCCCCTGGTGCATTCAATATAGCTGCCCAATTTCCCTGCTTTTTAAAGTTTGATAGAAATATCTGTGGGCTATAGGTACGTTCTTAAACCGCAAGGTTTTTTGCCTATTAGTGAATTTAAGATTCAATGCCAAGCGAGTTTCTTATGGGATAGAATTGCCATCACTAGGCCCTTTTCTTGGGTTGCTGCCCACTTGGCCTCTGACAGCAGGAGCACCAGGAAAAGGGCCTTGCAAGCTGATCTTTATATGCTCTTGCATAGAAATACACATGCCGCATGTACACAGGTTATGCATCAAACACAAGCTTCCAAACAGGTTTGGGGTGCCTTTCTTCAAGCATGGCAGAATGGGAGGTGACACACGAAGCAAGAGTTCTATAGTGTTTTGGTGCAGCTCCTGTTAATTTCAGGGGGGTTGTGGTGGAGAAACCACCTAATGCAATGGTTCTTAACCTTTCGGTCATGGACCCCTTTGAGAATCTTATGAAAGCTGTGGACCCCTTCCCCAGAAAAATGCACATATACACACATTTCCAACATTTTGCATACCATTTATTTTAGTGCATTTAAAATGGATTTTTTTTGTGCCTGGTTCACAGACCCTCTGAAGCCCATCCATGGACCTTCAGGTTAAGAAACTGTGGCCCAGTGAGTTGCATGGAGCCTTGCCATTTTTTATTCTTTGCCTTGGGCTGGGCACTTCCCTGTTTTGAGTTGTATCCAGTCAAAACCGTAGCAAGAAAAGCTGCTTCCTGCTGCCCCTCTGAATTGCTGCTCA
Source organism: Rhineura floridana (assembly GCF_030035675.1). Taxonomy (NCBI): domain Eukaryota; kingdom Metazoa; phylum Chordata; class Lepidosauria; order Squamata; family Rhineuridae; genus Rhineura; species Rhineura floridana. The sequence goes on from NC_084493.1 coordinate 33,291,115, forward strand.
TATTTTGTGTTTGTAGGATGACTTTAGAAAAATAAAGGCGTTCAATCCAGTTTTAAACACTTGCGTCTTTTCAGAGGCATAAATGAATTGCACAGCCTCTGCTATCAAATTCAAAGTTGCAAAGAAGTATTAACATGTAACAAAGCGGAAATACTCACCACTGAACAGGATTGTACAAGTGTCCACGCTGGTGTGATTCTCACCATCAAGCTTAACAGGTGAGTTGGAGGTGGTGCTCTTGGACTAGGGAGGAGTGGGATGACATGGCCACAGACGGTTAGTGCAGGTTAACAGCTTCAAATTACACAGCACTGGGCAGGTGGTTAGGGGAGGGAGGTGCATACCAATCCCTTTCAGATTATCCAAAATGGATTCCCAAGGGGTTGCGGGAGATGGACGCAGGGAAGAGTCAACCAAATTTGAAATGTAGGAACAAAAGATGTTGCCTCAAACAGTCAAACCATTCATCTCTCTAGGCCAGGATTATCAGCACCAACTCATAGCAGCTCTCCAAGACTTCAGGCATGTGTATTTCTATGGACTAAAGCGAAGGCCTTCGGCATACACAGCAGGTGCTCTGCCACTGAGCTACAGCATCTGGGCATTTATTCTCCGTCCTTTGGCTCCTGCAGTTGGCCATCAGTTCCTACATTCATGCCTACCTGTTGTTGACAGGTAGGCCTGCCAGTGTCTCACTTGGAAGTGAGGCCAACACCTTTAAAGTTAATACATTGACTGAGGCTGCATCTGTTGTTCCAACAGCTACATTTCAGCTCAAGGCAGCCAGATATCAACCCACCCAGATGCCTCTGGGAAGCTCACAGGCAGGAAATGGCCATAGCTCAGAGTCGGCCAAGGAGCTTCATGGCTGCATGCGGTTTTGAATCCTTAGTCCTACTCTGCCTCTAATCCAGGGGTAGCCAACATGATAACTTCCAGATGTTCTTGGTCTAAAACTCATCAACTTTGACCATTGCCCATGCTGGCTGGGGCTGATGAATGTTGGAGTCTAGCAACATCTGGAAGGCACCGTTTTTGCTAGTCCTACTCTAATCACTATGCTACACTGTCCGGCTCTCAAGCATATATATATGCCTTTCTGCTGTGATCAGCAGAGCTCAAAGCCCTGCTGGCCACAATATGTGAGGAAAGAGTTGGAACTGTGAGTGGATGAGTTTGCAGCATGGCAGCTGTAGCCTTGCTTAGGGCTTTGGTGCATTTTTTTTTACAGTATAATGTTAAATTATATGTTTTCTTAGAATAGACACCCATTATTACAAGTTGCACACAAAATGATTTAAAAGGAATATAATCCAGGGCTTTCGTACACTAAAAGGTGCAGTTATGCCTTATCAAATTAATGCAGGGCATGGAGAAAGTGGGTTAAGAGGTTTTTTCTCCCTCTCACATAATAATAGAACTCAGTTTGGGGGGGGGGTCAGCCAATGAAACAAATTGACAGGCAATTTGGAGCAGATTAGAGGACTTTACATAACACACAATTTACAAATATTTTTGTATTTATGGACAAGAGGATGTGGTCACTACCCTAGATGCCACTGGACACTTTCAAGAAAGCAGAGAGGTATCTCCAACGATAGTTATTAGCCACAATATAGGATCCATGTTCAGGGGTAGTCTACCTTGGAACATCACTTGCTGGGGGAGCAAGAGCACAGCAGAGTGCTACAGCTCTCCTGCCCTGTTTGGTGACTTCCCAGAAGTTGCTGCTTGACGAAGGTCCTGCACTATACCTAGACCTTTGGTCTGACGCAGTAGAGCTGTCCGGGCAAGGAACCCTGGAGCCTTATTTGCCATTGCCCAGCTGTGACACATATGAGCAGGTCATAACTTCTCTGCAGAGTGCACACACACACACAGAAAATATTTTCCTGTATTCCTGCACTGGAGTGTCATCTGTGCCTGAATCAGGAAAGGATGTTCATCAGAATCTCCTGCAACAAGGGACATGTTCCACATCATTTATTCAGGGGATCCTAAACAAGCCTGCATGGGATCCCCTACTAAAACAATGGGGGGAAACCACCCATTTAGCAGTGCCTTGCAAGGTGCTTTGAATTCCCAACATTGGGACTTCAAAGCATTTTGCACATGTCCTACCCACCTGTCAAATTGGGCCCACAAAGCCAATCCTGATAAGGATCTGACCCATGGAGATGAAAAAAGTTCCAGGCAGAACCTAACACCTTTGGTCCATTTTGTCACTTGATGCTTGAAGCAGCAAACGTGACTGCTTTGAAAGATCCACTGGGATAACTTTCTGAAGCCATAGAACGCTAATCTGTTGACTGGATCAGAGTGAACCAAGAGTGTCTTTTCTCTACTCAAAAGTCAACAACTGATCAACAGAATATTGTTTATACTTGGTTAGTCTAGGATACAAGGTTGGCTTTCAATTAGAATTTGTAGAACAAGTTTCACATTTTCCTTTGCATGCCTGAAAAGTTTCAGATGATTGCATTATTTTACATTATCATCATACCACCTTTCCCCCAAGGAGCTCAAGGTGGTGTACCCTTCCCCCATGTTATCTTTCCAAAAACCCTGTGAGGTAGATGTGGCTGACATACAGTGATTGGCCCAAGGTCCCCTAGTGAGCCTCCTGGCTGTGTGGGGATTTGAACTCTGGTCTCTCAGGTCCTAGTACACCACACTGGCCTTACACTGATTCAGTCTATCTAGTGCATCATGACCTTCTCTGACAGTCTCAGCGTGTGGCCTCTCTTAGGCTGGCTGCCTAAGATCCGTTTAGCTAGACATGCTGGACACTGAACGTGATATCTTTTGCCTGCAAAGCAATTTCTGCCACACTGCCACAGCCCCTTTGAAGAAGCTAACCTTCTTGGGAAGAAATGCAAGCTTTGACCCCATCTATGTGGCAAATTAATTGAGCTTTTGTAAGTGGTGAGCAAAGCATTTAACGGAAACCATTTCCCACAATTCTGTGTCCTTATTCCCTCCTTAACTTCCAGTCTGTACACTCCAGTTCCCTCCCCAAGCAACTGCCTAATTGAAATACTCTTTTTCAAGAACCTTGAAGCTGGCTTATACTGAGTCAGATAGTTGCTCCATTGAAGACTTAGTACTGTCTACACTGACTGGCAGCAGCTCTTCAGGATTTCAGATAGAATCTTTCCCAGCCCAACCTGGAGATGCTGGGGGTTGAACCTGGGGCCTTCTGCATGCAAGGGAGAGGCTTGCCCACTGAGTTACAGCAGCCGCTTCTGTGGACTGGCCAAAGGCATTTTAGGGAGCACAACTCGGCAAGATTGTAGCCTGCAGCAACTGGCTTCCTTACTCATTTCCTCTGTGTCTCCATAATTTAACATTAATTACCCACTAATCTGTCAAATTGTAGGCATATGTTGCTCATTTAGTCAAGCTGCACACATCAGTGATTGACTGGAGATCTCACCCATGCAGGCTGTGTTTCAGGGGCTGCTGTACTAACAGTCTTTCATTTGGACAGCATTGAATGGAGCCCCCAATGTTGTTGAGAGAATCTAGTTCTCAATTCTCAGGTCATCGAATTTATTGTACGAGCCATTGGCCTTGACAATGTTAAAATACATTGTGATGTATACAGTAGATTAAAGGTGGATAATACGGTAATAAAATTAAAATACAACATGATTATATAAAACCTCTGATGCAATACAGAAAACCCAATTTAACCTAAGATTAACTGAGTTCACTCTTAAAACTCTTGGACATGACCTGGTAGGCTTCACTAGTTCTTTTTTCTCGGAGTTTACTTGCAGTTAAAGCATACAGAGCTGTTGGTTTGTTTCTTTGTTTATTGCATTTATATCCCACCTTTTTCTCCAAGGAGCTCAGGGTAGCATACATGGTTCTCCCCTTCCTCATTGAATCCCCGCAATAACACTCTGAGTTAGGTTAGGCTGAAAGGCAGTGACTGGCCCAAGGTCCCACAGTGAGCTTCATGGCAGGGGGTTGAACGTGATGAGCTTATAGGCCCCTTCCAACTCTAGTATTCTATGATTCTTCTTGACTTTTGTTTTCCCATCTTTCAAATGGGAGTATTGTGTGACAGATCACAACTCCAGGCATTATGACTGTTACTGTACAGCTTTTGGAATTAAGATGGGGGGGGTCTACATCTGTGAAGTGCTGCTGAGAGAGGTGCAACTGAACAGAGAATGGTTGCTATGTTTTTGTGAGATGTGCTCCAGGACAGAAATTCAACAGGGAATGCAGTGAGATGGGAAGCAGTGGCAGAGGAAATTTGTTGTTAAAGCCTTGCTTGGAAGACAAAAAGATGGAAATCTCAATACAAACATTATCATTGCTTTTTAACAAGCTCACCTACAGCTGGGTCCATCCCAACTTAAGGTGGATTTCACTCAGAGGCTAAAACTTGAAGTTCTTTGTTAGGGTTGTAGCTGGCAATCTGGTATAAATTGAGATGATAAATTTTATTAGATTTATATAGACACTCATTCATAAATATTCCCTGGGCAGCTTACAACAAAGTATTAAAAACACAGCATACAATGGTTTGTATCCAATGCTCAGTCCTACTCAGAGTATTGAAATTAATGGGCATGACTAACCTAGGTCCGTTAATTTCAAGGGATCCGTTGGATGCATTTTTTTTCTACCGTTCTTCAGTAAAATATTCCCAGGATGGGTTATGAAAACAATTTAAAAGGTAGATGATAAAAGACAGCAAGATCTTTACAAACCATATTAAAACAACTGACAGGGCTAAACTTAAGTCTAAAAGACTCTGGAAAATTAAAAAGACTTGCCTGATGCTGAAACGATGACAAAGCAGGCCCCAAGAGGACCTCTGGGACCAGGATTCTTTAGCTGGGGTGCCATCCCTGGGAAGATCCTCTTTCTGGGAGCCATCCATCCACCTCTTCTCAGAAGGCTCTCAGTAAGAGAGCTAAATGTATGGCAAGCACATGCAGAGACAGACAGGTGGCCCTTCAAGTATCCGGGATCTAAACCAGCACTTTGAATTGAACCTACAAATGGACTGGTCCCAGTTAGTAATTTAGCTGCCATGCTCGGAACTAACTGCAATTTAGAGCCTCACTTCTAAACTGCTTTTGCCCATAGTGCTTTGCCATCATTTGTAGTATATACCAGCAGTATAGTGCCTAATTCAGAAGTGAAAGGTCTCTTCATGTTAGTCACAGTCACACCACCCCTTTTTTTGCTGCTTTTTATTTTGTGCATTTTTATCGTATTTGTTTCCCCCTTTGCTCTGTATCAGACACCAGTTTTAAAACAGATTTTTTTGGCTGCTGTGTGTTTTCTGAGTCAATTTGCAAACCAACCAGCAATAAAGAATGTATTTGCAAGACAATAAAGCCTTTACCAGAAGGTTGCCAAAATTAAGTCCCCTTAACTATCAACTAAGACTAAGATGCATCCAGACTCAGAGGAAGGCAATGGTAAACCACCTCTGAATATCTCTTACCACGAGAACCCTATGAACAGAGTATCCAAAATGCAACGTGAGATAGTGCTGGAAGATGAGACCCCCAGGTCAGAAGGCACTCAGTGAGCTACTGGGGAAGAAAAAAGGACAAGTACGAGTAGCGCTGTGACTAATGACGCAGCTGGGTCAAAGCCGAAAGGAAGCCCAGAGGCTGATGTGCCCAGATCCAAAAGAAAAGTCCGGAGTTGTACGATGTACACAATAGGAACATGGAATGTGAGAAGCATGAACCAGGGAAAGTTAGAAATTGTCAAGCAAGAAATGGCACGTATCAACATTACAATACTTGGCGTGAGTGAATTAAAATGGACTGTAGTGGGACATTTTCTATCAGGCAACTACAATAATAAATAATAAATAATAATAAATTTAATTTCTGTGTCGCCTATCTGGCCAATGGCCACTCTAGGCGACATACAAAATCATTAAAATACAATTAATAAAATACAGTGATACAATATAAAACAGTGTAAAATCAATAAATCTGCAACAACAGTATTAAAAGAGGGCAGGAGGCATTACAGTTATAGCAGTTAACCCTCCCCAGAAACCCCGAAGGTCTGTTGAAAGAGCCAGGTCTTTAAGGCTTTCCGAAATACATTTAGGGAAGAGGCGTGCCAGAGATCTTGTGGGAGGGAGTTCCAAAGAGTGGGGGCCGCCACTGAGAATGCCCTCTCTCTAGAAATGAGAAATCAAGAAGAAACGGGGTTGCTTTAATACTGAGAAGTGATGTAGCAAAAGCAATTAGGAGCTACAACGCAGGTCTGAGCGAGTGATATCAATGAGATTAAATGGGAAACCCATTAACATAACCATCATCCAAGTCTATGCTCCAACGGCAAACGCAGAAGAGGAATTGGAGAGATTTTACGCAGAAGTACAGGAGGAAATTGATCACGCACCAAAACAAGATGTGCTGATAATCATGGGGGATTGGAATGCAAAAGTAGGGAACAGAGAAGAATTAGGAATTGTGGGGAAATGGGGCTTAGGAGATAGAAATGAAGCAGGAGAAAGACTTACTGAATTCTGTGAAGCCAATAATTTGTTTCCTGCGAACACTTTTTTTGAGCAACCGAAAAGACAACTGTATACGTGGATATCACCAAATAGTCAATATAGGAATCAAAATGATTATATAATTGGTAACAGAAGATGGAGAAGTTCCATACTTTCTGCGAAAACAAGACCAGGTGCAGAGTGTGGTACACATCATGAACTGATCGTATCGAAAATCAGAGTAAAGCTAAAGAAGAAGAACAAAGCAATCATAAGACCCAGTGCCTGCAGGAAGAGGAGAACATCGCCGCCCAGGGAAGGAGAGCCTGCTGCTGCTGTTGGATCACCACCTCCACCACCCTTCCCTGTGGCACTTCTGCCTGGCAGACGTGCATCTTGCAGGACCAAGCCCCAGGTACCCAGCCAGCTGTGACTGATTTCCACCACCTGTCCCTCTTTGGAGGGATACATAAGCCGGCTGGCTGAGGTGGCCTGGGTTTTTTTGTGTGCTGGTTGTGGGTCATCCTTTTTTTTCCCCCCTTTTCTTTTCTTTTTTCTTTTGGGGGGGTTGTTTTAAGGTTGGGTGCCTGCCTGAGTGGTGGAAGCCTACATCGGGGCATGTGTCAATCACAGGGGAGTGATGGGGGAAGGGTGGGAGGCCAATGTATAACGAGGCTGGGCGGCAGATGCTGGTGGAAAGCTAGGAGCAGGTCACGTCAGGTAAGAGGAACTAGGGAGAGATGCATAATATCTGTCCCCTGTTCCGGGCCTGTCCAGAGCCAACAGACAGCTGGGGGATGCTTGACTCCACACTCTGGCCTTCGACTCCTGCTGTGCAATGCCAGGTCTGTTGCCCAAAAAACATCCCTCATCCATGATATGATATTGGATGAGGGCGCGGACCTGGCATGCATTACGGAAACCTGGCTGGATGAGGCTGCTGCTCCTATCCTCGCGGCCATGTGTCCAGCTGGGTTCTCGTATGCACAGCAGCCGAGGGTCGGTAGTCAGGGAGGGGGAGTGGCGGTTATTTACCAAAGGTCCCTGGTTCTCACTAGACCTCCTCTCTGTGAGACCAAGGTGGCAGACTGCATGTACTGGAGGTTGGGCCCAAAGGGCAGTCTAGGGATTCTGCTCGTGTACCGTCCACCCCGCTGCACGACGGACTCCCTGGCCGAGGTGCTGGAGGTGGTCTCGGCTGTGTGTGTACAGTCCCCAAACCTGCTGGTATTGGGGGACTTTAATGTACATTCTGAGGCCATCCTTACTGGGGCGCCTCGGGACTTCATGGAAACCATGGCTCCCTGGGAGCTGCACCTTATTACAATGGGGCCCACCCATGTAGCCGGTCATGCACTCGACCTTGTGTTTGTCTCGGGAGAGGAGGGGAGTGATCTGAAAATTGGGGGTACATCCATCACCCCCTTGTCATGGTCAGACCACTACTTGGTGAGGATGGACTTTTCGGTGCCACAAACCCTCCATGGGGGTGGAGGACCTATTAAGATGGTCCGCCCCAGGCGTCTGATGGATCCTGATGGATTCCTGAATGCGCTTGGGGACTCTCTGGAGCATGCACACAGCCACTCGGCTGAGACCCTGGTGGAGGGGTGGAATGCCGCAATCGCTGGGGCATTAGACCGGGTGGCTCCGAAATGCCCTCTCCCCCTGAATAGAGCTCAGACGGCACCGTGGTTCACCCCACAGTTGCGAATTCTGAGGCGGGAGGTGAGACGGCTAGAGCGCCGGTGGCGGAAATCTCGCTCTGACGACGATCAGACACATGTCAGAGCGGCTGCGGCAGCCTATCATGTGGCAATAAGGGCCGCAAAAACAGATTTTTATGCTGCCTCTATTGCATCTGCAGAGTGCTGTCCCAGGAGACTGTTCCAAGTAGTCTGGAGCCTGGTCGGTCCAGTTGCTCTGGAACCAATGGAACATACTAAGGCCTCCTGTGACGAGTTTGCTAAACACTTTGCGGAGAAAATCGATCGTATTAAGAGTGCTATTCTGTGTGCTGTGGACACAGTGAGCGAGCCAGAGGTGACCAGTGGTGCTCTGGTGGTGTGGGATCGGTTCCAGCTTCTTCCATCTGATGAAGTGGACAAGGTGCTTTCAACCTTAGAGCCAACCACTTGCTTACTTGACCCTTGCCCGTCGTGGCTCATTATGAGCTGCAAGGACAGACTGGGCGAGGGGATCAAGGTGGTGGTAAATACGTCCCTGGAAGAGGGAGTAATGCCATCAGCCCTCAAGGAGGCAGTAATAAAACCAATCTTAAAGAAGCCCTCCTTGGATCCCCAAGATCTGAACAACTTTCGCCCAATCTCAAACTTACCATTCTTGGGCAAGGCGGTGGAGCGGGTGGTGGCGAAGCAGTTGCAAGTGCAATTGGAGGAAGCGGATTATCTGGATCCATTTCAGTCGGGCTTCAGGCCTGGACATGGGACTGAAACAGCCTTGGTCGCCTTGGTGGATTATTTATTTATTTATTTATTTATTTATTTGCATTTTTAAACTGCCCTATAGCAACAAGCTCTCAGGGCGGTGTACAATGATATGAGGAGGGCATGGGATAGGGGCGAAGGCACCTTCCTTGTCCTCCTTGATCTCTCAGCGGCTTTTGATACCGTTGACCACACTATCCTCTTGGACCGCCTGCAGAGGTTAGGCATAGGGGTACTGTATTACAGTGGTTCCATTCCTTCCTCTCCGGTAGGTACCAAAGAGTGGCATTGGAGGAGGAGGTCTCAGATCCTTGGCCTCTCACTTGTGGGGTGCCACAGGGTTCCATCCTCTCCCCGATGCTGTTCAACATCTATATAAAGCCACTGGGGGCAATCATCAGGAGATTTGGGCTGCAATGTCATCAGTATGCGGATGACACGCAGCTCTACCTCTCATTTAAATCTTCACCGAGGTTGGCTGTAGAAACCCTGTCCAAGTGCCTGGAGTCAGTGAGTGGCTGGATGGGAAGGAATAAGCTGAAGCTGAACCCTGACACAACCAAGGTACTGTTTGTGGGAGACAAGGGAAGGCTGGGGGATGTGGACCTGGTGCTCAATGGGGTACGATTGCCCCTGAAAGACCAGGTCCGCAGCCTGGGGGTCATTCTTGACTCCCAGCTGTCCATGGAGGCTCAAGTCTCAGCTGTGAGCCGGGCGGCGCTGTATCAACTCCATCTGATACAGAGGCTGCGCACCTACCTTCCCAACCATCTGCTCCCACCAGTGGTACATGCCCTGGTCACCTCTCGCCTAGACTACTGTAATGCGCTCTACGTGGGGTTACCCTTGAAAACGGTCCGGAAGCTGCAACTGGTACAGAATGCAGCGGCTCGTCTGATTAAAGGCAGCCGCCGGCAAGACCACATCACTCCAGTGCTGAAGGAGTTGCACTGGCTACTGGTTGTTTACCGGGCCCAATTCAAGGTGTTGGTTTTGACCTTTAAAACCCTACACGGTTTTAGCCCAGTCTATCTGAAGGAGCGCCTCCAGCATCGTCAGGGATGCCACTCAACAAGATCAGCCTCAGAAGACCTTCTCTCGATCCCGCCGGTTAAAACAGCTAGACTGGTGAGGACTAGAGAGAGGGCTTTTTCAATAGTGGCCCCCACCCTGTGGAACTCTCTCCCAAATGATATCCGCCATGCCCCTTCTATGATGAGCTTCCGCCGGGCCTTGAAGACCTGGCTCTTCAGGCAGGCTTTTGGGGTGGGTTAGGTTTTTACTGTTATGGTTTTAAATTTTAATGTTTTAATGTATTATTTTTTATCTTGTACGTCGCCCAGAGTGGCTGGACAACCAGCCAGATGGGCAACTAATAAATTTAATAAATAAATAAATAAAATAATGCCAAAATACAATTTAAATAACATCCCAGAAGCATATAAAGATCAAATAAGGAACAGGTTTGAGGCTTTAAACTTAGTTGACAGAGAACCAGAAGAACTATGGAGTGAAGTCAGATACATTATCAGGGAAGAACGCAAAAAGACAATACTTCTAGTTAAAAAGAGAGAAAGACCTCAATGGATGACCGAAGAAACTCTTAAAATGGTTAAAGAGAGAAGGAAAGCAAAAGCAAAAGGAGATAGAAACACAGTTAGAACCCTAAATGCAACAATACAGCGACTAGTACTTAGGGACAAAGAGAACTATTACAATGGTTATTGTATAGAAATAGAAGAGGGCAACAAAAAGGGAAGAACAAGAGCTATATTCCAAAATATTAGAGAAATGAAAGGGAAATTTAAACCATGAGTAGGGATGTTGAATAATCAACAGGGGAACACACTGAGTGATCGAGATGAAATAAAAGGAAGATGGAAGCAATACACTGAAGAACTCTATAAAAGAGATGCCAGGATGACAGATTCATTCACGGAGGAACCGTATGATGAAGAACCAAAAATTTTAGAATTTGAGGTGAAAGCTGCTGTTAAAATACTTGGAAGAGACAAATCACCAGGAACAGATGGCATACCAATAGAGTTACTACAAGCTACTGAGACTGAATCTGTCCAAATTTTGACAAAAAATTGTCAAGAAATATGGATAACTAAACAATGGCCCACAGACTGGAAGCGTTCAATATATATCCCAAATCCAAAGAAAGGGGATCCCAGAGAATGCAGTAATTACCAAACTATTGCCTTAATATCCCATGCAAGTAAAGTAATGCTCAAGATTCTACAACAAAGGCTCTTACTATATATGGAGTGAGAAATGCCAGATGTCCAAACTGGATTTAGAAAGGGAAGAGGTACCAGAGATCATATCGCAAACATACGTTGGATAATGGAACGGACCAAGGAATTTCAGAAGAAAATCACCCTGTGCTTTATAGATTACAGCAAAGCCTCTGACTGTGTAGATCATGAAAAACTATGGAATGCTTTAAAAGAAATAGGGGTGCCACAGCATCTGATTGTCCTGATACGCAACCTATACTCTGGACAAGAGTCTACTGTAAGGACAGAAAATGGAGAAACCGCTTGGTTCCCCATCGGAAAGGGTGTGAGACAGGGTTGTATTTTATCACCCTATTTATTTAATCCATGCACAGAACATATCATACAGAAAGCAGGATTGGACCAAGAAGAAGGAGGTGTGAAAATTGGAGGGAGAAATATCAATAATTTAAGATATGCAGACGATACCATGCTACTAGCAGAAACCAGTAATGATTTGAAACGAATGCTGATGAAAGTTAAAGAGGAAAGCACAAAAGACGGACTACAGCTGAACGTCAAGAAGACTAAAGTAACGGCAACAGAAGATTTATGTAACTTTACAGTTGACAATGAGGATGTTGAACTTGTCAAGAATTATCAATATCTTGGCACAATTATTAACCAAAATGGAGACAATAGTCAAGAAATCAGAAGAAGGCTAGGACTGGGGAGGGCAGCTGTGAGAGAACTAGAAAAGGTCCTCAAATGTAAAGATGTATCACTGAACACTAAAGTCAGGATCATTCAGACCATGGTATTCCTGATCTCTATGTATGGATGTGAAAGTGGATAAGAGAAAAATCCACTCATTTGAAATGTGGTGTTGGAGGAGAGCTTTGCAGATACCATGGACCGCGAAAAAGATAAATAATTGGGTGTTAGCACAAGTTAAACCAAAACTGTCACTAGAAGCTAAAATGATGAAGCTGAGGTTGTCATACTTTGGACACATCATGAGAAGACATGATTCACTAGAAAAGACAATAATGCTGGGAAAAACAGAAGGGAGTAGAAAAAGAGGAAGGCCAAACAAGAGATGGATTGATTCCATAAAGGAAGCCACAGACCTGAACTTACAAGATCTGAACAGGGTGGTTCATGACAGATGCTCTTGGAGGTCTCTGATTCATAGGGTCACCATAAGTCGTAGTAGATTTGGAGGCACATAACAACAACAACAACAACAATAATAAACACTGGACCCAACATAGCAGGTGCAGTAGGAATTTTAAGTAGGAAAACTAGCACACCCACACAAAAGGACTGGATTGCTGTCAAAAGGGTGGTCAGATACTTGAAAGGGACTATGGACTGAGATTGCCCGCTAATAGTGATCCATAACTTGTATGTTACACTGATGCAGACTGCGCTGGAGAAAGTTCAGACTCCAAATCAACTAGTGGCTTCTTGTTTACGTATGGAGATGGACCTGTCTCCTGGGCTAGTCACAAGCAAGATATAATAGCATTTTATTCCACTGAATACATAGCTGCTGCAGAAGCATGCAAAGAAACCATTTGGCTTAACAGATTGCTAAAAGACTTTGGAATAAGAGTACAAAGGCCAATTCAGATGATGGAAGACAACCAGAATTGTATTAGACTTTCTCAGACTGAGAGAATCACACCACACACTAAGCATATACGGATTAAGTACCACATTGTGCATGAACTGACAGAGAAAGGATTCATCAAGATGAACTACTATCCAACTACAGAGATTACAGCAGACATCTTGACAGAACCATTGCCAGGAGACTGTTTCCAGAGACTTCGGGTCAAGATGGGACTCTTGGGTTCTTACATGCCAGCTTGAGGAGGTTGAGTTTAAGCAAGCTTGCATGCTGCCCCCTTTGATAGGGAGATGTCCCCTCTAGCTAGAATTGGAGGACATTTCTATGCTTATTTACCATGATGTAACTTCCTAAAGGGTGGGGTTATTTACCTTCTCTTCCTCTTTCCTTTGTTAAGGGATATTGATCCTTTTTGCATATTCTCCATTAAGCTTGAGGGAGTGAGAAGCATGTGATGACCATTACCATGGACTAAGACTTCTACTTTTTCTATCTAAACTAGAGCCTATGTTTCCTAAACATATGAAGGGTTGTGAGTAAACCTTCTTTATACTTTTTACTTAATAAGACTGTCTCTGTTCTTTATTTAGCTAGTGTTCATGAGGTGGGACTGGTTATTCTCAAATCCGCTGTTGCTAAATATACTTTTGCTAAGAAATAGGACTACAAATTGTTCCTATTTCATTTAAACCAAACAGTTAATGACTTCTCCCACAACAACAAATCTCCCTAGCAGCCAATAAGCATGACTCACCTTGTTTCACTCTGATTGGCTCCAATCAGCAGGAAAGGACAAGGAAGCATGTTAGAAGACTCTTCTCAGTGGCTAACGCAACTCCCCTTTCATGCTGAAGACATAGGGACCAAAAAAGTAAAGCGTCTAAGACCCCCCCCCCCCGAGAGCCTGAACAACTACACCTCTGGTTTTAACAAATCATGAGGCATCTCACAGATGAGGAAAGATGCCGCAGCTTGGTTTGTTAATTAGCTGATGTTGCCTCATGTCTCTGTAGCTTAGAAATGTGTAGGGTTGGGTGGCGGAACTATGGTTAAGCAAGGCTATTGATAATGCCAAACCATACAAGCCAACAACAGTCCATGGCTTCACAGTGTGGATTGCTACTTGGTGAGGCTGGGTTGGGTTGGACATTGTAACAAACCACACTTCAGTTGCTTAGTGTTATACGCAAACCAGGCCACAGTGCAGCTGTGAGGAACCTTTGGCCCTCCAGATGTTGCTCAACTACAAGTCCAATCATCCCTGGCCATTGGCCGTGCTTGCTGGGGCTGGTGGGAGTTGGAGTTCAACAAAAAGGTTCCCCACACGTGCTAGAGTGCATTACTGTAATCTAACCTGGAGGTTACCAGAGCATAGATCACTGATGCCACTTGTTTTTTCTGTCTACGTGGTGTTGCAGCTGGTGTACTTCCGCTGATCAAACCCACTTTGTGCTATAGATGTAATTTGTTCAGAATTCTAGTGACAAAGGAGGATCAAGGAGCACCTCCAAGCTGCAAGCCTCTTCCTTCTGGGTCGTGGGGCGTGCCAACCCATCTAGCGCCATGCTGCTGCTGCTACCCTGCGGCTGAAAGCGAGCAGGCTGTGGCTGAGAATCTGAGCCTGTGCATCATCTCAGAGAGGTTAAGTAAGACCATCACCACCTTGCTTCACTATCCAGGACTTTTAAGCAGGAATATTTTGATCTCTGGAGAGAAGCTTAGCTATCAAAGCTTACAAACAATTCCTGCCTTGTGATGCATGATAAACTGTTTGTTTATATATATATATATATATATACACAGAGAGAGAGAGAGAGAGAGAGAGAGTGATCTTTGTCTGCAGTTATCCAACCCTTCAGCCACTAGGGAAGAGACTGTGTTTGTACATCACAGAGCCCTTCTATGCCTTTTCTAGCAAAAGGTCGAAATTTATGCTCTGAAGAGCCTACGGAACCTGGCAATAACTCTTGTATTCTTTATTTCTATCTCTTCCATCATTGCTGACAAAACAAACTCCTTCCAGCTTTTCCCTGATCTGTGTTTATTTGTGCCAAAAGGCTTTAGCAGCCTTTTGTATATATTTGTTTCTCTCTCTCTGTCTGTCTGCATGTGTGTTTTGTAAAAGGCAGTGTGCCTGACCTTTTCCAACTTTTCTCTGCTATTGTGGTCTCTAGGCAACCACAAAGCATCTCTGGGAGAGGAGGAGGTGGTAGCAAGATCTGTGAGGGGCAATGATCATGAGCCGAAGAAAAGGAGATTAAGATGATTCCACTTTTCCTCTAGGAAGCTTGACCTACCATACAGTCTCCCCCTCCTTTATCCTCACAACAACTCTTGTGAGGTAGGTTAGGCTGAGAGACAGCACAACTGGCTCAAAGTCACCCAATCAGCTTTGCAGCTGAGTGAACCCAGGTCTCTGTTCAGAGGGGGTGTATAAAACCACTTATCCATTTGTAGTACTAAAAAGTACTCAATCAGAAATCGTTCATGCTCATCCTCAACATCCTGCTTTAAATCTAAATTAATTGTAGATTCTGCCATCCAGATGGGTGGGTGTGGTTACCTGATATGTTTTTCAAAATACTCCCCTTGATTAGATGACACATTTAAAAATCCTCCCCTTGCAATCTTGGTATACATCCACCCATGACCTCATTGGGGAGGTGTGGTTACTTCCCCTATTGCTGGGCCTGCCTCCATCTGTTTTCAAATAGATACACTTTGGGGGTAATGCAGAATCAGTCTGCAATGAATTTTTAATTTTGGAATGAACCAGTTTGTCAAGAAGTGCTTTTCAGGGGCAGACATATGTAATAGGTCTAGATTGTGTGTGGACTAGGCAAGGAAAAAAACTCCAGAACTCATTCAGTCTAGAATAAAATGTCTTGTGTATGCAGACCTAGTCCATTGTTCTAACTACTTTGTCACAATAGCTTCCTTGGGGTAGGCCTGATCTACATGTGCAGCAGAACGAGATAGGCCTATAGTTTAGGGGGGTTTCTGCACCTGGTTTTACTCCTGGATGGGCAGCTGTGGCCAGGAATGTTGCACAATTGGTGCTATGCCTGCTGCACTCTTTTCTGGCTAAAGCGGACCAGGCCACTGTTGTGTGTGCCTCGGTCACATCCAAAATAGATGACTGCCACATACTATGTGCAGCTTTCTCTCTGTGAAGACAGTTTAGCTAAGCAAAATACAGCTGCTAGCTTGCTTTTTGGAGTATATAACTCAATATGCACCAGTTGCCAATTTATTTCTAGGCACAACTCAAACAGCTGGATAATGCCCTAAACAGTTTGAGAAGAGAGTCTTTCCAGGCCCCTTGGCTCCCAAATAGGCTTGTCCCTCCACTGCGTTCTTCATCTGAGGCCTTGTTTGACCTCATCTTGCCATCCCATTGACTGGGATGAAGGACGGAGTGTGGCCAGATTGTACAACTCTCTTTCAGGAGGCTCAGCGATCCCCTCCTTAAAAAAAATTGGTCTCTCCAGCTCATTATTGTCTATGTGCTGACAGGCCGCACGGGGCTCCCAGCCCACCTGGAGGGTCCGGGGGTTGAGACAACATTATTTTCACACTTCTCCTGCCAAACCTTGGGGCTGATTGTAGTTTGGTCTCCCCACCCCCACCTCACTCTCCTGCTATGAGCTGTTTTTGTTGGCTCTGAGTTTTAACTCCGTTTCATCTTATTTTACTGTAGTTTTTACACTTGCAATTTGGAGACATTTGGGGGCTCCAAGTGGGGCTGAAAGACAAAATAAAAATGATCTTATCAGTAAAATTGTCTTTCCCCAGTTTTAAAAGGTCATTAAATTAAAATTCCAGGGAAACCTCCTTGGAGTGCCCTTTCTGGCTTCTCTCTGCGTCTTGTTTCTCCATTTTTAAGTTCGGTTCTCTCCATATCCACATCAGTTTGCTATGTATATATAATCTGCATGAAAATGTGTTTGCATTTTCCTGCATGTTTTGCCTCACAGCATTTTTGCAAGAAAATTTCCCAAGCATTTTTGAATGTTTTGACTGATACATGCATTTTTTCCCAATTCATACCCTATTTTATTATTATTTCACTTATATCTTGCTGTTCCTCCAAGGAGCTCCAGATGATGTACTTCCTCTTCATTTTATCCTCCCACCAACCCTGTAAGGTAGGTTAGGCTGAGAGGCATTCGTTGGCCCAAGATCACCCAATGAGTTTCATGACTAAGTGGGGATTGGAATCCCAGGGCCTAGTTCATCACTCTACCCGCTAAACCACACTGGCATTGCCAGTAAGCAATATAGCATCTGTTTGTACAAGGTGTGGGAAAATCAGTGATTTGCATGCTTGATTTGAGCCAGGCAGGTGGGGTGCCTCTTCCCCGGGGCAACGGACCGTCCTGCAACGCAGAGTCTTTGACATTTTGCACAGAATTCATTGTGCATATTTAACCAGCAAGATCCACCAGGGGACACTGTGTAGCCATATGCTTCACTATGCCACTTACTCCACATTAGGTGGTAAAAAATATTTCCTCCCCCCCAAAGAATTCTGGACACATTATTGGTGATTAATTGAATTCAAAAAGGACTATGTGCATTTTTAGTTGGAGAAAACATTGTCGTCCCCCCTTCTGTCTCCTACCCAATTTTTCTGGAGTTGACTAATATCCCGCTCATATTACCATCTGTCACATCCAGGCTAGGAAGATTTCAGTTTGCTTCAGCTCACAAGAAGCAGCTTGCAAAGAAGGGATGGCTGTCCTAAGAGTGGCCTTTGGGAAAGGGAAACCGTTCTCAGCAGCTCTGAAGGAGCAAGTTCCGCAACTTGTAAATCAACTCGCACCAGAAAGAGGGGCAGGGGATATGGGGGTTGGGGAGGGACCATTGCATAGCGCAGGCTTCCACCCTCTTTAGGGAAAGTGCCACAGATCAGTGGTAGAGTACTTGCTTTGCACATAGAACGTCCCAGGTTCAACCCCCAGAAACATCTCCAGTTAAAAACGATCATTTAAAGGATTACAGGATTATTACAGTTATATCCCACCTTTCTTCCAAGGAGCTCAGTTCTCCCCCTCCTGATTTCGTCTTCACACAACCCTCTGAGGTAGTTTAGGCTGAGAGACAGCAGCTGACCCAAGGTCACCCAGTGACCTTAATGGCCGACAGGGGATTTGAACCCTGGTCTCCCAGGTCCAATCCCGCACTCTGAGGACTGTGTGTGTATGTACTGCCTTCAAGTCGATTCTGACTTATGGCGACCCTATGAATAGGGTTTTCATGAGGCTGAGAGGCAGTGACTGGCCCAAGGTCACCCAGTGAGCTTCATGGCTATGTGAGGATTTGAACCCTGGTCTCCCAGGTTGTAGTCCAACACCTTAACCACTACACCACACTGGCTATCGGTTGATGAGAGAGCCCCTTCCCTGCCTGGGACCCTGGAGAGCCACTGCAAGTCAGAGCAATTAGTACTGGACTGGATGGACCAATAGCCCAACCTGGTGTAAGGCCGGCATGTGTGGTCTCTCCATGGCTACATGGATCCACCAAGTCCAGAGTCCAAATGTGCAACCCAATGTGTGTTGCTCGAGGAGTGGGCTACTGCCTCCCTGCCTTCCCTGTGGGCTTACTGAAAGCATCTGGTTGGCTACTACTGAAGACCTTCCAATTTCAACAAGGCTTTTAAGTAGAGATCTTATCCTAGTCTGCGTCTGTGTTGGAAATGCCTTTTAAGATATTTTTAAACTTTTTTTTTAAAGAAGCTTTGTTTTAACATGTTTTTAAAGATGTTTTAATATATTTTAAAGTTGGTTTTTATGAGGTTTTAGAGTGTTTTAGTGTTTTTGTTTGACTCCCTTGGCTCCTACTGGGAGAAAGGGCAGGATATAAGTGTAATTATTATTAATAATAATACTATGGAAAGCTGGATTAGGGGAAGGGTTGGTCTGATCCACCAGTGGAGAATGGTGGCGCCGATGCCAGCGGGGCAGTGAATCCACTCCGAGTTTTAGTCTGAACTTTCAAGGAAAGCACCTTGGATTCACTGTCCCACTGTCATCAGAGCCACCTGTCTCCACTTCTTCTTTTTTACTGTTGTGAGATCATAATCCATGCGACACATTTATTTATTAATTAAATTTGTATCCCGCCCTTCCTCCCAAAGGAGCCTTGAGCTGGTCTGACCATTGTTCCTCTCCCTAGGGGCTCCTGGGAACTGTAGTTCTGCATGGGGGGAAGTAAGAACACATCTTAGACCCCTCACCAAGCTACAGTTCCTAGAGCGCTGGCATAAAACTGATACGAAGTTGTTGTAACAGTTAAATGCACTGTTGGTCATTGCATAAAAGTAATTAATTCAAGAGAGTGCTCTTGCACTCATGTTCTGCTTATGGGCTTCCCAGAGGCATCTAGTTCAAGGTACTCGTGTCAATTCACAAAGCCCTGAACAACTTGGGCCCAAAGTACCTTAAGGAGCACCTGACTCCCTAGGGTCCATCTCAATCATGGAGATCTTCTGATGGGGCCCTCACCTCCGAGGGCCGGTCGGCCTTCACCAGGGACTGAACTTTCAGTGTGGCATGCCTTGCAATGCAGCAAAAGTAGTATTTATTGGATTTTAATTTTATAATGTTTTTGTATGCTGTAAGCAGCCTTGATATACTTTTGTGAGAGTATATCTTATCAATACTTAAATAAATATTCTGGTTGTCTACTGTAAGACCAAGGTGCTGGAATGGGTGGGTCTTTGACCATCTTATGGTCTAAATTCCAAATGCATGGGGCAGTTTTCATCAGGACTGCAGTGGGAGGGAAGGTTTAATCTTTCCTTTCTAAACCGCAATCCAGATGAAAATTTCTCTCCCCCTTGTTGCAATAAGAAAATGCTCCCTTTAGTGCCCATAGAAGGGTCCACTTCCCCTACTTTTGTGAATCGCAGCCATGCGCTGCCATTTTCATTGGGGCTGCAGCTAGAGAGGAATTAGATCTTTTAAAAAATGAGTTGATACCCTGCTTTATATTTCAGTAGAAATCTCTACATTGTTTACATTGCTTTGTAAATTGCTTAGAAGCCTATTTTGGCATTCAGTGGTATATAAATTAATAACTATATATATATGAATCTCTCCCCATTCTCTCTCTCTCTCTCTCTCTCTTTGTATTTGTGATGGTACTCACTGGTATGAAGAACTGCCTCCTCTCTTTTTTTCTGCCCATGGCAACCATTGTGTGCTGGCACCCACAGCACTTTTATCAAGATATGAGTACCAGAATACCAATCTCTGGGGTTCTATGGGGCTACTTGATAAACGAATAATACAAACACAATTACAATTTTGAATTGGGTACCAAAAATAGCAACTACAATACAGTATATTCCAACACAATGCATCTTCAGAACAGAATAACTCCCAAAGTTCTAGGTGTCCAACCAGGCCCCAGCACAGGAGTTGTTTTCAGAAAAGTCCCCAAGATGTGGAGCTCAGGCGTTCTCATAGACAAAACCTTTATACCCTGAATAAAATACAAAATATGTGCAAATACATAAAGACACTAAAAGGAAGTTACTCCTCCATTCCCTCCTACACACACAAATTAACCCCCCGACCTCATTCAAGGTGACCAGGGCCTAATTCGTGCTCGTGGTATTAGCAGATGCTTGCCTTTCCAACACTCTCTCTCTTTCTGAACTACAACTCCCAAGTGCAGAGCCTTTGGTAAGGTTTCCCCACCCACTGGGCCAGGCAGATCATCCATGGGGGTTACATTAGCACCTCATTTTCTAAATCCAAAAATGTGTGTATTGTTTTGGAAAGGGTTAGACGTCTGCTCCTTGTGTGTGGCAGTCCCCATGAAAAGTGACTCACAGGCGTACCACCAAGCCTTAACTATTAAAAGCCCATGACCTACCTGCTAATGACACATTTAGCATGGTGTCCCATTTGTTTCTACAAAGTCTTTGCTCTTGGCTCCCCCCACCTTTTTTTGGCGGGGTGAACCGAGGAAGCGTCTCATCCAGCCATGTGATGCTGAAAACTCTGCATTGTCTTCCTGCGTCTTCAAATTGCTACATTTTTCTGGCTAGAGCAAGACTGAGCAGAGACAGATTCATGCTTCCTTCAGAGAAAAACAGACGACACATCATGAATCAGGGGGATATCCAGATGTTCTCCATGTCAGTTCAAGGTTGAGGGGACTGTGGCATTTCTTGCAATGTTCCTGCTGTTGTGTTTCTTTTTTTCCCACTTGAGCAGTTCCTCAGAAACACCAGATGTTCTGTCCTCTGTAGTCCTCAGTTGGCCACCCAAATGGGGACCCTTTAATTTACTTACATAAACTAACTAAACAAATAAAAGCTTCAGAAATAGGCATTGTCTCATCCAGCAGGGTCCCTATAGCTCCAGCATGGTATGAGCCAATCAGCAGAAAGGGGAGTGTGTTAGCCACTGAGAAGAGTCTTTTAACATGCTTTCTTCTTTTTTCCTGCTGATTGGAGCCAATCAGAATGAAAGGAGGTGGGTCACCCACCGAGAAGACTCTACTCAGTAGCTAACACTCTCCTCTTTCCTGCTTATTGGCTCCTAGGAGTGTCTGTTGTTGTGGGAAAAGACATTCACAAGGATCTCATTCTCAACCCTGCAGCAAAAAAAGGGGGGAGGGGGCGTGGCTGTGACTAACGCGAAGGGACCCTTCACTTCCGAATTTGCCACTACATTGCTGGTGTAATGGATGCCATATCTGAAAGAGCAAGAAAAGGGACAGGATCACAATCTGGTGTGGGCATGTGTGATGCGTCCTTCCCTGGCTCTTCCTGTCAGGTTCCTACCTGCTCGTGGTTACTGCCTGTCTCTAGGCACCACCAGGGACTCCACCAGTCCGGACCGCTCTCTCTTATGATTTCTCTCCCCGCTCTAGCACAGATCTCAACAGATCCCCCTGCTAGGCAACCACCAGTAACGTCCCAATACTAGTATTCCCAGAGACTCTGAATACTGGTATTGTTATTCTCTTCACCGCTGCCACCATTTGTTACAGTTCCCCTTCAGCCTTGGTCATTACCTTACCCTCCCTTCTGGTCTGTGAAACCCCAGCCAAGGATCAGGCCTTTGGTAAACCAAATTAAGTATTTATTACAGATAACAAAGCTAACAAGATTAACAAGATTTCTTCTTAAGGCACATAAGCATATGGTTTTACTCAATACTAATCCGAACTCCACCTCCCTCCTGGTAAACAACTCTCTAAACCCCACCAAGCAATCCACTCTTTCTCTTCTCCCCCCCCCGATTCGACTCTCACTCTTCCTTTTATACATTCAGCCATTTTAAACACTCAGCCAATCATCTCGCATTCTACTGCCCATTCACTCCCCCTCCTCTTTCGCTCCACTTACCATGTATCTTCTGAAACAACAACACTTACCATATATACATTAATATAGGAACATCACAGCATGCGCCTCCATCAATGGAGGAAAAGGCTCCAATATCAGCCACTGCAGTTCCCGCTCACGGGGAGAACATCTATGTACTTCTCTTCTGTTCAGACCAGATGGGGGGTGGGGGGGTCCATTCACGATGTCCAGTGAAATGGAGGTATATTTTAGGGGGTGTTCAGTGTAGGAGAGGCTGAGCCTGCGTATTGTTGATCTTGGAAGGGATCTTTACCGCGGCCTTGCATGGGAGCCATAGGAGGTACTGCTGGCCCCCGCCAGCCCCACATTGTCGGCCCCTGATCTGCGCTGACTGGCAGATGCTCTCTGGGGTTCCTGGCAGGGAGTCTTCCCTAGCCCTGCCCAGAATGAATCTGGGACCTTTTCCATGCAAATCAGGTGCTCTTCTACCAAGTTACGGCTCTTCCTGTAAAAAGCTGATTTGTCTCACATCCCCACAAAAATATGGGAAAATGACCTACTTACAGTAAGGTTACTCACCTGGTAAACAAGATCTGGGTTTCTTCCATGCTAGAGGAATTTTGCACTGCTTTTATGCCATTAGCATCATTTCATATTTTAGCACAACTCATCATCATCATCATTATTTATTGCCTAGCATTTTCTAAATCTTGTACATATACTAAAAGACAAAACAGCCCCCTACTCACACACAATCCAATAGTCATGACACAAAAGGAAAAATGAATGAGGAGGGGAAAGGAAACCAAGCACTGGAACAGCTGTTCCTTCACTGGCTGGTGGATGGGGCCGGGATGGTCTCCCCTTGCCATGGAGATCTCCCTGGGAAGCACAGGGAACAGCCTCCTAGTTGCCCTTGGGGCCCTGGCCAGTGGCAGGCGCTGAAGAGTGCTTCTTTGGGTTTTTTGTAGTCCGGTGGCAACACCGTACTAACACAAGGCCCTTCCCAATGGTGACAGTCCTTCTAATGAATGGCTATAACAAGGGAGTTTAGTTCCCTTAATTAGTGATTTTGCTGTATTCTTACTTTTTGTTGCCTTTATTCTTTTAACTTAATTTCAAAATAAAATTCTATAACAAGGAAAAAAGGATTGTAGCATAAAACAGTAAAACTAATCTAAAGTGTCTGAATGTACATGTGTATGTGTGCATGTGTGTGTGCCCTGTGTGTGATGTGATGCATATAAGAGTATAAACTGGCTACAAGACAATGTAAAGAGATAGGGTGTGAGTGTGTGTGTGAGAGAATTATTGTTAAGCAAATGTGAAGAAAAAGACTAAAGCTTGTCAACTAATCTATTTTACTCTTTCATAGAATCATAGATTCTTTGCAAGATACATGTATTATAACTGGCTTGCTTTTATTTCCCAGGAACCTTTTGCTGCTTAAGTCAATTACGTACATTGCGGGTCCTGGGGGAGCATGATAATTGTGTATTTTCCTTATGCTGCTTTTATCCATCAAAAGTGTATGGGATAGGGCTGGATATAAATCAAGATTTTATTTTATTTTTAAATAGTGGAGATGATAGAGACACGTCCGCGTTAGTCCTGAACGCTCCATTTATGGTTGCTGCATTCTGGCTGAGCTCATCTGCATCCCAGTAAGCTGAACATAGTCAACTGATTAATTCTGCACAGATGCATTAAAAATTGAGGCAGCAAGGATGGAAACGTCTTATACTTGTGGGAAATTGTGTGCTAGCATTCTTGTCACTGTGCATTGGCTTGGTCTGTTTACAGATTACCTGGCACAACATGGTTCCTCCTGTTGCCTACATCAGGCATAGGGACTCTGTGGCTTTCCAGATGTTGCTGGACTCCAACTCCCACCAGCCCCAGCCAGCATGGGCAATGGCCAGGAATTATGGGAGCAGCAGTCCAACAACATCTGGAAGCTCACAGGTTTTCCATCCCTGATCTGTATCCTCTGTTCGTGTGGTTAGAACGAGGGATCGATGGATCTGTCTGTTTCGGTTCTCTCACATTTTTTGAAACTTAAATTCAAATTTCAATAGCAATTTGCATTTTTTTTTAAAAAAAACCCTCATGAAAATCAGTCAGCATTTGAGCACAAATATCTTCTAATAAACACATTTCTGTCTGCAATTTTGCCTAATCTACACATTTTTGCTCATACGGAAAGCGAGATTGGACCCAAGATGAAGGAGGTGTGAAAATTGGAGGAAGAAACATCAATAATTTAAGATATGCAGACGATACCGTACTCTTAGCAGAAACCAGTAATGATTTGAAACAAATGCTGTTAAAGGTTCAGGAGGAAAGCACAAAAGCAGCACTACAGCTGAACGTCAAGACTCAAGTAATGACAACAGAAGATTTCTGTTACTTTAAACTTGACAATGAGGACATTGAACTTGTCAAGGATTATCAATACCTTGGCACAGTCCTTAACCAAAATGGAGACAATAGTCAAGAAATCAGAAGAAGGCTAGGACTGGGGAGGGCAGCTGTGAGATAACTAGAAAAAGTCCTCAAATGCAAAGATGTATCACTGAACACTAAAGACAGGGTATTCCCGATCTCTGTGTATGGATGTGAAAGTTGGACAGTGAAAAAAGCAGATAAGAGAAAAATAAACTCATTTGAACTGTGGTGTTGGAGGAGAGCTTTGCGGATACCATGGACTGCAAAAAAGACAAATAATTTGGTGTTAGAACAAATTAAACCAGATCTATCACTAGAAGCTAAAATGATGAAACTAAGGTTATCATACTTTGGACACATCATGAGAAGACCTGATTCACTAGAAAAGACAATAATGCTGGGAAAAACAGAAGGGAGTAGAAAAAGAGGAAGGCCAAACAAGGTCCTGGGCAAGGTCCTTGAACGAGTGGTTGCGGGCCAGCTCCAGACACTCTTGGATGAGACCGATTATCTGGATCCATTTCAGTTGGGTTTCAGGCCTGGTTTTGGCACAGAAACAGCCTTGGTCGCCCTGTATGATGACGTTTGTCAGGAGAGACACAGGGGGAGTGTGACTCTGTTGATTCTCCTTGATCTCTCAGCGGCTTTCGATACCATCTACCATGGTATCCTTCTGGGGAGACTGGCTGAGTTGGGAGTGGGAGGTACTGCATTGCAGTAGTTCCGCTCCTACTTGGCAGGTCGGCTCCAGAAGGTGGTGCTTGGGGAACATTGCTCGGCACCCTGGACTCTCCAGTATGGGGTTCTGCAGGGGTCAGTTCTGTCCCCCATGCTGTTCAACATCTACATGAAAACGTTGGGTGCGGTCATCCGGAGCTTTGGAGTGCGTTGCCATCAGTATGCTGATGACACACAGCTCTATTTCTCCTTTTCATTCTCTTCAGGTGAGGCTGTCAATGTGCTGAACCGGTGCCTGGCTGCGACAATGGACTGGATGAGGGCTAATAAACTGAGGCTCAATCCAGACAAGACTGAGATGCTGCTAGTGGGTGGTTCTTCCGACCAGATGGTAGATGTCCAACCTGTCCTGGATGGGGTTGCACTCCCCCTGAAGGAGCAGGTTCATAGCTTGGGGGTTCTCCTAGAATAATCTCTGTCACTTGAGGCTCAGGTAGCCTCAGTGGCACGGAGTGCCTTCTACCAACTTTGGTTGGTGTCCCAACTATGTCCCTATCTGGACAGGGATAACCTGGCTTCA
Organism: Rhineura floridana; assembly: GCF_030035675.1. NCBI lineage: Eukaryota > Metazoa > Chordata > Lepidosauria > Squamata > Rhineuridae > Rhineura > Rhineura floridana. Next base: position 33,316,953 of record NC_084493.1, read on the forward strand.
GTTGTCCATGCTCTGGTAACCTCTAAATTAGATTACTGCAATGCACTCTACATGGGGCTGCCTTTGAAGATGGTTCAGAAACTGCAGCTTGTGCAAAATGCAGCGGCCAGATTGGTAACAGGGACCAGACGGTCCAAACATATAAAGCCAATTCTGGCCCACTTGCACTGGCTGCCTGTATGTTTCCGAGCTCGATTCAAGGTGCTGGTTTTAACCTATAATGCCTTACACGGCTTGGGAGCACAATACCTGATAGAATGCCTCTCCCGACACAAACCCACCCGTACACTATGTTCAAGATCAAAGGCCCTCCTCCGGGTGCCTACTCCAAGGGAAGCTCGGTGTATGGCAACAAGGGAGAGGGCCTTCTCAGTGGTGGCCCCCAAATTATGGAATGATTGCTTTGACGAGGTGCGCCTGATGCCAACACTGTTATCTTTTTGGCGCCAGGTCAAGACTTTCCTCTTCTCCCAGGCATTTTAGCATGTGTCTTATATTATTTTAAATTTTTAAATTGTGTTTTAAATTGTTTTTTAAAAGATGTATTTTTAAATTGTATATGTTTTTAGTTACTGTAAACTGCCCAGAGAGCTTCGGCTATGGGGCGGTATACAAGTTAAATAAATAAATAAACAAGAGACGGATTGATTCCATAAAGGAAGCCACAGACCTGAACAGGGTGGTTTATGACAGATGCTCTTGGAGGTCACTGATTCATAGGTCGCCATAAGTCGTAATCAACTTGGAGGCACATAACAACAAAAGACATTTTTGCAAAACAGTTTCCCCCAATATAATGCATTTTTATATGTTTTCACTAATATGTGCATTTTTATGTGCACTTTACTCTCACATACACACACACACACACACACACACACACACACACACACACACACACACACACACACACACACACTGGCTGCATTGCAAAATTCAGAGAAAACTATCTGTTGGGTATGGATGGCCTTATAGGCCCACTCCAAATCTATGATTCTATGATGGCTGTGTTTTGGTTCTTATATTGTTTCAGAGAATGCAAATTTGGTAGGTTCCCCTTTCAGTGCAAACTAAACTGAATTTCTCCACCGTCCCTAGTTAAGACAGATCATGTGAGATGTCTGAGACTAGACACTCACACCCAATGGCTTTGGGCGTTGGTAGCATGGCACATAATCCCAGGATCAGCTCTGACCACATGGACAGAGACTTCATTGTGCCTTCTTCCCATCAGAGGCTCCTAGGATACTGTGGAACTTGGAATGAGAGTAAAGTATGCATAAGAAGGAATTGCTTGATTTTCCCTCATATGATCCTTTCCCAGTTGGGAAGGGAAGGCAATGAGTGACAAGGAAATAGGGATGTTGGAGAATTTCTATGAAAGTGGAAATGGAAGCAGAAATTACCAATATTAGCTTGTTCGTCCCATGTCTGGAACTGAAATCAATCCAGTGAATACAATCAGTATTCACTGTTATTGCTTTCAGTCCACAAATGTAATTGATTACTTCGACTCATTTGCATTGTATTTCCTTTGCATTGAAATGTATGGGGTGGAATAACGCCATGGTAATGTAATTTGCATAAATTACCAATTTATGAAATACATCCATACGTAATACATGTAATTTCACCACAATGAGATGAATAATGTCAGTTTTGGCAGAAGACGAACTGCAGTGGAATGGAATCAACGTGGCATGTGATGAACACAGGGCGGATTTCACCACAAGGGAGACACTTGGAAAAGTAAGTGTGGAATAGACCTTGAATTGGGATTTACAACTGTCTTGGACTTTTAAGGACAATCCAGAAAATCACAATTGTATCTTTTTTTTTTAAAGCTGCAAATATATGTAGTTCAAGACAAGGAGTTGTCCTATGTGTTTTAGAGGTAAAAGGAACAGTAATGATTAGTCAAAATCTTCACAGAGACAAGGTGAGATGGATCCCTGCAGATTAACGGCCTGTATCCTCTTCCCTTGGGCACAGCTAGGCCAAAATTACATGCTACAAAGTCAGTTGCGAAAATCCTAATTTTGCAATCCACAGAAAGTGAATTGCAGTCTGCCATAGCTTTGTTTAACATAGGCTGGATTGTCCCCCTACAGAGGGAGCAGGGGAGGAACCAGGGGCCCAGCAGCTGAATGTGGCCTGCCAGGCCTCTCTATCCGGCCCTCGGGACCCTTCCCAGCCCCTCTCCATAGGCCTGCTTCATGCCCTCCTTCAAGGGCATGGAATGTGCCCGTGAATTCTGATAATGCTGCTTTCTTGCCTGAACGGAGGATAGAGAAAGGTCTGTGAGTGCGTGTAGAAACTAGTCACCTGTCCATAGGTAAAATGAACAAGTATTGTTCCGCCCACTTTTGCCTGTGATTATGCACACCACTGACATATGGCCCTTTGAAGGCTGCCCAGAAGGGGGTATGGCTCTCTAGTTGGAAAAAAAGCCCCACTCCTGCACTAAAGGCTCAGATGGCCATTTTGTGATGTTGTGGGGTGGGACTGAATTGTTGGTCTTGCATTGTACCATACTCCTCTGTAATAAAATGTCCTGAGCTGCATGAAGACTAGGCTTGAATACCAGGTTCTGTCAGAGATTGCCTGGGCCCATATCAACCTGCCCTGCCTTGAAGACTGGCTACAAAAGCCTTGCTCTCTGTTCTGTTGGATCAAGAGACAAGGCCTTCTCAGTGGTGGCCCTACTATAATGGAAATCTCTTCTGGTGGAGGCGTGTGAGGGCCCCACTCTGTGTTTCGCCAACAGATGAAAACATTGGGTTGTATCCAACTAAGTTTTACTCAGATCTGTTGAAATTAATGAACCAATGTTAATCACATCTATTAATTCAATGAGTCTATTCTGAGTAGGGCTAATATTGCCTTTGGATGCAACCCGTTTCTTGTTACGCTAACTTTCAAGAAGTGACTGGTGGTTTTACTGGAGATTGCTGCTTTTATTTTTTGGGCTTATTGGTATTCTTTCTTTGAAAATGTAATTTCAGTGGGTGGCTTTATGATAGTTTGCATTCTATTATCAGCCGCTTTAATTATTTTTAATAGAAAAGCAGGCTATAGATATCCAAACAGGAATACATGATGAGCCTTGAAAGCAGCTTCCCCAACATCGATAAGCTGGTGCCAAGAACTTTGAACCATCCACTCTTGCCTTCTACTGCTACTGGATTAGGAACCCCTGATCCATCTCGCTCAGTACTGTTTGCACTGACGGGCAGCAGCTTTTCAGGGTTTCAGACAGGAATCATTCCCACCTCTGCCTGGAGATGCCAGGGACTGAATCTGGGACCTTCTGCATGCCAGGAAGATGTTCCCCACGGAGCTACAGCCTTTTCCTTTTGTAGGAAGCTGCCTTATACCGAGTCAGACCATTGGCCCATCAAACTCAGTACAGCGTACACTGACTGTCAGCAGTTCTCCAGGGTTTCAAGCAAGGTTCTATCCCAGCCCTACCAGGAAATGCTAGGGATTGAATCAGGGGCCTTCTGGATGCAAAGCAGATGCTCCGCCACTGAGCTATGGCCCTTATCACTAAACCTCATTGGTTCCCTTTTAAAATAAATAGCTTCTAAATAAATAAACATGCTTCTGAGAAGACTCTTTTCAATAGGAAACACTCTCCCCTTTGATGCTGATTGTCTCCTAGGGATGTCTGTTGTGGAAGAAGGCAGTAACAAGGTTCTTATTCTCAATCCAGCAGCAAAAAGGGGGGCAGTGTTGGCGGCTGTGACTACCATGAAAGGACTCTGTTTTTCTGAAGTTGCCACTATAATGCTGAGTTAGTCAAACTTCTGAATGATGAGAGCAGTTGGACAATGGTACCAATTACCCGGGTGAGGAAACTCTCCTCATTGGACATCTTCACGCAGAGGCTGGGCAGCCATCGGCAGAGGATGCTCGAACTGGATTTCCTGCATTGAGTGCTTGGAATGGATCAGGCATAGGTGATGTGGCACCTTCCCCATCTTGTTGGGCTGCAAATTGCATTAGCCCCAGTTAATATGGCCCATTGTCAAGGATGATGGGGCATCTGGAGGGCATCACGTTGGTGACCCTTGAACTAGATGCTCTACGTGACCCTCTCTGACTCTGTCGCTATGATTCCTGCTCTTACATTGCTTTTTGCATCATAACAAAGGAAGCTTGTGCATACAAAACCTGCTCTGTTATTTCCATAGACATCTCCACCTTTCTACCCCCTCCCCCACAAAAAAGTGATACTGCATCTTCAGGATGTGAATTCACTTCTGCAGATATCTTTTTGCAAGCACTGGGTTTTTCCTAGCCCTTGGCAGGGCTGATGGGAGTTGTAGTCCAAAACATCCCCCAAACTAGTCAAATGCGGACTACATGGAAATACTGTCAGGTGGATTCACAACTGGTTGGAAAACCGTACTCAAAGAGTGGTCGTCGGTGGCTCTGCTTCGGACTGGAAGGAGGTCTCGAGTGGAATGCCACAGGGTTCTGTCCTGGGGCTGATACTCTTCAACATTTTTATCAATGACTTAGATGATGGGGTGGAGGGAAGCCTTATGAAGTTTGCGGATGATACGAAACTGGGAGGGATAGCTAACACAATGGAAGACAGGAATAAAATCCAAAGGGACCTGGATAGACTAGAAAATTGGGCTGAAATTAATAAAATGACGTTCAATAAAGACAAATGCAGGATTCTGCATTTAGGCCACAAAAACAAAATGCACGGGTACAGGATGGGAAATACCCGGCTTAGCAGTAGTGCGTGTGAGAAGGACCTTGGAATTGTAGTGGATCGTAAGTTGAACATGACCCAGCAGTGTGATGCTGTGCCAAAAAAGGCAAACACAGTTTTCGGCTGCATAAACAGAACTATAGTTTCCAGGTCGAGGGAAGTAATAGTCCCACTATATTCTGCATTGGTCAGGCCTCATCTGGAATACTGCGTTCAGTTCTGGGCGCCTCATTTTAAGGAAGATATAGACAAGTTAGAGCGGGTTCAGAAGAGGGCGACGAGGATGATAACCGGTATGGAGAACAAGTCTTATGAGGAAAGGTTGAAGGAACTTGGCATGTTCAGTCTGGTGAAGAGAAGGCTGAGGGGTGACATGATTGCACTCTTTAAGTACCTGAAGGGCTGTCACATAGAGGAGGGTACAGATTTGTTCTCTGCTGCCCCAGAGGGTAGGACTAGGTCTAATGGTTTTAAGTTGCAGGAGCGTAGATTCAGATTGGACATTAGAAGGAACTTCTTGACAGTAAGGGCAGTTCGGCAATGGAACCGACTGCCTAGGGAGGTGGTGGGATCCCCTTTGCTGGATGCCTTCAAGCAGAGGCTGGACAGCTGTCTGCGGGAGATGCTCTAGCTGTGGATTTCCTGCTGTGAGCAAGGGGTTGGACTCGATGGCCTACAAGGCCCCTTCCAACTCTATGATTCTATGATTCGGAGGGTACCAGGTTAGGGAAGGCTGCCACGTTGTATTTGGATGGCATGCTGCTTTGGCAGAGTTTTACCCCTTCATGGCAGTGTATAAAATGTTCATTCCTTCTTCACCTCTTTTGAGGCTGGTGCACTGTTATTTCTCAAAAGACTGAACTGGTTACCAACCCCTTCATTCTGTGCAAAGGTTCACAGCTCCCCACTTGTTCTCCTTTGGGAGGAAGCAATAGATCTGCAAGAACTCTTGGGAAATCTGTTGCTGGCTATAGACTCTGAATAAATTATCTGAATAAATGACTAAGTACTGGTATGGGAGAGACCACTGCTCAGTGGTAGAACACTTGCTTTGCGTGCAGAAGAAGATCCCAGGTTCAGTTCCCAGCATCTCCAATAAGGATATGTTAGTAACAGAGAGGGAAAAGTTTCTGCCTGAGACCCCTGGAAAGTTGCTGCTATCCAGAGTTGCCAAATAGTGGCCTAGATGGGTTGATATACAGAATCTCTCTGAGGTAATATCCTGTGTTTCCTATCCAGTGGTTCAAATATGGATTTATTTATTTTTGCTTTGGCAATCAGAAGCCACAGATATTTGGCAATCAAATGCCACAGTTGGGTATGCTTTAAACTGGATTCCTGCATTGAGCAAGGGGTTGGACTTGATGGCCTTATAGGCCCCTTCCAACTCTACTATTCTATGATTCTATGATATTTGTTCCATTCATACAATGTTATTGTGTATACGATCCTCTGATTTAGGCTGCAGTCCTCACCATGTCTACTGAGAAGTAAGTCCGATTGAATTCACTTGGAGCTTACTCCTAGACAAGTGAGGTTATGATTGCAGCCTTAATTTGCAAATTTAACAGTGGAAGGGGAAAATGAATGAAATGAAACAAAATTCAAGGTACAAAAATAAAAAATAAAGAAAAAGTAATATTATATGAATACTAATCATAACAACAATAAACCATTGCTGATAAAATAACAGTCTGTACATGCATCTTGAGTTAAGCATACAAGTTAATATAAGCCCTCCAGATGTCCAAATAGGTATCCACTCAAAATCCACATCTATATGAAACTTGTTCCAAATGGATTGTCTCACCCCTTTGCGTGGGCAGCCATCCACGGTGCTAAACTGTTAACCGAAAAGCCTTGAAGCCAAAAAACCCCCTCCACGCTTCTACCAGAACACGGATGGGAACCCTTTTCTCTCTTTGGGTGAGAAAGGAGGAGGCTGTGTGAGAGACATTAGCTTTTATCCTTGATATCACCATATGGATTCAGAGATTTCAGCCAGAATAATCCTTTCTAGCTGCCATTGGGAAGCTTGTTCTGAGAAATAGCTCTTCCCAGTATGATGTTATGGAAAGTATATTTGTGATGAAGTTTGGATTCTCCTCCCTCCTCTCCCCCAGCTGGGTATAAATTAGTGCTCATATGGAAATCCCTTCTTGAAGCTTAGGACTTCCCTGTGTCAGCCAAGGATGTTCTCCAGATGCTGTTGAACTCCAGCACCCAGCAGCCCCAGCCAGCATGGCCAATGGTCAGGGATGATGAGAGTTGTAGTCCAACAACACCGGTTCCCCTTCACTGATGTAGACTCTTTCTCCAGAGGCTAAAGTGAGCTTTCCTCTCAAAACAAATCGTAGCTTTGGGAAAGAGTGAGTTTCATCAGGACCACAGCTGGGAAGAAAGGGTTAAACTCCCTCTTCCTGCCTGCCGCTTTCCCAGTAATGGTAATCCCTACCACCACCCTGGCCAGTGGAAACTGTTAGCATTTTTTAACATGTACACATTAAATTCAGACACAATGTCAAATCAGTTTAGTCCTTAATTAGATCATGCCTTCTCTCTCCATTTTACATAACCACCACATATTATTGTTGTTGTTGTTATTATTATTATTATTTCACATCTTCCTATATACACAAAAATGTAAAAAGTCATCACGGTGCAGTTTGCTTGTGGGTTACAGCGTGATGAGAAGAGATGAGAGTGGACGAGGCAAGGAGCAAGCAAGCGAGTGAGACAGGTGTGTGGTGAGTGAGGGAGACAGGCAAGCAGGGGACCGACTGATCGGCCAGTGTAAGAGCCATGAGGCAGGCCGGCATCAGGCGAGTGAAGCAGTGGTGGTGGCTGCATGGCAATGCCTGGTGGCACTGGGAGGGGGGGTTGGTGGTACCTGGGTCTGCCATTCCTGGGATTAGGTGGTGGGGTTGGCACACAAAGCATGCAGGGGCCGTACCCACCAGTGCTTATACTCGGTTTATACCAAGACAGCTTTTAAGCTGTTTACAGAAATAACAAATACCATTCACATTTCAACAGAAATCGTTAAGTGGTTACATATCTCACCACCACCACACACAGACAAAAATCAATTAAAAAATGCAGTACGAATTCCACATTTAATACTAAAAAAATACAGTTGTTGCTGTTGCTGCTGCTGCTGCTAAATGTAAATGTACTGCCTTCAATTTGATTCCGACTTATGGCGACCCTATGAATAGGGTTTTCATAAGGCTGAGAGCAGAGCTTGGAAGATGACTTTTAAAAAGTAATGAATTACAGTTACAATTTCATGGCCCCCAAAAGTAGTAATCACCGTTACAATTGCTCTGAAAGTAACTGATTACTTTACTTTTTCTCAGGAGTAATCACTACAATTACATTTCAATTACTTTAAAAAAACACCTACAAGGTGCTGGCCTTGGCTGCTGCACATCTAAGTAGCCTAACACAACATTAAAAATAAACACACACACACGGAGGTAGTAGAATAATTATTTTTATCCATAAGATAACAAAGGTGGTCTCTTCGCTGGTAAGGGAGGTGGAGAGGGAGGCAGAGGCCACTACTCAGATCTTTGCATGTCAAACCAAGTGCAACCCCCCCCACTCAGCCAGCAAGCATTATCTCTCTCACTTAACCGCCTCCTGAACCCTGCCCTGCCACCAACTAAGGGACACTCACCCAAGCAAACATTTTCCCCTGAGATGCAAAAAAGTTAAAATACTGCAAATGCAGCCCAGTAGCCAGGGAGGGTGGTGGAGGCCACTTTGCGTGCCAAGTGCAAACACAGTATTCACACACACACGTTGTCATCTTTCACCTCCACAGTTCTTTATCTCCATTCTGCTGCTGCCTCCTTCTCCTCTCTTATCCATGTTCTTGCCCTCCAACTCCTTTCTCCCACCACCCCATTCTTTACCACCACCATCCATTTTTTAAACAATTGTTTTCTCCACTCCACCCCGACTTGCTCTCCACCTCCTCCCTCGTCGCCTCCTACCCACCCACAGAGCATGAAGGAAGAGCGATGCTGCACAGAAGCCCAGTTTGAGGCACATGATTTCATCCACAAATCAGAGGAGCAGAAGACTTCCCCTGCTTCCCCCCCCAAGTAATGCCCAAAAGGAATGCTGGAAACATTACAATTACTCCACAAAAGTAATAAAATTACTCCTAGTTCTATTACAATCAAAATGTAAAGAAATTACCCACTCGTTCCTCAAAAAAGTAAGGAATTACAAGTAATTTGTTACTTGTAACTAATTACTTCCAAGCTCTGGCTGAGAGGCAATGACTGGCCTAAGGTCACCCAGTGAGCTTCATGGCTATGTGGGGATTCAAACCCTGGTCCCCTAGGTCGTAGTCCAACACCTTAACCACTACACCACACTGGCTCTCGCTACTACTACTACTACTAGTACTACTACTACTTATTATTATTATTATTATTATTATACATTTTAAGTAACATAATTAAGCAACAATATACATCTCAAAGTAGGGATGTGCTCAAATTTCACAAAATTCAAATTTGACACCGGATTTCCTAATTTTTTTGCTTTTTTTGTCCTTGCTGATTGGTTTTTCTTCTAGTGGTTTTCTGCAGCTGAAATGGATTTTTTTTTTAAAAAACCCTCAGAATATTAATATTAATATTGATATTTCCCTTAAACTATCAAAACTGATATTTTGAGGGAAATATCAATTTCTTCAAAAATCTCTGAAAAAAATGATATTTTTAAAAATGTCAATATTGATATTGATGTTTGCAGGAAAAAACACAAATTATTATTTATCACAAATAGCGAACATTGATCCTAAACAAAGTGGTACCAGAAGGAAGTTCAGAGTGAAAATCAAAGCAGCACCAACATGGGGATCCCATCCCTATCTGAAAGCAATATATCTAAGTACATAAGGAAAATAAATAAGAACCACAAAAACAAATCATATACAAAACATCAAAACAGAGTTTCAAAATGCAACCAAACTTTTTAGACAGGCCTTTTAACATGATTTCCCCCACACACACACTTCCAACCAATGCAGTGTTTGCTGATGCTTTCATTATTTTTTTTAAATTATGTTTTATTGGTTTTTAATTTTATCATGCTTGGGAAGTTGTAAGCCACCGTGATGTACTTTTATGAAAACTGGGGCTTATAAATACTTAAAGAAACAAACATAATTGATACAACCTCTTATATAGCGCTGGGAAAATTTTGTGATTCACAGATATATATTTTTTCCTGGAAGCTGCGCGGCGTGCTTGTCTCAAGATGTCAGGTTTTTCTATTTTTATTTTAAGGGTGTCACTTCACTGAAAGAAATCTTTAAGTTAGCTAATCAGGTGAGTTTTAACTGATGCATGTTTTCTTTGATTTTAGATGCCCATGTTGTTGCAACAGTTTAAGAACAATTGGCAGAGGTGGTATTTTATTTAATAAAATAATTGTTGTTGTTGTTTTAAAAAAATATCCCGGTTGCATGATTTGGAGAAAAGAAGCTCTTTCTCAGCCTTTTCACTACAAATTGGTAGGGTTCTGCCACATGTGTATGCATAGCACACCAATGTCAGAAAGGTGATGTTTTCACTTGCTCTCCAGAAGACTAGCCATATAAAGGTTCAGGGCAAACCGAAGAACATACTTCTTCACACATGTCTGGGCTAAACCTCATGGAATCAGATGTAGGACTACCAAATTGGTTTTTGCTGCAGGCTTTAATGCAGCAGGTACCACATGAGTGATACATAGATCAGACTACAGTTCTCTACTAGGCATGGCTACTCACGTAAAGACATTGTTGCAATGTTTGACACCCCCCCAAAGACCCCTTTATGTAGGGTTAGGGTGGGCTTGATTTGCTTGTGTCTGTGCAGATGCTGGCACATCCTTGGCAATGGAGATGGAGACGCCTCGGCCAGTCCACTCCTGGGCTGTACCTCTGATCACTCCTGCTCTGAGGGTATGTCATCCACAGGAGGCAGAACCGGGGTTGGATGAGGCGGAGTAAAGGGACAGATTACTAGAGACTCTCCCACATCCTTGGTAACCAGCATCTTTGGAGAGGGGCTGTCAGTCCCACCCCCAATCTTGCTGGCTGCCTGATTTGACCCGCTGGGCCCCTCCCCTGGATCCCAGTCCTCCTCTTCTTCAGACCAGTTCTACCAAGAATTCTCCACGTGGCTCATGGAACACAGTGCATAGTTAAATTATGACATTTGGTCCCACAAGATGTATTGTGCCCTAGGCTCCTACTGGGACGAAGGGCGGGATATAGATCTAATGAATGACTGAATGAATGTTGGTGGCCACCAGTCTGGAAGACTTTAAAAGGGGTTAGACAAATGCATGGAGAATAAGGCTATCAGTGATTGTTAGCTATGATGTTCTACTTCCTCTGCAGGAGGAAATTTGCCTCTGAATAACAGTGGCTGGGAATCAAAAATGGGGAGAGAGCGTGTTGTGCTCAGGTCCTACTTTCAGGCTTCCCGTAATGGGCATCTGGCTGGCACTTGGAGTGTACTGGACAATGGGCTTTTGGTCAGATCCAGCAGGACTTTTATGTTCTTAGTAATATTCATAGGTATCTTAATTTAACACCAAACATTAGAAATTGCAAAAATGTTTTAAAAACGTCATCCATTCCACATTTCCTTAAATTGTTTCATTGACCACCTAACCAAATAAGTACTACACCACTACTCGAATAGCAAAATCCCTTACATACATATGGAAGGGAAAACATCTCTACAATCTACATATCTTTTAGTAATCCAGAACTCTCTTGTCTCTTTTTCGCCTGTGGATCCACTCACTTGCCAGCATTTGGCCCTCTTAACCCTGAAGAAATGTGGCTCTCAACAGAGAAAAGATTGCCAACCCCTGGTCTGGACAGGCTGAAGAATCTTGGACACAAGCACAAATTTTCCCGCTGTAATTCTCAGGGCCAGCAAGATGGATATTGTTGGAGAACATCTGCTTTTTTTTCTTTTTTATGGGATGAATTGTAAGGGATGAGAGGCATGGCTCCCTGCTGTGTTCATCCTCCCACACCAATACCATTATTTTCTATTTCTCTGCCTGCACCATTAGAAAGAGGCCTTAATGAAGCAAACGGCTCTCATGATTTATGGAAATGTCACATAATAGTTCCATCTGCCTGGAGCTTCCTCTTGACATTCCAAAGCCGCAATGTGATAATGTAACTAAATGGAGAACCGTCATCATCGAGCCCCCTTTCCTGCCACCCCCCCTTTTGCAATCTTAATGCTTACAAAAGCTATACATTATTTAGTGTACCAAGAACAGGACAAACCAGATCGTGAGCACAGCTATTTTGTGAAAGAGAAACTAGTTTCATATGAGCAGCTTCTGAAACTGACGGTGATTGGATCTCCCTCCTTTTTCTTTTGGTATCCAAAGGCAATTATTTTAATTTGGTGTGCTGTATTTAATTGTCAGCGAAATGAGCGCATTGATTGTTTTGCTTCTCTTCACATTCAGTTATTGCTTATGACTAAGAAGACCCTGGAGACATTACTTCTGCACAAATGTTGCAAGAGGAACCGACATGTGTTGCATCCCGCAGACAAGATTATCACAGTGTTTCTGCATTAGGAGTCCCATGTATCTGCGCATGACAGCAAAGATTCTTCCTGTGCGGCCACATCTCAATGGCAGCTTTCTGGGGGGAAAAAGATGGTTCTTTCTGACAATAGTGTCACACACATATACCCAGAAAACATTGATGTTAAATATCCAACAGCAGTGATAACCATCACGGGGCCTGCCAGATGTTGTTGGGCTACAAACCCCATAATCACTGACCATTGGCCATGCAAGCAGGGGCTGATGGGAACTGGAGTCCATCTGACAGATATTACATTGGGGAAGAAATTCCATTCCATTTCAGTGAGAAGATACCTAATTTACACTTCTTCAACCAACACATGAACTGAAATTCAGCTGTATTTTGAAATCTTCACATCGTCACCATCTTATTTGTGTGCCGCTTTCCCACAAAACAACTGTGCTCAAAGTGGCTTACAACAAAGAGAGAACAGCAACACATCTCAAAATCACCAATTGCAAGAACAATTTCATAACAAGAATAAATAACGCAGCAACATAACAGCAAATATAACAGGAAACAAACAAACAAAAAGCTTTTCAACACTATAAATGTAGCATTTCATCTCCTGGCAGGCAACATTACATTTCCTGGCAACTGCAAAAATCAGGAGGAAGTTTTATAGTTTCACTTTGGTCCTAAAAGCTGCCCTCCCAGGATGGCACTCTAAGTCCCTCTCCTGCAGCAGCTTCTTGCAAATCTTCCAAAGGTGGGGTGGTGGTGGGATAGCTGGAAACACCCCTCCCATGCCGTTACTCTTCAGATGTTGCAGTGCTGCAGCTCTACAGTGAAACAATGTGTACAAAATGAGTCTGTTAGGGAAATGTATGCATACAAATCCATATGTGAAAAAAAGATACAAAATGCATTATATTAGGGAAAATTGCTTGCAAAAATATGTATGTTAGTCAAAACTGCATACAAACTTAGATATAAGGAGAAATGTTGCACTAATGCTCCTGAAGTTTCATTAGGCTTTAAAAAATCACAAATTGTTGCCACTGAATTTAAGATAGAAAAACTGAGATACAGAGAAAAACTGAAATGGATAGTCATCCATCCCTAAGTGGTATCCCCCCAAAATGAATGTGTCCAAGATCAGTGAAACAGGGAATAATGCCTGCCTTGAAATATTTTGCCCAAAGTGTGGGTGCCAGTGTGCACAACAATTTTTTAAAAATTGCACAACAATTAAAAAAAATCAAAACAACATCGTGAAATCTCAGAAATAATAATAAACCAAATAGTATTCAACCAGCTAAGACAACGCAATACATTTAAAAATCTTTGGTGGGGAAAAAAAGGTCTTAAGCTGGCATCAGAAAGAATGCAGTGTCAACACCATTATTCCTTCCTCAGGTCTGATGACAGGTTCATGCAGATGCCTAATAAAAAAGTGAGTGAATAAAGATCAACAATTCTACAGTATTTATTTATTTATTATTTAGACAATTTATATACCGCTTATATTTAAATACAACTCTATGCAGTGTACCACATAAATTAAAACATCTTAAACTGCAAATAAAACACACACTACACATTCTATAAAATACCATTAATAACTGAACAGATTGTCCTCTTTAGTATCAACACTGCATATAAAAATGAACTACAAAAAATAAAGAAAAAAATCACAGCAAACCTAGTAAACTGAACAAACTATGCCCTAGGCTTCAAGAAAAAAATAATAAAAATCAAGCTAAAAAATATCAACTTTATTTTTAAACATGGTAGATTAGACAAAAGAAAATCAACTCACTTCTTAAAAACAAAAAAAAATTAAAAAGTAGTCTTCACCTCATGTACACCTCATGCAGAAGTGCCCAAAGTTACATGGACAGGCGGGTGCCAAAAGCTGATCTGTTGGCCTGTTCTGACATGTTGTCCGGAATGAGGGAAGGGCACAGCCCTCCAGGGTTTTAAAAATTTATTTATTTATTTATTTTATTTATTAAATTTATATACCGCCCGACTAGCAATAGCTCTCTGGGCGGTGAACATAAAACAGCATAAAAATACAATAAATAACAAAACAATACTAAAATACAAGCAACAATCCAACACAATAAACATTTTTAAAATTAAATCAGTGTAACTTAAAATGCTTCAGAGAATAGGAAGGTTTTGACCTGGCGCCGGAAGGAGAGCAGAGTCGGCGCCAGGCGTACTTCCTCAGGGAGACTGTTCCATAGTTCGGGGGCCACCACTGAGAAGGCCCTAGATCTTGTCATCACCCTCCGGGCCTCCCTGTGAGTTGGAACCCGGAGGAGGGCCTTCGTAGCAGAACGTAGTGCACGGGCCGGTTCATATCGGAAGAGGCGTTCCGCAAGGTATCGTGGTCCCGCACCGTATAAGGCTTTATAGGTTAATACCAACACTTTGAATCTAGCCCAGAAACATATTGGCAACCAGTGCAAGCTGGCCAGAACAGGTGTTATATGCTCGGACCACTTGGTCCTTGTCAGCAATCTGGCCGCCGCATTTTGCACTAGTTGTAGCTTCTGAACTGTCTTCAAAGGTAGCCCTACGTAAAGCGCATTACAGTAATCCAAACGTGAGGTTACCAGAGCATGTACCACTGATGTATCTATCTACCTGCCAAGAACTTCAGAAGACCCTGCCTGGTCAGATCAGGCCAAAGGGGGCCATCTAGTCCAACAACCTGCTCTTACAGTGGCCAGACAGATGCTCATTATGATAAGCCTACAAACAGGTCCTGAATGCAAAACCGTTCTCCCTGCTTGGGATTCTCTGCTGTTCAGAGGCATGCTGTCTCTGACAGCGGGGGGAGAACATGGCCATAATGGCTAGTAGCCACTGATCACCTTATTGTCCCGTTCAGAGTGGGATCCACGAGGCTGAGACGCAATTAATTCTTGTTTTATTAGAGTAATGGATACATCAAAGGCAGTATGTTTCATAGAGAGCACTAAACTAACTCACTAGAATTCCCTAGCTGCACTCTAGACATGCTCTGTAACGTATAAAGGAAGTTGACTCAGCAGCTCCTCCCATGGAGCTGCAGGTTTAAGTAGGGAAAGTCGTTGATCTTAATCTCTGACTCCTTCTCAAGTCCTGCCTCTGACCCGTCCGTTTCTTGCGACGACGAACGCGGGGTGACGGGGGCGGGCGTCCAATGGCTCATCTGAAAGGGCCTCGGCAACAGGCTCGATGTCAGAGGGAGGTTGCTCTCCTGGTGCCTCCCGAGAACCACTAGGCAGAGGGGGAGGGAGCGTGCCCTCCGGAGCAACTTCCAACGGCTTTTCATCTTGGTCTGGGGGTGGGGCACGCCCTTCTTCAGAGAGAGCGCCATCCATGGGAACTGACCCTGGCTCCAACTCACTCCCACATCCCCTATCCTGCGGAGACTCAACAACTCCTGGATCTACCGCTCCTTCTGACAGCTGGTGACCCTGAAACTCATGCCTTCCCCCTTCCTGGCCCCCGCGGAGGAGCTGAGGCCCAACACTTATGCACTTGTCTGTGCAGCAGCCTCAGCAGTGCAGTGGCACTAGCATCTGGATCTAATGGCCTTTCAATTTGTACATCAGCAGCCCCTGACATTTTCCTTCAATGTGGAAGTATAAAAGGTAATGGAGTTGAAAGGCACGATTTCCTCACCCTCCTCCCCAACCCCTTACAGGAGCAGCATATCAATTAGCAGTAAAAGGAAAAGCAAGGAACAGGCTGGCCAAGGACTGTGAAACGAAGCTGATAAACTTGGATGGCCTTGGAAGCAGTTTGCAATGGCAGCATCTGGAGCATACGCAAGGGACACAGCGGCCAGGCAGTGCCACACAAACTAAGGTATAGGTATTATCTTTGATCAGTTGGCCTGTGCTGCAAAAGGAAGGACTTAATTGGGGGACAGAAGGGGGTGGAGAGAGAGAGGGAGAGACTGAGGTTGGAGGAGAGTTAACAAAAGAGCTTGGGGCCAGGCAGGATTACAGCACACTCACTCAAAATATTTGAACTTGGTGTAGGCTTATTGCATTTATGCATTGCTTCCCACAACAAAAAGTCTCAAAGTGATTTACAAAAAGAGTGAAATACAATAATTAAAATGCATAAAGATATGAATATCATGGTTGGAATGAAAACACCCAATCACTGGAAAATGCCCAGGAAAGTAAAAATGTCTTTGCCTGGCACTGAAGCAGTGACAAATTTGGCACCAGGCAGGTCTCTCTGCCCCCTTTAGGATGCACACCTTAACGTGGTGAGGGGGTTTGAGAGTGTTGAAGAAGCTGAGAGCAATGCCGTCAGGAGTCTAGACCAAAAGGCTAGACTCCTAGCAGGGGCACCCATGGCGGAATGGTCAAAGCTGAGACACCAGACTAAGATGCATCCAAACTCAGAGGAAGGCAATGGTAAACCACCTCTGAATATCTCTTACCACGAAAACCCTATGAACAGAGTATCCAAAATGCAACACGAGATAATGCTGGAAGATGAGACCCCCAGGTCAGATGGCACTCACCGAGCTACTGGGGAAGAACAAAGGACATGTACGAGTAGCGCTGTGACTAATGACGCAGCTGGGTCAAAGCCGAAAGGAAGCCCAGAGGCTGATGTGCACAGATGTGAAAGGAGAGTCCGGAGTTGTATGACACACACAATAGGAACATGGAATGTGAGAAGCATGAACCAGGGAAAGTTAGAAATTGTCAAGCAAGAAATGGCACGTATCAACATTACAATACTTGGCATGAGTGAATTAAAATGGACTGGAATGGGACATTTTCAATCAGGCAACTACAAAATATTTTATGCAGGAAATGAGAAATCAAGAAGAAACGGGGTTGCTTTAATTGTTAAAAACAATTAAAAGACTGAGTTACAGGATAAAATGCGGAGCTCTAGAAACGAGCGTCTGACTCAGTCGCCATCTTCCTTCCTTCAGTGATGATTTCCTAAATGCAATACCATACCAACCAGAAAATGTTTCCTGTGAGTAATGCAGAAAACTCAGCATCCCACAACCAGTCAGGATTCCTAACCAAATACTAAAACTAAAAAAATCCTGGCAGCCAGTTAGCCATGGTCACAGAAATCCACATGTAGCACAATCTGACCCAGAGGCTGCAGTTAGTGCAGAATGCTTTGGCACAATTGCTGACAATAGTGAGACCCTATCAGCATATAATACCTCTGCTCTGAAATCTGCACTGGTTGCTGATTTGCTACCAGGCCAAGTTCAAGGTGTGCTTTCCATGTTGCAGGTGCCACATAGTACTAATTCTGCTCTTGTAAGAAATCAGTCCTTTAGTGTGCCAGCACCTATGCTTTGGAACTCCTTGCCTATTGACATTAGCAGGTGCCTTCATTGTACTCTTTTTCACACCTGCTAAAACATTTTTGTTTAGGCAAGCCTACCCAGGCATGTAGAAGCTATTATGTTTTTATCTATTTTTAACTCATTATTGGTTTTATTATTTTGAATATTTTTAAATACCTATCTTTGTTTTTGCCAATAATTTTATTGTTTTAATTCTTTCTCTAAATTGCTTTGAGACATTTTACAACAAAGCAGTATATAAATGTTGTAATTAAAATACATAAATAAATTTTGGAGTCACTGTGGCCCTTGAGTTTCTTTCCACTTTTAGGAACAAAAGAATCTACCTTATACCAACTCAGGCCATTTGATACCATCTAGTGGTACATGCCCTGGTCACCTCTCGTTCGGACTACTGTAATGCGCTCTACGTGGGGTTACCCTTGAAAACGGTCCGGAAATTACAACTGATACAAAATGCGGCGGCTCGACTACTTACGAATAGTCGCCGCCGAGATCACATCACACCAGTGTTGTTCGACCTACACTGGTTACCAGTTGTTTTCCGAGCCCAATTCAAGGTGTTGGTATTGACCTTTAAATCCCTACACGGTTTCGGCCCAGTTTATCTTACGGAGCGCCTTCAACGCCACCAATTATGCCGCCCGACAAGATCGGCCACACAGGGCCTTCTCTCAATCCTGCCAACAAAAACAGCCAGATTGGCGGATACAAGAGAGAGGGCATTCTCAGTGGCAGCCCCCACTCTTTGGAACTCCCTCCCACAAGATCTCCGGCATGCCTCTTCCCTAAATGTGTTTCGGAAAGCCTTAAAGACCTGGCTCTTTCAGCAGGCCTTCGGGGTATCCGGGGAGGGTTAATTGTTATAACTGTAATGCCTCCTGCCCAGTTTTAATACTGTTGCTGCAGATGTATTGTTTTATATTCTATTACTGTATTCTATTAATTGTATTTTAACATTTTGTAAGTCGCTTAGAGTGGCCATTGGCCAGATAAGCGACGAAGAAATTAAATTTATTAT
The DNA here is from genome assembly GCF_030035675.1 of Rhineura floridana. Classification (NCBI taxonomy): domain Eukaryota; kingdom Metazoa; phylum Chordata; class Lepidosauria; order Squamata; family Rhineuridae; genus Rhineura; species Rhineura floridana. The sequence goes on from NC_084493.1 coordinate 33,335,641, forward strand.
TTATTGTTATTATTATCTAGCTCAGTACTGATGACATGGACTAGCAATGGCTCTCCAGGATTCCAGGCAATAGTCTTTTTCAGAAATTGAATTTTGGACCTTTGGATGCAAAACATATACCCTACCACTGAGCTATAATAATTTCCTTGGTTTTTTTTAAAAAAAATCTTTTAGAATTGTTCTTTTCACTAATGAATGCACATCATACCTAGTGCAGATCCACACCATTAATTTAAAGCGCATTCAACACACACTTGAAGTACATGAATCCCATCACAGAATCATGGGAACTATAGTTTGTTAAGGGTGGTGGAAACTGTAACTGTGAGGGGGAAACTACACTTCCCAGGATTCTTTAGGAGAAGTCATGTGCTTTAAATGCAAGTTGGATGTGCTTTAAACGTATTGTGTGGATCTACTTAATAAACTTTGCCTACATGTAAATCATTTTTAATTTTTTAAAATGGAAATGAACTATAACGTTTACTGGGTGGCCATGGGCTACTCCCCATCTCTCAGCCTAATCTGTCCCTCAGGATGAAAACAAAAGAGGGGAACCATGAACACCCCAAGGAAGAAGGGTACAATTAAAATGCAGAGGAAGTAATACTGTACAACCATAGTGTGAAATCAGATACTTATCGGGACATAGTATGAAGAAATATTTATATAAGCATGACTATCAAATATTTTTATTATTTACACAACCTGTAAAGATATTTATAGTGCAATCCTATGTTTGTTTACTCAGAAGGAAGTCCCAATGTTTTCAGTGGGGCTTACTCAAACAGGGAAGAGTGAAGAGAACTGCAAGCTCAAGCGATAAGGAACTTCATTCACCCAACCCAAAATTCAGATTCGTGCCACTTTAAGCTGCTTTGCAACTGTTTATACTTGTTTTTATGGTTATTGGATTTTAAAGGGATTTATTTCTTATTGTGAGCTGCCTTGGTTTCCAGTCTGCAACCCTACCTCACAGGGTTACTGAAAAGACTCCCCCACCACACACACTGGAGATGTAAATATACACACACCCCATATCATAGTTTATTGTCAAAACCAGTTGGTCATTGCAGAACAAAAATAAAATCAGTATTAGCTTCCTACATAATACAAGCAGTATTACCTATGTAAGCCCTGCCTAATTGCTTTACAAAATAGGATTGGAGAGGGAGAGAAAGATTTACAACACAAACACAATTCTTTGCTATCTTCACTCAAACTCCCACTAATTTATAGCACAATCCTAGCCATGTCTACTCAAAAGTAAGTCCTATTGAATTCAATGGGGTTTACTGTGGATATGTGGGATTTGCATTGCAGCTTTACTCCCAAAAAAGCAACTACTGGATTAAAGCTTCATATTGGGGAGGTTTTCAGAACTGTGCCCTCTTCAACAGCCCAGGAAAATTTAAACTTGTTTGACTCCTGCACACAACAGAGAAAAAGACTGAAAGCTATATACTTACTCAATTGATGAGATTTTCAGAAAAGCAGGAAAAAACAAGTTTTCTGACTTGCAAATGACTCTAGTTCCTGCCTTGTCAATCACAACCCTGACTTCATTTATTGGCTACAAACCTGAAAGGGCAGGGAGCAGCCAGCTATGAGCTCATTTAACTGAAGTTGTGGGGAGGGGCAGCTGACATTTTGGTGTATATCTTGGGAACGAGACCACCTAGGAACTTAATTTTTAAACAAATGAAAGCAGAGAGTCCAGAGATTAAGGTGACTCACCCGGAGACCTGGAGAGCACCCCAAAAATCCAGAGTCTCTGGGTGAAAACCAGACACCTGGCAACCCTAGCGTTGGGGGTTTTTTGGAATTGTATTCGGTTGTTGTGAACCACCCCGGAAATATCGTTGAGAGGCAGAATAGAAATGTTTTAAATAAAGTAACTTGGCTGTGATGTAGCCTCCTGCTGTTGAGAGAAGGAGGGCAATAAGGATCTTTTCTCACCCTCAAACGTTGACACACTCACCCTCCTCATATCCAATGACCCTGGGGAGGTTGGAAGTGGGGCAACAGCAACTCCTATTTGGGTTCTTTTGTTTATGTTCCAGAAGGAAGAAAACGTTAAAGTCCTCCAGCTGGCTAGGCTTGCCTACCTTTATCTGTGCTGTTCTTTACCTAACTTCCTTCCGTTGTAAACTGATATGCTCAGGCAAGCTTATCTGCTCCTCCTTCCTTTCTCTTTTTCTTCGACTGTCTGAGGAGAGATGAGAGAGGAGACATCTCTGTCTTTGCTCTCTCTCCTGAGCCATGAGGGCAACACCGAAGCCTAGGCATTGCCTCTCCAACTTAGTTAGTTAGGTAGAACTAGGTATACCTTTCCTATCTACTATGTATTTCTATAAGTAAAGTAGCTTTTCTTATTTTACAAAGGGCTGATTCACACAGAGGTTTAGTGTGAGTCTGGTGCTACTCACAGCCCCTTTGAATCCTCATGGTTCACATGATGTTGCAGGCAATCAGCAGCTACAACACAGTTTCCTCCTTTAAATCCGTTATCAACCCAATCCAATTATAATTTGAAAAGGGAAGGAAAAAAAGTCTCCACTTCGTATGGCTAGTGCTTGCAAACACTGGGCTCCAATGCTTTTAGGTGGGTGTGTCAATCATCTCCCCTCTCCACGCCTACTCCCTCTCCTCCTGCTAGCTCCTGTTCTGCAAGCCTGCTGCAAACGGTGCTTTATTTTTCTTTCTCCCCCTAACTTGTGCAAAAAAGCATAACACTATTCAAATAAATATTTGTATTTCAGCTGGATTGTAGCACTGAAAATACAAATAATCACACTTCAGGGTTGTTTTTTTTAAATAAAACTTACTCTGGAACAAACTGAGCATGCTCGGTAGCCAAGATAACCAAAGGGCGTAGTATTTTGACCTTAAGAGGTCATGGTCATTAGGAAACTGCGTGATTGATTCTTTCCCTTCAGTGTGAATGGAAAACAGCGATTGGAAGGTAGGAAGTGTGAACCTTGCAACTCTAACACGATGGCAAAAGCTTTGTCTTTAATATGAAGTTCAGCTCCCGTGTGAATCAGCCCTAAGTCTTAAGTCTCAGTGATCTAAATGCAGGGTAAAAGCCTGCTTCTTAGGTAAATACACACTGGCACACACGCATCTCAGACCATTTAATTACTCTGCATACATATTTCCATAACAGTGGGGAGATATTGCCTCAGACACTTTGATAAGATAGGAATTAAAGATTTCAGAAAGATGCATGTTGCAAAAGGAGGAAGCTAGGAAGTCTAAAAGCATTCTAAAGAAAGTGATAAGAACTTACCAAGAGCCTGCTGGGTCAGGCCAATGGTCCATGTAGCACAGCACCCTGATTTTACAGTGGTCAACCATATGCCCCAGTGGGTATCACTAGCAGCGGTATCACTAGCAGGGTGCAGGGAGTGCGGACCGCACCAGGGTGACACCATGAGAGGGGGGTGTCACCCAGAGTAGGGTTGCCATATTGCCTGGTTAGCTGGGTTTTACCCGGATTCTTTGCATGCCACCCAGCGCCCGTTTAGCCCCTTAGCTGGCCCGGATTCTCAGCTTTTATTTTAAAAAAATTAAGTTTCCAGGTGGTCCGGTTCTTAAGATATACGTAAAAACATCAGCCCCTCCCCGTTAAATCTTTTTTTAAACTACTGTATAGCACTTTGTAGCTTTAACCCCACCCGTTCAGGATTGCAGCCAATCAGTGAAGTGTTTGGTTGACCTGTGGCAGTGTCTAGAAAACCTCATTGCAAGGCCAGAAAATGGTGGTTTCCCCCCCGTTTATCTGAAAATCTCATAAATTGGGTAAGTATATACATTTCAGTTTTTTCCCCTCTTGTGTGTAGGAGTCAGATCCTGGGCAGTGTTTTGAAAACCTTCCCAATACTTGCTTTTGTGGGCGTAAAAACATTGCTGATCCCATATGTCCAGAGTAAATCCCATTGAATTCAATAGGATTTACTTTTGAGTGGACATGGTTATGAATGTGCTGAAAATCAATGGGACTTTGGAGTGAATGTACAAAAGAATTGTGTTTGTGTTCTCTTTCTGTCCCCCCCCCTCCAGTCCTATTTTAAAGCAAGTAGGCAGGGCTTACTTAGGTATTACAGTTTTTATTCTATAGGAAACTAATACTGATTTTTTTAAAACTAATACTGATTTTTCTGCAATGACCAACTGGTTTGACAATAAACTATTATATGGGCTGTATGTATTTATACATCTGCAGTGTGTGTGTGTGTGTGTGTAGTCTTTCCAACAACCCTGTGAGGTAGGGTTGGAAACCAAGGCAGCTCACAACAAGAAATAAAGCCATTTAATAATAATAATAATAATAATAATAATAATAATAATAATAATAATAATAATAATAATAATAATAAATTTAATTTATGTGTCGCCTATCTGGCCGGTGGCCACTCTAGGTGACGTACATGTGAACAGTTAAAATACAATACGATAAAATATAATAATACAATATAAAACAGTACAGCTATGATAACAATACTAATACAGGGTAAGAGGCAATTCAGTCATTAAAATCCAATAACCATAAAAACAAGTATAAACAGTTGCAAAACAGCGTAAAGTGGCATGATTCAGAATTTTGGGTTGTGTGAATGAAGTTGCTTATCACTTGAGGTTGCATGTCTGTCCCTGTTTGAGTAAGTTCCACTGAATACACTGGGACTTACTTCTGAATAAATAAACCTAGGATTGCACTATAAATATCTTTACAGTTTGTGCAAATAATAAATATATTTGATAGTCATGCTTATATAAATATTTCTTCATTTATCATATTTTTGGTTTTTGGTTAGGAATCCTGACTGGTTGTAAGATGCTTAGTTTTCTGCCTTTCTCATAGGAATCTTGTTGTGGTTGGTATGGTATTGCATTTAAGAAATCATGGTAGGAAATGGCCTGAATCAGTATAAGGCAGATTCCTTGGCTCCTAAAAGTGGGAAGAGACTCAAGGGCCACAGTGATGTCAACATTTATTTATGTATTTTTATTTACAACATTTATTATTTATATTTTTAGTTTGGGTTTTTGGTTATGAATCCTGACTGGTTGTGAGATGCTTAGTTTTCTGCCTTACTCATAGGAATCTTGTTGTGGTTGGTATGGTATTACATTTAGGAAAGTGTTACTGCCTTCTGTGTTTTTTTTTCCTATTTGCATTTCACTTATCTTTAACCTCACTCCGTTACAGCCATAGAAGCAGCATATGCAAGATAATTAACTCCCATTAGTGATAAGAGCAAGAACTTATAATTATTATTTTAATTAAAACAAGAGGCTTATCAGTACTTTGAAGAGGACCAGATATTTATTTTCTTTCTGAGGACTGGGTCTTTCATGATGCCCGGTGGGGGGGGGGAGCAGGAGAGTAGTTGATAAGACAGACATCCTGGCATTGGTAATCTAATTAGCAAGGTATGTGTGTGGTTGTTGTACACTTCCAGGCCCAGTTTCATTTTGAGTATGGAGGTGGACCCTGTGTAGATGTGGTTGATCAAAGGGAGAAGAAATTTTGAGTTAAGCAAAGCTCTGCTTTTATAAAACCTAAGAAACATACAGATACTTTGAATGTCTGAGTGCCTGCACCAGTGGAATACTGGAGGAACTTGTAAAACTTGCTGCAACAGTATTTAGAACTGAGCATGTGGCATGAAAGACTCCTTTTCCTAACATTTTGGCTTGTTTTTCTCCACCCACCACATCTCTGAAATATATCGTATATGTAATGGTTAAGCGGACTGGTGCCCTGACTGACTTTATGTTTGTTGCTATTTTGTGTTTTTATTATGTTTTTACATTGATTGTGTATTTTATTGTTTTTATTATATTTGTAAGCTGTGCTGAGCTCTGTTCTTAACAGCAGAAGGGCAGGATATAAATCCTCTTAATCAATCAATAAATATTCCATAGTGTTGGAAACTAGAGTCTAGGCATTTAAGGCTGAAAATGTTAAGTTTTTTTAAAAAAAGATTTCTCACATCTTTCCCCAGTTTTTGGTGATAATTCCTAGGCACAAAAACAAAACAACTGGACAATCCAAATATTAATATGCAAATATTTGCATGATATGCAAATATTTTGCATAATATGCAAATTAGCCTGCCCGGATTTGTGGAACTGCAATATGGCAACCCTAACCCAGAGCCGCCCCGCCCCTAGGCACCCTAGGTCTGGTACGGGAGGAGGTCCATGGGGGGTGACACCATGAGTTACCGCACCAGGTGACACCAACCCTAGTGACGCCACTGCCCATAAGCAGGACCCAAGCACTGGAGCACTCTCCCCTCCTGCAGTTTCCAGCAAGTGGCATTCAGAGGCATAGCCAAGTGTTGCTGGATTTGATGCACAATTTTGAGTGCACTTAATTATAATGATGATGCACAAGTTTATTAAGTGCTGTGCAAAGGATTATCCTTGCCTACGGAGTCGCTCTATACGTGAAAGAAGGCATTGAATCCAGCAAGCTCGAAACCCCAAAAGAGGCAGACTCCTCCACAGAATCGTTGTGGGTGGTGATACCGTGCCCCAGGAGGCACTTAATACTGGGAACGATCTATCGTCCCCCTGATCAAAATGCTCAGGGAGACCTTGAGATGAGATATGAAATTGAGGAAGCATCCAAACTAGGAAATGTGGTAGTAATGGGTGACTTCAACTACCCGGGCATAGACTGGCTGCATATGTGTTCCAGTCATGACAAAGAAGCAAAGTTTCTAGATATTCTAAATGACTATTGCCTAGATCAGTTGGTCATGGAACCGACCAGAGGGACGGCAACCCTGGACTTAATCCTCAGTGGGGACCGGGACCTGGTGCGAGATGTAAGTGTTGTTGAACTGATTGGGAGCAGTGACCACAGTGCTATTAAATTAAACATACATGTAACTGGCCAATTGCCACGAAAATCCAACACGGTCACATTTGACTTCAAAAGAGGAAACTTCACAAAAATGAGGGGATTGATAAAAAGAAAGCTGAAAAACAAAGTCCAGAGGGTCACATCACTCGAAAATGCTTGGAAGTTGTTTAAAAACACTCTATTAGAAGCTCAACTGGAGTGCATACCGCAGATCAGAAAAGGTACCGCCAGGGCCAAGAAGATGCCAGCATGGTTAACGAGCAAAGTCAAGGAAGCTCTTAGAGGCAAAAAGTCTTCCTTCAGAAAATGGAAGTCTTGTCCGAATGAAGAAAATAAAAAAGAACACGAACTCTGGCAAAAGAAATGCAAGAAGACAATAAGGGATGCTAAAAAAGAATTTGAGGAGCACATTGCTAAGAACATAAAAACCAACAACAAAAAATTCTATAAATACATTCAAAGCAGGAGACCATCTAGGGAGACAATTGGACCCTTGGATGATAAGGGAGTCAAAGGTGTACTAAAGAACGATAAGGAGATTGCAGAGAAGCTAAATGAATTCTTTGCATCTGTCTTCACAGTGGAAGATATAGGGCAGATCCCTGAACCTGAACTAACATTTGCAGGAAGGGATTCTGAGGAACTAAGACAAATAGTGGTAACGAGAGAGGAAGTTCTAAGCTTAATGGACAATATAAAAACTGACAAATCACCGGGCCCGGATGGCATCCACCCGAGAGTTCTCAAAGAACTCAAATGTGAAATTGCTGATCTGCTAACTAAAATATGTAACTTGTCCCTCGGGTCCTCCTCCGTGCCTGAGGACTGGAAAGTGGCAAATGTAACACCAATCTTCAAAAAGGGATCCAGAGGGGATCCCGGAAATTACAGGCCAGTTAGCTTAACTTCTGTCCCTGGAAAACTGGTAGAAAGTATTATTAAAGCTAGATTAACCAAGCACATAGAAGAACAAGCCTTGCTGAAGCAGAGCCAGCATGGCTTCTGCAAGGGAAAGTCCTGTCTCAGTAACCTATTAGAATTCTTTGAGAGTGTCAACAAGCATATAGATAGAGGTGATCCAGTGGACATAGTGTACCTAGACTTTCAAAAAGCGTTTGACAAGGTACCTCACCAAAGGCTTCTGAGGAAGCTTAGCAGTCATGGAATAAGAGGAGAGGTCCTCTTGTGGATAAGGAATTGGTTAAGAAGCAGAAAGCAGAGAGTAGGAATAAACGGACAGTTCTCCCAATGGAGGGCTGTAGAAAGTGGAGTCCCTCAAGGATCGGTATTGGGACCTGTACTTTTCAACTTGTTCATTAATGACCTAGAATTAGGAGTGAGCAGTGAAGTGGCCAAGTTTGCTGATGACACTAAATTGTTCAGGGTTGTTAAAACAAAAAGGGATTGCGAAGAGCTCCAAAAAGACCTCTCCAAACTGAGTGAATGGGCGGAAAAATGGCAAATGCAATTCAATATAAACAAGTGTAAAATTATGCATATTGGAGCAAAAAATCTGAATTTCACATATACGCTCATGGGGTCTGAACTGGCGGTGACCGACCAGGAGAGAGACCTCGGGGTTGTAGTGGACAGCACGATGGAAATGTCGACCCAGTGTGCGGCAGCTGTGAAAAAGGCAAATTCCATGCTAGCAATAATTAGGAAAGGTATTGAAAATAAAACAGCCGATATCATAATGCCGTTGTATAAATCTATGGTGCGGCCGCATTTGGAATACTGTGTACAGTTCTGGTCGCCTCATCTCAAAAAGGATATTATAGAGTTGGAAAAGGTTCAGAAGAGGGCAACCAGAATGATCAAGGGGATGGAGCGACTCCCTTACGAGGAAAGGTTGCAGCATTTGGGGCTTTTTAGTTTAGAGAAAAGGCGGGTCAGAGGAGACATGATAGAAGTGTATAAAATTATGCATGGCATTGAGAAAGTGGATGGAGAAAAGTTCTTCTTCCTCTCTCATAATACTAGAACTCGTGGACATTCAAAGAAGCTGAATGTTGGAAGATTCAGGACAGACAAAAGGAAGTACTTCTTTACTCAGCGCATAGTTAAACTATGGAATTTGCTCCCACAAGATGCAGTAATGGCCACCAGCTTGGACGGCTTTAAAAGAGGATTAGACAAATTCATGGAGGACAGGGCTATCAATGACTACTAGCCATGATTGCTGTGCTCTGCCACCCTAGTCAGGGGCAGCATGCTTCTGAAAACCAGTTGCCGGAAGCCTCAGGAGGGGAGAGTGTTCTTGCACTCGGGTCCTGCTTGCGGGCTTCCCCCAGGCACCTGGTTGGCCACTGTGAGAACAGGATGCTGGACTAGATGGGCCACTGGCCTGATCCAGCAGGCTCTTCTTATGTTCTTATGTTCTTATGTTCTTACAGGCTTGCAATCAAATAAATAAATTTTAAAAAAGGATGGGAGGGGTTGGGGCAACAAGCAAATTGAGGTGCATGTTTAATAACTTGCTGGTAGGAAGGGAAAGGGAGATGGTTGTGTGAGGGCAGGAACAGCTGGTTCCAGGTGAACTGAGAGGTGGCACCTTTCCCTCTGCTCTGCTACAACCAGGCACAGTGTCTGCTAACAGATGGTAGTTCTTGGTTTGGTTTGTTAATCACCTAGATTGCATGAATGGAACAATGGTTCAGCTAAATTGGGATTATTTCTGTATTATGTGATCTTAAGGATCCCTCCCAAGAAGTCAATAAAATTTTAACATGAAGTGCCGATGCTAAAGACAAGATAGAGGTGGCAACCTAATTCAGAATTCGTTTCTCTCAGAATTAGGATGTGCGACCTTTGTGAATAACTCAATGTAAAATTAAATCTCTGCAATTTACCAGCGGATCTTCACATCAAAAGTGGAAGTGCTTGGGTGGGGAGAAGGAGCTGGAAACAGCATGGTGTAGTGGTTAGTGTGCTGGACTAGAACCTGGGAGATCAGAGTTCAAATCCTGACTTAGCCATGAAGCTGACAGGATGACTCTGGGATGGTCATTGTCTCTCATCCTAACAGGATGGTTATAAGGAGGGGGGTGAGAGAGAGAACCAGAACAGTGCAGGCCACCTTGAGCTCTTTGGAAGAAAGGTGGGACATAAATAAATAATAAAATTGATCAGGCAATAAAGACTGCTACTATACTCAGTCTTTAATATTACATTGATCAATTACTAGGTCTTAGATTTCTTTCTTTATTCATTCAACTGTACATAGGATTGTGATGAACTCATTTTTACTACATTGAATGAGAGAGTTGCTAACTTTTATTACTTGTCCATTAAAGGAGCAAAAGTTTAAAAAATGTTTCTACAGAGTAGGCAACATTCATCATGTCCTGACCACTTTGAGACCCTCTGACCCCCTTCTAGGATCTCTGGATTTTCATAGAAGAGAAGGCTGTGTTCTTCTTCTGCTTTCAGAGGTAGTTTGCCTCCGACTGCCAGTTGATAGGAATTACAAGTGGGGACAGTGTCCTGCTTGTGGACTTGCCTTTCAGACATCTGGTTGGCCACTGTGAGAACAGGATGCAGAGCTGGATGGGCCACTGGCCTGACCCACCAGGGTTTCTGATGTTTACTCTGCTGCCCTAATTAATAGCTGGAGGTAGTGTACAAAAGGAAGAAATATTACAAAACCAAATCATAGAATATAATGTTGCAACTAGTTTATAAAGGACTAAAACGACTGGAAAGCAAATCAACCTTTCCATTTTCACAAACCTTAAACAACAACAAAAAAGCAAACCAAAGAAAAAGCATACAGCGACTGTAGTCCTCAAGGGGTTGGTGTCTGTAGAGGATGTGTAACATCTTGGATCAAACATTGCCTCAGATATAATAGCAGAGCTTGGAAGTAACTAGTTATAAGTAACAAATTACTTGTAATTTATTACTTTTTTGAGTAACGAGTGGGTAACTTCATTACATTTTGCTGGTAATAGAACAAGTAGTAACTTCATTACTTTTGAGGAGCAATTGTAATGTTTCCAGCGTTACTTTTGCGCATTACTTGGGGGGGGGAGCAGGGGAAGTCTTCTGCTCTTCTGATTTGTGAATAAAAATCATGTGCTTCAAATTGGGGGGCCATGTAACTGTAACTGTAATTTATTACTTTTTAAAAGTAATCTTCCAAGCTCTGTATAATAGTTTTTTGACAGTTCACACATTAAGAGGCCGGTCATCAAGACCTTATTCACATATGCCTTTTAAAAATCACTTTGTTTTTATGTACCTGACTTACCGGCAGCTACAGGTGAGAACAGCCTCTACCGGAAAATATTTGTGAAAAGTATTGTGAAAACTTGTTTATCTGTAGTGGCTTATCCATTCATACATGCACGTCATCACATGATATGATGACGGAGCGATCAGTGTAGAGGCTAGAGTGTTTGACTAACACTTGGGGGGGGGTGCAGATTCAAATCCCCACTTATCCAGAAAACTGAGACTGGTCATTCTTTCAGTCTAACCTACCTCACAGGATAAAAGCGAGGGGGGGGGAGAGAGAACATTTACATCACCCTGTATTCCTTGTAGAGAAATATTCTCTTTTTGTAGAAAAATCAATATATGCTTTTGCATTCATGAACTAGTCCTTACATTCCCCTCGAATGAGATCCTGGCTTGGCTCCCACCAGCCTTTCAAGGAGAACTGAAAAAAAAAGGGGGATATTTTTAGATTCTTTTTTTTTTCTGAACCCAAGACGCCAAGACGATGGGCCTGCACTTTGATGACATTCGGAGAATTAATTAAAAGCCACCCTTTTTAGAGGAGTGACGTCCTGCAAATGCTGCTTGGTTATTGATGAGGAAATGTCTGTTGCATTTCTCTTCTCCTGCCAAAATTCTGAAAGGTGAAAGGCGCCCTTGACACTCTGCCATTCTGCTGTCTGGTGAAAGGACTCTGTGGCCTCCACTCTTGCTAAGCTGTCTGATTGTGTCCTAAAAGTAGAGATGGGCAAATCTGCTAGTTTTGGTTTCTCTGTTCCTCATTCTTCCGCTTGTCAGTTCAGTTCTCCAGATTTCTACATTAGTTTGATTTCATCTTACTTTTTTATTTTTTAAGAAGCCCTCATGAAAATTCTTCTTGTGATTTCCCTCCTCATATGCACATTTTTTCAAAGCAATTCTTCCTGATACAACACATTTTAATGTTTTCTTCACTAATATATGCATTTTCCCCTGCACATAGTATATGCATTTTTGTGCACAATACTCAGCTGCAGAACTGCATTGCAAAATTTGGGAAATTGTGAATTTTGAAGGATTATTATTAATTTAACAAATTACAGTAACATAACTAGAGTAGGTCTCAGGTGTCAAAGGCCAGGGTAAAGAGAGGTGCATCTTCAGCATTGACTGAAAACTCTATATTGAAGGTGTCAGAGCCAGTCACACCTCTGTGGGGAGGGAGTTCAACAACGTAGGGGCTGCCACAGAGAATGTCCTTTGAATGGTGTGGTTAACATATTGTTCATATTGTTTTGGAAAGTGTGAATTACAAGGGTTCACCTTTAATTTGAACTGCACCAAATTTCTCTCTCATTCTCAGTCCTAAGTAACCCCAGAATTCCTCAGGGATTCCTAAACGAGATGATAGGTAAACAATAACACAGAATAATTCCCTTTAAAAAGCCACCTCCTCCCATACCAACCTGCTCAAGTTTTTAAGATCTGCAGAAGAAGTTCTCCTGGTAGCTCTATACACGACGTGTGTAGAATAGAACAGAACAGAATTTCACTGAATTAGCCTGAAAAGAACAACAGTAAATACATCTAAACTCCACATAAAAGTATATATAAAACAAAATTTTGCATTTGTTTTTGCTAAAAAACCTCAAAATTAAACATTAAAATAAAATGTTACGGCTAGCTCTGTCCCTGGTGCCAGACCCCGAGTGTTCAGCAGACAGACAAAACACTCCACACACAGGTCAGGGAACTTGAGGAGCAGGCAGGTTCCCCTGAATTCAGTGAAGAGGATCCCCTTGATTGGTTGGCTCCTGAGGGAGAACTGCTGGAAATGTCAGAAGAGGAGGAGCCGGAGCCACCACCACTCCAGTCCTCGAGAGCACCAGTGACAGATGTTTCGGGTCCAGGCTGTGTCTACTTGTGAGTGCTTACTGAGTAGTAGTCTACTTGTGGGCAAGGGGGTCTACTTGTGAGTGCTTACTGATAATCATTGACAGCTGCCAGCAGCTGTGGTTAGAGTGTGGTTTAGGAGACCAGAGTACATAAGACCTCCTTTGCGAGCCTTCCAGTTGCTGGAACAACACAGGTCTTTGGCTTCTTATAGCCTTGCTCCCAATTCTAGTTGTTATTATTATTGCTTATTAAATTTCTGTTCCACCCTTCCTCCCAGAAGGATCCCAGGATGGCAAGCAAGGGACAAACCTCCAAAACCAGCTTTAAACATCTTTTTAAAAAACTTTAAAATAAAACATCTTTTTTAAAAAAATGAAAATATCTTACAAAGCAATTCCAAAACAGAGGCAGACTGGCATAAGGTGTTTACTTAAAAGGCTTGTTGAAAGAGGAAGGTCTTCAGTAGGCGCCAAAAAGATAACAGAGATGGTCCCTGTTTAATATTTAAGGGGAGGGAATTTCAAAGGGTAGGTGCCATTACACTAAAGGTCCACTTCCTATGTTGTGCAGAAGAGATCTCCTGAGAAGATGGTATCTGCAGGAGCCCCTCACCTACTGAGCACAGTGATCGACTGAGTATATAAGGGGTAAGACGATCTTTCAGTTATTCCTTCTTGCTGTGCTGTAGTTTGTGGAATACTCTGTGGTATTGACCTTGGACTGTTTCTGGACCTTACTTCTGGATTACATTTTGTCCTTTATTTATTTATTTTATTTATATCCCACCCTTCCTCCCAGAAGGAGCCCAGGGCGGCAAACAAAAACACTAAAAGTACTTTAAAACATCTTAAAAACAAAAGACAATTAAAAAAAAAACTCTTAAAAACATCTTTAAAAAACATCTTAAAAAGCAGTTCCCACACAGATGCAGATTGGGATAAGGTCTCTTCTTAAAAGGCTTGTTGAAAGAGCCTACTGTCTTCAGTAGGCGCCGAAAAGATAACAGAGATAGCGCCTCTCTAATATTTAAGGGGAGGGAATTCCAAAGTGTCGATGCCACAGCGCTAAAGGTCCGCTTCCTAATGTAGTAAATAATAAATAAATGTTGTCCAGTTTAAATTGCTTCGTGGTATTCCCCTTTTCCTTAGTCTAAATGAGAGTACCAGCTTCCATCAGGTAAAAGCCTTCCAGTATTCTGTCTTTGTGGGAAATGACAGGTATCAATATGAATGCTTTGCTCTTGCTAATGAATGAACAATATCTGAAGATGGTAGGGCAGCTACTTGCTCCTACATCACATACCTAATGAGATTTGTATGGTAGGGGCCCATGGCTGGCAGGACTTAAACCACCTCTCATCTAAGCAGCATCTCACCATGACATCCGTGGCCACCAACTTCGATGGCTTTGAAAGAGGATTAGACAAATTCATGGAGGATAAGGCTATCAATGGCTACTAGCCATGATGGCTATACTCTAGCTGCAGGGCTGGAGGCAGTAAGCTTCCAAATACCAGTTGCTGGAAACTGCAGGAGGGGAGACTGCTCTTGGGGTCAGGCCTGCTTATGGGCTTCCCAGAGGCAACTGGTTGGCCACTGTGAGAACAGGATACTGGACTAGATGGGCCACTGGCCTGACCCAGCAGGCTCTTATGTTATGGTTTAGATGGCTTTTGAAGTAGACAGGGTATATATTTGGAGGGGAAACAGAAGAGACAGATCCATTCTATGGAACACAATTCATTGGCAAATCCTATGCACAAGGATTGCTGAAATGAGCAGGAGTTGTGCACAAGCATTGCAGAGGTGGGTGCAGTCTAGATTTTCTGCCTCAGATGCTTCAGATTCTGCACCACCCTATCCCCAGTCATTCATCAAGCTCCTTTTGAGCTTTGCCACAAGTTCTCATTAGATCAGAACTCTCCATTGATGCAAGGTTACCTTCTGTTGAACTTTAGGTGTCGAGGTATAAAGGACCTTTGTGTCACCCTTAATTGCAGTAAACTTTTAGAAAAGGGCCGCTTGGTTGGAACATGCTGTTCAGAATCATTTATCTAGGTCAAGCTCTCTTGCAGCTAGAAATCCCCACTAGGGTGCCAGAGAGCTGGGCCAGTTTATTTCCAAAAGTGAATTTTCTTCTATTTCTGCTATATAATCTCAGGACAGAGAAGACAGACACTTGCTTCAGGGCAGTCATCCAAGTTAAATATTTTTACCCATAAGTTGCCCTTCTGGAAATTGATGACCAGTTTGCCATTGGCTTCTGATGACAATCCACTTCAAAATTCTCCCACACAAGCCCTGTTGAAAAACCCACATCCTGGGTTTGAGTACCAGTTTGATGTAGTGGTTAGAGTGTTGGACTAGAACCTGGGATACCAGGGTTCAAATCCCCACACAGTCATGAAGTTCACCGGGTGACCTTACACACCAGTTACTGTCTCTCAGCCTAGCGTACCTCATAAGGTTGTTGTGGGGATAAAATTGTAGGAAATGTGACAGTGCAACTCAGCTTGAAGCCTGGGAAAGGATTGCATACTACATGGGAAGTAGAGAGGTAGAGACAAGCCCTCCTACATTCCTAGACTGTCCTGTCCATTCTCACCTAAGCTCACCTTTCCTTCCAGGTGTAAATTGATATCATCAGAGGAAACAAATCTCCCCTCCTGCTCCTTCTCTGATCTCAGTCTTCCTTTGTTCTTCTTGTTAGCATGGCTCCCTGAGGAGGAGCACATATGCAGCAGACATCTCTTCTGCAGTATCTCCTATCTAGTTAGTCAGATGTAGGTCTTTTCTATCTAAATGTATTTCCTACAATAAACTTAGTTTGTCATTTTTCTTATACCAGACTCTCAGTGCAATTTCTACCAAGCTGAAGTGTATGTAGCTACTGCTTAGTGTTTACTCTACATGCTTAATTCCGCAAACTACCATTATAATTCACTAAATGTACATGTACTGCCTTCAAGTCGATTCTGACTTATGGCGACCCTATGAAGAGGGTTTTCATGAGGCTGAGAGGCAATGACTGGCCCAAGGTGCTTCATGGCTGTGTGGGGATTCAAACCCTGGTCTCCCAGGTCATAGTCCAACACCTTAACCACTATACCACATCTTGGCTGATGGCACGCATGCGTGCTGCGCGCTCACATCCCTGCCATGAACCAAGATGGCGGCAGAAGCTTTAGCTCCTTAGGGAAACGTCAGCTGCCATCTTTCTTAAGGGCACCGCTGCGTGCGCAACCGCAGAACAAGGTAAGTTAAGCAAGGGAATGGAGGAGTCCTGAAGCTCTCACCGTGCACGAATCGCGGAAGGGGAGTACTGGGGCAGGCTTTTGCCCAAGGGCTCCAGTGAGTCTGGGGCAGGCCCTGGGCTCGCACACGCATGTATGTGTGCATGCGCACATGTGTGCCAGACCCAGGGCAAGCTGGTGCCCAAGGGCCCCGGCATGTCTGGAGCCGGCCCTGTTCATAGTAACTTCCAAAGATTAAATGTCTTCTTTTAGACCCTCCCAAAAGTGACCTCTATGAAAACAATGGCAGTTTGGCAAAAAATGGTCATGGGCTTCATTCATGTAGGCAAGAGACCTAGGGTGATATTCAGGGCTGGTCCTGCTCAGAGTAGATCCAGTAGAAGTTAATAGATATGAGTCACTCAGGTTCATTAATTTCAGTGGGTCCACTCTGAGTAGGAGTTGAATACAACCTTTATTTATTTATTTATTATTTATTTATTAAATTTATATACCGCCCGACTAGCGATAGCTCTCTGGGCGGTGAACATAAAATAGTATAAAAATACAATGAATAACAAAATAATATTAAAATACAATCAACAATACAATAAACATTTTTAAAATTAGATCAATGTAACTTAAAATGCTTCAGAGAATAGGAAGGTTTTGACCTGGCGCTGGAAGGAGAGCAGAGTCGGCGCCAGGCGTACTTCCTCAGGGAGACTGTTCCATAGTTCGGGGGCCACCACTGAGAAGGCCCTAGATCTTGTCATCACCCTCCGGGCCTCCCTGTGAGTTGGAACCCGGAGGAGGGCCTTCGTAGCAGAACGTAGTGCACGGGCCGGTTCATATCGGAAGAGGCGTTCCGCAAGGTATCGTGGTCCCGCACCGTATAAGGCTTTATAGGTTAATACCAACACTTTGAATCTAGCCCGGAAACATATTGGCAACCAGTGCAAGCTGGCCAGAACAGGTGTTATATGCTCGGACCGCTTGGTCCTTGTCAGCAATCTGGCCGCCGCATTTTGCACTAGTTGTAGCTTCCGAACTGTCTTCAAAGGTAGCCCTATGTAAAGTGCATTACAGTAATCCAAACGTGAGGTTACCAGAGCATGTACCACTGATGTAAGGTCCTCTTTACTCAAATAGGGACGTAGCTGGGCTACCAACCGAAGTTGGTAAAACGCATTCCTAACCACCGAGGCTACTTGAGCCTCAAGTGAGAGGGAAGAGTCTAAAAAGACTCCCAGACTACGAACCCGGTCCTTTAGGGGGAGTGTAACCCCGTCCAGGACAGGGTATATATCCACCATCCGATCAGAGAACCCGTCCACCAACAGCATCTCAGTCTTGTCTGGATTGAGCTTCAGTTTGTTAACTCTCATCCAGTCCATTGTCGAGGCCAGGCAACGGTTCAGCAAATCGACAGCCTCACCTGAAGAAGATGAAAAGGAGAAGTAGAGCTGCGTGTCATCAGCATACTGATGACAACGCACTCCAAAACTCCTGATGACCTCTCCCAACGGCTTCATGTAGATATTAAAAAGCAGGGGGGACAAAACTGACCCCTGCGGGACCCCATATTGGAGAGCCCGCGGTGTCGAGCAATGTTCCCCAAGCACTACCTTCTGGAGACGACCCGCCAAGTAGGAGCGGAACCACTGCCAAGCAGTACCTCCAACTCCCAACTCCGCGAGCCTCTCCAGAAGGATCCAGAAGCTTAGTAGAGGGCTTGTATAGAAAGGGAGTAATCAGGGAGGATGTGGGGAGCTGAATTTAATGAAGAACTATGATAGCATATCAAAATTACAATTTTTGAGTGAAGAAAAAAATAGACCTTGGATTTAGATGGAGCTTTCAGAGGCGGAGAAGCGTAAATTTATTAGCAATTTGCTTTATAATCCAAAAAGTTCATAGTCTAAATTGGGGGACAACAAACCCCTTAACTTGTACAGTGATCAACCTGTGGAAAGTCTGGAAAACAAAATAAATAGGATCCATTTTCCTATTACTGCCATTACATTTGCTCACCCTTCTTTCTATGGGGTAAATCTCTTTCACACTGCTGCAACAAACAACAACTTGTTTCCATCACTCACCTGTTATACACATGTGCACTATAGTTCCCCCATAATTCACTGCTTGAGTGTATCATGCCATGTCTCCATGGAACCCCTCTTCCTTTCGCTTCTGACATTTTTGTGAGAAGTGTGTGTGTGGGGAACTGCTACCCATACCTATGCTTGAATATGGGCACAATTTTCATGAGGTTAAAAAAAAAGGTGGGAGTGAACTGCATGCTGGGATACTGCATGGTCATGTGAGTGGTGGTAGGATGATCACAAGAAAGTGACAGTGCAAAACTCCCTTGATTTACCAGATTTTAGAGCTTGCAAATGGAATATTTCTGGAATCATTTATCATGGAAGTAAGCACTAAACTTCCACTATATTCCATTAGATTCCTAGAACTGGCTTCAACGTTGTGTGAAAGACCAAAAAATAAATAAATTATGAGGTAAGGAACCATCAGGAAAATGGATTAAACTGCTCTCTGAAGGCACCAACAGTATCTGATTTATAAAACATAAATACCATAAATATCAACAGATCTGATTCATATTTTCCTTTAGCCATGGTGGGAAACAGGATGCCAGCCTAGATGGGCATTTGCTTTGATTCAGAACGGCTCTTTCTATGTTATTATGTAAGCGGTGGATTGTTTCTGGCCTCCAACAATCCATATCTTGGGCATCAGTTCTGATCCTTCTTAATGTTGGTCTTTCTCTGTGTATTACATCTGTGGCTTGTGAAGGAGCTTGTTAAAATTAATCACACATCAAATGGAGTGGATGGCAGCCCATGAAAGCTTATGTGTTTGTTATGCCATCATAAGTATCGTTATAGTCTACATTCTGCTCTTTATTTAAACACAATTTGTATGCTGCTTAATCATAAAAACTTCTAAGTACTTTACATAAAGTAAAATATTCATTAAGATTATTGTACAAAACCATCTGTTTAACCTTGTGTGTTCTGTTATAAAATAGTTAATGGAATACTAGGAGGTGTGGATGATGTAAGGCTGCCAGGTGGGAGGGTGTGTGAGTGAGAGTTCCTAGCAAGTTTTGAATAGAAAGCGGGTTGTTTTGTCAGTTAGGAGAGACAGGGATTAGATCTTGAAGAGTTACAGTATGCTTTTGGAGGGATAGGATTGGGAGGATGTTGAGGGAGGATTTTATTAGGATTAGAGGGGTAGAGTAGGTAGGCTGAATAGGGACTATAACAACACTATTTCTAATATTTAACATCTTGTAATTAGTAAAGCTTATTTTGTTTGTTCAAAATCCTTCATGTCAGGTTGGTCACATATGCCACCACAACAGGGTCCAATTCCATACCATACCTATACCTATACCAATCCTGCTATCAGTGTACACCAGTGATCACCTTTTGAGGAGAAAGGTGATGGGCTGATGTTTATGGTTCAGAGGGTATATCTGACACAGGTTGAAGCAGATGTTCTGTACGGGATTTCCTGATACACACATGGGGTATCAGGAGGTAGAATCCCAGAGAGACAAGGGGGTGGACATCATAATTACCAATAAAAGTCAGAGTTAAAAACAAGTTAAGCTTAAAAAAAATCAAAATATAAGTAAAATCGACAGTTAAAAATATAAAATAAAATCACATATTATAATACATGCCAACTTTACATATCTGCCTAAAGAGAAAAGTTTTTGTTGTTGTTATGTGCCTTCAAGTCGATTACAACTTATGGCGACCCTATGAATCAGTGACCTCCAAGAGCATCTGTCATGAACCACCCTGCTCAGATCTTGTAAGTTCAAGTCTGTGGCTTCCTTTACGGAATCAATCCGTCTCTTGTTTGGCCTTCCTCTTTTTCTACTCCCTTCTGTTTTTCCCAGCATTATTATATTTTCTAGTGAATCATGTCTTCTCATTATGTATCCAAAGTATGATAACCTCATTTCATCATTTTAGCTTCTAATGATAAAAAGGTAAAGGTGTCCCCGCACTTGTAGTGTGAATCGTTTCCGACTCTTAGGGTGACGTCTTGTGACATTTACTAGGCAGACCATATATATGGGGTGGGATTGCCAGTTCAGTCCCCGGCCTTTCTTTACCCCCCAGCATATGCCGGGTACCCATTTTATCGACCACGGATGGATGGAAGGCTGAGTGGACCTCGACCCCTTTTACTGGAGATTCGACTTCCTCCTTTCGTTGGAATCGAACTCCGGCCATGAGCAGAGCTTTGGCTGCATTACCACAGCTTACCATTTGTTCTAACACCCAGTTATTTGTCTTTTTCATAATCCATGGTATCCGCAAAGCTCTCCTCCAGCACCACATTTCAAACGAGTTGATTTTTCTCTTATCGGCTTTTTTCACTGTCCAACTTTCACATCCATACTTAGAGATTGGAAATGCCATGGTCTGAATGATCCTGACTTTAGTGTTCAGTGATACATCTTTGCATTTGAGGACCTTTTCTAGTTCTCTCATAGCTGCCCTCCCCAGTCCTAGCCTTCTTCTGATTTCTTGACTATTGTCTCCATTTTGGTTGTGCCAAGGTATTGATAATCCTTGACAAGTTCAATGTCCTCCTGCCTAATATCATTTGCATGTTCCTTGGTGGGTCTTTCCACCAGGAGCTTTCATAGGGCTAGTGATGCTGCATCTTGATAAACAAAGATAGCAGTTGGACATGTGGATAATGTATCTGTTTTAGGGTCTTAGCTGTATGTGCATGTTTTTCAAGACATGTTCTTGGCACCTCCCCAGTTTTGTCATCAAATTAACAGAGGTCTGAACTGGGTAAGGCTCATTTACCAGAGCCCGAAACTGGGTAAAACCCCAATCTGATTAATTAAAATTAAGATGACTGGACCTCTAAATGGGTGTTACAGAACATTTTACAGTTGAACAATAGAATGTTAATTTTCATTAAGAGTTATAAACCTCAGCTCTCTTGTCTTCACAGTTCAAGGCAGGTAGCATTTCATTCTCACTCATCCTCATGACAACCTTATTAGGTAGGTTATTAATTGGCCCCATTTCTCAGATAAGAAACTGATCCAGCTCTAGGCATATGTCTCTGGTCATATGTAACAATTAGTGTCTTCAAAATGCTTATCTTCCTGTAGGAAATACAATAGCAACGAGAGAGTTGTGCAGCAATTAGAGCAGCCTTCTCTGATCTGGTGCCCTTCCGTTGTTTTTGGACTTCAAGTGAGGGAAAAATTAAGGGGAAAGGCTATACAATGCGAGGGAGGGAAACTGTGATGAGATCAGGGTGTTAAGAGGTTTTGGTGTAGGCTTGGATTGGGAGGAAACTATCAAGGGGATGTTTAATGCTGCTTGATCAAAACTGCTTGGGACAGCTATTCACATCAACTCACCTAGGCAGACACACAAATGGAGACAGTCAATAACAGCTATGGAGAAATCTGAGAACAAACCAAAAAGACAACTGCACAATAAGTGCAGTTCCCCACGTTTCAAGGAAACTCCACTCTAGTTAGATGAGTTGAAGTGCAATGTTTTCTCGAGCAGTTTTGAGCAAGAACCCTTAAACCAAGGATGGAGAAGGTGTGGCCCTCCAGATGTTGCTGGACCACATCTCCTGTTATCCTTGATCATTGGCCATGCTGACTGGAGCTGGAGTCTGGAGGGCCACAGCTTTTCCATCTCTGCATTAAACATTTCCCTTGATAATGAATTCCATTAAAGCACATTGGGAACTACAATTATTATGCAGCAGTCATTTTTTCCCTTGCAGTTTTCTATGGCTGTTGTTGATGCTCTTTCTTTGTGAGATTGGGCTTGATCCTTTGTGAGATTGCAGTTGGTGCAGAAGGCAATGCACAGATACCAAACCATGTGTAAGCTTCTGTATGCATAGTCCATCCTCAAAAAAAAAAAAAAAAAAGGAAGGTGTGGATTGCACCAACAGAGGTGTATACAGGCACAGGACCCTGGGACCTTTACATGCATGGAGGCTGAGGTTGGGCCAGTGGGCATGACTCCCCACACACACACACTCATGCATTCATTTTTAAACAGATGGACACATGAGCAGAGCTTACTTCCCACATCTATTAATCCTCATAGACATCTTGCAAGTTTCCATATTGTGTGTAGCCTGGCATCACTACAAGCCTCAATGCTGGCAGTGACTTGTTACTGCCCCTTGTAAGATGGCATCTGCTACAACCATATGTACATCATCCTGAAAAACTAAGGAGGACACACTTTTGTTTCAGAACCAGGGCCAGCATCAAGGGTCAGCATGTTTGGGAAGCCCACAAGAGCCCTCCTAGACCTGCTCCTCTTTTCCACCATTGCAACCTGCTTGTTCACCCAAATCTTGCTTTAGTCCAGGAAAATGGTAGTCATGGTGAAGACACTACTGCCTGCTTGCTCATTTTTGGCTCCTTGCCTGGCAAGCAAGCAGGTGGGAGCAGTGAGGAGGAGGAGGAGCAGATGGTGATGTGCCTTCCATGCATCTTCACATAGCAGACTCATCAATGGAGGAAGCTCAAGGAGAATATCTTGCCCAAAGGCCTTCCAAAAACTGGAGTTGGCACCATTCAGAATGACTGGGTTTGTTTATGAATATGCAGTTTCATGAAGACTTATGCCATGATTACCTGAAATACCCTTATTAGGCAGTAAGCCTTGGACACAGCAGGTCTTACTTCTCACAATAAACATTTTATTTATTTTATTTTATTTAACAAAAGTAATGCAAAGAATTGCATTGCTTGATTAAACTGCTTTAAAATATCTTATGTTATGTTTTATTTTAGGCTGCGTTTTGGCCAAAAAAGGCCCCCAAGGTGGCTTACACACAGATAAAAACACAAATAAAAACAATACAGTTTACAAAAAATCAAACTAACAAAATTATAGCATTTCTAAAAAGCACCAACAGCTATCCAAAAGCATTCATCTTCCTGGTAAATATCTACAATTAATTGACATCTGGTTTCTTGCATCAAGTGACAGCTCATAGGTATTTGGCTATGGACAGAGTTCACCCTTCCCCAACCAGGTGCCCTCTAGATGATGATGAAGTGGAGCATCATCCCTGATCATTAGCCATGCTGGCTGGGGTTGATGGGAGTTGGAGTCCAAAACATCTGGAGTTCACCAAGCTGGCAAAGGCTGGGAGATACTGTAATTTCTCAAGTGGCTCCAGGGCTGTTGAATTCAACCTCAATGTTGCAGGTGAGAAAGCATCTATGTGTATAGATAGCATTGCCAAGGGGGAGCTCCCACTTTCCTGCTCTCTTGCAGGCATCAGTCAAATGCTCACTTGATGTGCTAGGACAGGTATCACATGCCTCCTGAATGCCAGACTTCATTAGGCAATCAAGATTTCATGCTGCAGGGGAAAGGAGTGGAGAAGGATGCAAACGTCCTGCAGAGGGAATCAGTCAGCACTTGCTGTCACAAAGATGCATGGAAGTGCAGTGATCTTTTGTGCATTCTGTTGCTGCCTTGGGAAAATTATCAGTCACTCTGCTTTAGCCAGATCATCTCTCTCTCTCTCTCTCTCTCTCTCTCTCTCTCTCTCTCTCTCTCTCTCTCTCTCTCTCTCTCTCTCCCCCTCTGGAAAGTTGAGATAGAAGAGAATACCTGAATGGTGTTTTGGCCACATCCCAATGACTTGGCAAGTTGTACATGCAATGAAAGCCTTGGCATGAAGGATGCATTGCTTGTTTGCTTGCAGATGTAAACACCTATAGTCAAGTTAAAGGCCCATCCCACCTGGCTGCAGCAGAGGAAATGGGGGGGGCAGGATATTACAATCCCAGGAGCCATTGGGGCTGTAAAGCTAGAGCGATTTGTACACAAGCAGGCGCTTTTGATGGCATCTGCCCAGAGCAGTACGACCTGACTGCAAGAACAACTGCTGGACAAAGGAAAGGATGCTGAAGAACATCTCCCAAGCACTCGCCCGAGGGTCTCTCGTAGCAGTTGGACATCAGCCCGGGTGAATAAGCCCTGAATTCACCACCCATGGCACTCTCTGACTGCTAAGCATAAGCCTGGCGGCCATCTTTCAGCGGTGGGGGTAGTTCCCTGCAGCCACTGCAAAGGTTCTGCTGAGGCAGCAACACCAGCTGGAAAGACAACATCATGCACGGCTGTTTCCCTTCCCAGTGGCTTCAAGAGCCACTGCCACAGAGTTACATGGGAAGCCGTCCTGTACCAAGTCAGACCAGTGGTCCCTTGAGCTGAGGATTTCTATAGGATTTCAGGTTGGGGACATTCCCTGCCTTACCTGAAGATGCCAGGGACTGAACCTGGGACCTTCTACACACAAAGCAGATGCTCCACCACTGAGCAGTGGCCCTTCATCAAAGTCTCAGTCTAAAGGCTGGGGGACACCAGCACCACCTGGCCAGCAGTGGCAGCTGAGCCTAAGAGGAACTGTGTGCTTTGTCCTTAGAAGGCTTCCTCAGCAATTCCTCACCCTCCCCAAGGATGGGTTGGCACCAGTTGTAGATGCCAACTGAGAGCATGTTTTTTTCTGACAGGCTTTTAAATAATATAAGTGATGCTTAGACTACAGAGTTGATACTCTGGACAGATGTCTGGTTTTATTAAGAATAGTTTTAATATTTTATTGATGTTTTGGGGGGGGGATCTATTTTATTGTTGCAAGCTGCCCTTGGGTCCTTTGATGAAGGGCAGAATATGTGTTTTAAAAATAAACAAATGTTTCCATTGGGAGGTATCTTCAAGGTCATCTAGCCCAACACCCTGCTCATTGCAGACATGTTGCAGGTACAGCATCTTTGACAGGTGGCCATCCAGCCTCTGCTTAAATGCCTCTAGTAAAGGAGAGCCCACCCCCTCTTGAAGCAATTTGTCTCGCTGTTGAATATTTCTTACACCTGGTATGTCTAAGATGTAGAGCTTAAAGAAGAGAAGCCCAATTTTATTGCTTCAGACGTTCTCTCAGTTCAGCAGGATAAAGGCATTTCAAAACATCTTCTCTAATACCTAGATACACTTTATGACAGCGGTGGAGGACATTTTTCAGCCCAAAGGCCACATTCCCTTCTTGGGAACATTCCGGGGATCACATGCCAGTGGTGGGCAGGGCCAGAGGCACAAGTGGGTGGAGCAAGGAATGCTAATTTTTACCTGTACTCAGCTTCTTTATACTCACACATCCCTCTCTACCCTTTGTACAAGCAAGCAAGAAGCATGATCAGAGTTCACAAATAATGACGATGACGAGGGTTTAAATTTATATCCTGCCCTTTCTCCCCAAGGGAGCCCAGCAGTGGTGTAGTCATCCAGAGTCTCAGGGGGTCTTAGACCCCTTACTTTTTTGGGAGCAGAGTCCCAGCAGGGTCCCTATGTCTCCAGCATCCTATTAATCAGCATGAAAGGAGTGTGTTAGCCACTGAGAAGAGTCTTCTAACATGCTTCATTGTCCTTTCCTGCTGACTGGAGCCAATCAGAGTGAAAAGAGGTGAATCAGCCACTGAAAAGACTCTTTTCAGTAGCTAACACTCTCTCATGCTTATTGGTTCGTAGGGATAATCTGTTGTTGTGGGAGAAGGCATTAACAAGGATCTCATTCTTAACCTAGCAGCAAAAAAAGAGGTGTGGCTGTGACTATCACAAAGACATCCTGCACTTCTGAATTTGCCACTATGCTACTGGAGCCCAAGTCACAATACACAAGGGCTTTTGGGTGTGGCCTGGGGAATAAGGGGTTTGGCTAGTGAGGGGTGTGGCCTGGGCTGAGTCCCGGGAGCTAAACAGAGAGAGAGAGAGAGATTTGAGGTTCCCCAATGCTATTTTCTAGGATCAGCCACTGTCTTGGCAGTATCCTCCATCTAGAAATCTGACTTTTATCCTTGCTTTGAGAACCATTAAAAGTAGTACCCAAAGCCTGCAAAGTAAATTACATAGCAATAACTGGGGAAGTTGTTGTGTGATGTCACATGCTCAGGTCCACCCGCTGGGGCAAGCGGCTGAAGTTGATAGGTAGCACTCTGGAGGGTCAGCCTCTGTGTAGGAGGGAGCGGCCCAGGACTGGCTGCCTTGGTCCATCTGATTCCCAGGATGGGATGGTTCTTGTTTGTGTTGCTAGTGTCCAGATCTGAACTGCCTACACTTCTTCTTCCAATCAGCAGGCCGCATGGTGCAATGAACAAGGGGTCCACATCTGACCCATAGAGAGCTCCTGATTGGAGCCCCACACAGAGCCTGGGACCCGTCTGTGCAAACAGAAAATGGCAAATATTTCATTTGCTTCAAAACTACTTTGATTCTGCCCTGGGTACTAGCTGCTTTTCCTCTGTTAATAGCCCAAGGCAGCTTGTCTTTGGTCCAAGGTAGATGTTTTCTCAATGAGAGCTAACAGTTAGGAGATGGCTAGAAGTAGCAATCAGACCTTGGAAAAGGTTATCAATCCACCCAGAGCTGTCATGAGCCCCATTGACTGTTCCTGGAGTGATGACAGTGACAGCTCCACCCCCTTACCTCCCACTGGCTGATCAAGGGTCAGCCCCTTTTCTTCATCTCCACCCCCCCCTTGCCTGAGCCGCAACTGCCGTGCACACCTCCTCTAGTGGAGGGGGATCTCAATGAGGTGTCGCCGCTGCTGTCGCCCCAGACATGCAGACAGCTGTACCGGCAGGCTCAGCCGGCCTCCACTTTTCCAGCTAGGAGGAGTGCTCGCATGTGCGCCCATTTCCATTCTGTGACACCTTCCTCACGCAAGTAGAAAGAGCCTGCCCAAACCTACTTAAGGGTCATAAGGGGGGGGGTCTAATTGCTGCAACAACGTCTTAGCTAGTTATGCTGTGTAGAGATGCAGAATCTTATGTGACCTGTAAGCTGATCCATGAAGCAGTCTAAGCTGAAGTTTTTAATTAAACATACTGGAGAAAAATACACCAGTGGGCCTGAGTCTGATTCCAACATGCTTGCGCAGGACAAGAGCTAAGGAGAGGGGGCAGAGGCGTGTATGCCGACTGGATGCCAATGGTCTGTAGAGCCAGGCGTAAAAGTGGGTGGGGCCCAGATACAAACGTTGACAGAGCAAAGGGCACCATGGCTCTGACCTTTGCACCAGGGATGAATGTTTGTGTCCCTCCAGATTGCAGGACTACAACTCCCATCACTCTTGACCATTGGCCATGCTGGCTGGGAGCTGATCACCATCTGGAGGGGCACAGGCTTCCCCACCCCTCGCCTTTTTCAGTAGGGAGCGTTCTAGCCATGCCAATGCCAGAGGCTTCTGCCCACGCTCCCTTCTCCATGCAGGCAAGCTAGACGCACCATGAACAGTTCAAGGGCACATTCCTGCCAAACAAAAGCCCATGGGGGGGTGCAGCAGAGCAGATGAGGGGGTGACCTGAGGATGGGACCTGGCCTGAAGAAAGTCGCAAGGGAGGCCTGGAGGGCCATGCTCTGCCCACCAGGGTTGACATTCCCTCCTCCTGCTGATTTAGACTTTGCAAGTTATGGACCAAGCATTTTCTATGACTATTCAAACGCAGCACCAATGTGCAAGCAAGATGTCTCCTTTTCAGCATTTATCCATGAAAGACGATAAGCAATTATGGTACGCGACATGGATTTTATTAGGAAAGGGGGCCTATACTTTTGCCATCTCCTATTTTTTCTTCTGGTCTATAATTATAAGCTTTTCTCTCCTCCCTCCCGCTCTCCCCCAGTTAAACAGTGTACAATTAATGAGTGGATTGCAGCATTTGTTAGGATGCAATGATATTGTGGAAGATTCTTTATGCGAAATGCATGCTCAGCCATTATCTTAGACAGTAATTTTAGCTGAATTGGGTAGAGAGAACACTTTGACATTGTTGTGGTTAATGACCCGCTCATTAACAATGTGCATTTGTCATCAAATGGATTAGAATAATTATTTCATTGGGGAAATGTGAACAATTTATTCATTGTCCCATAATAACCATTATTATTATTGGCCTTTCTAAAAGTGCTGTCTGGTTTTCATGATGGATGTCCTTAAAACTGGTGGAATTTGGGTAGTTTCTATCTCTGCACACAAGTGAATTTAGTATGTCATGTTTTCCTTCTTAGGATAAATCATGCTGGGATATTGACCAAGTATGATCTCATAGAAAATATGAATATATTACTGTTGGAGCAGACATGAAGCTACTGATGATCTTATTTGGATAATGTACCTTGTGTCAATGACATACCATGCTCACGGTGTTGTATGAAGGCTTAGGTATTGAGGTAGGTATTTAAACTATTTTAAGCATGGGTTTCACTAACAGTTACTCAGGGTTCACAACAGAGCATTTGAGTAATAATTAAAACTGTTGCAGTAAACTGAAGCAAACTAGGATGAATGCAATCAAACTGAAGCCTTGTTTACTTGTTTCCTCTCTCTGCCACTATGCAATTATGGGCCCATTGGTGCCTCCCCCTCACACATCGTGTACATGGGTCTGCCATGTGTTAGGAGCTGAATGTCACCAGTGGGGAACCTACTCCACTTGAATAGGCTTTCTTTGTGATTAAGAACCCTGGAGGATTAGGGTTCTAGATTTTAAAAAAATATTAAAAACAATTCCAATACAGATCAAACTGGGATAAACTCTATACTTAAAAGGCTTCTTGAAAGAGGAAGGTCTTCAGTAGGAGCCAAAAAGACAATAGACACGGCTAAAACTTGTGCAATTAAAGTGATCTCTCGCCCTAGTGCAACAAATCCACTTTTTTAAAAACAAAAAACAAAATTTTTGCAGTTTGGAAAGGTATGGGAAAATGCACTGAAAAATGTGGGATAAACAAATGTTTAATGGGCTAATGTATAAGCACTACTCAAACAAATGAGAACGAATGTTCAATAAACACCAGACATAGTCTAACCTCTGCATAAGATTTGTGCAAGCAAATCAGGATGAATGCTCAATGAACAGGTCATCTGGAGGAGCCCTGTGATTCTCAGGAATCGTTTGAGAAAGCCATGATGGTGAAGCTAGTGTAAGGCTGACATACGTTTGGCGTTGGGATGTACCCTAAGAGTGCCCCCACCTTCTCTAATGCCAAGTTCATTTGCAGAAGTTGTTGGCGTCTTGTTGGTCGCTGTGGAAGCAGGATGCTCAACTAGACAAGCCTTTGGTCTGATCTAGCAGGGCTTTTCTTAATGAAACTCCAGTGTCCTGTTCCAGTGCCCACAGAGCAAAGCAGGTTGGTTGTCACAGCACCACAGAGAGCTCCAAGTGAGCCACTTTTTCCAACTTGTTCCCACAAGGGCTGGAGAAGAAATTCAATTCCATTTGCATTTAAAGCCAAATCTATCAAATCTGCACTTTCTGAAACAATATGCGTGCCAAAATACAGCCATCCTTTGAAATCCCAGGGAGGTGGTGAGCTCTCCAGCACTGGAGGCATTCAGGACGAGGCAGCTGGACAGCCACCTGTCCAGTATGCTTTAATCTGGATTCCTGCATTGAGCAGGGGGCTGGACTCTAAGATTCTATGATTTGCACTTATCTGAATTTTGCGAAGTAGTTCTCCAACCACTATTTACAAAAGTGCATATATTAGGTAAAAGCATGCATAAAAACAAATATATCAATGAAAATTACATACAAAAATGCACTATACCATTACCTGTACTAGTATACTACTGTACTATTGTACTGCAAGTATGTACTTGGGCTGGCCTGTCCACCCTCCCCTCTCTGTTAAGTTCTGTCTCTCAGGTCCTCCTGACTCTCTCTTCCCCACAACAACAAACGGTGGGAACTAATCAGTGTGCAAGAGGAATCCATGCTGACTGCTTATTGGCTGTAGCGACTGCTCACCTTGATAGATTCAAGGGCCATCTCTCCCAAGGCAGCCAGGAAAGAGGGTAGCTTTTAAATGTGCATGCTCGGCACTTGGGAATTGTGCAACTTGATTGGCTGTAGAGACAGAGGGACTCTAGGAGGGGGACGCTTGCAAAAAAAAAGTAATGAGACTACGTCCCAAGGCGTCCCATTGCAAACACACACCTGGTGAAGAATGGAAAAATGAGAAACTGAGAAAACTGAAATTGACAGATCCTTCCATCCCAAGCTAGACCTTTTTGAGCCTGTATTTCTCATTCACTTTTCTTAGGCTCCACCCCCTTGTTGAGCATTACAGTCCTTAAAGGGCCAACCCTCTTGCCCGCAGATGGGCACTTCTTCTGCATTCCTTGGCCTCCTGCATGGTGTGCTCCTTACACTATTGAACCATCAAGGTAGGTTGGGAGGCCATTGGTTTCTTGGGCCCTGGGCAAGGTCCCTATGAGAGTCCTGGCTCTGGATCTACAGGCACTGGCTGTGGGGTTTGGTTCAGTGGGTGCCAGCCAGCAAATCAGTCAGCCAGCCAGAGATTCAGTGGGCCCCTGACCAGCCACATCAGTCTCAAAGTCAGGAGCCCAGTCTGATTCTTCAGCTTCTGATTTAATGTCCTGGTCAGTGATGGGTCACCCTGACACCAAGAGCCTACATGCAGCAGAAGAGAGTTAAAGTTTTCCATTTATACCCCAAATGCCTTATTTGTTTGTTTTGCATCATGTTGAGTTTTGCATACCTGTGAGAGAAACAGGTGTTGAAAAAGAATGACCTGAAATAAATTAATATTATGCCTAGCAGTCTGTGTTTGTGTAATGCAACCCGGATAAGCGTTCCTGAGAACCAAGCAAATTCTCTGAGAGCTGGCTGTCAGGAAGTCCTGGAAATGAGAAAAAGATCTACACGCTACATCATAGAATCATAGAATAGTAGAGTTGGAGGGGCCTATAAGGCCATCAAGTCCAACCCCCTGCTCAATGCAGGAATCCAAATCAAAGCATTCCTGACAGATGGCTATTCAGCTGCCTCTTGAATATCCCTTTGAATTTTGTTTCCGCCTTCCACGGTATTAGCTATGCTCCCCAATTTTGTATCATCTGCAAATTTGATAAGCATGCTCTGTACCTCCTCATCCAAGTCGTTAATAAAAATGTTGAAGAGCACTTGGCCCAAGACCGAGCCCTGTGGTACCCCACTTGTTACTTCTGCCCAGTTTGAGAAGGAACCATTGATAAGCACTCTTTGAGTACAGTTCTGGAGCCAACTGTGGATCCATCTGATAGTTGTTCCGTCCAGCCCACATTTAGCTAGCTTGCTAATCAGAATATCATGGGGCACTTTGTCAAAAACTTTGCTGAAGTTGAGATGTATTATGTCCACAGCATTCCCACAGTCTACGAGGGAGGTTACCCAATCAAAAATGAGATGAGATTAGTTTGGCAGGATTTGTTCTTCATAAATCCATGTTGGCTCCTAGTAATTACTGCATTATTTCAAGGTGCTTACAGATTGACTGCCATTTGCTGGATAACCATTTGCTCTTGCTGTAAGACATCCTCTGCTCTTTTAATGGATTCCGTCTCTCTTCTTTGCTGAGATTCTTGTTGTTGCTTTGGAGAGAATCTCTTGGCCCATACCTGATTGGCTGACTCATTAATAAACACACACTTGGATGATTATTGCCCAGTTGGTACCCAGGGACCAGTCCTTCCCTCTCATCTATTATGGTTATGGAGCAAATAGTACAGTGCTGATTCAGGCTAATCGCATCCATGGGGACCTTTGCTGTAGTGATAGCCCCAAATGTCTCATTTCAATATAGTAATAAGTCAAAGAGCCCTTTTATCCTCAGGATGTAAAAGGCAAAGCCCAGTGACTCTCTGGACTGTAAATTATTCCAGCCTCTTTTAAACTGATGGCAGCTCTTCTCCCTCCCTCCCTGCCTGTCTCCTTAGTTGATTAAGTTACAGAATGAATGCAATGGATGTATTGATTTTTTTTTTAGCTTGATAACCATCACTGAATACATTCAAGCCTTTCTTTTAATTCTTAGCCCTGATATGAAAATGCTTTTGCGAGAGACCCTCTCTGGTTATGAGTAAAAGAGGCAGACACCATTGAAAGTACTGAGATTATGTATCAGAGGTGAAAAAACTGGCTCAGGTTACATCCATACCATACATTTAAAGCACATGGCTTCCCCCAAAGAACCTTGGGAAGTGTAGTTTGTTAAGGGTGCTGGGAATTGTAACTCTGTGCTTTAAATGTATGCTGTGGATGTGACCTCAGCTCCACAAATGTTTGGGTTACAACAGGAGTGGGGAACCTTTGGCTCTGCAGATGTTGTTGGACTACAACCTCCATCAGCCTTCACCCTTAGCCATGCTGGCTGGGGCTGATGGGAGTTGCAGTTCAGCAACGTACAGCTGGGGCACAGGTTCCCTGCCCCTGGGTTACAAGACCAACTGTGAGGGGCAAGACAGCAATGGACATCTTGCTCTGGCACTCTGGAGAGCTGTCACGAAGAAAATGGAGTAGGCTTCCTCTCTGTTGTTCCAGAGGGTAGGACTAGAACCAATGGGCAGAAATTGCAGGGAAGCCAATTTGGCTCAGCATTACAAGAAACAGCTCTTTAGAGACTGGCTGCCTCGGGAGGTATTGGCAGTGGTGGCTGGTGACTCCATGTCAGTGGGACAGTGGAATCTGCTCTGGGTTTTAGTCTGAACTTTCCTGAACTGACTTGGAGCCACCAGTCACCACTGGATGTTGGGCTCATCTTCACTGGAGGTAGTAAGCAAAGGTTAGATGGCCATCTGTCAGGGATGCTATATTTGCACCCTCTATTGCAGATCTTGCACTTAGCAGGGGATTGGACTGTGTCCACTTACAGAGCCTTCTGTTACCTCTACAGTGGGAGTGGGGAACTGTTTGCCCTCCAGATATTGCTGGACTACAACTCCCATCAATATTATATTGTTTTGTTCTTACTATGGAAGCCACTTTGAGGTCACCTGGTGATGAAAAGTGGCATACAAATATACTAAATAAATAAATCCCTGACAATCGGCCATGGTGATTGGCACTGATGGGAATTGGCGTGGCCACAGGTTCTCCACTCCTGCTCTCCAGGAATGGAAGAACCTGGAACCTGGAGGATACAGCCATGTGCCAAGGGCCAGAAGACTCTGCAGATCATCAGAAGAGCTGCTTGTGGCTTGGAATCTTAGCCATTGGCTAGCCCTGGGTACATCTGCACCACTTTCTAATTCCTCCTTCTGAAGGGGAGCCTGGAGGCTGAACTGTATCATGTACCACAAGGATCAGAAGAGATTGCCTCCCAACTCACACCTTAATAGATCCCTAATTATATTGTGATATGTATTAATTGTTGAAAGCCACATTGGGAGCTGATCTGGACTGAAATGCACATCAGTGAAAACTGTCTACAAAAATGTGTATTAGGAGAAATTAGCACTAATACGCTGGAGAATTTTCTTGAGGTTTTTTTTTAAAAAAATCACAAATTGCTGCGGAAATGTGGAGAACTGAATTTAAGGTTGGAAAAGTGAGAAAATGAGAGCACTGAAATGGACAGAGCCATCCCAAGTTCAGAGACATGTACTGATTGGAAACAAAGCAGTATCTCCACCCTGAAACTTTTGCAGCCATAAAAGTTTCAGTATTGAAAGCGGGATTGTGTACATCCACCCTGATACCATCATAAGTACAAATCATCATAAATCCACAATGAAAAGGATATATATAGGGGTGCGGTCTCTCTCTCTCTCTCTCTCTCTCTCTCATCTTAAAAAAAAAGCCAATTATCTGCAATCTAGTGTGATCAGGAAACATAAACCAAGCAGAGTTATGCAGAGGAAGAGACAGAGAGTGCAGATGCACATTTGTGACTATAGCTTGACTATATAGCTTATGCTTCCAAACTCTCTGGATAGTGATTCTCTCTCTTCCTGCTGCTTTGCTCTTATCTGTCCTGCAAGTCCACCCATTATGTACTAAGGACTGTTATCAGCGAAGAGCTGCTTCTTGTTCCTATATTTACTTATTCATTCCCCTTTATCTCTTAAATAGTATTCTTCTTCATTGTTTTCTTGGAAATCAAATAATGTATCTTTTTCATTGTCTTCTTGGAAATCAAATAACCATGTTGTATTTAAAAAGACGTAAGGTTGTATCCAGCTAAGTCCTACTCGGAGTAGACCCACTGAAATGAATGAACCTAGGTAAGTCATATCCATTAACTTCAATCGGTTTATTCTGAGTAGAGCTAGCAAAGGATACAACCCTCAGTAGAGAGGGAGGGAAGGACCTTGCAGCTGGGCTAGGAAATGGAAATGGACTACCTTCAAGTCGATTCCGACTTATGGCGACCCTATGAATAAGGTTTTCATGGTAAACAGTATTCAGAGGTGGTTTACCATTGCCTTCCTCTGAGGCTGAGAGGCAGTGACTGGCCCAAGGTCACCCAGTGAGCTTCATGGCTGTATGGGGATTCGAACCCTGGTCTCCCAGGTCGTAGTCCAGCACCTTAACCACTATGCCACACTGGCTACACTGTTCCCAATTAGTGTTCCCAGCTGAACCCCTTTCCTTTCTTCCCATATAATATTCATTCATATACTTGTTCAATATATAAATAAAGATTGCATTAGAAACCCAGATTGCAAGGCAGGCCAACCCCCCCCGCCCCCATTGATAACTGGCATTGCAGCACTCACGGACAACAACAGTTCTACAGAGAGGGCACATATATCTGTCTCTCTGTACAGAGCACCCAGGCGCACTCTGCTTCCTTCCCTGCACAGCCCACCTGTTTTAATTCCTGGCCCTTTCCCATCTGTGTAATAGGTTTCACTCCATAGTTAATCCCAGGGTTGGAAAGTGCAACAAAAGTGCTGGATGCCAAAGTGATGTACTAGAAGAACAAATGTTGAGGGAGCAACACTTCGGCAGAAAGCAAGCCATAAAATCCTCATGAGCCCAGGGGAGGAAACTAAGTTATCCTCTGAGCTCCTTCTCTGGAAGAATTGTGGGAGGCTAGAAATGAACTCCTGGAAAAGACACTGCGGTTTATTTGATTGCAAGGTGCTTCTGGATTTATGGGATTGCAGATGAAACCGGCAGGAGGAGGACAGGAGCTGCAGCTTAAAGCATGGCTTGGAAGAGGAGGATAGGCGTTGAATGCAACCTTCACTTTCCTGGTGCCCTCCAGATATTTTGGACTACAACTGGCTGGGTTTGATGAGAGTTGTAGTCCAAAACATCTGGAGGGCACCAGGTTGGCGAAGGCTGGATTAATGGCTGCTGTAGATGCAAAAAATCTTGAGGCTTGACATCTCTTGACAGTCCAGTGCTTTGAATCAAAGAGCCAATTTGCACTTTTTATAGCTGAGGGAGGTTCCAGCTGTACCTGTCTTCCCTTACTCATCAGAATTGGTTTATTTTAATTATGTCCTAGTATATATTCATACATTTTCTGCTAAGAGTCTGGTAAAAAGAAACCCATAAAAAACACAGACATCTTTAAAAATTAGTATGAGCAATGATGTGACTATTTAATAGAAATGTTATATTAAAATTGTATTTGCAATTTTAAAAAAATCCAAATTTGTATCTGTATAATATTGAATATAACCATGCATTGTTGTGTTGTATTGTATTAAACATTTCTATATATTATATATATATAAAATGATGAAACTGAGGTTATCATACTTTGGATACATAATGAGAAGACAATGATTCACTAGAAAAGATAATAATGTTGGGAAAAACGAAGGGAGTAGAAAAAGAGGAAGGCCAAACAAGAGATGGATTGATTCCATAAAGGAAGCCACAGACCTGAACGTACAAGATCTGAATAGGGTGGTTCATGACAGATGCTCTTGGAGGTCTCTGATTCATAGGGTCGCCATAAGTCGTAATTGACTTGAAGGCACATAACAACAACAATATATTCTTATTAAGAACAATAATCATATATATTTAAATTTTAAAAATAAATAAAAATAAAATCTCATAAATCATAGGGGGGGGGGAATTAAGATGATAATAGATTCAAAAGCAGCACCAATAAATCAGTTGGGAGAACCATGAAAACTCAGAAGTCTGTTGAAATGGTTACCTAAATTCCAGAAGAAAAGGAGCATGGTATATCTCTCCAGAGTAGGTATTCCATAATCCTAGGGCCACTGCAAAGAAGGTCCTGTCTGTTGTGCCAGCTGTCGTACCCAGTGGTGGCTGGTGCCCATTGAGACTGGTAGGGTGGAAGGCAGAGAGACCAACAGTAGGCAGAGGTAGAGCCAACTAACTGTAGTTTGGTTCCCATCCTCCTCCCTGCTGAGGGAGTCTGAGTTACAACAACAGATTGTAAGTAGGAAGACAGGCAAGTGGGGGATGGCTAAGGGCAGACTGAGGCTGGTGAGGCAGTGCTCCATTTGCCCTAATGGATGAGACATATCCCTAATGGTGACAGGACACAGAAGATGATCTTGAAGCTCAGGCAGATTCATATGGGAGAAATGTTGAATACAGTTTGTCTCTCCTTTACAGTGACCATCAGAGTAGCGCAAGATCCCCACCAAAAGATAGCTGTACCTCTCAGAGCTATGCATGTGCACACTGGATCTAGTAAGAGCACTTGCAATTGGGAAGGTTTTGGATGTGGCTAGTCTGTGGCCCTCCAAATTTTGTTGGGCTCCATCTCCCATCTGCCCC
Source organism: Rhineura floridana (assembly GCF_030035675.1). NCBI lineage: Eukaryota > Metazoa > Chordata > Lepidosauria > Squamata > Rhineuridae > Rhineura > Rhineura floridana. The sequence goes on from NC_084493.1 coordinate 33,372,472, forward strand.
AGCCAGTATGGCCAATGGTCAGGGATGACAAGAGCAGGAATCTAACAACATCTAGAGGGCCACAGGTTTTCCACCCGTGTTAGATCTAATCCTGCCTGCTCTGAAGAGAGTACGGCAAGTAACTGGGTTGATACATTTGAAATATATTCTCCACAAACAGGAAAGAGGAAATGGAGAAGAAAAGTCTCTTCCCCACCCCACCCCCATGAGAATGATATGAACGGATGGATGGATGGCATATGAGCAACAGAGGCACACTCTCTTCATTGCACAGGTTGAAATATGCTTTCTGATTCTACACCCCAAGTTCCAGCAAACTGGCTTTTCTATTTTTAGGAAACCTGTCTGAGACTCTGTGAAGCAGACAGATGTGCAGTCCTTAGGTCGTTTCTGGAATGATATGCTTTTCATCTGCTACCAAACAAGAATTATATTCCATGCCTCTAACAGAAAATGGGATGTGTGAGTGAAATTGCTTCTACTGCGACAGTTGCAATTCCATTTTTGATGGTCCAAGGACAGATCCCTTTGTGAGAAATATTTGAGCCTTCGAAGAGACAATGACGATGGCCCCCAATTTATCCTCCCCTTGAACACTCTGGGTCTCACCTACTTTACTGATAAGTTTCCATCACTTCACTAACAATCCTGGAAAGGGGATGATAACAGCAACTGTGCTTTCTCCCCCCTGACATTGAGAGAGAGTGGTGGGCAATCTGGAGAAGTTGTTTCCTAAGAATACTCCCCATCTCCCCTGTTTTTCAATGACTCTGACCAGAGCCAGCCTTATCACTAGGCAGAGTGTGGCAATTGCATCAGGCGGCAGATGCTAAAGGGTGGGGAATGGCAGTGAGATATTGGAGGACAAAGCTGTATGGGCTACCACCAAAGTCAATGCACCACCGAAGTCAAGAGTCAGCTTTCAGTTTGGTCAGCTTCTGCAGATGAATGGGAGAGGGCACCATCTTGGGCCAGCCTTGACTCTCCGAAAAGAGGTCAGCAGTCCCATACAGCTATGAGCTGATACAGATTCCACTCCTTGCACAAACTATGAGTGCGAGCTGTGCTTAAGCCATATATCTGTAATCCTGGATCTCATCCTTGTCCCTCCAAATGCTGCATCACCCGTGTGTCCCTCATGGAGACAACTACCTTCAAAACCACTAGGGTGGACAGCACATATGACATCAAACAGAACATTACCTGCAGGTCCTGCAATGTAATTTATGTCATTGAATGCAAAAAAAATAGGACGTCATCCAATACAGAAGGGAAACTACAACTGACCTACGTATGTGCTTCAGAAACTATAAATCGGCAATCTTGACTAAAAAGTGGAGCAACCAGTTGCAAAACATTTTAACACTGAGGGCTACAGCCTGTTGGTCTTATCTATAACAGCTATACAGATGCTAACAGATACAACAGCATTGACTAAGGGAGAACTTCTGGATATACTCCCTGGACACATTGGCACTACATGGCCTGAACCTGGAGGACAGTACAAACATCACTTATCTTCTGCAAATGAAGCCCCTCGGAGCATTCCATCCTCAAAGGTCTAGAACTGCCACCTTGGTGGCAGCATTTGTATGTTAGCAGCTGATGAAGGCGGAAACCAAAACATTTAGCTAGTAAAATAAAAAGCATAATAATAATAATCATTAAGTACCAGAAATAAATTTCTAGAAAAAACATGACTGTCTCTTGCAGCAGTTCAAATTATAGCCCAGTGGCTGCAGTCTGTGTGAAATGGTTATGCTCAGAATGTCTTGAGGGCATACAAGAGCACCACCTTGCTGAAGCTAAGCATGTCTAGGCCTGGACAGCGCATGGATGGGAGACCATTTAGGAAAGGTGGGGTATCAATGCAAGGAAATACATAAAGGGTGCCTTAGTGTGTTGACACTAGAGAGGTGACATATCAGCACCCTGTTAGAAGATGTAACTTCTACAATCCCTGGGGAAGGATGCACCACCTTGAAGGATGAAACTTGATAGACATTTGTTCATCCAGGGATGGACAAATCTGCCCGTTTCAGTTTCTATGAGTCTCAGATTTTTCTGATCTTGTTTAGTTCACCAAATCCCATGTCAGTTTGTGATTTAAAAACAGAACAAAACCCAACATGAACATTTGTGCTCATTTTATGCACATTTCCCCTCATGTGTGCAATTTTGCCTGATATGCATGCATCATTGCAAGCAATTTCCCCTAATATAATGCATTTTTGCATGTTTTCAATATATGCATTTTTCTGTGAACTTTTCCTTAATATAAATGTTCTGTGTGCACTTTTTGTTGTCGAAGGACTGCATCATGACACTTGAAGATATCAAAATTTTGAAGGATAGCTATGTTTTGGTTCCTGTATTGGTTCGGGAAGCACAAACTAAATTTTAACAAGGCATTCCTAAAAGGAAAAAGAAGAAACGACAGAGGAATAGCAGTACACACCAGGAGCCGCTGGGTCATCATCTGCACCTGTGCTTGCCAGTAGAAGGTGGGGTAGCAGAGTGTGGCTCTCTCCCACATGATCTGTGGGTGAAACATAGAAAGCTGCTGCCTTATAGTAAGGCAGGCCATTGGTCCATCTAGCTCAGTATTGTCTACACTGAGTGGCAGGAGCCCTCCATGGTTTCAGGCAGAGGGCATTCTCAGCTCTGCCGGAAGGTGCTAGGGATCAAACCGGGGACTAGGGGTGGGTGAGAATTTTGATTCAGTTCACATTTCAAGCAGAATGTATCAAATTCACACTTTCTGAAACAATATGTGAACCAAAACACAGCCATCCTTCAAAATGCACATTTATTAGAATTTCCGGATGCAGTTGGCCAACTAAACAACATTTACAAAAATGCATATATTAGGGGAAAGTGTGCATAAAAATGAATACATGAGTGAAAACATGCAAAAAGCCATGAAATGATGAGAAATGACTTGCAAAAATATGTACCTTTGTCAAAACTGCCTACAAAATGTGTTTATTTGGAGAAATTCATACTAAAATGTTGAATTTCCATGAGGATTTTAAAAAAAATTCGCAGATTGCTGCAGAAATGTAGAGAAGTGAATTTAACATTGTAAAAGTGAGAAACTGAGAGAACCGGAACAGACAGATCTTTTCATCCCTACCTGGGACTGCTGCATTCAAAATAGATGCTTCCCTTGAAAAATATGCCTTGAACTGAATGCCTCTGGAGGGAGGGAGGTGTAGACGCCTTTGCTGTTTGTGTGGATGGAATTTGACCGACTGTACGCAGGTAAGAATCACATCTATTGCTCCACCCACTTTTACTTTTGGCTCTACCCCTTTTGCCTCTGGCCCTGCTCACCACTGACATGTGGCCCCCAGAATGTTACCCATGAGAAGCTGTGGCTCTCAGACTGAAAAAAGTTCCCCACTCTGGGATAGTGGCAGAGATTTAGACTAGGCCCAAGAGAGATGGCTCCATCCTATATACACATAGGCTGAGGCTCTGGTCAGACCTTCTGCTGAATGTGTGGAGGTTGGGAATTGTAACAGTGGACCCAATCCCTATTCCCTTCGCTCGGCCCATCCATGGACCAAATGACACACCACGTAAGGATTAGTTTGGCACATTTTCCTTTTAATTTTTGAATACCTTATTTGGAAATGTTATTTTCACCTCTTTCATGCCTTTGATGCACCATTTTATTGAATTTATTTTTAAAATCCCCCTCTTTCATTAATAAGATGGTCTCTGCCCTCAGGCTAACAATCTAAAAGTCGTGGCAAAACAGGAAAAAAGGGTTGGTAGAGAGAAGGAAAAAAGCAAACTCAGGCACCAGTTTTTGGGGTTGCATTTAACTAATTTTTACTTAGAGCATTGACATTAATAGTCACAACTAACTTAGGTCAATTAATGTCAGCTGAATACAACCCATTGTTACAAAGTTCCCATAAATGTTGTTTCTGTCAGTGAGTGGGGAAGCAAGCTACCCTGTGGCTAATCCTTCTTTGACCAATGGACAGGGCCAGGTTGGCCTCCACCTTGCCATGATGTTTTTCCTTGGAAGGGAGGGGGATGACAGCTTCCCAGTGGTCCCTGGCCAATGGCAGAGGCTGGCATGTGCTGCACTTCAATTCTCAGTGTGAACATGGTCCACCTAGTCTAGCATCCTGTTCTCACAGCGGCTCACCAGATGTGAGAAGGACATGAGCACAAGAGCACTCTCCACTTCTGCGGTTTCCAGCAACTGGTATTCAGAAGCATACCACCTCCAGCAGGGGACACAGAGCATAGCCATCATGGCTAGTAGCCATGGATAGCCTTCTCTGTGAATTTGTCTGATCCTCTTTTAAAGCCATCCAAGTTGGTGGCCATCACTGCCTGTTATGGGAGCAAATTCCACAGTTTAAATATGAACTGCATGAAAAACTACTTTCTTTTATCTGTCCTGAATCTTCTAACATTCAGCTTCATTGAATGTCCACGAGTTCTACAGTTATGGGAGAGGGATAAAACCTTTTCTCTGTCTGCTTTCTCCACACCATGCATAATTTTATACACTTCTATCATGTCACCTCTGACTCGCCTTTTCTCTAAACTAAAAAGCCCCAAATGCTGCAACCTTTCCTCATAGGGGAGTTGCTCCATTCCCGTGATCATTTTGGTTGTGCCTTTTCTGAACCTTTTCCAACTCTGCAAGATCCTTTTTGAGGTGACGGATTTATCTCTGTCCCTTGAGACAATAAATTTGCTCTCGATGGATCTGATCCCAGTCGCTCACATGGACACTATTGAACAGGTGCTGATGCGGTACATTTTCCCACAGATAAAAATCAAATGTCAGTGGCCGTGCCAGTTACTGCTGCCAGCTTTGCAAGTCAAGGTGAATTGTTTATACATCTTGTTTCAGCTGTATAATTCGACTGGATGACCAAGTAGATCGCCTCAGAAAAATGCCCCCTGAACCTCGTGCCTCCCCCATGCCTGGGCACCCCAGGTGGCTGCTTGGTCAGCTGCCCCACCTTCCTCTCAATGTGATCCCTGAACATGTGAAAAAAGGTACTGTCTATGCATTTAAGAAACTCTGTTCCTAGCCCTCCCTGGTGGCACCTTTTGTGTTCTCAAATTATTGGCAATGAAAAGCATGCACCGGATAATTGGGGCATCTGGCAATTGCTTGCATCTCCTACTATCAGCCTGGAGGTCAGAGGTCCTAGCGTGGCACCTTTCAGATGGATTTTGTTATTAACTCTGGGTCCCTTGAATGCCTTTAAAAGCAGGTGGCAGCAACCCATTCAGAGTCCAATTCTGGGCAGGGTCAATTGAAAGGAGCTTTGAATGGAATTCTACAGGGCACACAATATAGAATTAGAGCGAATGAGGCAGGATCAATAAGAGCTGAAGGTCGGCCTTCGAAGCCTCCTGTTCCTCAGGCACTCAAATGAAACCTGATGACCGATAACTGATGGAGTGATCCTATCATCTTATTTCTCTAACACAAAGGGAATTTTTTAAAAGGCAAAGGGAGCACAACCTAGCGTTTTAAGTGGCGGCTAAAAGACTCTGACATGGAAGGGGGCATTCTTGTTCCAGAAGACCTCTGAGGAAGCTGTCTCAGATGATGATGATGATGATTAATTAACCACTTGCCCTTCACCAGCAGATCCCAGGGCAGGTTATAACAATATAAAACCTAGTATTAAAAACAGTTAAAACAAATTACGGTCACTGGAATAGAGTGGATTACCACCATACAAATGGTATAAATTTATGGTATAAATGAATAAATAAAATAAGGAATGGCTGCCCGGATGTAGGTAATAAGCCCATGTCATCATCACCCCCTCTGGGCCTCAGCCTGTACCGGGAGCTTGTTGCGGTTCCTTGCTCTTCTCTCTCCCCACGGGGCAGTGAGTTGACCAGGGCTGGCTGCCTGAGAGGCAAAGGAGAGCATACCTGCGCTTCAACATGTTGAAGCCGGCCAGGCTGGTGTGGCAAAACCGACAGCACAGCATTCTCCTCACCCCAGGTTCAGGGCAGCAGGCTCATTTCAGGGTGCAGGCCGGGCTGACAGTGCTCTCTTCCAACAGAGGGGAAGGGCTAGTGGGCTCAGGATGCCCAGCCAAGAGCGGCCTCAGTGACTCTGCTGCCCCCACCCACCCACTATCTGCTTCCTGAGGCAGCTGTCTTCTTTTGCCCTGGAGCTGTGTCTGCAGAAGATTTATGACTACCTTCTGTTTTTCATTTGCTGCTGCTAATACTGTTTGGTATTTTAAAAAATATAAAATGAAATAGCAACTAAATCTCGTGGTCCTATTTCTTAGCAGAGATATAAACACAAGCAGCAGAGTGAGAATATAAACCAGACTGCCTTTCCCTAAGCACAAATAACAGCAGACACAATCTTCTTAGCTAAAAGATAAAGAATATTTACTCATGACCTTTCATATGTTCAGGAAACATAGGCTCTGGCTTGGATGAAAGAAAGGTAGAAGTCTTAGTCCATTTTAGTCTTTGGTAGTGATGCTCTCAGGAGAGCATCTGCCATGCGGCCTCTCCCAGAGGTAAAAAAATCAGTAACGGAGATTATACAGGAATCCTCAGGACAAAGGAGGACAAAGGAGGACGAAGCCAGGTAACTAACCCCACCCATTAGGAATTTACATCATGGTAAACAGGTACATGGGATATTTCCCCAAATATCCCTTAAAGGGAACATCTGCCTTTTACAAGGGAACATGCAGTTTTGCCTATTCCAACAAATACTAGGGGGAAGGCCACAGCTCAGGGGTAGAGCGCCTGCTTTGCCTGCAGAAGGCCCAGGCTCAATCCCTGGCATCTCCAGGGAAGGCTGGGAGAGACTCCCTGCCTGAAGCCCTGGAGAGCTGCTGCCAGTCAGAGTAGGCAATACTGAGCTAGATGGATCACTGGTCTCACTCTGTGCAATGCAGCTTCCTATGTCCTTTTCTTCGATGCTTGCCGTAAATGGAACAAACGGAAAAGATTTGACAGTGTAACTCTGTGCCTATTGACAGAAGTAAACCCCATCATATGCAATGGGCCTTACTTCCACAGCAAGTGTTTCCTTTCCTTTAGGAAATGTATTCATCACCTCAAACAACCAAATGTAGTCTCAATGTAATTTACAAGAGAAGTATAAGACATCATTAGATAATAAAACATCCAAGTGTTCATCCAAAAATCACCCGAAACGCAGAATATCCACCCCCCATCCAACACAAGAACACACACCAGAAACAATTGCTAACCAGTAAACAATGAATACTGTCCAAATATCTGGGACAAGAAGCACTGTTTGCCTGGTGTTGAAAAGATGACGGAGTTGGCGCCTGGCGAGCTTCCCTGGGGAAAGCATTCAAAAACTGAGGGGGAGGGGCTACCATAGGAAAGCCTCTCTCATTTCCACTCTCTGAACATCTCTTGGAGGAGGCACACAGAGAAGGTCCTCGGGGTTCAGGTTGATCTGGAGGGTTAGGATTGCAACTGGCAATAAGCAAATTGGTCCATTTTGGTTTCTCTCAGCTTCCTGTTTTTCCAGTCTTAAATTCAGTTCTCTGTGTTTCCATATCAGTTGGCAATTTTTGTTGAAAGAAGTCCTCATGAAAATTCATCAGCATTTTAGTGTGAATTTCTCCTCAGACACATTTTTGTATGCCATTTTGCCTGATATACTCATTCTTGCAAAGCAGTTTCCCCTAATACAATGCATTTTTGTATGCTATTTTTCATGAATATATGCATTTGTATGCACACTTTACCCTAGTATATGCATTTTTATACATTATTTGACTGGAGAAGAGCATTGCAATATCCGGAGAAGTGTAAATTTCAAAGGATGGCTGTATTTCCATTTGTGTATGGTTTTGGAAAGTGCAAATGAAATAGATTCATTTTTAAATACAAAATGAATTGAATGTCTCCCACATCCCTAGTTGCAACCTCAAAAGATCAACTGCAGTGTAAAAAGTAGTTGCTTTGAAAGGAATTTACAAATTAGAATATCATACTTGTTTAGCAAAATCTGAACATTTGTCTGTGTGACAGAGAGAGAGAGAGAGAGAGAGAGATTCATATGTAATGTCTCTGAGTCGCAGAGTCACTGAACAAGGCCAGAGATTCACATTCTGTATACAAAGGTGCACGCAATGACAAGTGATCCCTGTTGCTCTCTCTATACTTTTCTGAAACTTTTTAAATGCATCTCTAGATCATCTGGAATTGGAAATGGTGGCAATAATCCAAAGCAGAAAACATGTGTAAGAACTGATGACATCCAGTACACAAAATATTGGTTGTCTGGGCATGGTGGCTTGTATCAGGGGAGTTCAATATGTGATTTTGAGCATTCACAGGCTATAAAGTTAGCCAGTTAAAAGAGATGTGATTTTATTTTTGTTTTCATTTTCCACATTTATAGCAAACATAAAGATTAAATTTGGACATATCTGTTAGCAAACTTTCCGGACCATAATTCAGAGACCTGTCCTGCTTTCCATAATAGCAGTAGAATATTACAAATTGGGACCAATCTCTACAATAGGAATTAAAAGATCTGTCAATAAAAAAAACTCCAAGAAACAACAGATGCTGCCCCTGTGATGACGAAGTGGAGTCTATTTCACACGTCCTGTTTAATTGTAGCTATTACGAAGGGGCCAGAAAAGGCCTAATATACCCTATTATGCAGTCTTTTCCAGGCCGTTCTGTTGAGTCCCTTTTGACTGTTTTACTTGAGGGTTCAGATAAGGCAATTACTGAGCAAGCGGCAAAATTCCTGAACTTGGCCATCCGGACTAGACCCTGTATGACTGTCAACGGTAATTAAATAACTTGAGTTGTTTATATAATCCAGTTTGTTGCTCGTTGTACCCTGTGTTACTCTGTAGTCTTATAACTCCCAGCATTATGTTTTATATTTGTGGTCAGTTGACTGTAAATAAAGATTGATTATGATCTGTCCATTTTGGTTCTCTCAGTTTCTCATTTTTCCATTCCTAAATTCAGTTCTCTGCATTTCTGCAGCAATTTGCTTTAAAAAATCCCCATGAAAATTCTACAGCATTTAGTGTGAATTTATCCTAATAAATGGTGCCCTAGCGCCTTAACACCGTAGTGACTCCAGAAATCAAGGGAGAATAGCCAGAGCTCAGAGGCAGCTTAATATTATTTAGTGTTACTTACTTAAAATATTTTTTAAAAGCTGGTTGTGTAAAATATAAAGGTAAGTGCTGATCCATTCACCAGAACTTTGGCAAACTGATAATCAATTTCTTTCTTATAGACCAGCTGGCTAGAATTCCTGTTGAACACTTTTCCTTATACCTCATAAGGACTAGAAGCTTACTTTTAAAAAAAGAAAAGAAAGCTGAACATTTCAGGAAAACTTTCCCCATGACACACCTATTAATATGTACTAGCTTGTATCTTCCACATCAGCCTTCACCAACCTTGTGCCCTCCAGTTGTTGTGGACTAAAACTCCCATCAGCCTATGCTGGCTGGGGCTGATGGGAGTTGTAGTTCAAAACATCTGGAAAGAACAAGGTTGACAAAGGCTGGCATAGAAGATTCTAAGACCATTGACTGCATAGGCCTGATTGAGAGAGAAATGTTTTCTTTGGCTACAAAAAATAATACAATTTGCTTATTTCTATTAAAGTAGGAGTGGGAGTTTAACTTTCCTTCAGTGAAGAAAAGCAAAAATGAATACCAGTAAATGCTGAGAGCACAGTCTCCAGTTAAGGGAGCTATGTAACTAGATATGCTGCTTTGAGGGATATTGATATACTACGCTGTTACTTATCTTGGATGGATCCTATTAATTTTCATTCTGAATGTTTGGCTGCTTGAGCTCACTCTGCTTGGGAAACAACAGACCAGAATGGAACAAACAAAAATAATGGGGAGGGGGGAAATCCAGAGATATCAAGTGTACAAAAGAAAAATGCATGACACAAATGGAATGAGCGGTTCTTCATGATACCAAATTTTCATTAGCTTGCGATCAGTCAGATGCAATCTAATTTTCTTATAATCCATCCTTTGGGAAAACAGGCATTGTTCCAGCTGCTGATGAAGCCAATTTTATCTCTTCCAAAAGTAGCCGATTGGAAGATAACTATTTACAGTCAGGACCTATCAGCAGTCATATACTCAGCTCTGCCATTTACTTTGTTTATGGCTACATTGCTTCTGCAGTCTCTCCCCACTTCTGTTCAAAGGGTTTTTTGGTGAAAGGGACAGGGAAGGGGGATGGATCCATATTGTAACACCTGAACCAGAGCAACACTTAAGGGCGGTAAGAAGATTCTGTATCATTACACTGTCACATTATGATGATGATATGCCACTAGTGGGTTATGGTTCTAAGATTCAGCCTGATCCTATGCATAATTACTTGGAAGTAAAGCACCTCACTACATATTTCATGCCAACTGCTTGTAATGCTAGCCTAGAAGCCCCTTGCCCTTTTACAAGAGGAAATGGCACGGGGGGGGGAAGCAACTGCAGACACAGCATGTGAGGGAAAGGATTAAACACCCATCATTCACAGTCCTCTGTTTTCCATTCCCCCTTGCTATGCTCCCCCCCCGGGCCTTCAGGGATATTGTATATAACGAGTTCATACAACATATAAAGTGTTGGTTCCCCTCTATTCAGCACTGGGCAGGCCTTATCTTGAGTACTGCATCCAGTTCTGGACACTGCACTTCAAGAAGGATGCAGACAAACTGGAACAGGTTCAGAGGAGGGCAACAAGGATGATCAGGGGACTGGAAACAAAGCCCTATGAGGAGAGACTGAAAGAACTGGGCATGTTTAGCCTGGAGAAGAGAAGACTGAGGAGAGATATGATAGCACTCTTCAAGTACTTGAAAGGTTGCCACATAGAGGAGGGCCAGGATCTCTTCTCAATCGTCCCAGAGTACAGGACGCGGAATAATGGGCTCAAGTTGCAGGAAGCCAGATTTCGACTGAACATCAGGAAAAGCTTCCTAACTGTTAAAGTAGTATGACAATGGAGCCAATTACCTAGAGAGGTAGTGGGCTCTCCGACACTGGAGGCATCCAAGAGGCAGCTGGACAGCCACCTGTCAGGGGTGCTTTAATTTGCATTCCTGCATTGAGCAGGGGGTTGGACTCGATAGCCTTAGAGGCCCCTTCCAACTCTATGATTCTATTGAGTACTTGGTCTTCATTCAAAGCATGTACACTTTGTTCTTCAGGTTGAGATGACCAATGTGGGGATTTATGTGAGCTATTATATAGTAGCTCCCCAATAGAGATCCTGACCCCCTGCTTTAAAGTGTATGTTTGGATGGTCCATAGGAGTTTCTCCCACCATCTAAGCCAAGCAGTGACAGATGAGGCAAATTCAAATAATTTTAAAGTTTTATTAAGCTACAACTATTATGACAACACAAACACACACATACAAAAGAAAAAGCAACACATACAGAGCTGTGGGTTCATATGCACAATGGCCTCTGAGCTTGCAAACACATGAGACCTCCCATTGCCTCCAGCTGCAGGTCTCATCCTGGCTCCAGGTCTTCCTTCGGCCCCTTTGTGCCGAGGAAGGGCCGTAGCTTCTGCATGCAGACGGTCCCAGGTTCAATCCCCAATGGCATCCCTGGGCTCCTTCTGGGAGGAAGGGTGGTATATTAAATCAATCAATCAATCTCCACGTAGGATTGGGAGAGAACTTTGTCTGAAATCTGGAAGGTTGTCCTGCCCGAAGGTGAGGAAACCAGGCTCAGACTCAGCTGTGGCTTTTTCTTTTTATTAAAGCAATAGATATCTCCAAAGCAGTTTGCCTAATTAACCTAACTACTCTTTCTAGGAACTTACCACTGCTCTAACTCTGACTAAGCATGACCTCGCGACTCTAAGACGTTGACTCAACAATTGGTTCCCCCCCCCGCCCCCTTAGGTAGGTTTGGATCTCGCACGCAAACGAAGGCTGCTTCTCAGCTTAGTCTGTTGAACTTCCCACCTCTAACACCTCCGTGTGCGGTTTCGTGCCCACTCTCTGCTTGGCTCATGACAAGAGTTGCTGCCAGTCAGTGCAGACAATGGTCTGATTCAGCATAAGGCAGCTCCCAAAGTACCCTTTCTTCCTGAGCTTACTTAGAATCGTAGAGCTGGAAAGGGTCCTATAAGGTCATCCAGTCCAACCCACTGCTCAGTGCAGGAATCCAACTTAAAGCATCCCCGACAGGTGGCGGTCCAACTGCCTCTTGAATGCCTCCAGCGTTGGAGAGCCCACCACCTCCCTGGGACATTGGCTCCACTGTTGTACTCTTAGTTACTCTCTAGCTAGTTCCTCCCTGTCCCCCTCCCCGCTGCCATCTTTTATCCCCTTTGCTGTCTCCATTCAAAGTGGGGTGTCCCTTTCTGATTGGCTCCCTAGATATCTTCCCACCATCAATTACCACCTCCCCCCCGTTTCTTGCCCTCTCCATTCCAGACAAGCTAAGTAATTTTGTTCTCCCAAACCAGTACCCCCAATATTGCTAAAATTTTGACTCTTAAAATTTTTAATCCAGACATTTGTCAGACTTGTTCCTACCAAACATCCTTGAGCTAAGCATATTAATACTGAAATCTGCAACCTGGGCATATTTGCTGCTGAAGACCTGTGTTCTTCAATCCTATGTTTTAAAATCTCATCTAAGCATTCTCTATGTGTTAAGTTTTATTTCTGCTTCATTCTGTGAGCTCTATCTGCTTGAAGCGATGAGTCTATGTCAGGTTTATGTTTTCTGTTAGACCCCATAGTTTCCTCTTTCCACCTAGAATTAATCAAAATGTGATTCATCAATATATATTATGTGAAGATGCCATGTTACTCCAGTCTTTGCTGAAAGCGGTTGTAATGCAGCTGGAAGTTTTTGATCTTGCAGGTGGGGACTCCTGCAACCTAGTTGGAATCTGCTGGCCCCTTGTCACTTCTGCAAAGACAGGAGGCTCACAAGGGCCCGGTAGAGGGAAAAGTGATCTCCAACCCTTTGGGGCCAATGGGCACATTTGGAATTTTGAGAAAGTGCCATGGGTGCCAGTCCCAACGTGGCTATCATGCAGGTGTGGCACTACATAGAATGGCTGCCACATCTATAAAAGCAGAGGAGACAAGGCAACAAAAATGGTGTGGGTATTCCCCCCCCCCATCAACAGAGAAATAAAAGGCACGTACATCAGCCACTGCTGGATTCGCTCACACTGCAAGGTCTTTGTACCTCTCCTCTGCTCAGAACAGATGGGAGGGTGGGTGCCCAATCCTGGCACCTGATGAAATTGGGCTGGGTTATGGGGGCATTTTCCAGGCAGAGCCAGTGCAAACAGGAAGAGGAAACAGACTCTCCTGCATTGTGGATTTTTGAGGGGGTGTTTGCTGAGACCTTTTGCAGGCACCCTAGGAGGTACTAGCAGGCACGCCGGGTGCTACGTTGGCAACCCCTGAGATAGCATCATCTCTGCCTGAGGGCAGCAGGCTCACGTCGGGGGTGCAGAGCGAGCCATGAATGGCACACATAGCTCTGCCTCCAACACCTTGCCACCACCTCTCGCCCCCAGCATCTGCTGCCTGAGGTAGCTGACTCACTCTGCCTAATAGTCAGCCTGGCCCTGTGACTAAGTCCCAGTTGGGGAAAAAAAGGCCTGGTTTTGCTAAAAAAAGATGGTTCTGTGGCAAGGAATTGTGTGGGAAACATCTTGCCTGAATGAGGGCCTCTAGCAGGCCGTGAGACTGTCAGTTCTCACAGCTGAATCACAGCTTCAGACTGGTACCTGGGAAGGTTGGAGAAACTGCAACTGTGTGAAAGCTCTAGAAGATTTCATCATCAGAAAGCCCTCTGATTGGCTAATTAATTCCTAGCTGTTGCCAGGCTTTTTCTCAAAAAACTAGAGATCAGATTTTGGCTTGATGCTAATGCTCAAGTTTCAGTGCTTGATGCTGTTGCCCAATGTTCTCTGATGTTGGGGTTCCATCTTCCTAATGCTAACCAGGCAACACATCTCAGAGATGTAGAACCATGAGGTTACTCTGCCTGTCTTCCTATAATTTGTGAATATAAAACAGGCTACGTTTTGTTATTTTGTCCTGTGATTAAACTCTCTGCACTTTTGGTTTAAAGAATTACTTTGCTGCTGTATTTTTGCACTTCTAAATTTATCTTAATAAAGACTACCACTGATTTACCGATGTGTGTTCATTGCAGGGTGAATTTTGGCTCTGAATCCACCACCTTGGCCATTTAACCACACGCTACTGCATAACTAGGTATTTTTGCCTTAAGTCTCCAAGACAAGGAGTACACCTTTGTCTTTTGTCTTCTGGAACCTTTGGTAGGTCTATTTCTGGTGCGTTGGGTTTCCCGTTGGCCCAGAGTGGGTGACCAGGTTAAAGGGGTGGTGGCAGTCTACCTACTTCACAGGGTTGGTGTTGGGCTTAACTGAGCCCTGGTAAAGGAGGCATGGGTTGTACCTGGCCAGGATTAATTGCCCTGGAGTTGGGGGTTGACCTTGGGAGTTCATTACATCAGTAAATTCAGGAAGACATTTTTTTCGCAAGCAAGCATGTATAGAATTGTGTTATACACAGGGATGTAGTCATCTAGGGTCATGTGGGGGTCATAGACCCCTTAGATTTTGGGAAGGAGGGTGTCTATGTACAAGCCAGTCAGCATGAAAGGGGAGCAAAGTCTTCTCAGTTGGCTAACCGCATACCTCCTTGCCTTTAATGCTATTGGAGCCAATTAGAATGAAAGGTGGCGAGTCTTCTGACTCTTCTCGGCAGCTAACACATGCCTCCCCTTCCGTGCTGATTGGCTGCTAGGATAAGCGAGAAGTGAGCTTCATGGCAAAGTACTTTGGTCTCTTAAATCCTAGTCCCACACTTGGTTTCGTTTCAGCACTCTGGCAACATTTAGTCCTGAGAGAAAGAGGGAGATTTTTTGGTGGTGCTGGTGGTGGAGGCCTATGCACATAGCAGTTTTAATTTGGTTCTACAATTCTGTAATTGCAGAAGAGACCGTGGCTGTGAGGAGATGTGGAGTGACTATCATGAAGGGACCCTGCACTTCTGAATTTGCCACTGGTGATACACTCCACTTTGTGAAATGGAACTAACTTGCAAGTACGTGGGCAGTGGCAAAGGGGGCTTTCTTCTGAGTATTCACAGCATTGAATGGTTGAGTCTTTAGGGTCCTCTTTGCAAAACACACAGAATCAAATCTCTCATTTTCAACAGAAAAAGGAAAAGATGTAAATTGGCAACGGTGAGGGAAACTTTTGCACACTTTCTCATAGCTGAATTTAATAAGGATGGGTTAACTTCTTATCCTACATCTTTACAAATAGCATTTTTTGGTACTGAATGTGTATATTTTTTTAAAAAAAATCTGTAACTGAGTCATCAGAAAGCACAGATAGAAGCAGGAGCAATGTCACCTTGCCTTGGACAATAGCTAGAGGGCTAAAATGTACAGCGTTTAAAGAAAGTTATGCTGGTGAGCATTGACTCATGAAAGTGATCTCTCTCCCCCCCCCCCCCCGGAACAAGAGAGCTGCAGCCAAAGATTTGGCTGGCTGTTTCAAATTGATACAAGACTGTTGGCCTTCCTCAGGGGAAGCTGACTTAGACCAACTCAGAATTGTCTATCTAGCTCAGAAAGGTCTGCATCCATAGTGGGCAAAGTCCAGCCAGCGACCCTCACTGGGCCCCATGGGAGCCTAACCTGGCCTGAGGGTGTTCTTCCCATGTCACCTACCCCACACCTGAGGTCATGTATTTTATTTTATTTTATTATTCAATTTATTTGTCGCCCATCTGGCCGGACACCCAGCCACTCTGAGCGACGTACAAAAACAATAACAATATAAACAATGTAAGACTTCAAAAGGCTAAACAATAAAACTAAACAATGTGGAAAAATTTGATTCAGTTTGCATTTAAAGGTGAATCTATCGATTTTGCACTTTCTGAATATGACAACTGAAACACAGCTGTCCTTTGAAATTTCCACTTATCCAAATTTTGCAGTGCACTCCTCCAATCAACCAGTGTTTACAAAAATGCATCTGTTAGGGGACAGTGTGCATAAAAATGGATATATTCATGAAAATAACCTACAAAAATTCATTATATTAGGACACATTGTTTGCAAAAATGTGTACATCAGTCAAAACCGCATATAAAAATGTGCTTTTCATCTATGTGCGTACAATTGTATAGCTCAGTAGTAGAGCGTCTGCCTTGCATTCAGAAGGTCCCAGGTTCAGTCCCCAGCATCTCCAGGTAGGGGTGGGAGAGACTCATGCCTGAAACCCTGGACAGCCCACTGCCAGTCAGTGCAGACAATATTGAGGTAGATGGACCAATGGTCTGACTTGGTGTAAGGCAGATTCCTATGTATCAGGGGAAATAAACACAAGAATGCTGGAGGAATTTCATGCAATTTTTTAAAAAAAAGCTGCAAACTGCTGCAGATGTATGGAGAACTGAATTTAAGACTGGAAAATGAGAAATGGAGAAAAGCAAACCCCACAGATCCTTCAGTCTCTAGGAATAAGTAAAGATGAAAGTAGGGTTTGCAGGACACCTGAAAACCTGTTTTGTTTTTAAACCCTGCAGGCAAAGGAAGCTGCATTTGCAAGCACTGCCAATCGGCTGATTTGACAGCTTCTGTGCCTTTGCCCATGCGGGTTGACTGCAAAGGAAAACACTGCACCTGACAGAAAGGTGACAGCCTGCCCATCTGTCTGTGTGGTCCACCGAGTTTCGGAAACATTAGCATCTGGCCCACCAGGTGGAAACAGTTCCCCAGTCCTGCTCTGCATTGTCCAGCAGTGGTCAGCCCCTACCATTCGGCCAAGTGAGGGGCCTGCCTGAGGTGGAGGATGCTGGGAGGGCAGGAACAGCTGCCCATGCCTTGAGCTCCACCCAGCCATTCTCACCCTCCAGTGCGCTGGTGGCAGCAATATTTGTTTGCTGTTGGGCTTGGCTCGCTGCCTGGCATCCCCCCCCCCACTGCATCACAGGCCATGCTGGTGGGAAAGGCCCGACTGGGTGAGCGAGAGGCAGCCAGCCCAGGCCACACACTCCAGCAGGCATTGCACACATGCATGCAATGCTGTGCTTACCTGAGGCATGCGTGCACCGCCACTACTGCGCTGAAATATTTACTTCAGCAAGCAGGAAACGGGCATGAGACAGAGCAGAGAGTGAGTGGCAGGGAGGTGTTCAAGGACAGAGTTGTGTCAGTTGTCTATTATCGCTATTTAATCTGCGAAATCATGGAGGACCGGTGAAGTGCTGGATGACTGGAGGAGAGCTAATGTTGTCCCTATCTTCAAAAAGGGCAAAAAAAGAGGAACCGGGGAACTACAGACCAGTCAGCCCAACATTAATCCCTGGGAAAACTCTGGAGCAGATTATAAAGCAGCCAATTTGTAAGTACCTTGAAAGCAATGCAATGATTACTAGGAGCCAACACGGATTTATGAAGAACAAATCCTGCCAAACTAATCTTATTTTTTGATCTGGTAACCTCCCTTGCAGACTGTGGGAATACTGTGGACATAATATATCTCGACTTCAGCAAAGCTTTTGACAAAGTGTCCCATGATATTGATTAGCAAGCTAGCTAAATGTGGGCTGGATGGAACAACTATCAGGTGGATCCACAGTTGGCTCCAGAATCGTACTCAAAGAGAGCTTATCAATGGTTCTCAAACTGGGTGGAAGTAACAAGTGGGGTACCACAGGGCTCAATCCTGGGCCCAGTGCTCTTCAACATTTTTATTAACGACTTGGATGAGGAGGTACAGAGCATGCTTATCAAATTTGCAGATGATACAAAATTGGGGGGCACAGCTAATACCGTGGAAGACAGAAACAAAATTCAAAGGGACCTTGATAGGCTGGAGCATTGGGATGAAAACAACAGAATAAAATTCAACAGGGATAAGTGCAAAGTTCTACGTTTAGGAAAAAAAAAACCAAATGCACAGTTATAAGATGGGGAATACTTGGCTCAGCAATATGCCATGTGAGAAGGATCTTGGAATTGTCATTGATCACAAGCTGAAAATGAGCCAACAGTGTGATGTGGCTGCAAAAAAGGCAAATGCTATATTAGGCTGTATTAACAGAAGTATAGTTTCCAAATTGTGTAAAGTATAAGTTCCCCTCTATTCAGCACTGGTTAGGACCCATCTTGAGTACTGCGTCCAGTTCTGGTCTCCGCACTTGAATGAACTGGGCACGCCTGGAGAAGACTGAGGGGAGATATGATAGCACTCTTCAAGTACATGAAAGGTTGTCACTTAGAGGAGGACCGGGATCTCTTCTCGATCGTCCCAGAGTGCAGGACACGGAATAATGGGCTCAAGTTGCACGAAGCCAGATTTCAACTGGACATCAGGAAAAACTTCCTAAGTGTTAGAGCCATACGACAATGGAACCAATTACCTAGAGAGGTAGTGGGCTCTCCGACACTGGAGGCCTTCAAGAGGCAGCTGGACAGCCACCTGTCAGGTATGCTTTGAGTTGGATTCCTGCATTGAGCAGGGGGTTGTACTTGATGGCCTAATAGGCCCCTTCCAACTCTACTATTCTATGATTCTATGAGTTATACCCTGTCCTGCACACCACAGCTTGTGGGGGAGAACCATAGAGTAGTCCTTTGCTTCAGGCAGCAAAATGTCTTGGGCTGGCCCTGGATATTAGCCAACCCTACTCAGAGTATGTACACTACCACTGAGCTATGCACACACGCACACACACACCTTTACCCCTGCTTCCTGCAGTGCCTGAGCAGCTCAGCCAATGGTATCCAGATTTCCTTTTTTGTAATCCACCCCTGTGACATAACAGCAACTTAACCAATCAAACTTCACTATCACAATATCTCTTAGCAAATTGCAGTATAGACATTAATATATTGCTGGAAGAAAATTGCCGCCCTGGGCTCCTGCTGGGAGGAAGGGCCGGATATAAATCAAATAAATAAATAAATAAAATATGTTTACTGATTATTGATGTGAAATATTCCTGGTTTGTGTTTTT
Source organism: Rhineura floridana (assembly GCF_030035675.1). NCBI lineage: Eukaryota > Metazoa > Chordata > Lepidosauria > Squamata > Rhineuridae > Rhineura > Rhineura floridana. The sequence goes on from NC_084493.1 coordinate 33,391,537, forward strand.
TTTCTTTTATGTACTGTTGATTTTGTTCCTTATTTTGTTGCTATTAAACAAATAAAATGTTTTATAAAAAATAATACATTGCAGGGTTGATTTCATTTAAATCATGATTTAAAATGCTTCTCTGAAGGACTCAATTTTAATGATTTAAATCACAATTTAAATCACTAGTGAGGATGACTAAATCATCATTTTTTACTAGAAGTACGTAACTGTTTAATACAATCTTAATACATATCCAGAGATGTAGGTTTCATTTGAAGGTAGGTACACACTAAGCAATTATTCTGAATTGTTTTCACTTAAATTTTTATCAAAAAATGGGATGATAATTTGGTCATTTTAGTACTAACGCAAAATGAACTTGTGAAGTCATTCAGGAGACGTACCGGCTCTAAATGTTCAATTAATCACAATATCCTTGTTTTGATGTGCCAGAATTACCACCACCAAACCGGCTTTTAAATTGTGCTAATAAGATTGTTTATTCTTCTGGTTAGTGTTCTTCTTCAGCAAACAACATTAACAAAACATGCACATGTTTTTTTGAACAAACTGTTTCAGTTTTAAGATAAAAGTAAATTTGTTTAAAAAATACAATTTAGGCAATTTCAACCAAGTCAATATGAGGAACTTAAAATATTGGATGGTACAGTTAACAGTCATCTTCACCTCCATCTTCCTCGTTTACTGTATGGAAAAGAAATACAAGCTTTCCTGCCTTTTCAGTTCCTAATTTAGGGCACAATCCAACTCACTTTTCGCCAGGCTTGGTGAGTTGGATGCCGCAGAGCGCAGAGATGCGGCTCTGCAAGGAGGGTTTGCCGGGGATGGCCAGCCCAGTGGATGGAGGGCCGGTGGAAGCTCTGAAAATTGAGTTCTGGAGGCATGGCATGGCGGAGCTGTGGGGGTGGGACTTATGCAAGATCCTCCTCTCGTTCAGACCCCTCCTCTGGGTCCCGATCCAAAGGCCAGTGCAGTAAAAAAAGAAATGTAAAACTCCCATTGAGGCCTATGGGGCACACTCCCTCCCTGGGAGGCCCGTTTGTCAGAGCCAGCGCTTCCCTGCCAACTTGTTGCGCAGCTCAACAGAGCCAGCATTCAGTTGGGGTGGCGGCTCCCGAGTGGGATGAGGATCCCGTGGAGCTCTCCGCCATCTCCTTCTCTGCCACCCCCTTCCCCTGCAGGCTTCCCGGCACTTGGACTGCTCTGTTATTTCTCACTTTAGAACGAATTAGTCTAAAAAGGAAGAAAACATTATCTCCACACCTGCACAAGAGGCTCCTGCTGTTAAGAGCTGGATTGCCACTTCAGTGGTTCTCCTCATTCAGATCTACTCCATCTCCCCAAATTCTCTGTTCATTGACCTTCTCTATCTTTGCACTGAGAGAGTCAAGACTGGGAGAGCGAGAACACTTCATGTACACAGCCTGATCAGTCCTATTCTGTAGGTGATCTCCCATCTGCATAAACGTGTTAAAATATTCATAGAATATAATTAGAAGTTGTAGAACTGCTATTCATGATGATAGCTTTGACTTAGGCTCTTTTTTTACTAATTGTTTTAAGAAAATATTCAAACCTGATTTAAATTTACAAAACCGATTTAAAAAAAAACCCATTGATTTTTATCAACCTTGATACATTGCCATCTTTTCATTTCTGCACCGCAACGTCTAAATGTCTGATGCTAAAATAAAATAAAAATTAGAACAGTTTGTGCCTCAGTTTGTAACAGCTATTTCTGAGGCGTAGAGCCCGTGTGGTGTAGTGGTTAAGGTGCTGGACTATGACCTGGGAGACCAGGGTTCAAATCCCCACACAGCCATGAAGCTCACTGGGTGACCTTGGGCCAGTCACTGCCCCTCAGCCTCAGGGGGAGGCAATGGTAAACCCCTTCTGAATACCGCTTACCATGAAAACCCTATTCGTAGGGTCGCCATAAGTCGGGATCGACTTGAAGGCATTTCCATTCCAAGATAGCCTCAGCACTGTCATTGGAGCCACTGCTTTACCTGTTTGTCTTTTTCTCTGGGCTTCTAAGGAGACATGTCATAACGGGGACTGAATTACCATTACTGGAGCTGCTGCTGACATCGGTCCTTATCCTACAGTCAATGTAGACAACACTGAGCCAGATGGGTCTGACTTGGTATAAGGCGGCTTCCGGTTTGGGGGGGGTGAGGGGAAGGGCCCCTGCTCAGTGGCTCGAGCATTTGCTTTGCATACAGAAGGCTCCGGGTTCAATCCCCAATGGTGCCTCCAGGCAGGTCTGGGGAAGAACTTTGTCAGAGACCACTGTGAGAACCACCGCCGGTCACTGTAGCCGATACTGAACTGGATAGATCAATGGTCTGATTCGGAAGACGGCAGATTCCTGTGTTGATTCTGAAGCCAAACAGGCTCCATTTAGTCAGAGCCCAAAGGAGGAAAGAGGAGTTTTCATTGGCTCTGTTAGGCGCTATGTAGATCTCAGGCTGCACCCATAGAGGGCTGCTGGAACAAGCAAACAACTAACAGCTGATCTCCCTTAAAAAAAAAATTAAACCCAGCGCTTAGTCAGTTCCATTTCCTGTCTTAAGAGCAACTCAGAACAGGTATTGAATATTTATTTCGTGCCCACTGTGCATGTTTCCAAACTAGCTTCCTAAGATCAAGCATGGTGGCCAGAGCTGTCTCCTGAAGAGATCTTGTCTGCCCCTCCCCATGGGCCTTCTCTTTGCAAAAGTGCAGCCACAGGAGAGTGCTGAGCATGTGCAAGGCGCATCCTCTGCAAAACATCACATTACAGGTGTTCCCTGCTGGCAGAAGATGAGTCCCACTGAATACAGCAGGGCTTACTTGTATAGGAGCACACCTCCTACTCAGAGTAGACCCATTGAAGTTAACAGACCTAACTCAGTTAGGGTCATTAATGTCAATGGCTCGACTCTGCATAGGCCTTAGTCAAACACGGCCCGTAGGAACTTGCCTTGTATCAGGTCCAGCTGCACAGAGACTGGCAGCATCTCTCCAAGATTTCAGGCAGGGGCCTCTTCCCAGCTCCATCTGCAGACCCTCTGCCGCTACCCTGGACCCTTCCGTAGCTTTCCCACAGAGCTCGCCCGCAAGGCTGGCCCCAGCTCCCCGCACGGGGCGCCTTTGGGCCAAGGTTCCCCGCCACACTCGCACGGCCAATCTATCGCCCGCTCCCTTTCTCCCAGGCGTCGCCCTGACACTGAAGGTCGTGGCTTGCAGCACACAGGAGGCCCGAACGGCCCTCCGCGTCTCAGGTGCAGGCCAAGGCACACTTCGCCTGGCTGGGAGCAAGCCCGCGCGGGACACAACGGGCCTTGCTTCCCAGTAAACACGGCTCGGACTCCGTCGCAAAGCGCGCTTTGGAGAAGTCCAGAGTCCAGCCGAAGGGCGAGGAGGGAGAACAACGGGGCGGGGGGCGTTTTCTTTACGGGAGATGAGCTTGGGAGGAACGGGCGCCAGTCACCCCCACCCCGATCCGTGGCTGCGTTCGCAGGCAGCCGCTGTGGCCGCACTATCATCCCACGCGGCATCCTCCGCAGCGCGGCAGCCCTTGCGAAGACCGCTGGCCTCGTCCCGACCGCTCTTCCCCGCGGCGGCGGCGGCGGCGCGCCGGGGCAAAAGCACCGTAGCTCTCTAAGACCAGGCCCTGCCGGGCCAGCTCGCTGGGCATCGGGGAGAAACCACTGCAGGAGCAAAGAACAGCCGGGCGAAAGGCGAGGAGAAGAGGCGGAGGGCGGAGAAGGGGAGGGCGCAGCTTAGCAGCACCTGACCGTCCGTCGGTCCGTAAGAGCCGCTCCAGCGCGCACAACAGCGCCTGGAGGGGAGGAGGTGCTTGAGGCGGCTGAGGAGGCGGCGCTAGCGGCAGCGCCGCCAGTAAGAGCCGCTGCTCCTGCAGCGGCAGCGGCGGAGAAGCCGGCTAGGTTAAGCAACGCAGAGCAGCGTCCAGCCATGCCGTCTTAGGAGCCGGCGCACCCGCGCCGAGGAGGGCTGCGGCCGCGGCCGAGCGCGCGTTGAGGGCGCAGGGCGACTATGGCAGAGGGCGGCGGGCGACGGTGGCGACGACGACGGCGCTGGTGGCCCTGGCACTGGCCCGGCTCCGCCGCGCTCTGCGCTCCTGCCCGGCGTCGCGGGCTGGGGTGAGCCCCGCTGCTCCTGCCGCGCTGCTTCGCGCTGCTGCTTCAGCGGGCAGGGGCGGGAGAAGCTCTCGCCTCGCCGGGAAGATGCCGCTGGCCGGGCGCAGCGCCGCTGCCGCCACCACCTTGATGATGATGCCCGTCGGGGGAGCGCGCTCGCTGAGCCCCGCCAGCCTGTCCCGCAGCCTGTCCCGCCTGCGCGAGTACCGCACCCGCTCCCGGATCATGCTGGCCCTCGGCGTCACCCAGATGGTTCTCGGCTGCCTCATCGTGGCCGTCAGCTTCGCCGCCCTGGCGCTCACCACCTCGGCCCGCGTCCGCCACTCCTGCCCCTTCTGGGCAGGCTTCTCGGTAAGTCTGCCCGACTCGGCGGCGCCTGGTCAGTGCCTGTCCCCGGGAGTCAGAGAGTGGCCGCAGGAGCCGGCCCCAGCAACGCGCCGGATGCCAGGCGGATAAGTTTGCTTTCCCACTCGGGGTTTCTAGCTCAGGAGGATGCTGGGATCCGTCTGTTGGCCACCATAGGTGATTGGAATCTCCAGAGGCAGACGCAGTCTACCCCTGAGTACTGAAAGCTAGGGACAAGCGACACGGGGGAGGGATGTTCACCTGCCCTGTGCTGCTTGCCAGTTTCTTCTGGAAGTTGGACTGCTGGTGTGATCTAGAAAGGTGCTCCTTTTGTTATTAGGTAGCTCTCCTAGCAGACGTTTGCTGGGAGAGATAAATGCAAGCTCCCATGTTCAGGGACAGTATATCTGTGACTATCAGGTGTTGGGGAGGAAACAAGAGGGCATGGCGATTGTCTTGATGCCTGCTTCTTGGGGGCGTCTGGTTGATCATTGTGGAAACTGGGATGTTTGACTAGGTGGACCCTTGGTCTGATCTAGAAAGCATTTCTGAGGTTGTTATGTGAAACAAGTTGTGTGGAGAATCCTGGGTTCTGAAGGGTGGTGATGTTGCTGTTGCTTTCTGAAGAAGGGCTTGGTGTAACTCAAAACCTTGCTACCTTTCGCCTTGTGACACAGATGGTCCAATTTAAATGGTATTCTCTGAGCAATCTGGGGATCCTTTTTATATCTTTCCCAGCTTGTTCCCCCCCCCATTGTGCTGCATCCCCCACACTTATTTGGGACAATTAGGGAGCAGCAATATTGCACATCTCTTCAGAAATTGCCAAAGACATTGTGTTTTTGCAGTTATAGTATAAAACAATGTGGCTGTAAGTCTGACTGAAATATGGTGGTTTTATTTCCACGCATTGGATCAGGGTGCTAGCTAGCTTCTCTTTGTCCTATTCTGTTTTCCTTGAGTTTCATTTATTTAAGTGCCAAGAGTTGGGCTTCAGTGGTGTAAAATCCTCGCTGGTCTAAAGAAAAAGAAAAATTGTTGGCATTATATTACTCTCAATAAAGTGCCCTGTACTCCCCATGCTAAGGGATCTGCCTGTTTCCTTCCTAGGGTAAGACTCTGAACTACATACACCACCTTAGGAAACAATTCCAAAAATGTTGCATCTCAAGAGCCTCACTGTGCATCCCAGCTTAGCTGAAAGTACTTTGAAAGCAACTTGAACAGATGTTTAAGTCCAAACGGTTCAACTTAATTGAGTAGGGCTGTTACGCCGGTTTTAACTCAGCTCTGGAGAGGCTCCAGGTTCTACCAGTGTCAGGGATTCAATCATTATAAAATGACTGTATTATCACTTATTGCCACCCTTGTGAGTGGCCACTGTGCTGATTTTGCATATAGAAACTTTAATGGAATTGCCAGTCATAACATGCACTTTTTTTTGCATTTCATTACCATTTAGCTCCAGTCTTTTACAATCCTTCTAAATTGCTTTACGTCTATATACCTGTCAACTCAGAATAACCCTTCCTGCATCTGATGAAGTGGACTCTTGTCTGTAAAAAGTGTTAATGTGTTAGGCTGCAATCCTCATCTCATTTTGCTGGAAGTAAATCCCATTGAATTCATAGAACTTGCTCTGCATGGGCATTCTCTGGAGAGAATTCCTAGCTTCCCTTTTTCAGATTGCTTGCATTAGGACCCTGGAGGGTGTTTTTCTAAAATAAAATAAAAATCTGATGTACTGATTTCAGGTAACAAATATCCATAGGATGTGATACAAACTGTGCTGGGAATAGAATGGAGTATTGCTTCGGTTCTACTGTGGAGGGGCTGAAGTAGTTTGAAAAGGTTTGCAAAATGAAATGCCTGGAGTGAATTGTTTGTCTTCTAAGCTGTGGGCATGACTTGCGTTGCAATTTCTGCATCAGAGCAAAAAGTTGCCCAGCACTGCTTTGCTTTTGTTCTCTCTTCTACAGACAGAAGGCAGCTTTGGTAAAGTGAAGGTAGACTGTTTAAACCAGTATTTGGAGGATTGCTTGAAAGGACCGTCTCTTTCCTTGCATCTTGCCCTCTATACCTGGCACTCCAGAGGTTTTAACCCAGTCTGTTTTAAAAATTTTCCTAATGACAAGGGCTTCACAAACCCCCCAAGGGCTGTGTGTGTGCTTCATTTCATTACCTAATTATTGCAAGCATTTGATAGGTCTTGTTCTGATATTTTATTTAAATTTGCACCCAGTGAATTTGGTGGGCAAAGGCAAACATCATTAAGTGAAATCAAAATGTATGGATTTTAGAATAATGACTATTTGCAAATCAAGTTTTGTGCTTATTCTGATTTCCTCCTGTATTAATTCTATTTCTTTCTCTGTCCCCCAACCTCCAATCTTTCTATGGCTGTGTACACACGCCTTTTTACTCTGCGTCCAGTGCACTTCCATCACTGGTTTGGGAAGCCCTGTACTTGTATTAGCCACAATCCACATCTGTCCTGTTGTTCCTAATAAAATACTGCACTTTGATGCATTTCCTCCCACAGCAGCTTTGATGTGAATTGAGAAAAAGAAGTGAGCTTGTGCTCACTGGGTGGTAGTAGACTGAATAATCTCCATTATTCAGCCTCTGATGCAGAAAAATAAGTGCATGTAGTTGAAGGCAGGAGGAGGGCTTACAGGTCTGATGCGCAATCATGACCCATCATCACCCATTTAAACTGAAATATTTGAGTGGAAATTGTTTTACACTTTGACCTTCAGGAGGCCTGGAACTACTCGTCATACGAGGAGTTGGTGTAGCATTGTGCCTAAGAGACTGAGCTCTTAGGCAGTTCCCAGTTTGAATCTTGCTTCTGCCATGAATTCCCATGGTGACCTTAGACAAGCCGATCTCAGCCTCAGCCCCTGTCAACTGCAATAAGGGGCGGGGTTAATAATACTGACTAACTTTGTAAGGATTACAGCTAACCAGTGACCTGGTTACTTTAAACCACACTTCAGCTTAACCACTGCTGAAAGGCGAATGTGCAGTGTACTGGTACATGGGGAGAAAATTGTGGCTGCTTCACTTCTCCCTTGCTTCTGTGCTGCTGAAGTGACGGTATAGTTTTGTCAAACAAACCCTGAACTGTAGGCTACGTTTGTTCTCGGCTTGGATTTGGGTGTGACATTAAGCCAAACTGTGGCTTAGTGCCTGGTAGCAGCAGGAGTGGGGGAGGCACAAAGTGGCCACACTTTTCTCTCCATGCACCAGCACACTTCTCATTCACCTGTACACCATAGTTAAGCTGAACTGTAATTTTTAAAAAAAAAATTATTCAAGATAAAGTAAGAGTGCAAAATGTTCCAATTCGATTACATAGAAGCATTATAAAATAAAGCAACAACAGCAAAAACAAAATATGAAATGAACAAAAGTAATAATAGGTAATTATTAAGGTTAACTTCTTACCCCTTCATCTTTAAGCGTAATAATATAATACAACAGTTTCCTATATTGAGGTAAATAAATTAAATGGAGCTATTTCATCTATCACTTTATCATTCCAGAATTGTATAAATAAAGCCCATTTCTCTACAAATTTATTTTGATGGTTATAATTCATCGCATTTCTGTTATAAGTTCCGGGCTGTCTGAAAGAGGCAGTGGTGAGACCACTCCTGAAAAAGCCTTCCTTGGACCCAGACAATTTTAACAGCTACAGGCCAGTGGCGAATGTTCCATTCCTGGGCAAGGTCTTGGAACGGGTGGTTGCTGGCCAGCTCCAGGCGCTATTGGATGAAACTGATTATCTAGATCCATTTCAATCGGGTTTTAGGCCCGGTTTTGGCGCTGAGACAGCCTTGGTCGCCCTGTACGATGACCTATGTCGGGAAAGAGACAGAGGGAGTGTAACTCTGTTGATTCTCCTTGATCTCTCAGCGGCTTTTGATACCATCGACCATGGTATCCTTCTGGAGAGGCTCGCGGAGTTGGGAGTTGGAGGTACTGCTTGGCAGTGGTTCCGCTCCTACTTGGCGGGTCGTCTCCAGAAGGTAGTGCTTGGGGAACATTGCTCGACACCGCGGGCTCTCCAATATGGGGTCCCGCAGGGGTCAGTTTTGTCCCCCCTGCTTTTTAATATCTACATGAAGCCGTTGGGAGAGGTCATCAGGAGTTTTGGAGTGCGTTGTCATCAGTATGCTGATGACACGCAGCTCTACTTCTCCTTTTCATCTTCTTCAGGTGAGGCTGTCGATTTGCTGAACCGTTGCCTGGCCGCGACAATGGACTGGATGAGAGTTAACAAACTGAAGCTCAATCCAGACAAGACTGAGATGCTGTTGGTGGACGGGTTCTCTGATCGGATGGTGGATATATACCCTGTCCTGGACGGGGTTACACTCCCCCTAAAGGACTGGGTTCGTAGTCTGGGAGTCTTTTTAGACTCTTCCCTCTCACTTGAGGCTCAAATAGCCTTGGTGGTTAGGAATGCGTTTTACCAACTTCGGTTGGTAGCCCAGCTACGTCCCTATTTGAGTAAAGAGGACCTTACATCAGTGGTACATGCTCTGGTAACCTCACGTTTGGATTACTGTAATGCGCTTTATGTAGGGCTACCTTTGACGACAGTTCGGAAGCTACAACTAGTGCAAAATGCGGCAGCCAGATTGCTGACAAGGACCAAGCGGTCCGAGCATATAACACCTGTTCTGGCCAGCTTGCACTGGTTGCCAATATGTTTCCGGGCTAGATTCAAAGTGTTGGTATTAACCTATAAAGCCTTATACGGTGCGGGACCACGATACCTTGCGGAACGCCTCTTCCGATATGAACCGGCCCGTGCACTACGTTCTGCTACGAAGGCCCTCCTCCGGGTTCCAACTCACAGGGAGGCCCGGAGGGTGATGACAAGATCTAGGGCCTTCTCAGTGGTGGCCCCCAAACTATGGAACAGTGTCCCCGAGGAAGTACACCTGGCGCCGACTCTGCTCTCCTTCCGGCGCCAGGTCAAAACCTTCCTATTCTCTGAAGCATTTTAAGTTACACTGATTTAATTTTAAAAATGTTTATTGTATTGGATTGATGATTGTATTTTAGTATTATTTTGTTATTCATTGTATTTTTATGCTATTTTATGTTCACCACCCAGAGAGCTATTGCTAGTCGGGCGGTATATAAATAAATAAATAAATAAATAAATAAATAAATAAATAAATAAATAAATAAATAAGTCATTTTTATCATTAATACCGTCTCCCAAGTTTTTTCCAACCAATTCATCAATGTTGGGCATTTGTTATTCTTCCATTTTTGCACGATACATATTTTTGCCACTGTGAGCAAAGTAGCTACTAATTGAAAATCTACATTAATAATTTCTTCATGAAATAAGCACAAAAGAATTGTTTTAGGATTTCTGGATAAAGCTGAACTGTAATTTTAAAGTGATGTGCAAACGAGGCCACTGTGTGTGTAGTGCTTTGAGCACTTGAAAGCGCTGCACAAACGTCATTGATCATGATAATGGTAAAAGTGATAATATATAAAGTACTAGGAGCTTTGCCCATGCGTGCTGCACATGACAACCCCCCCAGGACACACACACACACACGGACTCCCAATCACCCCCCACCTCCAGGCAACTCCCAAAATGGCCCCCCAGGCACTCGCTGCCACCCCGTGTAGGCAGCTTACTGGCCTCTCATCTGCCCAGGCTCCTGTCATCCTGCCTTACCCACTTACCCACCTTCTGTGTTATTGCTGCTGCCCGCAGTTGCTCGCCCCCTCCCTTCTTGCTTCCCTTACACCCTCGCCTAGCTTGCCTGCCATCCTGCTGCCCTGCCCTGCCCCCATACCTGATGGCTTACAAAAATATTTTAGATTAGATAGATAGATAATTATTATATTTGGATATCTAAAAGAATGCCTCTCCCTGTATTTGCTTGTTTGTGTATTAAGACTAGCAAGGAGGCCTTTATTCCCCTATGAATAGGTGAAGTATGTTGGGTGGTGGTGCATGATATGGGCCTTCTTGGTATTGGCACCCAATCTTAGTCTAGAATGACCTCCCTTTGAAGTGCAACTGCTGCTGACATTGCTTATCTTTTGGCAGTGGTTGAAGACCCAGCTCTTTGACCAGGAAGTGAGTTAATATGCCAATTGCTATTGATGTTATCACTTGCTGTTTATCTGTTATCAACTTGTTTTATGATTTTTATCCTTATGTTTTATATGTTATGTTTAGTTATTTTATTGTTTTATGTGTAACCTGCCCTGGGATTGTTTGATGAAGGGCAGGCTTATAAATTGCATTAATCATAATGTGTAAATAAGCTTCCTAGGAACACTGAGGTCCCCTGGATGCTATAATATCATAGGATTCTTGTTTTACACAGCATCTTTTCTTCTTCTGTGTTCATTGGATGGGAACAGACTATCCTTGAGGCTTTGTGCAGCATCTCTAGGATGGCTTCTAACCTCTGTGTCATTATTTATTTATTTATTACATTAATATACCGCCCCATAGCCAAAGCTCTCTGGGCGGTTTACAGCCTTTGCCTTTGAGAATCTGCTAAGTCTGTGTTTATAGGTTTGGTGGACTGCTTCTTCCTACATGGAACTGCCCAACAACTGTGGTCATCTTCTGAGGTCCTGTTCTCTAGGAAATTAGACATGCCCCTTCTCTGTAGCCCTTTACAGGGGTGGTTAAGACAACTTAAGAGAGATGGAGAGTCAGTATGGTGTAGTAGTTAGAATGTTGGACTAGGACCTAGGAGGCCAGGATTCAAATCCACCCTCAGCCATGAAGCTCCCTGGTTGACCTTAGGCTGAATAACTGGGTCAACAGGCTTGTTGTGAGGATAATATTTGAGTGGGAGAAGCATGGATGCCCCCTTGAGCTCTTTGGAGGAAAGGTGTGATATAAATATCATTATTTTTGTTTTGCTAGGCTTTTAATGCGTTTTAAATTTTATCTAGGTATGATGTTCTTTGTCTGCTTTAGTTTGATTCTGAATGCTCTCTATTGGTATATTATTAGTCTAAACTGCCTTGGAGATACTGTCTAGATCTGAAAGGCAATATCAAAAAGTTTTATAAATAACGTGATTATGCACTGTGCTTTGATGGATTATTGCAGATGTTGCTGAACTACAACTCCCATCAGACTCTGCATGCATGGCGAATGGCCAGCGATGATGGGAATTGTAGTTCAGCAACATCTGGAGGACCAAAGGTTCCCCACACCTGCATTATCACATAGTACAGTTTGTGAGTCAATGCAGAAGGGGCACATGTTCTGTGCATGCTTTCTTGGAAAAGTTGTCACTCTTGGAGTGAAACTTATATGCAGGATTGACAGCTTTGATGCTCATGTCAGCCCTCAGGTTATTAAGTAAGCCTATTTGGCTTGCTTAGGTCTGGTTGTAGCACAGTGATTCAGAGATCTTTGCTTCTTGTCCCAGCCATGAACTCGTGTGGTCTGAAAGAAGCCACACTCTCTCAGCCTCAGTCCTCTGCAAAATGGTCTGGTCTGGCTTGTTGTAAAGCAGCGTTTCCCAGCCTGGCGCCCTCCAGATGTTTTGGGGCCACAACTGCCATCAGGCCCAGTCAGCACAAACCATCTGGGGTTGTCATCAACTAGCTTTTACACAGAGTAGACCTATTAAAATTAATGGGCCCAAATTAGTCATGATGATTAACTTTAATGGGTCTACCCTGAATAAATGTTAGTTGAATACAAACCTTTGGGGGTACCTGGTTGGTGAGGGCTGTTGAAAGGGCTGAAATCAGCCGCCGCCACCTTGCAAAGTACTTTGGAGACACTGACATGCTATACCAGGGTTTATTATTATTTGGGGTTTGATGATTATTTGTTGTTGCATCTGTGCCTTTTAATAGTTTCATAAAAAGGAAAACGTTCTACCCTTAAATACTGTAATAATATCACAGGAGAAGCTGCTCTTGGCATCAACTTTTGTGCAGGTATTAATAGTGCAACCCCCTATCAGATGCTGAATGTAGGAATCTTCAGTTGTGTGCATGTTGTGTAACTGCAGAATTTTCTTGCGGAACGGTCATTTATGCTACAGAATAACTCCTTTGGCTGGTTCATACTTAGCAACTTGGCCCCTGTTGAGGAACAGGATTTCAGCCTCCTAGCAGCAGTTGTGTCTTGATGAAGCCATTAAGGGCTGACACTTTCATGCAGTGCTTGAGTTCAACAGGTTTTCCAAAGAAGCAAGGAGAACTGCAACAAAACGTTGCAGTGTGGAACTCTACTGTTCAGAATTCCTACCAATCCACTACATGTTGGGATTTGTAGAGCATCAACATCTGGGGACCCAACATTAAAGAATACTGCTTTAAACTCTGGAGTTAGTTGTCTTATGGAGGTAGGCCTCCGTCTTAGATGGTAATGTGTATTACTTCACTTACTTTAAAATAGGGTTGGGGTACCTTAAGCACTCCAGGCCTCTCTGTCTGAGCCCCCAGAACTACCCCCAGGCCACTCTCCTCACTCCCACCCCGAGTGTTTCTGCCTAACATGAGTGTGTCCTACTGAAGGAGGACAGAAAGGGGATTATGAGCATATGTAGAAACTAGCGTACCGTACAAAGGTAAAATATACATTAGTTGCTCTGCCAGCCTTTGTCCAACGCCGGCTAGTGGCCTTTGGGAGGTTGAATTGCAGCTCTCGGGCAGAAAAAGGTTTCCCATCCCTGCTTTAAAATGTGAGAAGCCAGGCCTGCTTTTGCACTCTGGGGCATTCCTGCACATTCTGCTGAGTGGGGCCCTGACACAGTGCCCGTGCTTCAAGCCCTGCTTGTAGGTTTCCTGGATGGTCACTGTAAGAAATTGGGTGGTGGTGGTTTTATATCCTTATGTTCCCCACCCCATCAGTTTCCTGCTTGAAAGCCTGTCAGTATATATGAGTAGAAAGTATATCAAACTGGCAGGGAATTGCCAGGAAGAGGAGTCTAATGTGTATAAAATGTGGCTAAAGAAGAGGGATGTTGTATACCTTCCTTTGTGCCTTGCTTTCTTTCCACTAGCTTAGACTATTAACTGTACTTTATTGTGTGATGTGACACAATGCATAGATGTTGCATAGATGTTGTTTATGGTGGGTGCAGCCAAAATGCATTCACTTATCCTGAGCAATATGTTCATAAGACCATAGCGGTGAGGGACATAATTGATGGGATGGTTTATGTGTGAGATTGATCTTCTTGTGTAGCCTGCTGTATAACAGGAGAGGGCCCTTCCCTCAGGGGTAGAGCACATCTTTTGCATGCAACAGATTTCCTGCCCCCCCTTCCTGGTTCAGTCCCCAGCATCTGCAGTTAAGAAGTGTTTGGGGAGAAGCTGATATTAAAGACCTTTATGTAATTTAGAGAAGTATTTCCATACTGCCATATCATAAGGTGGTGTACAATGTTAAAACATAGAAAACCAGCTAAAAAACCAAAGACTCCCATAATCATTAATCAGAAAATAAAATGAAACTTCTGCAAAGGTCTGTTGGCATAAAAAGTTCTTCAAGAGAAGGGTCAAAAGTGAGGGTGCCTGTTGTATCTCTGCTGGAAAAATGTCCCATCTTTCTCTTGAGCTGCTGCCAATCTGATGTGACAGTCCTGAGCTAGCTCAGGGGGTAGCCAACCTAGTGCCCTCCTATGTTTTTTGGACTACAACTCCCATCATCTCTGACCATTAGTCCTGTTGGCTGGCGCTGATCAGAGTTGTCATCCACAACATCTGGAACACACCACCCAGGAGTCAGATCTGGTCTGATAAGGCAGCTTCCTACATTCCTGTCCTTTAGGATCTGTATGGTTGGGGAACCTTTGTCGGCCTGAGGGCCTCATTCCCTTGTGGCAAACCTTCTGGGAGCCACATGCCAGTGGTGAGCAGGGCAAGAGGCAACAGGTGATGGAGCAATGGATGTACCCCCCCACACCCCTTTTCCATCCAGTCAAGCGAAAGGCACTATCACAGTTCAAGGATTCATTTCAGCCAGGCAAAAGCACATGGAACAGGGCCAGTGAGAAGCATGGCTTGCTGAGAGTCTCAAGGGCCAAATAGAGAGAGCTGAAGGGCCACATTAACAGTTGTTAACCAAGGAGGCTTGTTTCACTCTTAAGTCCGGAGAGAAGCAAGCGTGCGCTTGGTGTTTGGCTCTGTCTGGAGGAACATAACGGGCTTTGTTCAGGAGTCAACCCTCAAGATGGTTCCCTTCACCAGCCTGGCGTCTCTCTTTGTCCCCTCATTCTTACTGTCAACAGACAGGGGCTCCTGGTGTCAATTTCACAGGCACCATTAAAAAAGACCCTCAGAAAAAAGAGTCTGGATGTCCACAAAGGGACAGGCAACCATGAATGGCATCTATCCTGAGGGTGCCTCTCTTGGAGCACGTCTCTTGACTTTGCTTTCTTAATCTGCTGCTACCCATTATGCGTTAACCCATTTCACAGTTTCTAAGCAGCAGGATCCCCTTGCTGTGCCCCTAATTGCCTTGTAAACACTGCAGGCACAGAAGGTGGAAAACAGATGGGATTATTTTTACTCCCCTCTCCCTTGCCTCATATTTTTAGTAACCCTGAAATCATGGGGATAGGATTGCCAGCTGCCCAGTTTGGCTCACTGTTTGATTGTTTTTATTACTTATATAAAGCGACCAGTGTTTACAGAGTACAAGGGGGAGAGGTCTCTGTCCCGAGGGGCTTACAGTTTAAAAAATGACATGGTAGAGGAAGGCCAGGCTACACAGAGGAAGAATATGCAATTGTTTCATTTATATGTACTTGTGCTTGGCTCCTGCCTCTCCCTATATGTACTTATCAGCGCTCTGTATTGGAGGCTCTTCTTCGTGTGCCCCCTCCAAAGGCGGTGTGGAGAGTGAAAACACGAGAACAGGCCTTCTCAGTGGTGGCCCTCCATTTGTGGAATGCTCTTCCCAGGCAGGTGGGCCTGGCGCCATCATTATCCATCTTTAGGTGTCAGGCGAAAACATTTCTCTTCTCTCAGGCATTTGGTTCTTAACTTTGGAAGGCTTTTGGAGGGCTTCTCTTGTGTTGCCTTTGTAAGAAGGGCTATTCCACCACCTAATGACTGTTTTTGTTTTTAACTTTATATATATATATATATTTAATCTACTTCTTTTTTATTTTAATTTTTTGTTAACTGTAAGTCACTTTGAGTGTGTGTGTATGTAGAAAAGCGATGAACACATTTAATAAATAATAAAAAAATACTGTGACGTACGGGGACTTGGGGTGTCACAGATTCACAGAACGGGCGAGTCTTGTAGGTGAAGTGCTTTTCAACACCAGCTGGATCTGCAGAAAATTGCAGGTGGCACCAAGTTAGCAACAATCACTTGCTAACATGATTAGCGGCTGATGAAGACGGCTGTTGAAAGTGCAGGAGCAGAGCCCTGGTAGAAAAACTGCTGTTTTATTGATATACTGTCCTACCTCTTACAGAGCGCAGGCCAGTGCACGACGTAACAACATGGAACACAGCAATAATAATCAGAAACAATCCACAGCTTATCCTCCTGCTTATATGTGTTCATGAACTTGGGGAAGGGCCGTAGCTCAGTGGCCGAGCTTCTGTTTTTCATGCAGAAGGCCCTGGGTTCAATCCCCAGCATCTCTAGGTGTAGCTGGGAGAGACTCCTGCCTGAAAGCCTGGACAGCTGCTGCCAGTCAGTGTGGACAATACTGAGCTAGATGGATCCATGGTCTCACTCAATATAAGGCAGCTTCCTATGTCCCTGTGAGGTAAGTTGCTTCGGCCAGAAGCACTTCAGCTCTGGCAAGGTGCTCTGCTTCTGAGCTTGCAACCCAGTTCTTGCAGAGGCTGTTTTGCTTCACCTGATTGCCAGTCATGCTTATGAAGTCTCAGTGAAGACACAATGGGTGGGGAACATTTTTCAGCCCGAGGGCTACATTCCCACCATGGGCAACCTTTTGGGGGCTGCATGCCAGTGGTGGGCTGGGCCAGAGGCAAAAGTGAATGAGTGAGAGAGATGCCTTTGATCTTTGCCCAGTAGCTGACATTTCAGCCTTAAAAGTCAAGATGATTTTAACCACCCACAGCCACCCAAGTCTCTCCATCCAGCAGAGCAACAGGCATGATTTTTTTAAATGTTCTTTATTACTTTGCAGATATAACAAAAAGAGAAAAAATAGCTCAATGCGATTGATGATTTTTAATCATTAAACATATTCATTAAGATAAGCAGTCTGTATGTCCAAATGGCATTGGCCACTTCTAAGATACAAGTTCAAACACAAAACGAGCAGTGAGACCTTCAGATCCCGAGTGGTGGATGGTGGGTGTCTATCCTTCCAGCCTTGCTTTATAAAGCAACAGACATGATCACAGTATGGGCAGACATTCCAGCCAGGGAAAAACAGTCTAGGAGGGCGTGGAGCAGAGCTGATAAAGGGTATGATCCTGAGGGCCAGATAGGGGCCAGATGCGGCCCTTTTGGGCCTCCGAGTTTGAGGTTCCCCACTCCTGCTTTAAATGCAGCTCATTCAGAGCGAACATGAACAAAAGATTCACACCGTGATGGGAACCAAGATCAGCCCTTAGAGTGGAAATCTGTCGCCCGCAAAGATAAAGCTGAATTGCACATATGGAAACTCTAAAAATAAGCCGTGGATGTCACCCCTCCAAATCTTCAGTGAGACATCAGCGGTGCTTTATCTGTAAAGAAAGCCACAGCCAATTTGAACCTTGATTGTTGATTTCTGATGTTTAGGTCGGTATGATGGAAGTCAACTGGATTTCTTAATGGAGGCACCTCAGATTCTCTTCCCAAACATCTCCCTCAGTCTGAGCCTCAGAGGAGTGCAAAGGGGTTGTGGAGGTTGATATACAAACCTGCTGTGGTGCAATGTGGGTGGTGTTCTGGTCAAGGAATGCATTGGGTTCAGCATCCCAGTCAGGTTGTAAAATTACATGCATTGCCAAGTTCTCCTGATTTTTATAGGCAGCTGTAGTGGAGACAACAGAACTATATCCACGTTGTGCTTTGGAGTGGGTGTTCCACCGAGATTTCTGATGGTCTTTTGCGCAGTGCATGAACTAGACTGTTGAATTATAGTATTTTCATTTTGCCTTAATTTTAACTGCCTGGTCTGTGTCTTGACCCCTTCTCCATGCCCACGCTCATGAGAGATGGTATGTAAAACCAATTTAAGCAGAAAGGCAAACAGTTACATTGAAGCTGACTCTCTCAGTTATTTCCTGACCTGGTAATAATCAGGGCTACGCACATAGGCCATGGAACAAAGAAGGATACAGCTTTATGTGAATCTCAGCTTTTATTTAACAACAACAAGAAGCATGTTTCTAGCTCTCATGGATGCAGAGACCCAGTGGCTCCTGCGATTTCCATGCCCTGTGTGGTTATCTGTCCCTCATCTCGACTATCGGAGCAAATATAATTGGTGCAAGCAGTAAATGGGGGCAGACTCAAGTATGGAAAATGAGAAACTTTGCAGAAATCAACAAGTTGGAGAATCTTATTGTACAGAGTGCGCCTGGCTCTGATAGCAACTTCCCAACCACATGTGGCTACCTCAGAGCAATTTCCTGAAAAATAGTGTTGTTTCCTTTTCCTGGCATGTTAGTCTTTAGCCAGCCCCTTTTAAAATGTCTGGATTTTGCTACTTGACCACAGTTGAGTGATTGGACTGATGGAAGGCCAGCTGTCTGGGCCGCCCACACTCAAGCAACTGTAGGCAATGGTCCATGCCAGCCCTTGGCTGGACTTCCCATAGCCTGAGGACTAGAGAGGATAGAGCTGCCAATTTCGGTTTTCTCTGTTTCTCATTTTTTCCAGTCTTAAATTCAGTTCTCCATATTTCTCCAGCAATTTGCTTTTTTAAAAAAAAATCTTCAGCATTTAGTGCAAATTTCTCCTAATAAATACATTTTTGTATGCATTTTTACAATCAATTGATCCTAATGCAATGGATTTTTGTAGGTTATTTTCACCAATATATTCATTTTGTGGACGCTTTCCCCTAATATATGCATTTGTGTAAACATTGCTTGGTTGGAGAATTGCATCACAAAATTCAGTTATGTGCGATTTTCGAAGGATGGCTGTGTTTTGGTTCTCATATTGTTTTGGAAAGTGCAGATTTGATAGATTTGAAATACCGAACTGAAATGCAAACTGAATTGAATTTCTCACCCATCTCTACTGCGAACTGACTTTCTGTTTTGTTGCTCACACCTCTTTGGAACTGCACAGGTGACCAAACTACTCTAGGGCTTGAAGGAGAATTTTACTGCATTTCAGGTGCAGGTGTTTACTAAAACATCTTATAACATGGTTGCTGGTGAGCTTTAAGCAGGAATGTGCAAATGCACTTAGATTGTCATAATGTGGGCCTCAAAATTCTGCTTGCCTTGGGAAAATATGTAACGCTCTTTTGCTCAGGGTAGACTATTCCCAACCACAACTGGGTTCAATACGCAATCCTATGCATCTTCATTCAGAAGCAAGTCTCACAGAGATATTATTATTATTATTTATTAATTATATGCTGCTTAATTGCCATGGTGGCCTCTAAGCAGTTTACAAGTGTAAAACCAATTACAGAAACCACACATAATTAAAATTAAAATCACACATAATTACACAATAAAAATATAATCAAAAACATTAAAATAAACATCCCCAATTAAAATGTACAATACAATGATCCCATTAAAAAAGCACAACAATTAAACCAGCTATAATAGCAATTTGAACAGAAGGTTGGGGGATGCTTGTCTAAACAGGTGTGTCTTCAAGAGCCATTGGAATGCCAATACTATTCTGATGGGGGTCTCCTGTATTGCAGCGGGGAGAACATTCCACAACGCTGGTGCTACCAGTTCAAAAGTCTGTGTTACTGCAAATTCATAATCATCATGTTCAATAGGCCTGTTTCAAAGTTAGCATCCATTGCAGTGCAGTCTTAGTCCCTGAGATGCTAGTTAATTACGTTTTATACCTGTTTTCTTCCTATACATCAGGCTGCTAGCATGAGATACTTACTGGAGGCTGCGTCTTTCTAGATAGCAGCAGATGGTCTAAATTGGGACCTTTATGTTGCAACTTTGTTAGCAGGTACTGAATTCTGACATTTTTGGAAGCTTCAGTATTGCTTTGTTTTCCCCATTTCCCAAGTTGGTAGGAAATTTCAGGGGCAGCTTGTTTAGGAGTCAGTTGCCTTTTGAAAAGAGACTGCTAGAGACTGAAATCTGTTTATTTACAAGTTTCTAGGCAGTGCTTATCCATAAGGCAGTATCAGTCCCCCAGAAGCCAACAGTCGTCTTTTTTCTATGTCACTGGCTATATTCCAGCTGCAAGGTGGTTTTTCTTCAGGTGTAACTGAATGGGCATATGTAGTGTATTCTAGCAGCTAGCAGCCATAAAAGGACATTAAGCAAGCCCCTTCAGCTAATAAAATGTGACAATGTATTGGGAGATTATTTTGTATATCCAAAAAGAATGCTTCCAACATAAAGTATTTCTTAGGGAGAGTATGTGGTTGGTGTGTGTTTGTACAAAGATCTGGCCAGGAGAGTGAGGCAACGTCTCTGGGCTGCAGTGAGATCCACAAACTGGTTCAAAAATATTACTTTGGATGAATTTTGAGTGTTTATAGGTTGTGAACCGCCCAGAGAGCACAGCTGGATGTGTGGTATAAAAGAGTAAATCAATAAATTCAAAATAAATATAGTAAGCCAACAAATATCATGGAAAGTGGTTTGTTATAAGACCTTGTGCTCATTTCACAACTGAGAATTATACCTTTTTCTCCCCCCCCAAAAAATCTGAAATGGCTGGTTCAGCTGAACCCCATATATTGAACCCTTGATCTCCAGGCTGCCCTTTATTGATTGTCCTGATCTGCCAGTCTGTGCTGTGTGTCAAGATTCCCACACTCGCTTGGGCAGCTGCCATGTCAGCAGTTTTACGCCTCTGCCAATGCAGCAGTTCAGTCTTTGCTGTTGTGTGTGTGTATCTGTTTCTGAGAGGCTGTATGGAAAAGCTATATGCCCCTTTGCACAATTTGTCAAATGCAGATTCCCAATGATTTCTGTGTTGTTTGTTTAGATGATTTATATATCACCCTTTGCATGAGCCACAGGGTGGTTTGCAACAAATAAGATACAGAGAATACACAAAATCTATAAAATAACACAAAATCTATAACATAAAATAACAGTGCAACAGCTCATAATAAATCACTGAATGCCAATTACCAGCAGCAGGAGCAGCTAATCCATTTATCCAGCTAGGTCTCTCCTCCAAACGCTTGCTGAAAAAGGAGCATCTTAGCCGGCTACCTCAAATGATAAAGAGATGGGGCAATTTACACCTTGGGTGACAGGGAGTTGCACATATGAGGAGCCGCCATTGTAAAGGCCCTTCCCGTGGGCCTTTGCAAATACTGATATGCACGCTTATTTTTATGCAGGTTTTTAATATTTATACCTTACATTTTTAGTCAAACCCAAAGCCGCTTACAACTAAATTCAGTGTTTAAAAAATCCAGTATAGGGATGTGTTGAAGGTGACAGTGGTAGTCTCTTCCACATTCTGGCAGTTGGAGGTGTGGTTGAAGTTTGAGGCTCATCTGCCCAAGGGGGGACAGCAGGAGGGGCTGCAGGAGGAGAAGGGCTGATGGCCAACCCACACAAGTACCCCATTTGAGGGTTTTATTATTGAGAGCCAATGTAGTGGTTAAGAGCCTTGGATGAAGGGCCAGGGAGTCCCGGGGTTACTTTTCCATTAGCCATGAAACTCACTGGGTGACCTTGGACTCTTGGCCTAGCCTGCCTCACAGGATTGGTGTGAGGATAAAAGCAGGGGCCCATGTATGGAGGATGACAAAAAAAGCCGTTAACAAACAAATTATCCTCTGGAGATCTCAGCCTGGATATTTTATCCATACATCTAACCCTGTGAGGTAGTTTTGGGTGAGAGGTGATGTCTGGCCCAGGGGGGTCCAGGATGAGCAGAATCTGGCTTCTTTGTAGTCCCAAATCCAAGATGGTGTCCCTTGTCTTAAGGAAATGGCAGCATCACAACGGAGACTGGTTCGACTCAGTGAGCTGGAAGAGGTTCAGGACCAACCTGTTGTCTGGAAAGGTGTCTAGCCTCTCAGCCAGCATTTGCAGTCACTGTGCAGGAAAGGCCTCTGTGCATTGGGACATCACCGCTATTTCTTTCCTGCCAGTTTGCTCTTAATGGGTTTCGCCCTCCATTAGGACGGCTTCTAATGGGCATCTGTTCAACCGGTTGCAACCTTCTTGCCCATTACTTAAGATGAATAATGTATTCAATGCAGCCCTTCAGCCACTTACTTCAGGGTAGTCACATTGACTTGGAGAGAGCGGCTTGAAGGTTGCAGCCAATCTCCTGTCGTTGGGGAGATACATCTTAATCTTCCCTAAAGTAGAGGCTTATTATTTACTCTCTCATATCATTCTTTTAAATAGAGGACTTTGGGTAATGCATTTCCAGGCCGCTGCATAGCAGTGGAGAATGGTCGCTCCAATGTCAGCGAGGCAGTGAATCCACGCCAGGTTTTAGTCTGAACTTTCAAGGAGCACCTTGGACAGCTTGAAAGTTTGGACTAAAACCCAGAGCGGATTCACTGCCCTGCTGACATTGGAGCCACCATTCTCCACTGCTATGCAGCTGCCGCCAGTCTCTCCTGGGTGTAATGGCAAATTTTTGAAGCACAGGTATTCAGTATGACAGCCAGATAGCCATGCCCCTAAGGAAAGCCCAAGGAGATGATATACGTACTCCCCAAATGGCAGCAGTGCAGAGCATCATCCCAATTTATTAGGATCTGCTGACCATCATGGAATAGTAAGCTGGCAAAGGGTGGTGTAATGGTCAGCATGCTGGCTTTGGGCTGTGGAGAGATGCTATGTTAGGGTTTATTTCTAGGCCGTCATTTGGCCAAAAGGCCCCCAAAGTGGCTTACACACAAATAGAAAAACACAAATATAAGTTACAAATAAAAGCAATACAATTTACAAAAATTCAAGCCAACAAAATCCTAGCATTTTTATAAAGCTAAAAAAAAAAAGCATTCATCTTCCTGGTAAAGGGCAGTCCCCAGAAAAATGTCACTAAGAGCAGGGGTGAGGGGGCAAAGCAGGCAGAGAAGCATGCAGTCTCACCCCTGCAGCAGTCAGCAGAGAGATGGGTTTTCATCCCTGATCATCACCCATAAATTTCACTGAATGACCGTGGACCAGTCTGAGCCTAGTCCATCTCACAGGGCCGTTGTTATTGTGATGGTAAAGTGGGATGCCCCACTTTACCAGATATGCCACTCTTGAGCTCAGGTGCTCCTGCAGATGACATCATTTCCCCTGCGCTGAAAAAGTCCCAGAGCTGAGGTTCCTTGCACTTACGATCCACTTGTTGTTGTTGTGTGCCTCCAAGTTGACTACGACTCATGGCGACCCTATGAATCAGCAACCTCCAAGAGCATCTGTCATGAACCTCCCTGTTCAGATCTTGTAAGTTCAGGTCTGGGGCTTCCTTTATGGAATCAATCCATCTCTTGTTTGGCCTTCCTCTTTTTCTACTCCCTTCTGTTTTTCCCAGCCTTACTATCTTTTCTAGTGAATCATGTCTTCTCAAGATGTGTCTAAAGTATGATAACCTCAGTTTTATCATTTTAGCTTCTAGTGATAGTTCTGGTTCAATTTGTTCTAACACCCAATTATTTGTCTTTTTTGCAGTCCATGGTATCCGCAAAGCTCTCCTCCAACACCACATTTCAAATGAGTTCTCTTATCTGCTTTTTTCACTACACTTGTGCTTTTTAGCATTATGATGGAACTTTGGCTGGGACAGACAGTGGGGGTATCATGTCAACTCCACAAATTTACACTGTCCTGGTTTTCCTCAAACAATTCTGGGGATTATAGTTTGGGGCATACAGAATCCCTAGCCATCATCCCACAACCGAAGGGTTCTCTTGGAAGAGAGGCTTAACTGTTAACAGTTGCCTCCCTGGGCTCCTGCTGGGAGGAAGGGAGGGATATAAATCAAATAATAAATTAATAAATAATAAATCAGCTTAAGGGCCCCTCTGGACTGGTGTCTTTTTGTGGGTGCATTCTGCAACATGTCACTGATGCAAGAACAGTGGTGCATTTATAATAGACCAACCACTCATCAGTCCACATTATTAGTTGTTCTGCAATGCTTACCCAGGATTGTTGCATTATTGCCATCCAGAGGAACACCCTTTTGCTGTAGTGCAACAACAGTGGGACAGGAAAACCCACCTGGAACATTTGTCATATGAAAAGTTACAGGATTTCAGGATGAAGTGAAAAGTTACAGGATTTCAGGATGAAGTGAAAAGTTACAGGATTTCAGGATGAAGTGAAAAGTTACAGGATTTCAGGATGAAGTGACAGTGCATGCCCTGGTTGGCAATAAAGCAGGATGTTTGCCCTGAAGCCTTTGCAAGGCACAAACACTACTGAAAGTGGGATCGCATATCACCCCTCCATTACTATCAAGAGCATAGATAATCATGAATGCACAATAATAAAGATGTCTGGAGGGGCCCATAACTCTCATTTTCTGGTGATTTCAGTCACACCTGGACAATCAGTATGTGCATATGATGCTGTGAGTCTGAATCCCTGAATGTGCACAAGGTTTGGAATTGAGATGCTTCATGCGTGTGCCTCAGGGGTAAGAGTTGCTGTTCTCTTAATAACATTTTAAATGTGTGGTGCATCCAAGATTGTTATATATTTAAAGGGTGGCACTGGTGTGGAGATGAAATTCAGGGAAGCAAAGGGCAGTTCTGGAAGCTGGCCAGAGCAATTACTATATTGAAGGCTTGGAGTTCTCTCTTGCATTTAAAATCTGAAGAGACCCAAAGCCAAATTATGTTGTGGTCCTCTCTCCAAACGCAAGGGCATCTTTCACATTCAGCACTCATCTCTTTTATTTGTGAGATGATCAAATAGGTCAGAAGAGAGCTAATACAGGGTAATGGTTAGAGTGTGGGTTACTAATGTAAGAACTAAGTATGAGTCAAGAAAGAGAAATAACCTTGCCAATTTTTTGCTGGTTAGTTCCTCTCTCTCCTATGCTCCACAATCTTATCCAATCAAGGATCATGTAGTGAAAATGATCATGTCACAGTACTGTGTAACCAGCCAGGTTTGGCTATATAATGATGCCACTGAAGGCCAATAAAGCCAATCATGAATGAGGGTCTTTCTCAGCATTGCTGTTTCTCTGAATGGGCAATCAGGTTTGCTTCTTTTTGGAGCAACCCCAGAAAAATTGCTGAAAAGGGATATGCTTTTCCTCACTGGTGAACCTTTTTGTAGAAAGCTCCCCTCCCTCTTCCTGTTCAGCTCTGCTTTCAGGAGATCAAAGAACTTCACTTCCGTTACCTCTGTATTTCTCCTCAAGAGTTTTAAAATTAAAACTCTTCTATTGTTTTCTGTACAGATTGTCTGAAAAATACTTTGCAGAGTATCTGCAATGTGACCTGTGAGCCATTTTTTTCACAACTATTTTCCCTTTGCTGCATTCCTCCTCTGATGCTTTTATTTGGAAATGTCAAGACTTACCCTAGGGAAAACTAGACTTCTGGAGAGGGAACAAAAATTATAAGGCAGAGTTATGTCCGTGACAGCTGTGCGCCCGGCTCAGAGTCATTATGCATTGCTGAAAGTGGGAGTTTCTGCATCGTTAAAGAATAATGCTTATTTCAGATGTGATGGGACAGAGAAGCAATGTTGTGACATTACGTATGAATTAGAGCAGGGAACAGGGATGAACACATTGGGCTGTATTCAGTTTGCTCAGACCTATTGAAATTAATGGCCTTGAGTTAGTTGCAATCATTAATTTCAAAGGGTCTAACTTTTATTCAAAGTTAGTTGAATACACTCTATTGCCCCGAGTCCATTGCATCCTGGTTCTGCACAGGACTGAACTGAAGCTGTTTCCATGCCATGTTTTTAAAGGAACAATCGTTTAAACCCAGTACAGAACACACCTAGGAAAAATATGCAAATACAACATGGTCTGAGAGTTGCCTCTTGGTCTGTTTCCTTTAAAATTGTACTAGAAGAGCGGGTAGCCAATGCCCAAAGGTCCTGCTGCTGTGCATGTTCAAAGCAGCACAGGAATGACACCCCATCACTATGGAGAAATATGGCTGCCCCCATGGATGGGAGGCCTGTGTGCCAGCCAGTTGCTCATGGAGGCAGCTGTAATTACAATTTTAGAGCAAGAGGCAGAGAGCCAGGCTTTTAGGACCACCCTGTAACTACATGCATACATAAGTCAGGGGTGGGAAACCTGTTTGGCTCTGCAGGTCAGATCCTTATGCAGGACAGATCCTTTGCCGCCCTGGGCTCCTGCTGGGAGGAAGGGCAGGATATAAATCAAATAATAAATAAAACAAATAAAAAATCCTAGCCTTGCAGGCCTAATAATAAATTAATTATTACCCATCTTTCACCAGCAGGTCCCAGGATGGATTATAGCATTCAAATGTCAATATTGTGTGTGTTATGGTGCCTTCAAGTCGATTATGACTTATGGTGACCCTATGAATTAGTGACCTCCAATAGCATCTGTTATAAACCACCCTGTTCAGATCTTGTAAGTTCAGGTCTGTGGCTTCCTTTACGGAATCAATCTATCTCTTGTTTGGCCTTCCTCTTTTTCTACTCCCTACTATTTTTCCCAGCATTATTGTCTTTTCTAGTGAATCATGTCTTCTCATTATTTATTTATTTATTAGATGTATATGTGTCCAAAGTATGATAACTTCAATTTCATCATTTTAGGTTCTAGTGATAGTTCTGGTTTACAGTCATGGGAATAAGGTGGTTCCTGAAAACACACATCTCAAGTGCCAAAGGCCAGGGTATCATAGAATAGTAGAGTTGGAAGGGGTCTATAAGGCCATCAGCTCCACCCCCCAGCTCAGTGCAGGAATTCATGTTAAAAGCATACCCGACAGGTGGCTGTCCAGCTGCCTCTTGAATGCCTTCAGTGCTGGAGAGGGTAATGAGGTGAGTCTTTAGCATGCCCCAAAAACTGTACAAGAAAGGTGCCAGATGTACCTCTGCGGGGAGGGAATTCCAGAACTTAGGGGCTGTCACAGAAAATGCCATCTCCGGAACTTCTGAGGGTGATGGAACTACCAAGAAGGCCCTCTCTGCTGATCTGAACAGCTGAGAGGCTCTGCAGGAGAAGGAGGTGGTTTCTCAAACATTTGGAGCCTCAGTCATTTTGACAGGCTGCCCATCTGTCAGCCACCTGATGTCACAATGATGTTAGGTGACTGGGTGCTTTGTCCACACAGGGCTGGCAAAGAGCCTTGTGCAGTGCTTTAAAGTGCTGGAGGCTTCCGCCTCACCGCCTATCAGCTGGTGGGCAGTGGAACCGCAGTCTGTTTCCTGCAGGCATCTGCTGTGTGAGCAAGTTCTTCTTGGGGAACTCCTTAGTGCTGATGGGTGGCCAAGCCAAAGCCTGCTTTCTCCTGCCAATGCACAACTGGAAGCAGATGTTAAGGCTCTTGGTGGTGCACCCCCAGCCACATCTCTACCTGCCCACACCAGATGTCATATATGAGGTTAGGTGTGGGGCAGATGGGCATGGCTTGGGGAAAACAGCCTCATGGGTAAAACTTGAACTCCTGGCAGGCCAAGTCTGGTCCATGAGCTGGAGGTTTTGCACTCCCCCCCTTTTAATAACAAAATCACTACCTTCACTGCTGTCTGTCTGTAATATTAAGAACTGTAGTTAGGACAGACCATTAAGTCAGTGGCAGAGTCTCTGCTTTGCATGCAGAAGTTTCCAGGTCAAATCCCCAGCATTTCCAAGTAGGGCTAGGGATGACTTTTACTTGAAATCCTGGAGAGCTGCTGCCAGCCAGTGTAGACAATACTGAGCTAGATGGTATGAGCTAGACAGATTTCCTATGTTCCTAAGATAGCAGTGGTCATTTTGGGAATTTCTTCCTAACTAGGTTGGTGTAGCAAGTTATTTCTTGGCTCGCTCTCCAGGGTTTGAAATAAATCTCCCTG
Organism: Rhineura floridana; assembly: GCF_030035675.1. Classification (NCBI taxonomy): domain Eukaryota; kingdom Metazoa; phylum Chordata; class Lepidosauria; order Squamata; family Rhineuridae; genus Rhineura; species Rhineura floridana. Next base: position 33,419,139 of record NC_084493.1, read on the forward strand.
TTCTTGTGGTTCTGTAATCCCTGCTTCAGCAGGTGTGTTAGGCACATAAGGGATTTTTTATTCCTCAGGGTGAGAAAGAGCCTTCAGCCAAGAAAGATGAGAGAGCATTTGCACCAGAAGCAGGTCCACAGACAAATCGGGGTGATTAGCATAAAAGCTGTGTTCTGTTGTCCGTAAAGGACTTTGCGCTTGTGTCCTGTAACCTCAGCTGTGAAGGAGGCAGCCGCAAACATAAATATCAGCAGAGCCATTGGGAAGCGAATTCCCCAGAGATTATACCTGGCAGTAGCAGATTAAGGCTGCTTTAAGCATTCACTTATCTTCATCTCCCTCAGGGGATGAATAGAGAAAGGCAAAGTAAATGGTAGGCAAAATGAAAGGAAATGATAACATTTGACACTTAGCCTGGAGGCAGATGGGGGCCTTTGTTTGTTTGTAGGATCATTTTACACCTTGCCTGTTAGGAAACCCTGCTTTTGCAGCCAAGCGTGGATGTGACAGGAATCTGTAGCCAACCTGGATTTTCTGAGTGGGCCTGTAAAATGCACTCAGGTGTTTCTCTCATTCAGACATCATATTTCTAGGTTTACCTTTGGGTCGTGGTGGAAACACAACATGTCCGGTGTCCACCTAAAAAATGTAATGTGTGAACCCTCCAAGTGTTGAAAGCAGTATGCCTGAGACATTCTGCAGGTGGAGTAGTCATATCTTCTGTGGGAGTGGGCAGACTTCAGGCTTGTGCCATCTTCTTCGTTGTTGCTGCTGTTTTACTAGAAACCTGAGACCCACTAACTGGAGCCAGGTGCAAAAGAGTGGCTCAGTGGGACCACATTCCACTGTTGGAATGAAGGAACAGGGTGCATCTGAACACATGTTCAGCCCAAGGATTTTTGATCTGTACCAGAACTGAGCTCAGTCCTACTACCCAAAATCCACCCCTGGTTTTCCTCCTACACGTCCTTCATCTCAGCAGCCTGATTTACAAGGAAAAGAAACCTTTATGTCATTGCTATTGTTGCACAGTTGGGAGCCTGAATCCTTGCTGAGCTACTTGCAAGTCACTCAGAGATCTAACAGTGGATCAATTCCCAGTCTATCTTCTGCCCACCCTACCCACTTGACCAAGGACAAACTAAGTGTGGGTGGGCATATGTGTAAGTAAATATGCACAATGACAATGATGTTACTATCAGCTCTTTTGAAATCTGTTACCTCCCTCCATTCTTTGGCACTCTGCTCCCGCCTTGCTGATTGCTGAAAAATGAAAAATTGCAGGCACCCTACTTTACAAAGAAGTTGCAGTAGCAGACGACAGGTGGCTTAGAAGTTTGCAAAGTACCCAGTGCAATTTAGCTGTCATTAGGGAGGAAAAGGTTAGCTGCTATTCAGAACCACAGAGGACTGCCAGCATGCTTCTTGATAATCCTGCTTTGCAGGTAATGAAAATGAGTTTGAACTTGCTTTGTTTGTAGGGATGGCATATGCATATGTGTATGGTGTTGTTTTTTTTAAGTACATGTCGGAGAGATTTTATGCAGAAGTACAGGAAGAAATTGATCACACACCAAAACAAGATGTGCTGATATTCATGGGGGACTGGAATGCAAAAGTAGGGAACAAAGAAGAACTAGGAATTGTGGGGAAATGGGGCTTGGGAGATAGAAATGAAGCAGGAGAAAGACTTATTGAATTCTGTGAAGCCAATCATTTGTTTTTTTGCAAACACATATTTGAGCAATCAAAAAGACGACTGTACACATGAACATCAGCAAATGGTGAATACAGGAATCAAATTTTATCACCTTATTTGTTTAATGCAGAATATATCATATGGAAAGCTGGATTGGACCAAGATGAAGGAGGTGTGAAAATTGGAGGGAGAAATATCAATAATTTAAGATATGCAGATGATACCATACTACTAGCAGAAACCAGTAATGATTTAAAACAAATGCTGATGAACGTTAAAGTGGAAAGCACGAAAGCAGGACTACAGCTGAACGTCAAGACTCAAGTAATGACAACAGAAGATTTCTGTTACTTTAAAGTTGACAATGAGGAGATTGAACTTGTTAAGGATTATCAATACCTTGGCACAGTCATTAACCAAAATGGAAACAATAGTCAAGAAATGAGAAGAAGGCTAGGACCAGGGGAGGGCAGCTATGAGAGAACTAGAAAAGGTCCTCAAATGTAAAGATGTATCACTGAACACTAAAGTCAGGATCATTCAGACCATGGTATTCCTGATCTCTGTGTACTGTCTGTCCCAGCCAAAGTTCCATCATAATGCTAAAAAGCACAAGTGTAGTGAAAAAAGCAGATAAGAGAACTCATTTGAAATGTGGTGTTGGAGGAGAGCTTTGCGGATACCATGGACTGCAAAAAAGACAAATAATTGGGTGTTAGAACAAATTGAACCAGAACTATCACTAGAAGCTAAAATGATGAAGCTGAGGTTATCATACTTTGGACACATCATGAGAATGCATGATTCATTAGAAAAGACAATAATGCTGGGAAAACCAGAAGGGAGTAGAAAAAGAGGAGGGCCAAACAAGAGGTGGATTGATTCCATAAAGGAAGCCCCAGACCTGAACTTACAAGATCTGAACAGGGTGGTTCATGACAGATGCTCTTGGAGGTTGCTGATTCATAGGGTTGCCATAAGTTGTAATCGATTTGAAGGCATATTACAACAACAACAAAGTCAGAGGTGTCCTTACCATGAGGTAAGGAGAGGTGATCTCATACAGAGTATGTTGAGAAGATGTGGGTCAGAGCCTAGGCCAGGGGGAAGCCAGTGTGGTGTCCCCCATAATACCTTGTTGGGCAACTGCCATCATCCCAAACCATTGTCCATGCTAGTGGGGTTAATGGGGATGTGAGCCCAACAACATTTGGAGGGCACCCTGTTGGCTTCACCTGGCCTACTCCATGGGTCCAATCTGTTGGAAATGGTCTGTCCAAACTCGGTTTGGGTTTGGAATGATTCCTGCCTGATGTTCTGGAGAACCACTGGCACCCAGGGTCAACAGTACTGAGCCAGGTGGAATGGTGGTCTTGCTCAGTATGAGGCCGCTTCCCAGCCCCAAAAGTAGGGAGAGCAATTTTCCAAGAGAAGTATGTGGGATTAGGGACTGTCTCCAGGAAATGGGGACAGTTGGGATGTAAAAGTGCATTCGGTTTAGCCTCTTCCAAAAAGCTGGAGCATCCAACTCACCCAGTGCAGAGGTAAGCAGTTACGGATGGGGTGGGGAAGGTTTCATTGAATATTCTGTAATGGTATTCAGTGAAAATGAGAACTCCTTTCTGTAATTTCTTCATATCTGTTAGGATTTAAAGTTTCGTTATGGGGGAGAAGCAGGGCAGTGGAGATAGCTGGACCTTTTCAGCCTACAAGACCTTGTGGTTTTGGCATTTGTGAATTTTTTTTTTAATTAAGAAAGCTTGCTGTTTATAGTTTCATATTGTAAAGTTTGCTGTTTATGGTACTGTAAACAGTTCAACAGCAAAATAACATTACATCTTTTTTTTCTTATAAAGGCAACAGAAGGAGACTCTTTTCTGGTCTCTTATTGCGGACACCAAGAAGTCCAAATTATAATGCTGAACCTCCAGGTACCAGCCTCTATGTTAATCTTCATCTCAAATGCCACAAATAGAAATGATGGATTTCAGTTGCTCCCAGGGACTCTGGCTGGGTTTCAGCCTGTATGTTAACCCTCATCTTCATATTATCTGTTTGTGGCATTTGCGAACTTTTGGACATTCCCAGGAATGCTGGCTTAACTTAGTGGGGTTTTTCCTTCTAAATCAGAAGTGAGAGTCTTGGCTGGAAGGGATTTGAACTCAGGTCTTTGCACTTTATCCGTTACACCACACTAACTTCATTCCCTGGGATGAGATTAGTTACAGGAAAAGGGCCCCAAGCGGCAAGATTTTGTTGCTTATACAAAAGCTCCCCCCTTCCTTTGGTAGATTTGGTTTCATTGTATCAAAAGTACAAACAATGCCAGGACAAGAGTGTTTTGCCCAGCTTCCATGTTTAAGAAGCTCATGTAGTCTTTTGATGCTGTGGGCAGGTGGCATAAATACACCTCCCCCCCCCCAAAGAAATAGAATTTGTGTAGATCTCCCACGCCAAGGTCAATTTCATCTTGAATTGCTGAAGCCTCCCCCCCCCCTTGAAAGGCTGTTTCATTTTGCAGCGTAAAATAGGTGTCCTGGAAAATTGCTTATGTCTTTCTTTTTAAAAGTGATAAACAAAGGTTTTCTCTGTAGGGAAAAAAAAGCTGGTATCTAGATTCTGTGTGGATGCTGAGAGCTGGGTGAGATTGTTGCCTGAAAAGAGGTTTATTAGGAGTCTTTTTACTTGGAAAATAATACTGATAATTTCCACAATTTCCGTCTTTGTGTTTGATCAGAATTGCCCATAGAAGTAAATGTAGCAGGAAAATGGATAAGCTCATTGAGAACGCCAGTGGTGAGCCAAAGAGCTGTGGTCAGGCTGCATACATGCTGTGATTCTGCAGAGAAAGTGCAGAATGTAGTACTGGGTCCTTCAATTCAACTTCCTAAGAATCTCAGCTTTTCTTTTTAAAAAACAAGCTTCTAGCCCCCGTGGTTATTCTTGGAACTGAGGAACACATGACCCTTCTTTATACCACATAAGGTTAGTTGCCCATTTAGCTCAACATTGCCTACTCTGACTGGCAGTGGCTCTCCAGGGTTTCAGGCAGCGTAGTGTTCTCCTGCTCTCCGATCCCTTTTTCACTGGGGAAGCCAGGGATTGAACCCGGAGCCTTCTATATGCAGAGCATGTGTTCTAGCACTGAGTTATGATCCTTCCCTGTGTGGGCAATAGCTGCTCAAATCTGGGAAGCTGGAGTGGGGGTTGAATAATTCCAGCATTCAGAAAGTGGGGGGGGGGCTTCAGAGTCTTGAGTCGCCCCTCCCTGTGTGGCACAATCAGAATACATGATGCAAAATTAGTAAAAGTTGCAGGATAAATTGTGCAAAAATAGCAGTATTGGCAGAATGTATCATGATGTCTGCAGCTTTTTGGCAGTAAGCTGTGTATTTTGAGTGAGCAGCAGATGCCAGATAATTCTAGGCGAACCTCTTGCCCTGGATTCTGCCATACAGTTGTCCTGAAACGTCAGGGAAGGAGTCATAGCTCAGTGGTAGAGAACCTGTAGGTCCCAGGTTCAATCCCCGCTACCAGTCCCTGGTTTGATGTTTTTATTGTAGGACTGTGTTTTTAGTCTGTATACTGCCTTGTGATGTTTTGCATGAAAGTGCAGTTCATAAATATTTTAAGACCTTTCTGTGCCTGAAATCCTGGAGAGCTTCTGCCAGTCAGAGCAGACAGTACTAGGCTTGATGGATACTCGTCTGGTACAAGGCAGCTTTCCATGTTCCTTGTGATGAGGACTAGCAGCTTGATGGGGTTTTCCCCTAAATGAAAGGGTAGTTTCAGAGTGTTCCACCGCCACCACCTGAGCTCTCACAAACATTCCAGGGGGCTTTGTATTTCAACTCCTTATTCAGATGCCATTGGAATTATGACACGTATGTAGAATCCAGATTTCCTTCTGTAAAGCAGCCAGTTGTAAATGTAGCTCATTTTCTCTTCCTAGAGTGTTTTTTTCCCCTTTTGTCTTCTCAGATAAATTCTCTTTATAAAGCCTTCTGAGAAGAAAAAGGCTCTGTTTCTTTTGTTAGTGTGCTTTTGAGAGACTTTTCTAATTAGAAAAGACATTTTGGTATACTCCAGCTATGCTTGGTTAATCAGTGAGTGGGGAAGGGTGGCTGGGTGGGTAAGCACTGCGTAATTTGGAATGTTTAATGCCACATCTTCCGAATCCTCCTTTAGGACTGAAAATAGAACCATTGTTCTCCCTCTCAGATGGGAAATGGGACAAGTTGCAAGTATGAACGAGGGAAGAAAGGCCCATCTAGTACAGCATCCTCTTCCCCCAGTGCCCAGCCAGATGTCACTTGTGATTTGCCTCTGGCACTCAGAGACAGACTGGGTCTGGCAGTGAAGGTAGAACACAGCCTTTGAGGTTCGTAGCCACTGATAGCCTTAATCTCCATGAATGTGTCTAATCCTCTTTTAAAGCCGTCCAAGTTGGTGGCCATCACTGTCTCCGGTGGGAGCAAATTCCATAGTTTAACTATGTGCTGTGAGAAGGAGGACTTGGGTTTGTCTGCCCTGAACCTTCCAACATTCAGCTTCAGTGGATGACCCCACTGGGTTTCAGGAGAGAGGGAGAAAAACTTCCCCCTGTCCACTTTCTCTACACCATATATAATCTTACACACTTTAATCACGTCCTCTGCCTCAACTCTTTCCCCCCCCAAATGAAAAAGCCCCAAATGCTGCAGCATTTTCTCATAGGGGAGTTGCTTCAACCCCTTGATGGGATTGACTTGCTCAGAAAATCAGTCAACAATTTACCAGGAGATTTTTCAAACCTATCTAGGAAGACATTTGCTGTAAAATAGATCTGCTTCACAGATTCCCCTTTTCTCTCCTGCAAAACCTGCTTAGATCCTAAGATTGGCTTTGGGGGCTGTTGCCCTACACCCCATCAGCAGTAGGCGCACAGTGGGAAACTACAAGAGGTTGGGCTTTTTCTGTGCTGGCACCAAAATTATGGAATATCCTCCCGGGGGAAATCCACTGGTGTCCCTCCCTTCCCATGTTTTAAGCAGGTCCTACAAACTGAGCTGAGAGACGCTCTGCTCTTCTGCCATTATATAATACTAGAACTCTGGGACATCTGATGAAGCTTAGTGGCAGGAGATTCAAGGCGGACAAAAGAAAGTACTTTGTTACCCAGCACAAAATTAACTTACGGAATTAACTTGTGGCATTTACTGTCAGAAGACGTGAGTTGTGGCCACTGGCTTTCAAGGGGACTAGGCACGTAGATGGAGGAAAAGCCCACCAATGGCTATTAGTCATATTGGCTAAAACAGACATGGGGAACCTGTGGCCCTCCAGATGCTGTTGGACTGTAACTCCCATCATCCCTGATGGTTGGCCATGCTGGCCGTGGCTGATGGGAGGTGGAGTCCAGCAACATCTGGAGGGCCATAGGTTCCCCATGAGGCAGGGGTTCAGAGGCAATTTACTTCAACAGCAGGAGAGAGCCATTCCCTGCTTATGGACTTCTCAGAAGAATCTGGCTGGCCACTGATCTGACCAGGCTCTGTCTGTTTTCTTATTTTACTAAGTTCTCTGTTTCTACACACCCGTTCCCTTCCTACTTGGGGCTGTACAAATATTATGAGCTTGAGACTCACGAACTATATGAAGCAGCTCTTAGAATCAGAGGTGGAGAACCTGTGGCTTTTTGAGCGTGGTTGGACCAGAGCTTGGAAAAGTTACTTTTTTAAACTACAACTCCCATCAACCCAATCCAGTGGCCATGCTGGCTGGGGCTGATGGGAGTTGTAGTTCAAAAAAGTAACTTTTCCAAGCTCTGGGTTGGACTTAAGTTCCTATGAGTCCCTGTCCAGTTGGCCTATGGCCAGGGCTGCTGGGAGTTGGAGTCCAGCAACATCTGAAGGACCACAAGTCCCCCTACCACTGCCGCCTTAGAGAGAGGCCTTTGCTTGTGGTTCTTGGTGGCAAGATGCCTCTGTGCAGTTGTGTGCTGCCTCTCAAGACTTCTGCTTTGCCAGAGTGGTAATCCTTGTTCTATGCACTGTACACATCAAAGAATGACCTTTAGCAACTGGCAGAAAAAGGGGACTCCAAAAGCATGGGACTGCTTACTTTTTTTTCTGTTGGGAAGTAGCTGTTCTTGACAATATATTGATCATTCCAGACAAACTGACTGTCATCCTTGGGTCCTGGTGTGTGTGTGTGTGTGTGAGGGAAGGAGGGGGGAGGGAGGGAGGGGATAACGGAACCTATGTACTCCCAGATAGATGTATTTTATTTTAGAAATTCCTGGTGGTATTCATTGCTGGTCCTACTCAGAGAAAACCCATTGAAGTTAATTGACATGGTTAATAAAGGTTCAATAATTTCAATGGGTCTACTTTGAGTAGGACTTAGCTGAATACAATCCTCCGCATTTTATATGTATTTTAATAGAATTTCTGAACTGGACATGTATCCTGTGTGGGAACCCTAATTCTACACTACATCTTAGCCAAGAAATGAGGGGAGTTCCAATTCTGAAATGCGTCTGTTACACTCATAGCTCCAACCAATGATCAAAGTACTGTCTGAGGGAAAGAGACAGAGAGAGAGAGAGAGAGAGAGAGAGAGAGAGAGAGAGAGAGAGATAGTTTTTACTAGTTCCTTTGCCCTGGGAGTGACCTGGATACAGAACTGGAAGATGTAGGTTGAAATCTTGTATGGCTTGAGGACATCTGAAATCCACCTAGGGATGACCAGATTATGTACTCCAGTCCAGGAAGAGCCTTCCTGTCTGGTTGGAACTCAGAAACGTCCAGCCCTGGCCACCTGTGTGGCCAGTACCAGCCATCCGAGGAAGCCAGCAATTGTCCATGGCCCCATGGTCTTCTTCCTTGCACCAGATGCCAAGCAAAGCCCACCAAAATGGCAGAGTGCCAGAGTTCATCCTCCTAAGAGAAATTCCTCTCTTAGGAAGGAAGCTATTAAGGTTGATCGCAGAAACTACAGCTTCTGCATAAGGCTCTGGTCTGTCTGAAGGTTGTGTTGGAAGACGTCTGACTGGGAGCTGTCCAAGTCCTGCACCTCTTTGTACCTAGGTGAGTCCCTGCCTTGCCACGAGCTCTAGCAAAGGCCTCTGGCTTCATTTCACCACTGTTTGCTGCCTTTTGTATGCCTCTGCATGGCTTCACATCTCATTCCATAGTTAATGAGTGACCCTCTTTTCTTCTCAAAATACGGAGCAAACATCTCTAGACAAAACTGGTTCCATGTTTGGATCCTTCTGTTGCCTTACAGTGTCTTGACTCACTCTGGCAGTGCCTCAAGACAGTCAAGAGAAAACCCTTCCTCACACCACATGTGACTTATGGAATGTACAAGACATGGTGATGGCCACTGGGATAGATGTGTTGTTACATTTTTATATATATATAAATGGGGATTGGACATAATTTATGAATGAGGTAGGATCTTTCAGTGGCTATTTGTCATGGTAGCATGATTGAATCTCCATTTTCAGATGCAATATGTTACCAGATTCTTGTCTCTGGGGAGAAGGCTGTTCTTCATGCCCTGGCCTTCTAGGACATCTGGTTGGCCACTGTGGAATGGAGGGTACTAAAACTCAGTGGACTTTCTTTCTTAAATGTAGCAGGGCTGCTCTTACCAGCTATATAGGCTACATGGCAACATACTATTTAATTCCAGTTGATATAGAGCAACAGCATGTGAGGCTATTGACTTCTTAAGGGAGGGTAGCCAGTGTAGTGTCCTTCAGATGTTGTTGGACATCTTCCTTCACCATTGGCCATGCTGGCTGGGGCTTATGGGCGTTGTAGTCCAACAACCATCCAGAGGGCAGCACATTGGCTGTTGCTGCCTTAAGGCTTCCCAGAAACATCTCTTTGGCTATTGTTGGAAAATGGATCTTGCTTTGGTCTAATTTAGCAAGAATCCTAAGTTCTCTGTTCTATAAGCACAGGTTGCTTTCATAACCGGGGCTATAGAAATACGACCGTTGGTCTGATCCAGCAAGGCTCTCTTTCTAGTCCTATGCTGGAGGTGGTCTCTCCAGATGTTGCTGAATTACATCTCTCATCATCCCTGACCATTGGCCATGCAGGCTGAGGGTGATGAGAGTTGGGGTCCAGCAACATCTGGAGGGCCACAGATTAGCCACTCCTGTCCTGTGCCAACCTGGATTTAAACCTTTTTTTTGTGTTCCAGATTTTCACCTATATCCATATGCATGAGCTTTATGTACCATTTTTGCCACAGGGGTGAAGAGCCAGATGTTGCTGGAGTAATTATCCATGGCTGTTGGCTATGCTAGCTGATGGGAGTTGTAGTTTAACAACATCTGAGGGGCTGCAGGTTTCCCCACCTCTGACTTACCTGAGTGTGTTGGGTTTTGCCTCAAAAATCCTTCCTTTTGAAGCACTGACTCAAGGGAAGCTCTTGTGGTGGTGTTTGTTTCCTTGCAGCTTTTAAGAGTTAGGACAGTTTGCAAAATATGTGCAGGGAAAATGGAAGTTGGATATGTGGTTGAAAAGCTTTCCCCCTTTTTATGAGTCTGTGGTCTCAGAGGAAACACACACACACACAGAGAGAGAGAGAGAGGAGAGAGGAGAGAGGAGTGAGAGGAGTGAGAGGAGTGAGAGAGAGAGAGGAGTGAGAGAGAGAGGAGTGAGAGAGAGAGGAGTGAGTGAGTGAGTGAGAGTGAGAGAGTTCTGGATGGCCTTTCAAGCCAGGGCCTTGAATTACAGGTGCTCCATTTGTTGCACTGTCTGTCCTAGGTAGCCATTGTTGACAAAGAAACAGAACGCCAGGAGCAATTGGACCCTCTGGGGTTTGGCTCTTTGGCAAAGTAGATTTTGTTCCTTCAAGTAGTTAAGTGTGTGTGAGTTGTTCTGAACAAATATGATGATCTCTCCTAGTCAGAGCTCCTGCAGAGACACTCCACTTCAGGAGGAAGTTCAGAATTGCTCATTCTTTTGTGATGCTGCAACCAGCATTTTAAAATAAAAGTGCTCCCCCTTCTCTTTAATGGGAACTGCATTTTAGCATTTAAATTGAACTTCCATGCTTTTATTTTATGGAGAATGTTCTTGGCTTCTGAAGATAAAGAGCTTGGCTGAGAAATATGGTGTCTTATTACAATTTTTTTTAAAAAAACTAAAACAAAATGAGCTATTAAGCCAATCAGCAAATTTGGCAGTTGCTGTACAGGATAATGAGCACAGCTGTTTTGTTTTGGTGTAAATGGCTGCAGTGGGGTCTTTGGGGCAGAATTAATATATCACTACTCTTTGGTGAGAGACAGACATATTCTAGGGAGAAGCCTTCTCAAAGTTCAGGTTCTCAATCAAAGCCACCTTGTTCCATAGGAAGAGCCTAACTGTTGGCTCCGGCCAAAGGCCATCTAGTCCAGCATTCTGTTCTCACAGTGTCTAATGCAGATGCCCACAAGCAGAACCTGCGTGCAACAGCGTCCTCACCACTTGCAATTCCCAGCAATGGGTATTCGGAGGCAGATTGCCTCCAGTGCTGGAGGTCATGCACAGCCATCATCACTAGCAGTAGCCATTGAGAGCCTGACCCTCCGTGATAGGGTTGCCAGGTTCCTGGCCTGAGACTGATCCTGTATCTTTAGGAGAAGAGAAAGTCAGCCAAGTGCAGGTGTTCTTGCAACGCTGTAATGGGAAAAACCACAAGGTGGAATTCCCCCTTCCCCCTGCACAACTTGTAAAGATACAGAAGACCTCTTGGAGACCAGGCCCAGCAACCACGAATATGTCTAATCCCCTTTTAAAGTCATTCAGGTTGGTGGCCTTCCCTGTATTTTGTGATAATGGATTCCAGTAACTATGTGCTGTGTGAAGAAATACTTTTTTTTTCCAGTCCTGAATCTTCCAACATTCCGCTTCATGGGATGGTCCCAAGTTCTAGTATTGTAAGAACTGTGATTCTTTGAGGTCAGGTTGATGTTCCTGCAAAAGGATGACCTTGTTGCAGTTAGTTAGTTCAGTGGAGTGTACTCCCAGGAGACTAAGCCTAGGATTGCAGGCATGCTGATTCCAATAAACTGGGTATTATGCTATGTAGCTGCTGTGTGGGTGTTACGTATATATGTAAAACAATGGGGCATTGCTACGGGGACTGCCATGATGAGTCCCTTCGCTTCAAACTTTACCACTTCACCCTTGGTAGCAATGAGAGTGTCTTGACGTATGTCTGCAATATTTCATCTTTGTGAGTGACTTGGAAGCACCTTAATCATTTTGATAGGGATAGGATTCATGTCTCCAGTTTTAAGGAGCCGATGTGCAAATGTTCCTCTTTCCTTGCCTTTCTCTAGTAATTAATGATCGTGTACTTTGTGGTGTAGTGGTTAAGGTGTTGGACTACGACCAGGGAGACCATGGTTAAACTCCCCACACAGCCATGAAGCTCACTGGGTGACCTTGGGCCAGTCGCTGCCTCTCAGCCTCAGAGGAAGGCAATGGTAAACCCCCTCTGAATACTGCTTACCATGAAAACCCTGTTCATAGGGTCGCCATAAGTCAGAATGGACTTGAAGGCAGTACATTTACATTTTACCTTGGATTTCCTCTAACTTGGTAAGGAAATACTTTATCCATTTTGAGACACTTCTACACTTCTCACTCAAAAATGTGTGTTCTGAAGCCTACCTCCATAGGAGCAGATGATGGAGATCGACCAAACCATGCATGGAATGGAATGGGATGAATAGGTGTTTCCTCTTTACACCAGTAGTGGATGGCATGGTGAGGTGGCAATACTCACCTGACCTCTGGTTGGTTGCATCGCTGCTGCTTACCAGTGATCCCTCCCCCCCTCCCCCTCTACTTATGGTAAGCAGCACCAGTGTGACCCATCAGAGGTCAGCTGAGTGCCACCATACCATCATGCCTTCTGCTACTGCTTTGAATGCTTGAGCCAGCATAGGGTTGGAATGGAATTTGGGAACTCTGAAAGCCAGAAAGAAGGGAATTCTCCCTGCTCCCAGCTTCTTTCGCCTACTTTCATAGTCTGTAAACTGGTGCAGAGGGGATTTGCAGCAGTAGCTAGGATTAGAGATGTAAAGGCCTAGGAAGAAACCTGGGGCAATTTTTTTTTTTGGGGGGGGGAGGAATTTTTTTAAATGATCGTCCAAGTTTTTTTCCCAAAAATTAGAAAAAATGGGGAAAATGGAAAAAAAGGATTCCCACCTCCCAATTTTTTCTGTTGTTTTCTGGACCTTCACATCTATAGCTAGGATGCATGTATAGTTATTAGAATATCCATTCTCCTTCTCCTTCGTATATTATACCATTATAATTTGTTTGATCAGTGAGCCATTGTGATGAATGCTGTGTAAATCTCTCCAGATGTTGGACTGCTGTTCTCTCTCTGCAGAACAAATCGTGTATTTCCAGCACTCTGCTTCAGTAAATTATCTCAATCTCGAGGGATACAAATCTGTGATAAGAAATAAACAACCCAATAGTAACTGCTGTAATGCATTATAACGCACTTTACCCCAGGGAAGGCTCTTTGAAAATCAATGCTCATCATTACTCACATTCCCTGTCGATTTTTATTTTCAGTTCATTGGGGGAAATTTGTGTGTGTGTGTGTGCATCTGTATGTGTAGTTATGGGGAGATGCTTACTGAAATTGTATACAGCCAGCTGAATATTCAAGCTGTCTGGCATAGTTCCTAGAAACGCCAGACATCAATTTCATTTTTCTTATAGCTCCCTCTGTCCAAAAGGCTTTGTGTTTCTAGCAGCACATGGCCTGGAAAACTACGGGTGGCTAAAATGCAGCCCAAGAGCCTCCTGTAGCTCTTGAAGCAGTTTGGCACGTGATTTGGCTCACTTAAGTGAATAGTCTTAAGGAGCTTGTTCTGTGAGCACGTTGAAATCGGAACATGTGAAGGTGTACTCCACTGAGCTGGACTGTTGGTCCAGACCAGGTGTGGACAGATCAAGATCTCCTGGGAGATGTCTGGGTGATTTCAAGTAGATGTGCAAAGGTTCTGGACTCACTACTGTTTAACAAAAGCAGCAGCCGGTGATTCCCACCTAAGTTAGGCTGATGACATGAGGAAAGATAACCAGGGAGTAGGCTGTTGTGTGAAAGGACTCTGTCTTCAGTACAGTTCTGGTACTGAAAACAAATTCCCAGGCTCATAATGGGCTCAGAGACAGAGGCATCCTGTTATTTCATTTTAACCTCTTAGATCTTGGGGTTCTACTTTGGACAAGCCTGAATTCTACCCACCCCTGCTGTCGAGTTCCATCTTCTCAAACTGGAAGCCGCTCTCTAGGGCCTCAGCCAAAGGTCTTTCTTATCAACTGCTTACTTGAACTCTTCTACTTGGAGCTGAGGAACCTTTTCTAGCCCAATGGTCACATTCTCTCGTGGACAGAAAAGAGAGGCAGGCTCTGGTGCTTGGTAGGTTTATTAAGGCTCAACTGCCTACCTACGGTAACAGCAGCATCAGAATTCGGTCTGTGGTGTTCGATTTGTATAGAGCTGGGTAAAGAATTTGAACTGTGTAGGCAGAGAAAAGGAAACAGGTCTCCATTGCTCCTGAGGGAGGATTACTCCGAAACGCGTTGAGCCTTAATAAACCTACCAAGCACCAGAGCCTGCCTCTCTTTTCTGTCCATTGCATGGTGCTTTTCCATTTTGTTTCTGCCACATTCTCTCATGGACAGTGGCAGCTGGGGGCTCCAAGTCAGTGGGGCAGTGGAATCCACTCCGGATTTTAGTCTGAACTTTCAAGGAGCTGCCCATGGTGCTTCACCTCTTTGTAAGTTTGAACTCAAACCCAGAGCGGATTCCACTGTCCCACTGACTTGGAGACAGCAGCTGCCTCTGCTCATGGACCTCCCTCTGGGATCCGAATGCCAATGGAGGGTGGGCCCAGAGGCAAAAAGTGTGTGGAGCAGTGGATCTGACTCTTACCTTTGCACAATGAATTTACTGCCGCTTTGCAAAGGTCAGAGGATTCTAATCCCTCACACACTTACGCATCTCCATCCAGGCGTGCAAGAGGCATTAGCGCAGTTCAAGGACGCATGCTAGCCAGGCAAAGGCACTCTAGGAGGGCACAGAGCCGGGCTGGTGCAGTGCGTGGCTCGGTGAGAAGTCTGGAGGGGCTGCATTGGGCTCTTGGGCCTGAGGTTCCCCGTGCCTGGAGATGGTGGGAATCGAACCTGGAACCTTGTGCATGCACATTGTGGGCTCTGTCACTGAGCCACGGCCTCTCTCCAATATAATATTTGCAAATTGGCGTATGAAACTGACTCACATTAAGTCAGACCTTTGGTCCTCCTAGCTCAGAACTGTCTACTCTGATGGGTAGCTGCTCTCCAGGATTTCAGGCAGTGAGGGGCAGTAGTGTAGTCGCAGATGCAGAAGTGCAGGGTCCCTTCATGACAGTCACAGCCACACCACACCCTCTCCCCTCCTGCTCCTTTTTTTGCTGCTGGGTTGAAAATGAGCTCCTTGTTAATGCCTTCCCCCATCACAGGAGATGTTCCTTAGAGCCAATGAACATGAAAGAGGAGCATGTTAGCTACTGATAAGAGTCAGTGGCTGATTCGCCTCCTTTCACTCTGATTGGCTCCAAACAGCCGGAAAGAGCAAGGAAGCATGTTGGAAGACTCGTATTAGTGGCTAACACTCTCCCCTTTCATGCTGCTTGGCTCATAGGATGCTGGAGACATGGAAACCGTGCTGGGACCCTGCTCCCAAAAAAGTAAGGGGTCTAAGACCCTCCGAGTCCCTGGACGACTACACCCCCGGTAAGGGGTTGGTCCCATCACCTCCTACCTGTTCTTTTTAAACTAGTGATGCTGGGGACTGAAACTAGAACCTTCCTTACGGCCTCTCCCTGGCCTCACCTTCCTTCCAGTCCCTCCTCAATAGCCATCCTTTGGCTTTACCCTTTAAACCCTTTAATCCTCATTTCCAGCTGCAATCGATCTCAAGTGCCTGTTGCTCCCGAGTCTTGTATGGGCATCTTCCCTGTGTTTTCCTTCTCCATTTCAGATTGTAAGCTTCTTGGGGTCAGAGACCTGTGTATTTGTTCTTTAATAAATTTCATAAGCAAAAAATAAAATAAAATGCATGTTTCTAGTTTAAAGGTTTTTTCGCAGCTGATGGGATATACTATTGCCTGAAACGATGGAGAGCTGCTGCCAGTCAGTGTAGATATACTAGGCTAAGTGGACAAATAGTCTGACCTGGTGTAAGACAGCTCTCTGTACTACTATTTTTCTATATTGAAGAGGGACCATCAGTCAATGTTAGAGCACATCCCTTGAATCCAAAGGTTCTGGGTTTAACCCTCGGTATAAAAAAGATATCTCACGCAGCATGGCTGGTGAAGACCCCAAAGAACTGCCACCAGCCAGAGTGGGGAATAGTTTCCTAGCCTGCTTCCTGTGTACCCCACTTTCCTTCTGCACTGCAGATTGTAAGCTCCTTGAGGTCATAGACCTGTCAGAGTATGCTGTCTGTCTGAGCAGGCACAAGGCAGCTTTGTACATTCACGTGGCACTGATTAAAATAACAGCAGTGAATTCTGTCAGTTAATCATGCACAAATCCTTCCAAGTAAGAGCACTGGTTGCCTTGCATCCAGTAGCGGCTGGCTACTCCATGTCAGTGGGGCAGTGGAATCCGCTCTGAGTTTTAGCCTGAACTTTCAAGGAGCTGTCCAAGGTGCTTCAGCTCCTCAAAACTTCAGACTAAAACCCAGAGCAGATTCCACTGCCCCACTGACACGGAGCCACCAGCTGCCTCTGCTTGCACGTCTTTCTTGTCCCCGCTTTTTGGGAATCAGATTGCCTAATAAACATGCTAATTACAATGTTGAGGAGACGGATGAATGTACTTTGAATTAAAAGGCAGTCTCTTGGGGAAATTGTTGAGATGAGACAGGAACAGGACAGATGGGTCCATGATGTTGGCTAATAGGCACATTTGATGATTTCTCCTTTGTCAAGAGGAAGGGACCACTTAAAAAATATCAGTGGCTCAAGCTGTCTGAAGTGACTCATGATTAAAAAATTAGGAGATGAAAAACTTCTGTTCTCTCTCTCTCCACGTCCGCGCAGCAAGTCTTTCAAAATACATAAAGAAGTTTTGATTTCCATGTGTTACTGTGCAGATTAGCACCATCCCCATCTTCTCTCCTTCTTCCCAAGTGACAATTTATCTTCTTTCCATTCCTGCTTGGATTTGGGCTCTGTTGGCCAATTGCGAACAGACTGTCTCAGCTGGAGCCAGCAGTAGTCTCTGGCAGATTTTCCTTTGAACCAGCTTTAAGAGTACTTCAAAGTTAAGTGCTGCTCTTTGGAGAGAATAGAACGATCTGTGTCCAACTTTCGGGCAGGGCTGTGGAGTCGGAGTCATGGAGTCAGAGTCGGAGTCGGAAGCAATTTTGGGTGGAGTCGGAGTCGGTAGAAATGTACCGAGTCTGACTCCAGCTTCAAAATAAATTTTGATTGACAAATTTTTTAAAATATAAATTCAAAATGTCAAAGAAGCTTCCCATGAAGTCAGCTGTAGTTGAGCATTTCACCATAACTCAAGATGGAAAACATTTTGTGTGTCAGTGTATGACACAGGACCCAGACGAAGACAAATGCTGTGATGCCAAGATCAGCGCATATTCAGGCAGTGATAAAAATGCTCCTATGAGAGCTTCCAATTTAAAAAGACATTTACAGCCCTTTCCAGGGCTGTGAAGTTGGAAGCAATTTTGGGTGGAGTCGGAGTCGGACAGTAGAAAAATAGAGGAGTCGGAGGATTGGCATACCGACTCCACAGCCCTGCTTTCGGGGCGGAGATTGTTTTATTGCTTGCTGTTGGAGAAGATTAGTATCAAGGCTGGGTGTGATGGCTGATCTCCCCACTACCTTTTTTTAAAAAAAAAAAGCCAGGCCACTTATTGGGCGGTCCAGCATGAAGCTGATCTGCACAATTCCCATTGTACAAGAATGAAGTCAGAACGGCCTTTCCCAACCCAGGGCTCTTCACATGTTTGTTGAACTACAGCTCCCAGCATCCCTGACCATTGGCCATCCTGGCTGAAGCTGATGGGAGATGCCTACAAAACATCTGGTGGGCACCAGGTTGAGGAAGGCTGGACTAGAGCAATGCAGTTGTTTATTGTTGGATTCCCATTTTTTTCTCCCAAAATGTTGGTGTGTTTAGATGATAGCACCAGTTTTTGGTAACTTGGGGACATTACTTACTCAGAGACTTCTGTGCCTTGTTCTGGAGATGGTTTTCCAGAGAACTGAAAGTGGCAATGATGGAAAACTTAAAGATAGCTGTGTTGGCCCATAAGAAAAATTCCAGAATTGATGAGCATGCATGATACTTCGTGGCATCGTGGTAATAATATGGTAGAGGTAATGTGTCCTTTGTCCACACACCAATTTCTAGGGTTCCGATGTGTTCTCTGTTCAGGAACATAGCAAGTTGCTTGCTACAAAGCAATATGTATACAATTAATATCAATTTGAATATTTAATGCAATGGATGTGACATCTCCCCTCTTCAACTATGAATCCACGCCATGGACTACCTGAGTGAAGCTCATGCATAATTGGTCGGAATCTCTGAATGAAGCTCATGCATAATTGGTCGGAATCTCTGAATGAAGCTCATGGATCATTGGTGGGAAACCCTGGTCTACACCTGTCTACCCCACCTTTGGGTCCCCAGATGTGGTTGGACTACAACTGTTGTAATCCCTAACCATTAGCTGTGCTGGCTGTGGATTATGGGAATTGTAGTCTAAAACATCAGGTTGTGCATGCTGACAGACAGCGGCTCTCCAAGATTTCAGAGAGGGAGTCTTTCCCAGCTCTGCATTAAGATGCCAGGGCTTGAACTTGGGACTTTTGCATGCAAAGCAGGTGCTCTATCTAGTGACCTGTTGCCCTTCTAAGAGGCACAGCACATTTTTGAATCTAACACAGAGAACATCTTTTATGTAGAGCTCATATCTTGTTTCACTTCACCGTTCTGGGGAGGAAAAAAAACCCTATAGGGTCATAACCAACTACATTTTACTCAGTGTAGACCCATTGAAATTAATGGATCTAAGGTCATCATATCCACTTTCAATGGGTTTATTCTGAGTAGGACTAACATTGGATGCAAACAATTGTCTGCCTCCAACCTCTATGTCCTACTTTTGCCCTACACAAGTTTGAAACAGTGTGCAAAATGTTGCACAGCTATGGATAATCCAGCCTCCACCTACACACAGATATATGTTCACCACGGCAGCATGAACTGGAGCCATGCTGCAGAGTCAGAGATGCAGAACTGCAGGTGACTGGGAAGAGAGTGCACAAGTTTTCCTACTCAAAATCCCTAAGTTGCTTTCTTGAGGGAAGACCTGCACAGAACCTCCCACTCCTTACTCTAGAGATGGAGAGCCTGTGGTCCTCCAGATGATGGCTGGACTGCATCTTTTATCTTCTCTAACCATTGGCTATGCTGGATGGGGCTGGGAGGTGGAGTCCACCAAACATCTGAAAGGCTGCAGGTTCCTCATCCCTGTTCTGCTCTGACTTGTCAGCAGCAGTCCAGAATCTCAGCCTGAGGGTGTCAGGGCTTGAACCTGAGACCTTCTGCATATAAAGCAGGTGTTCTGCCACCCTGAACTTGTGGCCTGTATATTGTTGGACTCCATCATCCCCAGTCTTCATGGTCAATGGTTAGGAGTAATGGAAAATGCAGTCCAGTGACATCTGGAAGGGATCTAATATAAACAGTACTGATCTAGATGACCCAGTGGTCTGACTCAGGAATATAGGAAGCCACCTTACACCATGTCCTTCATGAGTTACAGCTTTTTTTTCTGGAAATGTGAACTTTACCCAGTGGAAGCAAACCATAATGCCATTGGTTTCATGAGATTCCACCTTCAGATGATTGAGTATTGAGTCAGGAGCCCCCAATTTTCCTGTGATTTATAGATACTCTCAGCGCCTTATTCTCCCTCTGAATAAATTGTAGATTGATGTGAATTAAGGGATAGCTGTCTCATGACAATTACAAAAATAAGCCCTCTGTTATCCAGCTATTAGAGGAAACCAAAGATGACTCCAAAGTAATGAATCTGTGCAATTATTGTGAGTGTTGCCAAGTTGACTTCATTTGACTTCATACACAGATAATAAGATGGGGACAATCTAATGAAATGCACCCAAGATCATATTGTAATCATCCGATTTTCTAAGTTTTTTTCTTTTTTGCAAACATTTGCTATGTTTTGAATATGGCCTATTTAGAATATCATGGTTAATAAGTGTTCTTGTCAAATTTTCAACCATTCACCTACCACTTAGAGCCGCTTGACACTTTGACAAGGCGTTTAGAAAATATAAAGGCTTTTTATTTGAGTATTCAGCTACCATGTACATGATGGGAATTGCTTAATGGGTTATTATCTGACTCTTGCATATCTTAGGAACAACCTGCCTGGAGTCTCTTTGGTGTGAGCCCTGTGGAAACAAACAGGAGGTTTGTAAAGCATGTGTGCTCAAAAATCCCAGGCACCATATCATATACCATGCCCAGGGAGAGGGGCTGCATAACTTAGTGTTAGTCCCCAAGTCCAGTTTCTGGCATCTCTAGCTGTTACTTTATTTGTTAAATTTGTATCCTTGCCTTTCCACTGCATGGTGCTCAAGGCAGGTAACAGCAATAATTCAAATATTATAAAATACAATGGCAATAAAATCGAATGCAAAACTTATTAGAACAAAGTAAGTAAACTATCGATAAGATCATTACAAACAGTTAAAACCAATTACCACATACTTGCAAGTCAGCTGCCCATTTTGGGGCCCATCTAAATAAAAATAAGTCTGCCTGATTCACCAAAGATGGGCCTAGCTGGGCCTACTTTGGCAAGGTGTTCCTAGCCTGAGAGCAGCCACTGAAAAGGCCATCCCTATCGTGTTCTTACCAAATGTGCTTCAGCTGTTTGTGGGACAGGAGGAAGGGCCTACCCCAAGCACCTTAAAAAGAAAAGGTAGCCAGCGATGAAAACACCCCTGCTTGAGACTCTGGAAAGCCGCTGCTGTCAGAACAGACAGTACTAGATTAGGTGGGAAATAGCTGACATAAGGCAGCTTCCTGCACAGCCAATATTATTTACCTGTCTGTCTGTGTAAGCAGCGGTGGCTGGTGGCTCCATGTCATTGGGGCAGTGGAATCTGCTCTGGGTTTGAGTCTGAACTTTTGGATAGCTCCTTGAAAGTTCAGACTAAAATCTGGAGCGGATTCCACTGCCCCACTGACATGGAGCCGCTATCCGCCACTGTATCAAAATATTTCTGTACCGCCCTCTCACAAAATATCAGGATGGTGCACAGCAATTTAAAAGTGCAAACAATATGGGGAATGAAGCAGTCTTCCTTAATGTGGTGCCCTCGATGTTTTTGACCTGCATTTCCCACCAGCCCCAGCTAGCATGGCCATTGGTTAAGGATGTACGGATGGTGTAGCCCAAAACATCTGAAGGTTGGCCAAGGCTGCAAAGAATGGTGGGGTCTGGAGTTTGGGGGGAGGTAATGAATTCTGTTAGAGATCCAAGCCCTCCCTCCCTTAGAGAACTGCAGTGTGCAGGGTTCTGTTTGTTGGGTGCTTGGGTTCAAGGGTTGGTTTGGGGTCAACAAGCATGTGACAGGGCACTGAAAGATGCAGGTGGTGTGTGCAGTAGTGGGATATCCTGGTAGGTCTCCCTCGGGGTGAAGCTGCCTGGTCTGAGAGAGAGCAGCAGCACAAATAGGAGTTTTCTATCAGGGAATCTTATGTTTGGTATTTTAAAAATATAAAGTGAAATAGGAACTAAGTTTGGTGGTCCTATTTCTTAGCAGAGATATAAAAATACAAGCAGCAGAGTGAGAATGTAAACCAGCCCAGCTTTCCCTAGGCACGAATAACAACAGACACAATGTTCTTAGGTAAAAGATAAAGAATATTTACTCACGACCTTCATATGTTCACAAGCATAGGCTCTAGCTTAGATGAAAGAAAAATAGAAGTCTCAGTCCATGCGGCCTCTCCCAGAGGTGAAAGGATCAGCAATGGAGAATATGCAAAATCTCCAGGACAGAGGAGGAGGAAGCCAGGTAACTAATCCCACCCATTAGGAAGTTTCATCATGGTAAACAGGTACATGGGATATTTCCCCAAACATCCCTTAAAGTGAACATGCAATATTTGCCTATTCCAACATCTTATGGGATTGGTTCTCTGGAATCACCTAATTTCAGAGGTCCAGGTGGTGTTATCCCACCTTAAATTGACTATACTTTCCTCCGGTGGCCAGCAGCCCTGGGGCTGCAAGAAGTAGGATACCTGTGTTAGAGCAATTGCAGGCAGAGCTGTAGGCCATTCCCAGGGGTGATTAGGAGTTTGGGAAGGGAGTCAAAGCTGAGAAACACGCTCAGGCAAAAGTCCTACACAAATAGAAAGCCTGTTATAGCCCTTCTTGTCTGGGAGGCTCCAGTGGCCAGCCTGGGTGGGTGAGGCCAGTCCCAAGCCTTCCGGGCCACAAAGATCTTCTAAGCTTCTGTTCTGACAGCTCGTTACATGAGGCAGCTGCCCACAGAACCAAAAAGCTGTCAGGCCTAAGTCCCAACAGCTTAGGGTTGCCATATTCCAGTTCCACAAATCCGGGCAGGTTAATTTGCATATTATGCAAATTATTTGCATATTATTTGCATATTGTGCGAATATTTGCATATTAATATTTGGATTGTCCAGTTGTTTTGTTTTTGTGCCTAGGAATTACCACCAAAAACTGGGGAAAGATGTGAGAAATCTTTTTTTTTAAAGCAACATTTTCAGCCTTAAATGCCTAGACTCTAGTTTCCAACACTATGGAGTATTTATTGATTGATTAAGAGAATTTATATCCTGCCCTTTTGCTGTTAAAAACAGAGCTCAGCACAGCTTACAAATATAATAAAAACAATAAAAATACACAATCAATATAAAAACATAATAAAAACACAAAATAGCAACAAACATAAAGTAAGTCAGGGCAGCAGCACGGTTAACCATAACATAAACAATATATTTCAGAGATGTGGTGGGTGGAGAAAAACAAGCCAAAATGTTAGGAAAAGGAGTCTTTCATACCACATGCTCAGTTCTAAATACTGTTGCGGCAAGTTTTACAAGTTCCTCCAGTATTCCACTGGTGCAGGCACTCAGACATTCAAAGTATCTGTATGTTTCTTAGGTTTTATAAAAGCAGAGCTTTGCTTAACTCAAAATTTCTCAACCACATCTACACAGGTTCCACCTCCATACTCAAAATGAAACTGGGCCTGGAAGTGTGCAACAACCCCACACATACCTTGCTAATTAGATTACCAATGCCAGGATGTCTGTCTTATCGACTACTCTCCTGCTCCCCCCCCCAGGCATCATGAAAGACCCAGTCCTGGGTTCAGAAAGAAAATAAATATCTGGTCCTCTTCAAAGTATTGATAAGCCTCTTGTTTTAATTGAAATAATAATTATAAATTCTTGTTCTTATCACTAATGGGAGTTAATTATCTTGCATATGCTGCTGTTGCTTCTATGGCTGTAACGGAGTGAGGTTAAAGATAAGTGAAATGCAAATAGGAAAAAAAAAAACAGAAGGCAGTAACACTTTCCTAAATGTAATACCATACCAACCACAACAAGATTCCTATGAGTAAGGCAGAAAACTAAGCATCTCACAACCAGCCAGGATTCCTAACCAAAAACCAAAAATATGATAAATGAAGAAATATGTATATAAGCATGACTATCAAATATATTTATTATTTACACAAACTGTAAAGATATTTATAGTGCAATCCTAAGTTTATTTATTCAGAAGCAAGTCCCAGCATATTCAGTGGGGCTTACTCAAACAGGGACAGAACTGCAACCTCAAGTGATAAGCAACTTCATTCACACAACCCAAAATTCCGAATCATGCCACTTTACGCTGTTTTGCAACTGTTTATACTTGTTTTATGGTCATTGGATTTTAAATGGCTTTATTTCTTGTTGTGAGCTGCCTTGGTTTCCAACCCTACCTCACAGGGGTGTTGGAAAGACTCCATACACGCACACGCACACACAGCAGATGTACAAATACATACAGCCCATATAATTGTTTATTGTCAAACCAGTTGGTCATTGCAGAAAAACCAGTATTAGTTTTAAAAAAATCAGTATTACTTTCCTACAGAATAAAAACTGTAATACCTAAGTAAGCCCTGCCTGCTTGCTTTAAAATTGGACTGGAGACAGAAAGAGTTTGAACACAAACATAATTGTTTTTTACATTCACTCAAAAGTCCCATTGATTTTCAGCACATTCATAACCATGTCTACTCAAAGTAAGTCCTATTGAATTAAATGGGATTTACTTTGGGCATATGGGATTAGCATTGCTTTTACAAAAAGCAAGTTTTGGGAAGGTTTTCAAAACACTGCCCAAGCTCTGACTCCTGCACACAAGAGGAAAAAAAACTGAAATGTATATACTTACCCAATTTATGAGATTTTCAGATAAACGGGGGTGGGTGGGTGAAACCACCATTTTGTTTTCTAGACACTGCCTCAGGTGAATGAAACTGAAACACAATCCCTGATTGGCTGCAATGCTGAACGGGCGGGGTTAAAGCTACAAAGTGCAATAGTACAGTACTGTTTAAAGAAAGATTTAACAGTTGAGGGGGGTGGCTGACGTTTTTATGTATATCTCGAGAACCGGACCACCTAGAAACTTAATTTTTTTTTAAATTAAAGCTGAGAATCCGGGCCACGTAAGGGGCTAGCTGGGCGCCGGGTGGCATGCATAGAATCCAGGTAAAACCCGGCTATCCGGGCAATATGGCAACCCTACAACAGCTGCACTGTTACTGATTCTTAACCTGGGCAGGAGCTTGAACTAGATGAAGGCTGGTGCCAAGGGTTGGCATGTTTGGGCATCTGTCAAAGACCCACACCCCAGCAAGTGGGCGCACTGAGAAGCGTCCCCTTGGATTTGCTGAAGGGAAGAGGTTCTGTAGACGCCACTAAGAACTTATGAAAGAGCTCTACTGGATCAGGCCAATGGCCCATCGTCTAGCATTCTCTTCTCAAAATGGTAGCCAGCCAAATGCCTATGAGCAGCCTGCAAGCAGGACCTGAGTGCCACAGCCCTCTCCCCACTTATGATCCCCAGCAACTGGCATTCAGAGCTTACTATCTCCAACAGTGGAGGAAGAACATAGCCATTGTGGTTAGCTCCCATTGATAGCCAGAGCTTGGAAAAGTTACTTTTTTGAACTACAACTCCCATCAGCCCAATCCAGTGGCCATGCTGGCTGGGGCTGATGGGAGTTGTAGTTTTAAAAAAGTAACTTTTCCAAGCTCTGTTGCTAGCCTTATCCTCTATGAATCTGTCTAATTCTCTTTTAAAGCCATCCAGGTTGGTGGCCATTGCTGTCTCTCATGGGAGCAGATTCCATAGTTTAACTAAACACTGTGTGAAGGAGTGCTTTCTTTTGTCTGTCCTGATACTGTTTTCGCTGAGGGAGGGTGTTAAGAACAATCCCCTCCCACACATTCAGTGAAGGTGAGAGGTGTAGTGTACTGGCCCTTCCAGCTTGCCATACCGATCTGTCCTAGTCAGCTCTCAGGCAGTGTGCTTTTAGTTCATGTTCTACATCACAAGCTGAAGCCTGCTGCAGGGGTTTCCCCTCCATAAGTAGTTCATGTTAAAGTTGGTTTTGTTTGTGCATCCTCTGTGTGACCTCTTCTTTGTGATACTTCTCAAGCAGCATTGTGGTTGATGTGTTCACTGGCCGTGCTCTATAATGGATGAGCATGTGGTGTTCGTGTAAATGGGGCCCATGCATATATGGATACACATCCACAGACCACCTCCTTGCAGGTGGAAACCTGTTTGGGCAGGCTTCCTGCTTGTGTGTGGGATAAATCTGTATGTGCACAGACCCCATTCACACTATGCCAAGTGTGTGACCATTGGGGAGAGGAAGTAGGCCATTTGGGGGCAGTGCTAACAGCTTTCTCCCAGTCACTGCAGGCCTTTCGGTGGGTTTGGCAAACTTAGGGTGTTGTCCAATCTTTAATAAACTGCCGTTTTGATTTCATGGTTTAAAAGGGGGGGCACATTTTATTGCTCATCCCTGCTGCTTGTTAATTTATTGTGATTTTTTCTGATTTAAAATTTATTGTTGGAAGCCACCTTGGAAGGGTTTGCCCAAAAAGTTGGCTTATAAATGTTAGTGGCTAAAGTTTGCCAAGCACTGTACATATATTGAAAGATACGAAAGGACAAAGGAATCAGGAGGGAAGAGGAAAGCAGGCATTATTTATACATATAAATAAACATTTCCTACTCCTTCTATATCTTTGCTGTACACATCAAGACGAAGGTCTGAACGGATCATCTGTGAAGCAGATACGCCCTTACTACTTATAGGAGCAAAAAGGAGTCTGGCAAATTGGTTATGGTACAAGCTTTTATGAAATCAAGCCCACTTCATCAGATGCTTCATGAGAACATAAGAAGAGCCTTTCTGCTACATCAGGCCAGTGACTCATCTTGTCCAGCATCCTGTTCTCACAGTGGCCAACCAGATGGCCCAACAGACTGAGTCATCAGACTGAGTCTCCAAATGCTTACGGCAAAATAAACGTGTGAGTCTTTAAGGTGCCACAAGACTCTTGCTTGTATTTGCTGGCAGAGACCAAAATGATTACCCCCCTGGAAATGCTTATAGGAGGGATGTTTCCAATGCCAGATGGCAAAAGATGGAGGATACAGAGGGTGTCGGCAAAAGGAAGGGTCCCTGTTATTTACTTGCTGCATTTATATAAAAAATAGAAGAGGTAGCACATCTGCATCTTGAATCAGTATTCTCTGAATTTCCCTACGGAAGGACCAGTAGGGTCAGGAATGGGTTGTATCAATAAATCTATTTCTTGTCTACCCCATTCTTTTTTGCTTTTGCTCCTAGTACATTTATATCCCACCTTTCCTCCATTGAGCTCAAGACAGCATACATGGTTTTCCCTCCTTCCATTTTATCCTCTCAACAACCCTGTGAGGTAGGTTAGGCTGAAAGGTGGTGACTGGCCCAAGGTCACCCAGTGAGCTTCATGGCTGAGTGGGGATTTGAGCCCTGGTCTCCCAGGTCCTAGTCCAAAACTCTAACCTCTACACCACACTGGTTCTGAATGTTCCTATGCATAACAAGAAATACTAGTAGATTTGAGCCCTGGTCTCTGTGATCCTAGTCTGACACTCTAACTGCTATATAATACCAGCTTACTTCCTGTGATCACAGCAGATACCTTCCCCTGTGGGATGTAACATGGATAGTATTTTATTTAGAACAACATCCCTTTTATAAAACAGTTTGAGGGCATTGCCGCCCTGGGCTTGTTTGGGAGGGGAGAAGGGTGAGATACAAATTTAATAAATAATAAATAAATTGGTTGAATGAAATAACACACACACACATAGTGGATAGGTAAAAAGTGTTTGTCTTTTGAAGAAGTTGATAAAGAGTAAATGTGACCTGGAAAATATTAACCCTGCGTTAAGATTCCTTTTATTTAGCGTGAAAACACACATTCTTACCAGACAGCACAGCCTTGAGGATGTAAGCAAGGGTTGGGGAGGGAGGAGGGATTCTTCTGTGCATTGCCATAAATGACATTTTTTGGTAAGCTCTGTTGAGTTGATGTGGCGTTTTGCAGTGTGGCTTGTGTTCAGATCAATAAAACAATCCAAAGGGGTTAGATGCAGCCTGAACATCCGATAATAAAAATCTGTATTGTGTCCAGGGCTGGATGAGATCTGTATCTTTTAGACTTAAGGGTGAGATTACCTTGCTTATGAAATCAGATACTCAGAGCAAGGAAGCACTGGCCATTTCCCCCACTTTATTGATTTCTGTTATCTCTCTCTCTTTCTGTGTTTATATATGTATAAATATATACTTTTTACAGATAACTGGAGCCAATTTACTCTTTCCTCCGAAGAAGGAGATTTGATCACCCTTTGGGGGATTTCAGCTCAGGCTATTTTACAGACTGATCATCTGGGCAATCAAGACTTATCTCTGCAAGTCCCCTTGCTCTGGTTTTCCGCTGTTGAATGCTTTCCACGTCCTTGAGCAGTTAGGGACTTCAGGGACTTTGCCACCGGGCTAAGTCTCCGTTGGATGGGAGAGAATGCATGGGAGACTTATGGGTTCTTTGTAATACTTGCAATCATAGGATCATGGCATATAATGGGCAAGGAGGCACTCTTTGTAAGGTAGGCCCCTCAGGCAGCAACTGCTGCAGCTGGTATAATTTCCTGGCTTGAGGAAGGTGCTTTCAACTATGCCCACCTTTGCCATTGCTTATTCTAGTCTTTGCCAACTTGGGGTCCTCCAGATGTTTTGGACTGCAACTCCCATCAGCCCTGGACAGCACTGCCAAGTTTCTTAGCAGTTCTAACCAGGGCTGATGGGAGTAGTAGTTTGGAACATCTGGAGGATACCAGGTTGGTGACGGCTGGCTCAGTCCCTTGCTTCTCCTTCTAGGCCCAATCTGCACCACCTTCCAGAAGGGACGAGCCACGTCAAAGTAATTGGCCTTTCAGGCGTTCTCCTCTCCCTGCTTGCTTGGAATAGGCAGCAGGAGCAAGAGGACCGGGGGCTCCAGGGATTGACAGTGGGGTCCTACTTGGGCCTTGGTAGGTGCCTGACCCAGCAACCTCCGATGTGGCCTTGGACCCTCATTTCCAGCTCATGTTCAACTCCCTGCCTGTGTCGCTCAAGCTGCTGATCCTGCTATCTGCTTCCTCTCTTAAGCTGGAGGCCGTTGCATGCAAGGGGAGACAGCAACATTTGGGGCTTTTCCGGTTTTTTTTAAAAAAAGGTAACATAGAGACTTATAAAAGTACATGTGGTGTGGAGAAAATGGATGGGGCAAGTTTTTTTTTTAAGAGCATAACAAGAGCCCTACAGCTGCATCAGGCCGAAGGGCGCCCTTCTAGTCCAACATCCTGTTCTCACGGTGGCCCACCAGATGAGTACGGGAAGCCCACAAGCAGGACTTGGGTGCAAATGCTTCCTCCGCACTTGGGATTCCCAGCAACTGGTATCCAGAGGCAGGCTGCCTCCGATAGTGAAGGCAGAACATTGCTATCGTGGCTAGTAGCTGTTGATAGCTGTATCCTCCATGAATTTGTCTTGTCCTCTCGGAGGCACTGATGACCTCAGGTTGGCGGTTATCAGTGCCTTTTGTGGGAGTGAATTCCACAGCTCAGCTATGTGCTATGTAAAGAATTACTTCCTTTTGTCTGTCCTGAATCCTCCCACATTCTGCTTTGGTGGATGACCGCGCTCGGCTCTCGTATTATGAGGGAGAAAACCTTTTCTCTGTCCACTTTCTGCACATCGTAGATAATCGTGGACACCTCTAGCATGTCCCTGCTTACTCACCTTTTTTTTCTAAACTTAGAAAGCTTCTCATTATGGAACTTTCTCTCATAGGGAAGTAGCTCCATGTATCATTTTGGCTGCTCTTTTCTGAACCCCTTTCCAGTTGTAAAATACCCTTTTTGAGGCGCAGTGACCAGAACTGAACACAGCACGTCAAGTGCAGTTGCACCATGGATTTGTATAAAAGCAATATGAAATGGGCAGTTTTATTTTCCATCCCTTTCTGAATGATTCCTGCCTTGAAAATCCCCTTTCCTCCCTATCTCATAATATTACAGTAGGGCAGACAAAAGAAAGCGCCTCTTCATGCAATGTGCCAGTAATTCGTGGAGTGTCTGCTAGCAGAGATGGTTTTAAAAGGGGGGTTAGATAAATCCATGGAGGATCAGTCTCTTAATAGCGAGTACAGTAGGGCCCCACTTTACAGTCTTCGACTGCTGTTGTGTAATGCCAGGTCTGTAGTACAGAAAACATCTCTCATCCATGACATGATCATGGATGAGAACGCAGACCTGATATGCATTACGGAGACATGGCTGGACGAGGCCTCAGCTCCTGTGCTTGGGGCCATGTGTCCAGCCGGTTTCCAGTACGCGCAGCAGCCGAGGATTGGTAGGCAGGGAGGGGGAGTGGCAGTTATCTATCGGGGGTCCTTGATTTTTGCCAGACCCCCTCTCCACGAGACCAAGTTTGTTGATTGCATGTACTGGAGGTTGCGCCCTAAGGGCAGTTTAGGGATTCTTCTTGTGTGCCGCCCACCCCGCTGCACAGCTGACTCCCTGACCGAGGTGCTGGAGGTTATCTCGGCTGTGCGTGTTCTCTCCCCCAACCTTTTGGTTCTGGGGGATTTTAACCTGCATGCCGAGACGGATCTCATAGGAGCCCCTCGGGATTTCATGGAAACCATGACTTCCTGGGAACTGCACCTTAGTAATTGTGGGCCCACCCATGTAGCTGGTCATGCTCTCGACCTTGTATTTGTCTCTGGAGGGGGTGGTAGTGCTCTGAAAATGGGGGCTATTTCTTCGAACCCCGTGTCATGGTCAGATCACTATCTGGTGAAAATGGACCTCTTATTGCCACACACCCTCCGCAGGGGACATGGACCGATTCGGATGGTCCGCCCCAGACGCCTGATGGAGCCAACTGGATTCCTGAATGCGCTGGGAGATTTGGAGCTGTCTGAAGGCCACCCAGTCGAAACCTTGGTGACAGAGTGGAATAGGGAGCTCACCGGGGCAATAGACTGGGTGGCTCCGAAACGTCCTCTCCCCCTGAATAGAACTCAGACCGCACCATGGTATACACCACGGTTGCGGGGTTTGAGGCAGGAGGTGAGACGGCTAGAACGCCGGTGGTGGAAGTCTCGCTCCGAGGACGATCAGACACTGGTTAGAGCAGCAATAGCAGCCTACCAAGTGGCAACAAAGGCAGCAAAGAAGGGCTTCTTTGCTGCCTCTATTGCATCTGCAGAATGTTGTCCCAGGAGGTTGTTCCAAGTGGTCCGAAGCCTGGTCGGTCCAGCTGCCCAGGAACCCATGGAGGACTCTAAAGCCTCCTGTGATGCATTTGCAAAACATTTTGCTGATAAAATCGATCGCCTGAAGAACGTAATTCCGCATGCCGTGGACACAGGAAGCGGGCCAGAGGCGATCAGTTGCGATCCGGTCCGGTGGGATCGGTTTCAGCCTCTCTGAGGAAGTGGACAAGGTGCTCTCTACTGTGAGACCGACCACTTGTTTGTTTGACCCTTGCCCCACGTGGCTCATTGTGGGCTGCAAAGAGAGACTGAGCGAAGGGATCATGGCGGTGGTAAATGCTTCCTTGGAAGAGGGTGCATTGCCATCCGCCCTCAAGGAGGTGGTAATAAAGCCCATCTTGAAAAAACCCTCCTTGGATTCCCAAGATTTAAACAACTTTCGCCCAGTCTCCAATTTACCATTCTTGGGCAAGGTGATCGAACGTGTGGTGGCCAAACAGCTACAGACACACTTGGAGGAAACAGATTACTTAGATCCATTCCAATCGGGCTTCAGGACTGGATATGGAACTGAAACAGCCTTGGTCGCTCTGGTGGATGATTTAAGGAGGGCGTTGGATAGGGGAGAACACTCCTTCCTCGTCCTCCTGGATCTCTCAGCGGCTTTTGATACCGTTGACCATGGTATCCTCCTGGATCGCCTGGAGGGAATGGGAATTGGGGGCACTGTTTTACGGTGGTTCCATTCCTATCTCTCTGACAGGCACCAGAGGGTGGCATTGGGAGAGGAGGTTGCAGACCCTTGGCCTCTCAATTGTGGTGTGCCACAGGGTTCTATCCTCTCTCCCATGCTGTTTAACATCTATGTAAAGCCGCTGGGAGCTATCATCAGGAGATTTGGGTTGCAGTGTCACCAATGTGCGGATGACACTCAGCTCTATCTCTCATTTAAGTTCTCACCGGAGTTGGCTGTGGAGACTATTTCCAA
Organism: Rhineura floridana; assembly: GCF_030035675.1. NCBI lineage: Eukaryota > Metazoa > Chordata > Lepidosauria > Squamata > Rhineuridae > Rhineura > Rhineura floridana. Next base: position 33,450,820 of record NC_084493.1, read on the forward strand.
GTGCCTGGAGTCTGTAAGTGAATGGATGGGAGGAAACAGGCTGAAACTGAACCCTGACAAGACCAAGGTACTGCTTGTGGAAGATAAGAGAAGGATAGGAGATATTGACCTGACGCTGAACGGGGTTAGATTGCCCCTGAAGGACCAGGTTCGCAGCCTTGGGGTCATTCTTGACTCCCAGCTGTCCATGGAGGCTCAGGTGTCAGCGGTGAGCCGGGCAGCTTGGTATCAATTACGTCTGATACAGAGGCTGCGACCCTACCTTCCGGTCCATCTGCTCCCACGGGTGGTGCATGCCCTGGTCTCCTCTCGCTTAGACTACTGTAATGCGCTCTATGTGGGGCTACCCTTGAAGACGGTCCGGAAATTACAACTGGTACAGAATGCGGCAGCATGGTTGATTAAAAACAGCCGCCGCCGGGATCATATCACCCCAGTGCTGGAAGATCTGCACTGGCTACCAGTTGTGTACCGAGCCCAATTCAAGGTGTTGGTGTTAACCTTTAAAGCCCTATACGGTGTCGGTCCAGTTTATCTAAAGGAGCGCCTCCAGCATCACCAAATATGCCGCCTGACGAGATCAGCCTCACAAGACCTTCTCTCGGTCCCACCAGTTAAGACAGCTAGGCTGGTGCGGACCAGAGGGAGGGCATTCTCAGTTGTGGCCCCCACCCTCTGGAACTCTCTGCCATACGACCTTCGCCATGCCCCCTCCCTGGTAGGTTTCCGCCAAGGATTGAAGACTTGGTTGTTTCAGCGGGCATACAAGTCTCCTAGATAATTTTAGTTTACAGTGTATAGATGTAAGTTGGTGGATTATAATTGTTTTATATGTTAAAACTGTATTATATGTTGTATTTTTAATTATGTACGCCGCCTAGAGTGGCTGTTCATTCGGCCAGATAGGCGGCCTCAAAATAAAATTTTATTATGATTATTATTACAGTGCTTCGCTTTACGGCCATTCGCTAATACAGCAGTCTCAGTTAGACACAATTAGACTAAAGCCCCACTCATACGACGCTTGTTCTGCTTTTTCGGCAGTTTTTGGGCATTGCGCGCCATTCTATTCAATGAGTTCTGCTTTACAGCGGTTTTTGCTTTACAGCGGGGGTCCGGAACGTAACCCGCCATATGAATGGGGCCCTACTGTAGTAGTTATGGCTCCACTGAACATCTGGAGTCAGTGGTAGGGCGTTGCTGGAGGGAAGGGCCATAGCTCAGTGGTAGAGCATGTGCTTTGCATGCAGAAGGTCCCCGGTTCAATCCCTGGCATCTAAAAGGTAGGGCTGGGAGATACTCCCTGCCTGAACTCTGGGGAGCCACTGCCAGTCAGTGTAGACAGTACTAGGTGGAGCAATGTGTCTCACTTGTATCAGGCAGCTTCCTATGTTCTTAATAGTGGGAAAGTGCTATTGCATTTATGCCCTGCTTGTGGGTTCCCTAGAAGCATTTGGTTGGCAACTACATAAATCTGAGCAGGAGGGCTGTTCCTGTCTTCTTAAGCTCTGATAGGCATCTCATTCAAAAAGCACAGAGAGATCCCCAGCTGTCAGGAGTCCATCTTTTGACCGTTTGCTGCCGGTGATGTGACATCAGCTGACCAGACACAAAGGAATAGCCACCCCAACAGCTATATGACCATATTCTGATAGTGAGGTTCTTGCAGTGAGAGACTGGGGAAAATGGAGCAAGCCAGTAAGAAGGTAAGCCAGCATGCCGGCTTGGGACTGGACTCAAGGGTTGTGGTCCTATAGTGCCTGCCTCATAGGAGATGTGAAAATGCCAGAGCCCCATCATCCTTCCCCAGCACAGGGGCAGCACCCAAAGTCATGGGCAACTTCTAAAGTTTCAGTTGGATGGGGGCAGGAAGGGGGAATAGCTTGCCTTATGTTCCAAGCCAAGCCAACGTAATGCAGAGACGGTGTGTTATTTTAATATTTATTATTACATGTATGTCCCTCCTTTCCTCCGAGGGGCTCAAGGGAGGTCTCTGTGCTCCTGCGATTCTCTGGAGTGTGTCGGAAAGCCAGAATGTGGTGTTGGGTGCTGAAATCAGCTTCCTGAACTAAACAATGTGAAGAGAATTATTTGTGTAAAGGTAATCACAAACCTTGCTTGTAATTGCTGCAGTAAAAATTCTAGCAATCCAGTGTGCTCACATTATACTTAAAATGCAATGCGAAATCTATAATTGTTGCCATAACATCTCTTGGTTTTTATGTTTAATGAATGCAGTGGCACTAATTGGTTTAGAGAAGGGAGGACTCTTGTTTAACTTTCCCGTTTGGTATTCTGTTTCCTTTGTTAGCATGATAACTCTCTCGGACGCTGAGAGATCCGACTGAAATCTGGGACATTCAGGACACTGTTCCGTGCTTGGTGCTTGAATCCCAGGTTGCACCAACCCCTCAACATACTCATTGTAAGAGAGGGCCAGAAAATAGTAAAACAGATTGTGGGGTGATTATACACTTCAAAAGCTGCGATGCTGGAGTGAAAGCCAGTGTGTACATATGACAAAATGAGGATGAAGGACCAAGGTGGGACATAACGTGTAATAAATAAATACATATATACAAATGTAGCAAAGGACCATAGCTCACTGGTAATGCATCTGCTTTTCATGCAGAAGGTCCCAGGCTCGATCCCTGGCATCTCCAGAGAGGTCTGAGGAGGTCTCCTACCTGAAGAGCCACTCCCAGACATTGTGGAGAAGACTGAGTTAGATGGACCAGTGGTCTGACTCTGTTTAAGGCAGCTTCTTAAATTTAGAAAAACCTCAGAGCGTCAGTGATGCGAACTGAGCAGCAGTAGCCAGTAGGGTGTTGCTAATCTACTGCGACATCACAGACAACATCTAGCAGTAGATCCTGATCTACCTTCCGCATAGATGAAGGGTCTGACATGCACTTCTCCTGTTGTCTTGTGAAGCTTTGTTGCTATGCAGAAATGAGCAAATCATTCCTTCCAGTCTTTCTGGGTCTGAAAACTGTGCTACGGCAGGTAATTCTTGTAACGTTTGAGGCATGGATGGGGAACCTATAGCCTTCCAGATGTTGTTGGACTCCAACTCCTATCAATTATTATTATTATTATTTATTTATTATTTATTAAATTTATATACCGCCCGACTAGCGATAGCTCTCTGGGCGGTGAACATAAAATAGTATAAAAATACAATGAATAACAAAATAATATTAAAATACAATCAACAATACAATAAACATTATTAAAATTAGATCAATAACCAGGCTTGGTGCCAGTGGGTGACCAGGTTGGGCACTGGCTGAGGGCCCCTGCAGCTGGGAGGGTGGAGCTCCCACTCCGCGATCCTGAACAGTATGGGGTTGCGGCCTGCAACTCCGCGGACGGTGGCAAGGATTGCAGAGCGGGAGCTCCATTCTCCCAGCCAACATCACTCCAGCGCACGTGCTTAAATATCCCAATTATGCCACCTCAGACGTCAATGCGATACACATGCCTTCTATCACCCAAGATGGCGGCAGGGGCATCAACATGCCGCCGCCTTCTTCTTGAGTGATGGCAGGCATGTGTGCTGACACATGAGGTGGCACAACCAGGTGTATTTCAGTCCGTGCATGTGCGCACACACGTGGGGAAGTGGGGGCCCGCAGCAGGCTGGTGCCAGCCCTGTCAGTCATCGGTGAGAGTGGCCAGGGGTAATGGGAGGGCAACAGGTCCCCCACCCCGGTTTAAGGCATAGACTTCTGGGCAACATGGATGTCTAACACAACCACCACCACTTTATTGTTAAGGACCGTCCAGGATAGCAGGATAGCTGTCTGCCACAGTTCAGGGGCAGTGACACCTACAGTTGGGCTCCTTCAGGGGAAAGGGCGGGATAAAAATTCAATAAATAGCAATATAGTTGGAATAGCAACATAATGGCTAAGCTCTGCATTGCAACGTCCAACTGAAAGGAACCCCCAAAATTACGGGGATCCCCAAACTCTTAGTACCATATTTGCTAAAGCAGTAACATAGCTGGATGGAGTGTGAAAAAGCTCCAGGCACCAAAGGTAATTAAAAAGGAAAGCTAAAAACCTTTTTAAGGAAATTAAGTGTTTACACGGCATGACACTTCACATGTAACTGCACTTTTAAAAAAAGGTACATCAAAATATATCCCTATAACAATGTAAGCTTTCTATATTAGTCAGCCCAAGATGTTATCCTCAACTTGGTGGCAGCACCAGAATGTTTTTTTTTTAAGAAAGAGGACAAAAAACGGTTTAGTGCATTTTTTGAGGTGGGCTGGGCCAGGGAGGTTTTTTCTGTTACCTTCTGAAAAAGAAGTAACAGAATATTTCATACGGGTGTGTTAGTTTCATCCTAAACGAATTTTCTCTGTAGGAAATCGTATTGATTTTGATGGAGTTAATTTTCTAATAAGCATGTTTTGGGAGGGAGAGAGTGGAGGAGACTTTCTTCAGCTGGACTGCTCCTCGCAAGAGAGATAACTTTACATTGCATATCATTTCTTGTAGTATTTTAAAATTGTAAACCACCTTGAGTGTCTTGGCAGAAAGGCGGTTTATAAATTCTGTAAACAAACAAACAAACAAACAAACACAACAACAACAACAACAAATCTTCCGCTACACCAGGGGTGAGGAACCTTTTTCAGCCCGAGAGCCACATTCTGTTCTGGACAACTTTCTAAGGGCAACATGCCAGTGGTAAAAAAGTGGAGCAACAAATGTACATTTCATCTTTGTACTGTAGGCTGCTTTCTACGCACATCCTGCTGTATCCTCTAGTGAGCAAGAGGCATTGGCCGACTTCAAGAGCACACTTCAGCCAGGCAAAAACATTTGAGGGGTGAAGCAGGCCCAGTGAGGCGTGTGGCCTGGGGAGAGTTGCATGTGCCACAAAAAGAGCTCCATGGATCTTCCCCACCCCTGCTCTGTGCAGTCTGGAGCTGCAGGCAACTGAGAAACTTCATAGTGTGGAGGTGCCTCCAAATGTAGAGATGGATGGGTCTGCGTCAGTTGTGGGATGAGCAGCTTGACCCCACTCCCCTTTCATTGTTTGGAGCCCCTTCTCCCTCCCTCCCTCCCTCCCTCCCTCTCTCTCCCTCCCTCCCTCCCTCCCTCCCTCCCTCCCTACCCCCCCTCTCTCACACACACACACTAACTAGCGACTCGTGATAACAGTCTCTTTCCTGTCTGTGTCACTTTCAAACATGTTTACTCATAGAATTTGCCCCATTCCTCATTTACGTATCTATTCTAAGCATTTTTCCTATCAAGTGGTGCGTTTTAAAATATTTTGATGCATTTAAACTGTCATGGACTGTATTGCAACATTTGGAGAATGGTGGGATCCAGTGGATAGTGAAGTTTCCATTTGCAAACTCCGAGAGGTGCAGATCAGGTTAATTCGTATCAGAATTCACAAGGGTTGGATTCTTCAAGCACCTCTCATCCGACGCCTTTAACAATAGACCACAATGAAACATGAACATCTTGAAACTTAAGAATTGTAGGGATGCTTTGTATATTTTGCACCTGCATTCAGATTCCTGCAGATAAACTCCTCTAATGGCCAGAGATGAGTAAATTCCTTCATGACTCACCACCTGGCCATTCCCCAGGATGCAGCAGCTTGGAGGAAGCAACCTCTGTGGTCTGGTCTGGTCTGCTGAAGGAGCCCGCAGAGCAAGGCTGGTCAGGAGTTGCAGAACCACAGACAGCTCCGTGTGAGCAACTTGCTCCAACAAAGACAGAAAGCAAACTGAGCCTTTTTAAAGCCTCTACCCCACCGAGTGCCTCTCCCAGGGTCCTTCCGCTTGACTTCTTAAAGGGCAACTCTCTGGCATGAAGACAGGCATGCTCCTATGTTTCATGGCCTCCTGTGCTGCTAGACTAGAGTGGTACTGTGGGAGTGATATTTATTTATTTATTATTAGATTTATATCCCACCCTTCCTCCCAGCAGGGTCTGAGGGCGGCAAACAAAAGCACCAAAAACACTTTAAAACATCATTAAAACAAAGCATCTTTAAAAACATTTTAAGAACTTTTTTTTAAAAAGGTTTAAAAACATATTAAAAAGCAATTCCAACACAGATGCAGACTCGGATAAGGTCTCAACTTAAAAGGCTTGTTGAAAGAAGAAGGTCTTCTGTAGGCGCCAAAAAGATAACAGAGCTGGTGCCTGTCTAATATTTAAGGGGAGGGAATTCCACAGAGTAGGTGCCACCACGCTAAAGGTCCGTTTCCTATTTTGTGCAGAACAGACCTCCTGATAACATGGTATCTGCAGAAGGCCCTCACCTGCATAGCCCAGTGATCGACTGGGTATATAAGGATAAGACGGTATCCTGGTCTCAAGCCGTATAGGGCTTTGTACACAAAGACCAGAACCTTGAACTTGGCCCGGTAGCAAGTGAAGTTATTTCAGCAGTGGGGTGACGTGTTGGCAATACCCTGCCCCAATGAGCAGTCTTGTCGCTGCATTTTGCACCAGCTGCAGCTTCCGGACCAACCTCAAGGGCAGCCCCACATAGAGCGCATTACAGTAATCCAGCCTGGAGGTTATCAGTGCATGGACAACAGTGGTCAGGCTATCCCAGTCCAGAAACGGCCGCAGCTGTCTTACCAGCCAAAGCTGCTAAAAGGCACTTCTAGCCACTGAGGTCACCTGGGCCTCTAGTGACAAAGATGGATCCAGGGGCACCCCCAGACTACAGACCAGATTACAGACTACAGACATCAGAAAAAACCTCTGAACTGTTATTTATTTATTTATTTTTATTTTATTTATTAATTGTGCTTCTATACCGCCCTTTAGCAATAAGCTCTTAGGGCGGTGCACAACAATAAAAACAGGTTAAAATACAAGTGAGTATAAATAAAATGCACTATAAAACATATGTGAAAACAAGATTGCAACAAAAAAAAATAAAATTAACATTTGAAATTTAAAATTTAAATTTAAAAAGCCTGGGCAAAGAGGTAGGTCTTTACCTGGCGCCGAAAAGATAACAAAGAAGGCGCCAGGCGTATCTCGTCAGGGAGGGCGTTCCATAATTTGAGGGCCACTACTGAGAAGGCCCTAGTTCTAGTTATTGCTCTCCGGGCCTCGCTATGCGTTGGAACCCGGAGAAGGGCCTTCGACGTCAAGCGCAGCGAGCGGGTAGATACATAGCGGGAGAGGCGTTCTGCCAGGTATTGCGGTCCGATGCCATTAAGGGCTTTATAGGTAAGAACCAACACTTTGCATCTGGCCCGGAAACATATTGGTAGCCAGTGCAGTTGGGCCAGAATAGGTGTTATATGGTCAAATATCTTTGTCCCAGTAAGAACTCTGGCCGCAGCATTCTGCACCAGCTGAAGTTTCCGAACCGTCTTCAAAGGTAGCCCTACGTAGAGTGCATTACAGTAATCCAATCTAGAGGTTACCAGAGCATGGATAACTGTGGCGAGGTTCTCCCTGTCCAGGTAGGGTCGTAGTTGGGCCACCAGCCGAAGCTGGTAGAACGCATTCCGTGCCATCGAGGCTACCTGAGCCTCCAGTGACAGGAGCGGATCTAATAAGACCCCCAAACTACGGACCTGCTCCTTTAGGGGGAGTGTAACCCCGTCTAGGGCAGGTCGGACATCAACCATCTGGGCAGAGAGCCCCTCCACCAACAGCATCTCAGTCTTGTCAGGATTGAGTCTCAGTTTGTTAGCTCTCATCCAGTCCATTATCGCGGCCAGGCAGCGGTTTAGTACATCAACAGCCTCACCTGAAGAAGATGAAAAGGAGAAGTAGAGTTGCGTATAATCAGCATATTGCTGGAAACGCACTCCAAATCTCCTTATGACCTCACCCAGCGGCTTCATATAGATATTAAAGAGCATGGGGGACAGAACTGAACCCTGCGGGACCCCATATTGGAGTACCCAGGGATTCGAGTAATGCTCCCCAAGCACCAACTTCTGGAGACGATTCTTGAGATAGGAGCGCAGCCACTGCCAAGCAGTGCCTCCAACTCCCAAATCCGCAAGACGCCCCAGAAGGATACCATGGTCGATGGTATCAAAAGCCGCTGAGAGATCCAGGAGAACCAACAGAGTTACACTCCCTTTGTCTTTCTCCCGGCACAGGTCATCATACAGGGCGACCAAGGCTGTTTCTGTACCAAACCCCGGCCGAAAGTCCGATTGAAATGGATCTAGATAATCAGTTTCATCCAAGAGAGCCTGGAGCTGGCGAGCGACCACACATAAGAACAAGAACATAAGAACATAAGAAGAGCCTGCTGGATCAGGCCAGTGGCCCATCTAGTCCAGCATCCTGTTCTCACAGTGGCCAACCAGGTGCCTGTGGGAAGCCCGCAAGCAGGACCCGAGTGCAAGAACACTCTCCCCTCCTGAGGCTTCCGGCAACTGGTTTTCAGAAGCATGCTGCCTCTGACTAGGGTGGCACAGCACAGCCATCACGGCTAGTAGCCATTGATAGCCCTGTCCTCCATGAATTGGTCTAATCTTCTTTTAAAGCCGTCCAAGCTGGTGGCCATTACTGCATCTTGTGGGAGCAAATTCCATAGTTTAACTATGCCCTGAGTAAAGAAGTACTCCCTTTTGTCTGTCCTGAATCTTCCAACATTCAGCTTCTTTGAATGTGCACGAGTTCTAGTATTATGAGAGAGGGAGAAGAACTTTTCTCTATCCACTTTCTCAATGCCATGCATAATTTTATACACTTCTATCATGTCTCCTCTGACCCGCCTTTTCTCTAAACTAAAAAGCCCCAAATGCTGCAACCTTTCCTCGTAAGGGAGTCGCTCCATCCCCTTGATCATTCTGGTTGCCCTCTTCTGAACCTTTTCCAACTCTATAATATCCTTTTTGAGATGAGGCGACCAGAACTGTACACAGTATTCCAAATGCGGCCGCACCATAGATTTATACAACGGCATTATGATATCGGCTGTTTTATTTTCAATACCTTTCCTAATTATCGCTAGCATGGAATTTGCCTTTTTCACAGCTGCCGCACACTGGGTCGACATTTTCATCGTGCTGTCCACTACAACCCCGAGGTCTCTCTCCTGGTCAGTCACCGCCAGTTCAGACCCCATGAGCGTATATGTGAAATTCAGATTTTTTGCTCCAATATGCATAATTTTACACTTGTTTATATTGAATTGCATTTGCCATTTTTCCGCCCATTCACTCAGTTTGGAGAGGTCTTTTTGGAGCTCTTCACAATCCCTTTTTGTTTTAACAACCCTGAACAATTTAGTGTCGTCAGCAAACTTGGCCACTTCACTGCTCACTCCTAATTCTAGGTCATTAATGAACAAGTTGAAAAGTACAGGTCCCAATACCGATCCTTGAGGGACTCCACTTTCTACAGCCCTCCATTGGGAGAACTGTCCGTTTATTCCTACTCTCTGCTTTCTGCTTCTTAACCAATTCCTTATCCACAAGAGGACCTCTCCTCTTATTCCATGACTGCTAAGCTTCCTCAGAAGCCTTTGGTGAGGTACCTTGTCAAACGCTTTTTGAAAGTCTAAGTACACTATGTCCACTGGATCACCTCTATCTATATGCTTGTTGACACTCTCAAAGAATTCTAATAGGTTACTGAGACAGGACTTTCCCTTGCAGAAGCCATGCTGGCTCTGCTTCAGCAAGGCTTGTTCTTCTATGTGCTTGGTTAATCTAGCTTTAATAATACTTTCTACCAGTTTTCCAGGGACAGAAGTTAAGCTAACTGGCCTGTAATTTCCGGGATCCCCTCTGGATCCCTTTTTGAAGATTGGTGTTACATTTGCCACTTTCCAGTCCTCAGGCACGGAGGAGGACCCGAGGGACAAGTTACATATTTTAGTTAGCAGATCAGCAATTTCACCTTTGAGTTCTTTGAGAACTCTCGGGTGGATGCCATCCGGGCCCGGTGATTTGTCAGTTTTTATATTGTCCATTAAGCTTAGAACTTCCTCTCTCATTACCACTATTTGTCTTAGTTCCTCAGAATCCCTTCCTGCAAATGTTAGTTCAGGTTCAGGGATCTGCCCTATATCTTCCACTGTGAAGACAGATGCAAAGAATTCATTTAGCTTCTCTGCAATCTCCTTATCGTTCTTTAGTACACCTTTGACTCCCTTATCATCCAAGGGTCCAATTGTCTCCCTAGATGGTCTCCTGCTTTGAATGTATTTATAGAATTTTTTGTTGTTGGTTTTTATGTTCTTAGCAATGTGCTCCTCAAATTCTTTTTTAGCATCCCTTATTGTCTTCTTGCATTTCTTTTGCCAGAGTTTGTGTTCTTTTTTATTTTCTTCATTCGGACAAGACTTCCATTTTCTGAAGGAAGACTTTTTGCCTCTAAGAGCTTCCTTGACTTTGCTCGTTAACCATGCTGGCATCTTCTTGGCCCTGGCGGTACCTTTTCTGATCTGCGGTATGCACTCCAGTTGAGCTTCTAATAGAGTGTTTTTAAACAACTTCCAAGCATTTTCGAGTGATGTGACCCTCTGGACTTTGTTTTTCAGCTTTCTTTTTATCAATCCCCTCATTTTTGTGAAGTTTCCTCTTTTGAAGTCAAATGTGACCGTGTTGGATTTTCTTGGCAATTGGCCAGTTACATGTATGTTTAATTTAATAGCACTGTGGTCACTGCTCCCAATCGGTTCAACAACACTTACATCTCGCACCAGGTCCCGGTCCCCACTGAGGATTAAGTCTAGGGTTGCCGTCCCTCTGGTCGGTTCCATGACCAACTGATCTAGGGAATCGTCATTTAGAATATCTAGAAACTTTGACTTCCGGGAAGGGTGACTTCGCTTGTGCCTGCTTTTGAGACGGGCTCCCGCCTCAAAAGAAGCTTATTCAGATATAAATCAGTCAGAACATTTTTTTTTTGACTGATGAAATTTCTCCCGGGCAGGGAGAAACGTAGAGATCAACCTCAAAAGCCTGTTTTTGTTGGGAGGACTGGATTTCATTAATTTATGAGAAAAGGTCCAGCCAACAATGCCGGACGGACTTCCAAACTTTTGCTCTATCTGTTTAATGCGATACGTTTATCTTTTCTTCAAAGAGAAAACCGACTAACAGGCAAGCACCCTTCTTTCTATTATTTTTCTTACTTGGTTTAAAATTGTTGCAGCAAAAGGAGATTTGTCAGATTGATCGGCTTTGAAGTACTCCTGGGTGAGCTATAACTCTTCTCTGTTATTCACGAAATTAACAGGTTATCTCTGTTTCTGTTGCAAAAAGCTGTCCTGGAAGTGCATCCTAAAGATATAAACAGAAGAGGGATTTCTATTCCGAGGAATGTTATATTGTCTGGGACTATTCTCTTTTTGGTCTATTTTATTTCGACGAATCTGCTTCTTCACGACGCCACTAACTGTTTTGATGCTGGGAACCAAATTTGTTTTGTATTCTTGAACATAGAGAGATAAGGCAGGCTGCTCTGTTTATACTGTGATGTCATCAAGCCTGGAATATTAACCCAATTGTTGCTGAAATAAGAAGTGGTTCTTCTTTATTTCTGTTTTGCTTTGTTTTCGTGGTTTTAAAAATGGCAATCAAGAAAGTGGCTGAGAATCTGGAAGTAATTATGTTTCAGAAAATAATGGATGAGATTAAGATAACGAAACAAACCCTGCGACAGGGCAGTAAGGAGCTGAAAATTGAACTGAGCAAAATGACGCAGGAGCTTAAAGAAATAGGGGATCCTGTGAGAGAGGAGAATGAGATCAGAGATGAGAAAAGAAAAAATAAAGGGAAGATACAAGCCCTGGAGATTGGAACAAATGTGGAATTGGAAAAAGATCTGGAGTTTATGGATATTAGAAATAAAATCTACTGTTTGGAATTTAACGTTATCTCTGAAGAAATTAATGAAGATATTAGAGATAAAGTTATCAATGGCTTGGATAATCTTCTGGACTGGAATGACGTGATGGAGTTTGATATAGTGAAAATCTATGGAATTAACTGCAGCCATGTGACAATGGAAAAACTCTCAAGAGATGAGCCAGTGCATTTTGTAAAAAAGAAGAACAGAGATATGACTTTACAACAGTACTTCAGCAACTTATTCAGAATGGATGGCAAGAAAATATTTGGGATAGAGGAAATTCCCATCAGACTCTTATTATATGACTATGGCTATGACAGCAAGATTATTATGGAATACTGATAATGGAAGATTGGACACTGAAATTACTCGACTTAACAGGACTATTGAAGATGGAAGATGAAATTAATAGGGATAATGGAATAATGGCTATTGAAATTATTGGACCTAACAGATTTTGATGAGATGGATTAATCGAAATGTTTATTTGGAGAAAAATTGATAGATATATTTCTTAAAGAATTGAAACCTCTCTTTGACTTTTTGTGGAAAGAATAAAGTAATGTTTATGAGATTTGATGATTAATTAAGATAACTACTGGAGGAAAGTGATTTTATAATATAATTTAAGAGACAGGATTGTTATATATTGTAGACCTATAACTGATTTGATCTGTGACAAATGGGAAGTCAATATTTTATTTTTTGTTTAATCATTTTTGTTTTGTTTTGTTTTTTGTCTTTGAATGTTTTATGATTTTGTTTTGTATGTTTTATGAAAATTTGAATAAAAATTATTGTAAAAAAAAAAGAATATCTAGAAACTTTGCTTCTTTGTCATGACTGGAACACATATGCAGCCAGTCTATGTCCGGGTAGTTGAAGTCACCCATTACTACCACATTTCCTAGTTTGGATGCTTCCTCAATTTCATATCTCATCTCAAGGTCTCCCTGAGCATTTTGATCAGGGGGACGATAGATCGTTCCCAGTATTAAGTCCCTCCTGGGGCACGGTATCACCACCCACAACGATTCTGTGGAGGAGTCTGCCTCTTTTGGGGTTTCGAGCTTGCTGGATTCAATGCCTTCTTTCACGTATAGAGTGACTCCGCCACCAATACGTCCTTCCCTGTCCTTCCGATATAGTTTATATCCAGGGATAACCGTATCCCACTGGTTTTCTCCATTCCACCAGGTCTCGGTTATGCTCACTATATCAATGCTCTTCTCTAAGACCAAGCACTCCAGTTCTCCCATCTTGGTTCGGAGGCTCCTAGCATTAGCGTACAGGCACTTGTAAGCAGTGTCTCTCTTCAAGTGTCTTTGGCACTTGTGGTTAGGCCTGTGGTAATTTTGCTCTTCTGAATTTATATCCTGTGCGCCTGCTCTCACAATGCCTACTTCTAGGCCTACCCCTTTTAAAATTTCATCATTTCTTTGGTTTTTATCCCAGGGGGGAGGTTTATTCCGAACCGGACCTTTCTCAGCTCCTGTCAGGTTTCCCCCCTCAGTCAGTTTAAAAGCTGCTCTGCTACCTATTTAATTTTAAGTGCCAGCAGTCTGGTTCCATTCTGGTTCAAGTGGAGCCCGTCCCTTTTGTACAGGCCCGGCTTGTCCCAAAATGTTCCCCAGTGCCTAACAAATCCGAACCCTTCCACCCGACACCATCGTCTCATCCACGCATTGAGACTGCGAAGCTGGGCCTGTCTGGCTGGTCCTGCGCGTGGAACCGGTAGCATTTCAGAGAAAGCCACCTTGGAGGTCCTGGCTTTCAGCATCCTACCTAGCAACCTAAATTTTGCTTCCAGGACCTCACGGCTGCATTTCCCCATGTCGTTGGTGCCAACGTGCACCACGACCACTGACTCCTTCCCAGCACTGTCTACCAAACTATCTAAACGACGGGCGATATCCGCAACCTTCGCACCAGGCAGGCAAAACACCTTGCGGTCTACACGCCCATCACACATCCCACTGTCTATGTTCCTAATGATCGAATCACCCACTACAAGGATCCCTCCACCCCCTGGAGATATATCCTCGGCACGAGAGGATAGCTGCTCATCCCCCAAGGAATGGGTCCCTTCTAAGGGATTATTTCCCTCTTCCTCAGCTGGATGCTCTCCTTCCCCGAGACCATCGTTGTCCATGATAGGAGGAGAGCTGTCATCGTTGGAGTGGGACACAGCTATAACGTCCCTGAAGGCCTCCTCCACACACCTCTCTGCCTCTCTCAGCTTTTCCAGGTCCGCCACCTTGGCCTCAAGGAAATGAAGTTGTTCCCGGAGAGCCAGGAGCTCATTGCACCGAGAGCACACCCACGACTTCTGTCCAACAGGGAGATAGTCGTACATGCTGCAGGCAGTGCAAAACACACGCTCTAAAACCTTGCCCAGGAATGGAACATTTGCTACCGGTCTATAGTTGTCAAGGTTTTCAGGGTCCAAGGAGGATTTTTTTAGGAGCGGTCTCACCACCGCCTGTTTCAGGCAGGGTGGTACCACTCCCTCTCGTAAAGAGGCATTGATCACCTCCTTGGCCCATCCGGCTGTTCCATTCCTGCTAGCTTTTATTAGCCACGAGGGGCAAGGGTCCAGAGCAGAAGTGGTTCCCCGCACCTGTCCAAGCACCTTGTCCACATCCTCGAGCTGTACCAACTGAAATTCATCCAATAAAACAGGACAAGACTGTGCTCTGGACACCTCATTAGGTTCAACTGTTACAATATTGGAGTCAAGGTCCCGGTGGATGTTCATGATCTTGTCTTGGAAATGTCTTGCAAACTCATTACAGCGGGCTATTGATGGTATTATTGCGTTCTGAGGACCAGAGTGTAAAAGTCCCCGAACAACTTTATAAAGTTCCGCTGGGTGGTTAGAAGATGACTGAATGGAGGCAGCAAAGTACTGCTTCTTCGCTGCCCTCACCGCTTTCACATAGAGCTTGGTAGAGGCCCTCACAAGTGCAAGATTACATCCGTCGGGAGTTCATCTCCATTTGCACTCAAGCCGTCTCCTTTTTTGCTTCATCACTCTTAGCTCCGGGGTAAACCACGGAGCCACTTGAGCTCTGCAAAGGAGAGGGCGCACTGGGGCGATCGTGTCAGCTGCCCGGGTCATTTCTGTATTCCACAGATTGACCAGGGTTTTGACAGGAGCGTCAGTTTTATCAGCCGGAAAACTCCCCCTTCTGAAAACCCTCAGGATTCATTAGTCTCCAGGGGCGGACCATCTTAATTGGTCCTCCACCCTTGGAGAGGGAAGAAAACATTGTGAGTCTAAACCTCAAGAGGCGGTGATCTGTCCATGACAAAGGAATAGATGTAAAATCCCTCACTCCCAGATCACCATCCCCCAGTCCAGTGGCAAAAATCAAGTCTAGAGTGTGCCCCAAAATGTGCATAGGGCCAGTAGCAAATTGAGACAGCCCCATGGCTGTCATGGATGCCATGAAGTCCTGAGCCGCCCCAGACAAAGCGGTCTCGGCATGAATGTTGAGATCCCCCAATAGCAAAAATTTGGGGGATCGCAACACCAAACCCGCGACCACCTCCGTCAGCTCAGTTAGGGAAGCTGTTGGGCAGCAGGGAGGACGGTACACCAACAGTATTCCCAGTCTGTCTCGCTGACCCAACGCAATATGAAGACACTCCAGACCATTAGTCACCTGGATAGGGTGCCTAACAAGAGGGATCGAACTTCTATAGACCACAGCGATTCCCCCTCCCCGACCCTCGGATCTACCCAGATGCTGAACCGAGTACACAGGTGGGCACAGCTGGGAGAGATTAATGCCTCCCAGATCGCTCACCCAGGTCTCGGTAATAAACACCAGATTGGCCGCCTCATCCACAATTAAATCATGGATGAGGGAGGTTTTATTATTTACCGATCTGGCATTAAGAAGCAGCAACTGGAGATCCGAGAGTTGGCTGATAGAACTACCAGCAATCCTGTGGGTGTGGGGAGGACCGGAACACGGCACAGCCACCAGTTGTCTGGGCCGAGTTCCCCTAAACTGGCATGTCCTCCTCACAACGCCATACCTCCCATTACCCGTCACTGTTAGAGCCATATGACAATGGAACCAATTACCTAGAGAGGTAGTGGGCTGTCTGACACTAGGGACATTCACGAGGCAGCTGGCATCTGTCGGGAATGCTTTGATTTGGATTCCTGCATTGAGCAGGAAGTTGGACTTGATGGTCTTACAGGCCCCTTCCAACTCTACTATTCTATGATTCTATGACCTGCTCTTTCAGAGGGACTACAACCACATCCAAAGCAGGCAACTGACCAATTATCTGAACTAGGGAACCACTAACCCACAGTGCCTCTGTCTTGCTAGGATTCAGACTCAGTTTATTGGTCCTCATCCAGCCCACCACTGAGTCCAGGCAGCGGTCTAGGGCTTGCACGGCCTCTCCCAATTCAGATGTTACAGAAAAATAGAGCTGGGTATTGTCAGCATACAGCTGACACCTCACCCCAAATCTCCTGATGACCACTCCCAAGGGTTTCATATAGATGTTAAACAGCATGGGGGACAAGATGGTACCCTGCAGCACCCCACAGCGCAACTGCTAGGGGTCTGAAAGACAATCACCCAATACTGTTCTCTGAAAACGACCTTGAAGTTAGGATTGGAACCACTGTAAAACAGTTCCTCCAATACCCATCTCACCATGTCAGCCCAGAAGGATACCATGGTCAATGGTATGAAAAGCCGCTGAAAGATCAAGTAAGAATAACAGGGTCTCACTTCCCCTGTTCTTCTCCCAATAAAGGCCATCCATCAGGGCGACCAAGGCCGATTCAGTCCCATAACCAGGCCTGAATCCAGACTGGGATGGGTCAAGATAATCTGTTTCATCCAAGAGTACTTGCAATTGCTGCACCACAATCCTCTCAATCACCTTCCCTAAAAGGGGTATTTGCAACTGGTCAGTAATTGTTGCAGACCAATGGGTCCAGGGTAGGCTTTTTCAGGAGGGGTCAGATCACTGCCTCTTTCAGGGCAGCTGGAACCACTCCCTCCCACAATGATGCATTGACCACACCCTGGATCCACTCGGTCAAACCACCTCGGCTAGCTTTAATAAGCCAAGAAGGGCAAGGGTCGAGAGAACACGTTGCTGGCCACATCATCACTAGCACCTTGTCTACGTCATCAGGCCACATCAACTGAAACCGTTCCCAAGAAGTTGTAGCAGATGTTGCGCTGGACACCTCATTGGGGACTACAGTAGATATGGATGAGGCATCAAGACTGCTATGGAGGCGAGCAACTTTACCCTCAAAGTGCCTTGCAAACAATTCACAGTGGGCCTCCGATGGGTCTAAAACTCCATTTCCTGGAGTTGATATCAACAGACCCCTGACAATATGGAAAAGCTCCACTGGATGGCTTCTTGAAGATGCAATGGAGGCAGAGAAGTGACCCTTCTTCGCCGCCCTCACCGCCACACAGTAGGCACGGTTATGATGTTTTACTTGTGCTTGATCAGCCTCACAGCACGTCTTTCGCCACTTGCGCTCTAGCCGTCGTCCAGCCTGTTTCATTGCCCTTAGCTCACTGGTGTACCAAGGTGCAAACCGGGTTCCACAGTGCCAGAGAGGGCACTCCGGGGCAACAGTGTCAAGAGCCTGACATACCTCACTGTTCCACAGCATGACAAGGGCTTCAACAGGGTCACCTGCTCTATCTACTGGGAACTCCCCCAGGGCATTCAGGAATCCTGTGCGTTACATTAGTCTGCAGGGGCAGACCATCTTAATCTGTCCACCCCCCCTGCAGGAAAGGATTGGAGCCGTAAGTCTAAACTTCACCAGGAAGTGGTCTGACCATGAGAATGGGGTGACATTCATCCCCCCATCTCCAGACCACCTTCCTCCATCTAGAGCAAAAACCAAGTTGAGGATGTGCCCTGCCCCATGTTTCTGGCCGGTGACAATTTGAGATAGTCCCATGGTCGTCATGGAGGCCATGAAGTCCCAAGCTGGAACACTAGGGGCAGCCTCAGTGTGGACATTTAAATTACCCAGGACTATCGTTCTGGACTCCTCCAATACCACAGCTGAGATGGTCTCCTTCAGCTCAGTCAGAGAAGCTGCTGGATAGCAGGGTGGACGGTACACCACCAGCAGCCCTAGTTTCCTGTCTCTTTGGCCCAACACCAGGTGCAGGTCCTCACAGCCAGCTCTAAGACAGAATGGTTTCCTGGTGACAGAGATGGAAGTTCTGTAGACCACAACAGCTCCTCCCCGCACCGATTCCTGCAGCCTGTGCTGGTGTTGCACCGAGTATCCAGATGGGCAATGCTGGGTCAGATCAACTCCTCCCAGCTCACCCACCCAGGTCTCGGTAATGCACACCAAATCAGCACCTTCATCCATGATCCAATCATGAATGAGATTGGTCTTATTGTGTACCGATTTGGTGTTAAACAACAGCACGCATAGTCCAGTGGGCACAGCAGATGAGCAACGAGGAACCCATCCATGAGAGGAGTGGCAGCAAGGAACAAGGCGCAGATAGCCTTGCCCTCGTTTTCTGTGGTAACTCACCACCTCCCCATGGCTATACCTCTCTCTATCCATGATCACTGAAATTGGGGTGGCTTCACCCAAGTTCCTCCATACTAAGACACCTCCTAAACACCTGATATGGACCCGACAAGAGCCCACCAAAAAAACCTACCTGAGCGAATTATCCTAGTAGGCCTCTGCGAGAATTGGCAACAGTCAGGTCCACTCAATATTTTTCACACGGGGACATCTACTCCCCCCATCTCATACCCAGGGAGGCCCAGCGTTCTGCCAGTTGCAGACTCTCACTCTGAAGGCATCTGGTGACTTTCTCCTATCATTCAGTTCACTGCACAGGCTCTCACCATGCACAGGATCTACACATGAGCCATACGCCCTCCCCACTACCAATCTCCTCTAGATTGGTTAGAAAAAAGAAAGAAATAGAAGAGGGTAGCACCCTCACCCTCGGGATCCCTAAGGGCTCCCCAAGGGGCGAGTCCCTTTGGTGTTGCCCTTTTGGTGGTGACCCTGCCAGCAGTAGACCCTTCACCCAAGGGCAGCTGGGCTCTTATGCCTCCTGACCCAGCCAGGAGATTAACTGCAGCCTCTCTCTGGAGCCAGGGTCAGGCAGGGGGTCCCAGTCCTTGCAGCATTTATCAGGGACTTCTGCTGTCTCAAAAGACAGCAACCCAAAGGAGCAAGCAGCAAGCACCCAGATGTGCAGATACTCACTCCCAGGGCAGGTCTTCTTCAGCCCCCTAGTGCTGCAGCTGTTCCTCAGGCTCAGGGGAAAGCTTCTGTGGGGGTCCGGGCTCTGGCTCTCCAGATGCTGGTGCATTAGGTGGTTGTTCTGTAGACTCCTGCCTGTCAGCCTCAGGCTCAGTTGCCTCCTGATCTCCAGCAGCAGACTCAGAGCCTGGACCTAGTTGGGTTCCTTAGCTGATGACTCTGCTGGATGCTGAAGTCATGACACTCTGGCCCTGTGTTCAGTGGTATTAAATTCAGGATGAAAACTAGAGAAGATTAATGAAAAGAATGAGAGATCATTGCGGGGCTGTGCTGGTGGCAAGGGAGAGTTGTTATATTTGTTCATTGCTTTTTACAAAATATCTCAAAGCAACTGAACAACATATTAAAATGCAGAGCAACTTATCAGAAGGGTTTCCCTAGTGGCTTGAAGCTGATATTTACAAGAGGGTTTTGTTTTGTTAAGAGGGTGTCTTTATTAAGTGCTGTTTGCCTAATTGTATCATATGGCTTACAGTGCAGAGCGTGCAAGGGGGGCGGGCAGAGCTTAGCCCTCTCGTAATAAAGGCATCTTGAAGACAGCAACAGCTTAGCAATCTTGGAGGACATGTTGCTCGTCCTTGTAGAATGCCAAGAATGCTCGACTCTTTGCTTGAAAGCACCCTGAAGGGCTGCGGCAGTGCAAAGACAGCACATTTTTGACAATGACCCCTGGAGGATCCTGGAATGCTCTTCACTATCTGAATGCTGTCTTGGTGAAGATGCTCTTCTTGAATGTGTTGCTGAGAAATGTCCATATGTCATTGATGTGGATTGTTAGATGGAGCCCACCTTGCGAGTAACAAGGAAGGAACAGCTACTGCAGAATCCAGCAGCCAGATTACTATCTGGGACCAGAAGGACTGAGTATATTATGCTGTTTCTGGCCTGACTTCACTGGCTATCAGTTAGTTTTCAAACTCAGTTGAAAGTGCTGTTTTTGACCTATAAAGCCTTATGTGGCTCAGGACCCTAAGACTTCAAGGGCCACCTCTCTCCACATGAACCAGGCCAGACCCTGCAGTCTTCATCAGAGACCCTTCTCAATGTGACTGACCCAAGGGAGAGGTGCGGAGGGTGGCCACATGAGAACAAACCTTTTCAGTGGTGGCTCCCCTCCAGTTGGTGGAATGCTCTCCCCAGGCAAACATCCCTGGCACCATCATTATCAGTTTTTAGGCACCAGGCTAAGACATTTTTGTTTACCTAGGTTTTTGGAGGTTAAGTCAGCCGCTGCTGTATCCTTATCTGTTATCCTTAGGGTACTGTTGTATGCACATTTTAGGAGTTCTGTGTTGCAAGCCATTTTAAATTTGGCTTTTAATTGATTTTATATGTCTATATTTCATTTTGTTGCCAATTCCCAGAGTGGCTTAAAAAATCAATCCCTCTTCCTAGGGGATTGTAGCTCTGTGAAGGGAGCAGGGGTCTCCTAACAACTCTCAGCGTCTTTGACAAACTACAGTTCCCAGGATTCTTTGGGGAAAGCCATGACTGTTTAAAGGGATACAATACTGCTTTTAAATGTATAGTGCAGGTGCGATCAGCTGCTCGTGTACAGAGCTTCATGATCAGCGCTCCTCATTGTGTGGAGCTCCTCTGCATGCGCAGGTGCTCATAAACAAAGCTCCTCTGCAGCCATCTCTTATCAGTAGGCAGATGGTGGGGCCTTGCGCCTTCGTCTGCACATGATGCCTTCCCTGTGAGTCGCGTGTGGAGGGGACTCTTGCCTACCTTCTGCATTGGGGCAGGGACGCTTTTTCAGCCTGAGGGCCACATTCCCCCGAGCACAACCTTGTGGGGCCCACACGCCAACGGTGGTGGTGGGGTCCAGGAGCAGGAAGTGGGCAGAGCGATGGATGTGACTGGAAGCTGCCTTATACTGGGTCAGACCACTGGCCCATCTAGTTCAGTATTGCCTGCACTGACTGGCAGCGCTCTCCTGGGCTTCAGGCAGGAGCCTCTCCCAGCCCTCCCTGGAGATGCTGGGGATTGAACCTGGGCCTTCTGCATGCAGGCGGATGCTCTCCTGCTGAGCTAGGCCCCTTCCCAAAGGGGAGGCCACTGTGGGAAATAGGACTCAGCAGGTCTGTTCTCATGGGGAGAAAAGTTGTCTAATTACTAGTTTTCAAATGGTTATTTATAGGTTGCATCAATGTTTATGTTTAGAGCATACTCAGAGTAGACCCATTGAAAGTAATGGACCTGACTGACTGCAGTCTATTAATTGCACTGGGTCTACTCTGAGCAGAGCTTAATTGGATACACCTCAAAGTGCAGATCTAAACACAGGGTGGTATTCCATCAATGTTTACTCAGAGTAGGCCCACTGAAATTAATGGGCCTAAATTAGCCATAGCGATTCATTTCAATGGGACTACTCTGAGTAAAAGTTAGTTGAATACAATCCATAGTCAGGTTTAATGTAGGTGAGCAAAATGTAGAGTTCTCACCTGTGCAGCTGTCTAAAGAAATAGCTGTTTTCTGTTGAATTTGCCCTGAACTGGTGGCCTCTGGCGATAAAGTCAGACTGAATATGTCTGGTTAAAGGAAGTGATGAAAGACAGCAGCCTGGGAGGTGAAAGCAAGTTGAATAAGGCTTCAGTTTCTGCAGGCCGCCATGTTAGTAGGAACACCTCAGGTTAAGACTGGTGTGTGTGTTTTTTGTCCCCCCCCCAACATTTTAAAAAACAGAAACAAATTCACTGTAAAAAAAATTGGTAAATAAATGGCAGAGTGCTGTGCATTAAAGAGCTAAGCACGTAAAACAATTTAAGATCTGCACCAGCAAACAGTGTATCCATTTGACAATATCCTGGTTGTTGGGTTAAGGCTCTGCCAAGCCTGTTCAGCTTTTCTTTGTAGGAAGAACACGTGCGTAAAGATATATCCCCCCCCACTCCGTTGACAACTCTGCTGAAGTCGCTTCTTCCTTTTTAATCTCAAGCAACTACAGCTGTCACTTAACGAAAGAAATATTGGCTGATTAACTATATGTGTTTTAATAATTAATCTGAATTAATTTGTATACACAAACAATAACAGTTCTACAGAGAATGTATACTTTGTTCACTTTTTGGAAGATGCACGCATCATCTAAGTGGCACCCGCCCCCAGCAAGGTTGGCAGCCTTTTTTCCATCAAGGGCAGCTTTGGAGTAATATTATGGCGCACATGATGATGATGAGCAGGGCCTAGAGGTGTAAAGACTGACAGTTTTGGTTCTCTCACTTTCTTATTTTTCCAATCTTAAATTCATTCCTCCCCATTTCTGCAGCAATTTATGATTTTTTAAAAAAACAAAATCCCCATGAAAATTCTCTAGCATTTTACTACAAATTTCTCCTGATAAACACATTTTTGTAAACAGTTTTGACTAATGTACATATTTTCCCAAGCAATTTCTCCTTATCTAATGCATTTTTGTATGTTATTTTCACATGTATCCATGTTTAGGCACACTTTCCCCTAATATATGCATTTTTATTAACTGCAAACTTTGAATAAGTCTGAATTTCAAAAGTCATCTATGTTTTGGTTCTCATATTGTTTTGGAAAGTGAAAATTTGATAGATTCAGCTTGAAATACCAAACTGAATCAAAATTCTTGCCTGTCCCTAGCAGGGCCAGAGCCAAAAGTGGGTAGCCTCCTAGAAAGGCATTGCAGTCCCATAGAATCATAGAATAGTAGAGTTGGAAGGGGCCTATAAGGCCATCAAGTCCAACCCCCTGCTCAATGCAGGAATCCAAATCAAAGCATTCCCGACAGATGGCTGTCCAGCTGCCTCTTGAATCCCTCCAGTGTCGGAGAGCCCACTACCTCTCTAGGTAATTGGTTCCATTGTTGTATGGCTCTAACAGTTCGGAAGTTTTTCCTGATGTCCAGTTGAAATCCTGCAACTTGAGCCCATTATTCCGTGTCCTGCACTCTGGGACGATCGAGAAGAGATCCCAGCCCTCTGTGTGACAACCTTTCATGTACTTGAAGAGTGCTATCATATCTCCCCTCAGTCTTCTCTTCTCCAGGCTCAACATGCCCAGTTCTTTCAGTCTCTCCTCATAGGGCTTTGTTTCCAGTCCCATGATCATCCTTGTTGCCCTCCTCTGAACCTGTTCCAGTTTGTCTGCATCCTTCTTGAAGTGCGAAGACCAGAACTGGACGCAGTATTCAAGATGAGGCCTAACCAGTGCTGAATAGAGGGGAACTAATACTTCATCTCTCTCCCTCTCTTATAGCTTGATGGAATGGTAATTAATTAATTAATTAATTAATACATTTATATACTGCCTCATAGCCAAAGCTCTCTGGGTGGTTGCTGATGACAGCCAGTCAAACTGGTGGGCAGTGAGCAAAATGCTTTGCGGTTGGCAGTGACAAAATGCCGTGATACGGAATAGTGCAGTGGTTAGTTAAATGCAAGGTAATGCACAGGTTGCTTGGACCAGTCTCTTATACTTAAACTGTTACTATAAGAGGCAAAGGGGGAAGAGTTGCCTTATTGGGAATCTGGCAGAGATGCAGCAGGAGCCCGGAATCTCCCAAGGAATGTAGATGCAGGTTTAAACAACACAAAGGCAGAAAGACAGTGAGGTTTCAGAAATGACAAGGGCGGAGATGAAATGGAGCACCAATCATCACCTGCCCTGAGGAAGGCAGGAAAGAAGAATATTGTTCTACGCAACTATATACCGGGAGTGCAGCAGAGGCTTAACCTGAATTATTTGGTGGCTGGTCCACTTGGAGAAGCCGCCAATAAGCTGTCCCTCTCTCTCACCAAAGGACCACCAGGTTCAGGCAGTGATGGGGTGTCCCTTGGACCAAAGGGCAACCACCACTCTGGGTTCTTCAGAACCCTTCCAATAGCATTCAAAGTAGAAAACCCTTAAGGGATAATGCCAGCATCTGCTTCCAGCAAAGGTCCTCGTTAATTCAAAGAAAATAATGAAACAGGGTAGAGAGGCACGGAGACAGGGAGTGAAGGGGAAAAAAAAGTCCCTCTAAGGCGGAAGAGGTCTGCTCCTGCAGGCATCCAGAAGGGTAAAGCAGGCTTAAAGAAAAAGAGCAGTGCGGAGCAGCCTGTAGGAGAATAAAAAAAGCTGAACAATTTGGGGGCCTGAGGGATGCCTAGTAGTAGGGAAGGAGCTTCCTGGCAAGGGTTCGTTCTAGCACGAATGATGATTTTGCTGGGGGCAAAGCTTGACAAAAGGGGCATGAAATGACAATAGCTGCAGGTAGGGAGTTGTCAGCAGGCATGGCAATCCAGAGTTCCTGCTGAGTGGTCATGAGGTGTTCCTGGCCCGATTGTAACAGGTTACCAAGGTGTCCCGCATGTTCTTCCCAGGGAATGCAAAAGAAGACTTAAGCAATAGGTCTGTTATTTTTGCAAAGAATAACGATCCAAAAGAGGCATGTGTTTTCATTACATGTGGCAAAGGTTCCAGGGACTAATTATACTTACTGTACATTGGAACTGATGTTGCCACTCAGTCCCATGCCTAGGGCAGTCAGCTACCTTAAGCCAAAGTTTGCTTCCTCTGTTACTTTGCAATGGTCCCACACTCATTGCCTAAAGTGAAGGTGTAATAGCTTTAACAAGGTACAATAGTTACTACATAGCCTCAAGGCACATGCAGAGTTCTGACTGAACTGAGTTTCTTGGTAACACTTGCTACATTCCTAAAATGGTGCTTGGCACATGCAGACATTTAACTGTTCTTGCATTGAAAAGTTTTAGTTTTTATAACTAAAAAATATGCTGTCTGATTAATCCAGGACACATGTTTAGTCTATCAAAATGCCTTTGATCAATTAATCAACCTTGTTCGTTGACAGAGCGTTGAAGAGCATTGGAGTTTTTAATGCTTTCATGTGGTAGCCTTAAAAACGGGACCATTACCAACTGGAATTATAAAAATATGGACTTGGCATCTCTCATAGATGGGTATCATTTCAAGGCAACTTCAAATATGGAGAATGTAGCATTCAGGGGGATCCATTTCTCAATTTGGCATGATAGAGATGCACGTTTTAAAGAGCCATTGGCTCCTCCAGTGAATGCTGGGCTTCAACAGAATACCAATTGCTTCCTTCCTCAGATGACTCTAACATCAAAGCAAATAATTTTCTTCTCCTTAATGGCTGGCAGTGCTTTTATTATTTTGATTAGACAAGGAGTGAACGTCTAGCTGGATCAAAATATCTAGCTGCACGCTTGGAATGGTTACTTATCGCCACAAGATGTTATCTGCCATCTGCTGACCATACATCCATCTCTCTCTCACTTCTGGCTTTCAGACAACCCACTGTTACACAGGGGAGAACTCTAAGGTCTTGTCAAAACAGCAGACACAAGATAAAACTTGCAAGCACGCTACTGTAGTGATGATAGCCAAATCAAAAATTAGCTTCCTATGGATACCAATTCCAGAATGTGATTTATATTGCAGAGATTCCCAAGTGTTTTATAGGATGGTTGAATTGTGTCAATTTTGAATAAATCTAAAATTCTGTCACCTTGCCTTATTTTGTGCATCATTCTTTGGGATCAGTGCAGCAAGGATACCAAAAATTAGGACACACAGGTTTGGGAGCTTTGGGCCTGGCCCAAAATTTCTGTTCCTTTTTTTCAAGGCTGATGACAAGGCAGCTTTCACTGTTCAGGGGTCTTCTTCTTCTTCTTCTTCTTCTTCTTCTTCTTCTTCTTCTTCTTCTTCTTCTTCTTCTTCTTCTTCTTCTTCTTCTATTCATTTATATCCTTCCTTTCCCCCAGAACTCGGACTCAAGGCAGCTTACAAAAATTAAAACAAATACAGTTGAAAACATATAAATAAAACTTACAGAAGTTAATTAAAATATAATTAAACTAGCTATAAAATTAAAGCCAATTAAAATGTAGCCATTAAAAAAACCAAAATACAAATCAGTAAAAACAGCACCATATTTAATATTCCTTGCAGTCAGTTCCCAAGAGTCTTCACCTACTGATGGAAGTACAGCAGGGAAGAAGCCAGTCTAACCTCCCTAGGATGGGAGTTGCAGAACCTTGGGGCAGCCACTGAGAAGGCTCTTTCTGATGAAAGTGCCCCCACTTTTTTTTCTGTGGTGAATTGCAAGTTATAGCAGTCCAGAACCCTCCCCCTTTTTTGCAAGAAACTTCTGGGTGGACCGTAGCTTGGTAGTACTGCAGGTTCTGCTTTGTTGACAAGGCAGAGGCCAGGCTTTCAGTATATCTAACCCTGGTCAATCTGTAGGTGCATGTCACAGTTTTTGTTCATTGCCTGGAGAAGGCTCTGAGCATCTGAGCGCACAGAGTCTTGCATAGCTTCATAATGGAAAAAGAGGTCAGCTGGATCAGGCCAAGAGCCCAACTAGTCCAGCATCCAATCAGATACCTTCCATTAGAAAGAATGTTATGAAGAACACCCTTAATTCTTGTAGTTTGAGTGAGCTATTTTTAGTATTGCTCTTAGCTGCTTCAGGTTTCTAGTCCTTAAGGGTTCGGCTTGTAGCATTGATGGCAATTCTTTAATTCTCTGGTTTAGAAAGGCTTTATTTTGGTGCTCCTACAGTGTGATTTAAATGTCTTATTGTTTTGGTTTGATTTATGGCATTGTATTGTACTTTACTGTACTAAATATGCCGTTACTTGCTTTGGGGGTCTTTGGGCTGAAAAGCAGTATATAAATAATAACCAGACTTTTGGATGGCACAAGCTGTTTGTGGAGCAGTCTGCCCTTGAAAGGTACTGGTTTCTCCTTTGCTAAAGTTTTTTTTAAGCAGAGTCTGGATGGGCTACCTATTGAGGATGCTATGGATTGCCTTCATTGACCTGGGTTGAACTAGATGGCCTTTGAGGTCCCTTCCAACTCTCTGATTCTAAGGCAACAGCCCTCCTCTGCTTTTCACCCCTCCCATGGATATTCAGAGAGGTGCCTTTTAACATGGTGGTTCTGTACAGGCCCCCTGACCAATAGCCATTGATAGACCTACCTGCCATAAATGCCATCTAGGCTAGAGGCCATCACTGAATCTTGTGGCAGTAAATTCCACTTTTAAAAAGCTTCCACTGTGTAAAGAAATGCTTCATTTTGTCTGTCCTGGCTCTACTGCCCGTCAGTTTCATTGGATTTCCTTAAGTTCTGATGTTGAGAGTAGAGGAGGAAAACTTCCTCTCTGCTTGCTGCACACCATCCAGTTTAATAAACCCCCATCACATCACCCTTTTCTAAAATAACAGCCCCCAAGTAAAGGTGCTGCAACCCTTCGAGGCTTTGGTTGCTCTTTTCTGGACCTTTTTGTTTTGGGTGTCCTTGGATGGGGCCACCTCAACTGTGCACAGCATTCCAAATGTGGTCATAGCTGCCCGTGGGATTCATAGTTCACCTCTCCCTGCCCACCCCCACATCATCAAGATCTTTGGACAGCAATCTTACTGCATCGATACCCAGCCAGATTTTATGTCCTGTAAGTGTGTTAATGGACAACTGTGTGCCTTCTGTACAAATGACCCAGCAGGGGACCCCAATTTGCAGACTGCAGCTGTTTTTGGTGTGATCATGTTGTTAAAGTCAGCTCTGTGTTTGAAGTGATATCTCTGCTGGGCCATCTCTGGCCACATTGCTTCTGCTTGATGAGGCAAAACAGTGCCTGTTTGTTTGTTTTTTAACTCATTTTCCCTCCGAAGAGGAATTGGCGAGCACGCAGAGCCTAGATTTAGGGGTTGCACCCAATCCTAGTCCTACTCAGAGAAAACCCATTGAAGTTAATGAACATTACTAACTTAGGCCTATTAATTTCAATTTAGTTGGCTATAGCTCTTAGTTTTCTAACTCTTGTGTGCTGTGCAAAAGAATGAATCTGCCTAGTCTGCTTGTTTTGCATGGCCTGGGAATAGATATCCCATCCCCTTTGTGCACGTAGAACCCAATGGGGGCCATCGAATGAATCTGAATGTTGGGAGATTCAGGATAGACCAAAGGAGGTACTTCTTCACACAGTGCATAGTTAATTCACTAACAGGAAAAAACTCTTGGATGGCTTTAAAAGAAGATTAGACAAATTCATGGAGGACAGGGCTATCAATGGCTACTAGCCATGATGGCTGTGCTCTGCCCCCCTAGTCAGAGGCAGCATGCTTCTGAAAACCAGTTGCCGGAAGCCTCAGGAGGGGAGAGTGTTCTTGCACTCGGGTCCTGCTTGCGGGCTTCCCCCAGGCACCTGGTTGGCCACTGTGAGAACAGGATGCTGGACTAGATGGGCCACTGGCCTGATCCAGCAGGCTCTTCTTATGTTCTTATGTTCTTAAGAACATACTTATAGCCAACAAATTTCTATCAAATGTGAAAGCAAGGAAATTGGGTGGCTATTGTGAATGAATCAGAGGAGCAGGAGACCTGACCTCCTCTCTGAGATATTGTACTACCCTACAAATCTGTAAAAATACAAACACTGTTTGGGTTGGTCTTTCACAGTCCAATCCATTTCACGTGTAGTTTGGAAGAATTTGGTAACATGTGCCTCTGAGCATATGGAGAGGGATGGCAACACCTGCAATCAGCCCAAATAACAGAAACGAGACACGTGCTGTGCTGATTTTGTTTTAGCAAGGAGGAAGCAACAATATTAAGACACTTGATATAGTCTGCATCTGTGTTAGAATTGCTTTTAATATGTCTTTAAATATCTTTAACCCTTTTTAAAAAAGATGTTTTTAATTTTTTTAAAATGTTTTTAACGTTGTTTTGTTTTAATGTATTTTAAGATCTTTTTACGATGTTTTAAAGTGTTTTTAGTGTTTCTGTTTGCCGCCCTGGGCTCCTGCTGGAAGGAAGGGCAGAGTATAAATAAAATAATAAATAAATAATAGTTCAGTTAGTCACTTGAAATGATTTATTTCCTTTGCAATTTTAGTGAAAAAATGTTTCCTATAGTAAATTATTTTCTTTTGCTTCTGTTTCTGTGAATATGTGCAGTATAGCAACACTTTGCATAATTTACACTAAAAATCCTCCAAAAAACAATTGTGGAATAATGGCACTGACTATTCTGCAAAATAGTCTCCAGTTTTCATGAGGACTGTCTCAGCTTGCACAAGATAAAACAGTGGGAGGTGAACTATGTTCTAGCAAATTTCTAGGTCGCTGTATGTTTTTAATTGACCATGCCAACAATTCCTTAAGTGGAGTGGTTTAAGTATAGCAGGCTGAACACATGCATCTTGGGCAGGCCAAGTTTGTTTTTTCCTACAGCTAGATTCATTGCTTAAGTAGCAACACATTGTAATCAGTCTAATTTTACATCAAACTACAGTTGCAGATCCAACTGTTAATGCACCTAAAATAGAAATAGAACAGTTTGAAACACAAAAGGCTGTCTTCACCATCATATGACAATGATCAATAAAAAGGCTTTGAAATTAATAAAAATAAATTTGACACAGATTTCTAGGATGAATAATGAGAGAAATATATTTTTCTAGGTTAGATGCTCTGTAGAAACACAGGAAAGAAGCAAAGTAAGAACACCAAGAAACATACAAAAATGTAATTCCCCATCTTTGGAGATGCAGTCATAATTGCAGGTGTTGCCTCCACTCACCATATGCTGAGAGGCACATGTTACTAAGTTCTTCCAAGCTACACAGAAAGTGGATTGGACTGTGAAAGATCATCCCAAATTGTGTTTGCATTTTTGCACATATGTAGGGTAGTACAGTATTTCAGATAGGAGGTCAGGTCTCCTGCTCCCCTGGAGCATTCACTATAGCTGCCCAATTTCCCTGCTTTTTAAAGTTTGACAGAAATATCTGTTGGCTGTAGGTACATTTTTAATCTTCAAGGGTTTTTTTGCCTATTTAGTGAATTTCTCTGCTTTTTAATCCGGGAGGTAAGAAATCGGATCCTGTGAAAGTTTGCTGGGAATGGATTGATCATCTGCATGCTTATTGAGTTCAATGAGATTTACTCCCATGCAGTCATGCTTAGGAAAGGTGAAACTGACCATGGGGGAGGAGGAGTGAGGGGGAGGGGAGGAGGAAGAGTGAGGGGAGGAGTGGATGGGAGCAGGGGGGAGGATGAGGACAGGTTTGATTGTTTACATGCTTATTGAGTCTAGTGGGATTTACTCCCATACAGTTATGCTTACAGTTATTGGTGAAACTGACAGTGGGGAAGGAGGAGGGGAAGGGGGAGGGAGGGCTGGAGTGAGGAGAGGAGGAGGAGAGGAAGAAGGGAGGAGAAGGGAAGAGGAGAGGGGGAAGGGAAGGGAAGGAGAGAGGGGGAAGGAGGGGAGGGGAAAGAAGGGGAGGGGAATGACAGGTCTGATCATTTGCATTCTTATTGAATTCAGTGGGATTTACTCCTGTGCAATTGTGAAACAGACCACGGCAAAAGAGGAGGGGAGAGGGCAGGAGGAAAGGAGGGGAGAGGGGGAGGGGATTGGAAGGAGAGGGAATGAGGAGGCTGGAGGGGGGAAGGGAGGGGGAGGGGAGGTTCAGGAGGGTGATAGGAGGGAGGATGAGGGTAGTGGAGGTTTGATCATTTGAATGCTTAGTGGGATTTACTCCTGTGCAATCATGCTTAGGATTGGTGAATCTGACCTGGGGGAGGGACAGGGAGGGGAGGACGAGGGCAGGAAGGGGAAAGGGAGAGAGGAAGGGGGAGAGGAGGGGAGGGGAAGAGGTTGGGTGGGTGGGCACTGGGCTGAGGGAAAGCCACTTTCCTTTCTAAAAGGTAAACATTGTTTACAGTATCATTATTTTTTGGAGTTTCCCCCACGTTTTTATCTTCTACAGCAGACACATGTAGTCTCCCACCCAAATTTAAACTAAAGTTGTTCCTGGCCACATCCACACCAGACCTTTATTCCACTTTAGACAGTCATGTCTTCCTCCAAAGAATCCTGGGAAGTGTAATTTGTAAAGAGTGCTGAGAGTTGCTAGGAGAGGCCCTGTTCCCCTCACAGAGCTTCAGTCCCCAGAAGTGGGGCTAACTGTTAAACCACTCTGGCCACTGGAGCTCTTTCAGGGGAATAGGAGTCTCCTAACAACTCTCAGTACCCTTCACAGTATACACTTCCCAGGATTCTTTGGGGGAAGCCATGACTGTCTAAAGTGGAATAAATGTCTGGTGGTGTGGCCAAACAGCGGTGAAGTGAACGTGTTTTTCAATTAATTTGTCCTAAGAGCGCTCTTTCTCCCCTCCCTGCCTCCATTCTAAGCTTCTCTTTGTTAAATGGTGAGAAATGTTATTTTATGCATAGAGCTTTGATGCAGTGGACCATTTGAAGTGTAATGTCAGTGTAACCTTTTACACATCTGCATGTTTTGATTTGTGAAAACTCACATTTTGTCTTGGTAGGGAACATTTGTGCCAACATGATAAATTTCCCAAAGCTGTTTATTCTGTTCCACTGGTGTTTGCCCCTGAATGCTATCCCAAGAGAAAATGCTAGGAGATGCAGCAATTTTATATTCACAGTTGCCTTCTTCACCCTCCAGAGATTTTGTTTTGAGATCAGATAAGCTAATGTTGCAGAATGGCTCCCATGGAATTTGCAGCAAGTTGCAGTCTGTGATGGGAGAAGGGAAGAGTTAACGATTGACAAAATCTCTGCACAGGGGTGGAAACTGGAGGTTAAGATGCCGACATGTCACATCCAGATTTTTTTCTCCCTGTGTTCTTGTTTTCAAAGGTGTGTGTGGGGGGAGGAAATCTCTTTGACATATGCTTGGGGTTTTCACCTGTCTGTTTCATGTGCTTCTGAGATATGGAGCCTCATCAAAATAGAGCATTGTATCTATCCTTTTTGGTTGCTGATGGATGCGTACAGCCACCACCTTTCCTCATTTTATTAGGGTTTGAAAATTGCTTGGTTAATAAAATTGCAATCTATGATAAGGGGGGGGGGCTCAATTTTAGTGTGTCTTGGAGCACGTAGGGATGTGGGAGAAATTTGTTTCAGTTTGCATTTAAAGCCCAATCGATCAAATTAGCACTTTCCAAAATAATATGAGAACCAAAACACAGCCACTCTTCAAAATTTGAACTTATCTGAATTTTGCAGTGCAGTTCTCCAACCAAACTATGCATATATCAGAGGAAAGTGTGCATAAAAATGAAAATATTAGTGAAAATAACATACAAAAATGCATTATATTAGGAGAAATTGTTTGCAAAAAAGTTTTTGTGACGTCCTTCCCTGGCACCACCTGTGAAGCTCTCACTTTGTGGCTACCAGCAAACAGGAACGTCAGGTTTATTCTTACCCTTTACAGCACTAGCACCGATCTCAAAAGATCCCACTGCTAGGCAGCACCACCCAACACTCTGTAACCCTTTTAGCCAATAGACTGTGCCTAGTCTCTGCCTGGCTATTCAGATACCTTGTGTCAATGGGTATAGGTAATTTGTAAACTGCCCTGCAGCCCCTTGACTCTGTAGCATACAGCCCTGGGTTTCTCTGTGGGACTGGAGACACTTTCCTCCGATCCGCCACTGCCACCATTCGATACAAACTGTTCAGCCTTGGTTACTTGCTATCCCCCCCTGGTTTGTGTTTCCCAGCTGAAGGAATCAGGCTTTTGTTTAACCAAGAAATATTTATTAAGAATTAGAAATAACAAGATTACTTAAGGAATGTTTCACAAGCGTATGGTTTCATCTATATTCTGTTATGTACTTGACTTCTTACTAATTGCCTCAGAACTCCGACTCACTTTCAACAACAACAACCTCCAAACACCACCTCACAGCCACCACCTCAATTCACCACCAAACCTCCCCCCAGATTCAACTGTTATTCTTCCATTTATACTCCCAGCCATTCAAACGCTCAGCCAATCCTTCAGCATTCTACTGCTCATATACTCCCCCCTCCTCTTTCACTCCACTTACCATATATCTTCTATATAACCAGCACTTACCATATTTACAATATAAGCAGGAACATCACAGTTTTCATTTGTCAAAACTGTATATAAAAATGTATTAGAAATTTGCATTAAAATGCTGAAGATTTTATGTGGATTCTTTTTTAAAAAAATTTCAAATTGCTGCAGAAATGTGGAGAACTGAATTTAAGATTAGAAAAATGAGAAACTGAGTGAATGAAAACAGACAGATCCCTCCATCCCTACTTGGAGAATAGTGCCTGATTCAATGGAACATTTTACCCCCAGAGTATCCCAGGCCATTCTGAGTGAGTTATGAGATAAATACCATTTTTTTAAAAAATAGAATTTATTAGTCGCCCATCTGGCTGGCTGTCCAGGCACTCCGGGCGACGTACAACATAGGCATACAATACATAGAAATTAAAAATCTAAAAACAATGAAGATAAATTTTAACCCTTTGTGCCTTTTTTCTCCTTAAGGCCACCATCAAGCTTCAGCAGGAGGCTCCAAATTTTTCACACATTGTCATTTTCCTTTTAAAAAACAAAAGGTCCTGTCTTCTTCAGAATGTCTTTTGTCAGATCAGTGAAAATGCAGATAGAAAAGTTGTGCTCTTTACTTATATTTTTATCCCACCTTTCTTTAAATGAGCTAAGTTTCTGTCCCTGTGTGAGTACATGCAATCAATCTTCACCTCTCTCTATCCTCACAGCAAGTCTGGAAGATAGGTTAGGTTCAGAGATTGGTAATGATGGTCACCTAGTGAGCTTCATGGTTGAGTGGGAATTTCAACTTGAGTCTTCTCAGTCCTAATCAAACCACTGCACCATGCTGGCTTTTCTGTAGAAGCTTGTAGCTATGGAATTAGCTGATTGGTTCAAACCAATATGTGACATTCAAGTTCAAAATCCTTTGGCTTTCTGCCATCATTGCCCTTTTAGGAGTGGATGGATCAGAATGCTAGAGCAATAGAAACCAAACGTTCTTCCTTTTCTGATATTCTTAAATGTCCAGGAGCCCCTCTAGCCCTAGTAGAAACCCTGTGATCTGGTGGTTCACTGGCTTTAATCTTCAGCCCTTCAAACCATCCTTGCCCGCCTGTGTCCTTCCTACAGCTGCTCTCCATAGATCTTATGTGACATTTCTGTATTATTTTCTCCTTAGCTCCTCATTTCTTCAGTTCTGTTTCCTCACCAGCCATTGACCAGCTGACTGCTTTACTCTCTTATCCTCATAGATACTGGACTGCAAACACACCTACTGCTCAGGAAGCAAAAATGCCAGAATGTTTTTGGACAGTCTGTGCCTTCGCCAATCAGTGTTGAAGCTTTGTGGCCCCAAGCAAAATACAACAGAGATTGTACTGTCCCCATAGGTTATACCCAGTGGCGCCACTAGGGTTGGTGTCACCCAGTGCAGTAACTCATGGTGTCACCCCCATGGACCTCCTCCCATACAAGACCATACAGAATCCTTAGTAATGTTTTTTGTACTAATGTTACTCGTAAATTGTAATTCCCGTATATCACTGAATGTAATAGCACACACACACACACACACAGAGCCAGCTGTGGGATCGTCACACAAACAACCTAGAACATTTTTTCCCTTTCACAAGGACGTGCAAAAGATTGAACCCAGGACCTTCTGCATGCAAAGCACATGCTCAGCCTACCACTGAGATATAGGGTAGAAAAGCACTCACTGTTCTGCTGGCCTGGGGATAATTCTGAGGGCCAGTGGGAACCACAGATGTGATGGGAGGCAGTGTCAGGATGCAGGATTGGGGCCCTGAGGTTTCAGAAGATGAGGAGAGGGAGGGGGTCATTTGGCCAGAGCCGTGTGAAGCAGAAGCAGAAGAGGGGGAGGGAATCAAAGAGATAGAACTGTCTGGCGGCGAAGACCTTGAAAGTCCAACAGACACAGATTCTTCCCGTGAGCTTCCCACGCCTTCTCCCCCTTCGAGCTCAGAGCAGTTGGAGAAGGAGGGAGGACAAGGGGGAATCCAACCCCCTCCTGATCCAGAGAAAAACAAGGAGAAGCAGCCAGATGCTTTAAGCATTGCCCCCCCGCTTTCCCCCATACCTGAGTCAGAGTCCTCAGAAGGGGAGGGGGCAGTAGCACCCCCTTCGCCACGCACAAGACGACAGCAAAAGAGGCAGCAAAAGAAGGAGGAGAGGAGGGGTGTGGATAAGAGCACTTTGAGGCGGAGTGAGAGAATTCGCGCTCGATTGCCCCCTTCTTAAGGGATAGGAGGAATAGTGGTTTCTTCTTCTGTCAACTCTCTTTCAAGTCGCAGGTTATGTTTTGTAGTGAAACTTCATGAGAAGGCGTAGCCTTTGTCTGGATATTACTTTAATAAAAACTGAATTGCTTTCACCAACTGGTCTGGTTCCTGAGTCCCAACCTGGATACGACAGGCAGGGAGAAGTGAGTGGGCAAAGAGTGCAGGTGCAGTGCCAAGGTGCTGTCTCAGCAAAACTGATGCCAGTCCTAGTGGGTAAGCCCCATTCAACAGGGTGGGATTTACTTCTGAGTAAACATGCACAGGATTGCAAGGTGGGGGGGAGCAGCAAATCCCCCCTCCCTCAACCCCAGCGTAGCCCTTCCCTACTTTAAAGTTGACAATGAGGACACTGAATTTGTCAAGGATCATCAATACCTTGGCACAGTCATTAACCAAAATGAAGACAATAGTCAAGAAATTAGGCTAGGACTGGGGAGGGCAGCTATTGGAGAACTCACATGCAAATATGTATCACTAAACACTAAAGTCAGGATCGTTCAGACCATGGTATTCCCCATCTCTATGTATGGATGTGAAAGTTGAACAGTGAAAAAAATGGATAAGAGAAAAATCAGCTTATTTGAAATGTGGTGTTGGAGAACTTTGCGCATACCATGGACTGCGAAAAAGACAAATAATTGGGTGTTAGAACAAATTAAACCAGAACTATCACTAGAAGCTAAAATGATGAAACTGAGGTTATCATACTTTGGACACATCATGAGAAGACATGATTCACTAGAAAAGACAATAATGCAGGGAAAAACAGAAGGGAGTAGAAAAAGAGGAAAGCCAGACAAGAGATGGATTGATTCCATAAAGGAAGCCACAGACCTGAACTTACAAGATCTAAACAGGGCGGTTTACAACAGATGTTACTGGAGGTTGCTTATTCATAGGGTTGCCATAAGTCATAATCGACTTGAAGGCACATAACAACAAAAACCTTGAAACGCAGGAAGCTGCTTTAGACTGAAGATCATTGGCTCATCTAGTTCAGTATTGTCTGCCCTGATTGGCAGCAGCTCTCCAAGATTTCAGGGGGTCTTTCCCAGAAATGTCGGTGATCGAACCTGGGCCCTTCTGCATCCAAGGAGGTGCTCTTCTAATGAGCTTTGTTTCGTTCCCCAGATGGTGAGTCCCCATTCAAAAGAGCCACCACCTGTCCACTGATGAAGTGTATCCAGGGGGTGGAAGGTGGTGAGCAGCCTCGATGTCAAAGCAGGGACAGAGAAAGGGCGGGCCTTGGCCTTGTTGGAGGCAGGTGTTTGTGGGGGCCGTTACTGGCCCTGGGCTCACAGCCCCCCAAAAGTCTGGTGCAGGCCCTAGACCAACCCCTCTCATAACATCAGAGGAGCCTGGCTGCTGGGTCAGGCCAAGAGTCCAGCATTGTGCCCTCCGTGGCCAACCAGAGGCCCGACTGGGAAGCCTGAAAGCAGGCCTCGAGGGCAACAGCAACACTCACCCCCAAATGACATTCCCAGCAACTGGTATTCAGAGACATTTCCTGCCTCCGACAGCGGAGGGAGCAACAGAGCCATTGTGGTCAGCAGCCATTGAGCCTCTAGAAACGTGTGCAACCCGCTTTGAAAGCCATCCAAGTTGGCGGGCATAGAATCATAGAATAGTAGAGTTGGAAGGGGCCTGTAAGGCCATCAAGTCCAACCCTCTTTGGCATCCCAAAGTGCAGCCACTGTTCCCACCTGCCCCATGCAAGGCGGCTTACTCTGCACCAGGACAGCCCCCCCCCCCCAAATCTGGAGGTTGCAAGAAAACGAGGCAATGGAAGCAATGGAGTTTGGGCTCTGTTTTGCATGACATTGGATTGGAGTTGATTGCACAGAGAAGCCCTCAGGTTCTTAAAAGGGGTGGAGCCTGGGAGTTTATTCCCCTCTTCCTCCGTCCCCGCTTTCCCCACCTTCTTTGCGAAGGAAACTGAGCAGGCCGAAGCAGGGAGGTGCAACGACCAGAGACTCAGAAAAGCGGTGGAAGACATGAAGCCTTCCGGTCCTCATTCGGAGGCTGGAACTGGTTTCATTGCCATCATACCTCTTTCATCCCCCCTCCTTGTGTTTCTTTGGACCGGCACCCTTCCGCATTGCTGCTCTCGTTTGGGAACCAGAAGTGTTTCGGAGTCTAAGGACCACCCTACCCCTTTGGCCCATTAACCATTAGAGTTCCGTTGACCTTTTCCTCCACCGGAGGAGCCGCTTCCTCTCACATTCGTCACTCAGTTTGAGAGCAAATCTAGCTCGAGGGAGTGTGAAGGAGTCAGCCTGTGAGGTGGCAAGGCGGGCGCTGAGGGAAGAGGGCAGTCGCCGTGCTCGCTCCTGATCTCTCTCTCTTTCTCCTCCTTGGCTGCGCCTGCTGCTTCCCAGCAGCGGTGCCTAGGGCGGGGGGCGGCGGCTCGTGGTGTCACCCCCGTCTCGTGTTGTCACCCGGTGTGGCCCGCAGCCGCCGCACCGCCCTAGTGACGCCCCTGGTTCTAAAATGCAAATTATACCTGTGTGGGCAGAGATGGGCAAAGGTTAAAGGAATCCATAGATTTTTCCCTTCCACTTTTCCATTCAGCATTCATGCTACACAAACCATTTCCTGTAGAATCATAGAACAGTAGAGTTGGAAGGGGCCTATAAGGCCATCAAGTCCAACTCCCTGTGCAATGCAGGAATCCAAATCAATAGTATCCTCAGACACTGTAGTATCCTCAGATCATGGAACCATGGCAAGTTCTTTTGCCAGTGGATTTTTTAAAAGGTTTTGTAACCCCCCTTTGGATAGCCAACAAACATACCATTCCTATTATTTGAAGGCAGGAGTTTTAAGGTGGCCCGGGGGAGAAGCCTGCTAGCTTCATTGCAAGGCATTGCCATTGCACTGAACTAGACTAGTCAGATCATCTGTATCGTCTCTGCTGACCGGTAGTGACTCTCCAGGATCCCAGGGAGGAGTCTTTCCCAGCCCTACCTGCAGCTGCCAGGGTTGAACCTGGGACCTTTTACATGCAAAACAGATGCTCTGCCACTGAGCTGCCGCCCTTCTCCTGCTTGCCAAGTCAACAATCAGAGAGGCTCAGAGAGATGACTGGAGGGCCTTTCTGTCCAGGCTGTCTTGTAAATGCCGTTCAAACAAGAGACTTTGCTGTGGTTTCTTTTGCTTTATTGCTGATTTGTTTGAATGCCTCCACCTTTTGCACCCTGTGACCTAAGGGGCTTAGCCTACTCTGTGGCCATGAAGTTAGATCCTGTGGCAATGGAAAGTATGACACAAAACGAGTGTATGCATGTTTTATTTCCACGCTGCAATTATTTTTTCACTTCCCATGCTTGTATTCTTGTCCTTGTTCTTGCTGATTTTGGTTCTCCCTTCCCCTCCCCCCCCCGGTTTTATTTTGTCTCTGGAATGAACACATGGAGACGAGGGAGAAATCTTGGGAAAGTCTGGGATTCAAGAGAGCTCCTGATGAAGGGAGCACCCAAGACTTTGAGGATGGGATGCATCATCCAATGCTAAAAATAGAAAGGGGGCCTTTTAACAAAATCCACAAGCATCACCCCCTGGACTCTTGCCAGTTTTATTTATTTATTTATTTATTTGTTAGATTTTTATACCGCCCGACTAGCATAGCTCTCTGGGCAGTGTACAGCAAAAATGCAAATACATACAATAAAACCCATCATAATAAAACAAGAACACATATGGGAAAAAATGAAAATCTAAAATCAGTTATAACAAGTTTAAAACTAAATTAAGATTAAAATTAGATTAAAATGCCTTAGAAAAGAGGAAGGTTTTAACTTGGCGCCGAAAAGATAGCAAAGTCGGCGCCAAGCGCACCTCATCGGGGAGACTATTCCACAGTTCAGGGGCCACCACCGAGAAGGCTCTAGTTCTTGTTACCACCCTCCGAGCCTCTCTCTGAGTCGGAACTCGGAGGAGGGCCTTCGATGTGGCGTGTAGTGTACGAACGGGTTTGTATCGGGAGAGGCGTTCCAGCAGGTATTGTGGTCCCGCACCGTGTAAGGCTTTATAAGTCAAAACCAACACTTTGAATCTGGCCCGGAAGCATATTGGCAGCCAGTGCAAGCGAGCCAGAACAGGTGTTATGTGTTTGGACCGCTTGGTCTTCGTTATCAGTCTTGCCGCTGCGTTTTGCACGAGCTGCAGCTTCCGAACTGTCTTCAAAGGTAGCCCTACGTAGAGCGCATTGCAGTAATCCAATCGCGAGGTTACCAGAGCATGTACCACTGATGTTAGGTCTTCCCTGCTCAGATAGGGAAGTAGCTGGGCTACCAATCGAAGTTGGTAGAACGCATTCCGTGCCACCGAGGCTCCTTGAGCCTCAAGTGACAAGGAAGGATCTAAAACAACTACGAAACTACGAACCTGTTCCTTTAGGGGGAGTGTAACCCCGTCCAGGACAGGATATATATCCACTATCTGGTCAGAGAAACCACCCACAAGCAGCATCTCAGTCTTGTCTGGATTGAGCCTCAGTTTGTTAGCTCCCATCCAGTCCATTATCGCAGCCAGGCAACGGTTCAGCACATTGACAGCCTCACCTGAAGAAGATGAAAAGGAGAAGTAGAGCTGCGTGTCATCAGTGTACTGATGGCAACACACTCCAAACCTCCTGATGACCGCACCCAATGGCTTCATATAGATGTTGAAAAGCATGGGGAACAGAACTGATCCCTGCGGGACTCCACATTGGAGAGCCCATGGTGTCGAGCAGTGTTCCCCAAGCACTACCTTCTGAAGACGACCTGCCAAGTAGGAGCAGAACCACTGCCAAGCAGTACCACCAACTCCCAACTCTGCGAGCCTCTCCAGAAGGATACCATGGTCGATGGTATCAAAAGCCGCTGAGAGATCAAGGAGAATCAACAGAGTTACACTCCCTCCGTCCCTCTCCCAACATAGGTCATCATACAGGGCGACCAAGGCTGTCTCAGCGCCAAAACCGGGCCTAAAACCCGATTGAAATGGATCTAGATAATCGGTTTCATCCAATAGCGCCTGGAGCTGGCCAGCAACCACTCGTTCCAAGATCTTGCCCAGGAATGGAACATTCGCCACTGGTCTATAGCTGTTAAAATTTTCTGGGTCCAAGGAAGGTTTTTTCAGAAGCGGTCTCACTGCCGCCTCTTTCAGGCAGACAGGAACCACTCCCTCTCGTAAAGAAGCATTTATCACTTCCCTGGCCCAGCTAGCTGTTCCATCCCTGCTAGTTTTTATTAGCCAAGAGGGGCAAGGATCTAGTACCGAAGTGGTAGCACGCACCTGTCCAAGCACCTTGTCCACGTCCTCGAGCTGAACCAACTGAAACTCATCCAATAAAACATGACAAGACTGAGCTCTAGACACCTCATTAGGATCAACTGCTGTAAACTGAGAGTCTAGGTCCCGGCGGATGCATAAGATCTTATTCTGGAAGTGTCCAGCAAACTCATTACAACGGGCCACCGATGACCCTACCATGTCCTGAGGGCCAGAATGGAGCAACCCTCGGACAACTCTAAAAAGCTCCGTTGGGCGGCAGAGAGATGACTTAATGGTGGCAGCAAAATGTTGTTTCTTCGCCACCCTCACCGCTCCTAAGTACAGCTTGGTTGGCAGAAGCACTTACCAGCGCATAATTGCATCCGTCGGGAGTTCGTCTCCACCTCCGCTCTAGTCGCCTCCTATCTTGTTTCATCGCTCTCAACTCAGCCGGAAAATCCCCCAGAGCCCTCTGAAAACCTTCAGGATTCATTAGTCTCCGGGGGCGGACCACTTTAATGGGTCCCCCACCCTTGCAAAGGGGAAAAGCCGCTGTGAGTCTAAACTTCAGCAAGCGGTGATCTGTCCATGACAACGGGAGAGATGTAAAACTTCCCACATCCAGATCACCATCCCCATGTCCAGTGGCAAAAACAAGGGCTAGAGTGTGCCCCAACACATGTGTTGGGCCAGTAACGTATTGGGACAGCCCCATGGTTGTCATGGATGCCATGAAGTCCTGAGCCGCCCCGGATAAAGTGGCCTCAGCATGGATGTTGACATCTCCCAGTACCAATAGTCTGGGGGATCTCAGCAATACCTCGGAGACCACTTCCGTCAGCTCAGTTAGAGAAGCTGTTGGGCAGCAAGGTGGGCGGTACACCAACAAGATTCCCAATCTGTCCCTCTGACCCAACACGAGGTGCAAACACTCCAGGCCAGTAGCTACATGGACATGGTGCTTGATGAGTGAGATGGAACTCTTATAGACCACAGCGACCCCACCACCCCGACCCTCAGATCTACCATGATGCTGAACCAAGTACCCCGGTGGGCAGAGCTGGGAAAGACTGACTCCTCCCTGTTCACCCACCCAGGTCTCGGTTATACATGCCAGATCGGCCGCCTCATCCACAATCAAATCATGGACGAGGGAGGTTTTATTGTGTACCGATCTGGCATTTAACAGCAGCAGCTGGAGATCCGAGAGTTGGCTGACAGGACAACCAGCAACCCTGCGGGTGTGCGAAGAACCGGAATGAGGGACAGCCACAACATGTCTGGTCCGCGTTCCCCTTACCTGGCACGTCCTTCGCCCAACGCCATACCTCCCTCTGCCCATCACTACACTAATTGGGGCCCCTTCTAGTCCCCCCGTTGGATGGAAAAGCCTCTTTCCCAGACACATAATAAAAACTATATACAACACACATGCGCACTCACACCAAGCACAGTCACATATGCACTCCAACCTTCATTCAGAACCCACCAGTCATACCCATCAACACAGTCCCACACTTGATATCGCTGGCTGGAGAAGACGCGTCGTGTCGTGTAGCCAATATCACTGACCAAAAAGGGCACGTCGGGCCATGCAACCAATGTCATAAGTCACAAAAAGACGTGCCATGTCAGGCTACACCGCGGACACGAACGCTCGCCCGCACGTCCTCCACACCAACGCCGACCCCAGCAGCGCCGCCACCGCGGCAGAGAGGTAAGTAGGCCACACTCGCTTCCCGGCTGAAGTCACCACAACGTTCTTATTGCCAGTACCTCGGTAGCTTGCAAAAGATGTAGAGAAGGGTGAGCAACCAATTAGGTCCAAATTAGGTCCAAACAAAGGTGGAGAGGTGTTGAAAGATGTTAAAATAAGATATGCGGCAGAGCTCTCATCATAGCTCTGATCACAGCATCCTCCTGCGCCGCCATTTTTTAATGAGCGACAGCTAGGGATGGGAGAGACATTTGAGTCAGTTTGCATTTAAAGGCAAATGTATCAAAATTGCACTTTCCATAGCAGTATGAGAACTGAAATACAGCCATCCTTTAAAATTAGCACTTCTCCAAATTTTGCAATGCATTTTTCCAACAAACCAATGCTTGCAAAAATGTATATATTAGGGGACAGTGTGTATAAAATGAATGTATCTGTAAAAATAACTTGCAAAAAAATGTGTAATTAGTCAAAATTGCATACAAAAATGTGTTTTTAGGAGAAATTCACACTAAAATGCTGAAGAATTTTCATAAGGTTTTTTTTAAAAAAAAATACATTTTTTTTGAGAAACTGCAGAACTGAATTTGATTGGAAAAATGAGAAACTGACAGGATCGAAATGAGAGATCCTTCCATCCCTACAAGCTCATTGAAATCAATTCAAGAGGCAGCTGGACAGCCATCTGTCAGGAATGCTTTGATTTGCATTGAGCAGGGGGTTGGACTGGATGGCCTTGTAAGCCTCTTCCAACTCTGCTATTCTGTGATTCTATGACATGGCTATTTTAGTTCCATTAATTTCAGTGGGTCTACTTTGAGTAGAACTTGGTTGGATACATCTCTCGGTTCTTGCAGATTAATAACCCTTTTGCCCATAAATAAGTGTGCAATAAAACAGCCATTTGTTATTGCTGTCTTTATCCTTCTTGGTGGTTCTGGCGCTTATTTGGATGGAGCTCTGATATTCTGAGCGTCTGTCTGTAAGGAGGAACAGAGGGACGTGCCTTATACTAAGTCAGACCATTGGGCCATCCACTACGGTGTTACCTACACTGACTGGCGGTGGCTTTCTGGGGTCTCTGAGTGTTTCCCAGCCCTACCTGGAAACATCAGGGATTGAACCTGGGACTTTCTACATGCAAAGCAGGTGCTCTATCATTGAGTTTTTGGCACTTCCCCAAACACAGCAAGCTGCCATATTCCAGTTTGGACTATTTGTCCCTCAAGCTAGCTAACTGAACTTGCCAAGGATTTACCTTGACACAGTCATTAACCAAAATGGAGACAATAGAAATCAGAAGAAGGTTAGGACTGGGGAGGGCAGCTATGAGAGAACTAGAAAAGGTCCTCAAATGCAAAGATGTATCAGTGAGCACCAAAGTCAGGATCATTCAGACCATGGTATTCCTGATCTCTATGTACAGATGTGAAAGTTGGACAGTGAAAAAAGCGGATAAGAAAAAAAAATCCACTCATTTGAAATGTGGTGTTGGAGGAGAGCTTTGCGCATACCCTGGACTGCAAAAAAGACATATAATTGGGTGTTAGAACAAATTAAATCAGAACTGTCACTAGAAGCTAAAATGATGAAACTGAGGTTATCCTACTTTGGACACATCATGAGAAGACATGATTCACTAGAAAAGACAATAATGCTGGGAAAAACAGAAGGGAGTAGAAAAAGAGGAAGGTCAAACAAGAGATGGGTTGATTCCATAAAGGAAGCCACAGACCTGAACTTCCAAGATCTGAACAGGGTAGTTCATGACAGATGCTATTGGAGGTCACCATAAGTCGTAATCGACTTGTAGGCACATAACAACAACAATATATTCTTATTAAGAACAATAAACAGATGGGAATTGTGGTCCAACAACATCTGGTGGCCCACTAGTTGGGAAAGGCTGGTGTAGGGGCTGTTTGATTAGCAGCTTGGAGTGGGAAGGGAAACATCTGTGAAAGAGTTCTGATGGATCACATTTGTGCTGGGGAGCATCAATCTTCTCAACAGCCCAGTGCCTTAATTTGGGTGAAATTCATATAGCAGACTGACTGGATTACACAACAATATGTTGTAAGGAAGAAAAAAGAGAGATAAATTAAATAATATACAAGCTCACAAGACTTAATTCTCGGTTGTTTTCTCTACAATATATTATTTAGTTACTTAGTTAATGTATATACCGCTTAACATTCTTAGGGAAAAAATAAGTGGTTTACAAGTATCATAAAATATTATGAATAAAGATCAGAAAAATAATAAATATGTTCCAAAAAACCCTGGCACATAAAAACAACACAACTGGCCGCTGAACAGGATAATCCTCCTAAATACTGGAAAAGGCCTAGGGAAACAGTAGGTTTTTAACAGATATTTAAAACATCCAACCAGTGGAGTTTGGGAGGGTATTCCAGAGGAATCAGTGCTTGTTTCCTGAGATTTCCAGATGACAAGCCAGTGGCTATGGCAGCCTTTCCCAACCGGTGTGCCTCCAGATGTTGTTGGACCACAACTCCTATCACCCTCAGCCATTGGCAATGCTGGCTGAGGCTGTGGGAGTTGTGGTCCAACAACATCTGGAGGCACACT
The DNA here is from genome assembly GCF_030035675.1 of Rhineura floridana. Lineage (NCBI taxonomy): Eukaryota > Metazoa > Chordata > Lepidosauria > Squamata > Rhineuridae > Rhineura > Rhineura floridana. The sequence continues at coordinate 33,495,720 of NC_084493.1, forward strand.
GGTTGGGAAAGACTGGGCTATGGTATGGCCAGCAGCGCCTCCTCTGAGGAATGCAAAGGACCTTATTGCAAGCATCTCCACATCCTCAAAATCAAAACTAATCTCATAAAATAGAACAAGAGAGTGCACGGGACACCTCATCAGACACTGTTTTAACAGCAGCTCACAGGTTGGCATGAAGGTGAGCTATTTTGTAAGATGCCTCACAGTGCAGTTAATTGCTTTGGGTTCAGGAAATAATGCATTTAATGGGGTCACATGGAGGGAGCTCCTGGCGTTTACCATTATGCAGCCTTTATTACTTGCTTGAGATAAAACCCTTTCCAGCTCTAATGAGGGGAAGGTGTGTAACTTCCTCTCTGGTTGCAATTTTTAGATTTCCGTCTTTACCTTTCAGGCTGCCTGTTGTGGCATGTGGGTGCTATGAACTGGCTCACTGCAGAAGGGCCGCAAGCTGAAGCTGGCAGGTGCTTATTTCTGTCATTTGGATTGGCTTTGCTTTGTTCCTGATTTTACCAAACACTCGGGGCTCGTTCTACACTATAACCAGACTTGTATCTGCACAGGAGTTTATTTTGGGTCTTTTGCATGTTCATTCAAAGGGCTTAGTCATGGCAAGTCACTGAGGCACAAGCAGCAAGCCTCAGGAGACACGTTTGGCACAGGCCACCTGCCAAGTTCGCACACAAAGAAAGGAGGCCGATTTGGATAACCTTTGCATTTGCTAACGCTGCAAATTTAAAGGTATATCTCACCCACATTCTAGGGTAGACTGTGGCCAGGAGCCCTGTGTGCCTGCTCAGTTTGCTGTCCAGGTGGTGCTGTCGATGGGCAACCTCAGGGCTGCTGCCGCACCTCAGATGGTGGGGGCCCTCTACTGAGGATCTGAATGTCTGGGTAGGTCAAGGGTAGCCAACCTAGTGTCCTCCAGATGTTGTTGGAATCCAGCTCCCATCAGCCCCAGCCAGCATGGCCAGGGGTCATGGATGGTGGAGTTATGGTCCACATATTTTGGTTGGCTACCTTGAGGGCAGGTACATATGGAGGCAGGCAGTCCTTAAAGTCCTGAGCCATGCACTCCCGATTGCCTTGAATCCCGATTGTCTTCCAGTAAGGTGAAGTGGGAAATCCTACAGGAGAAAAAATATACTATATTGTTCCAAGGAAAAAAATACGTCTAAAAGAATACTGCTTTCTTTGATGGAATAATGAAGCATAATAGAAGGATACAAAGCCAGTCAAACTGGGTAGTTTCAAAACTGACTATCCTAGGCAGCATTTGTTCTTATCCATTAGAGGCTGATGGCTCCAGTGTCAGGTGAGGCAGTGAATCCACTCCAGGTTTTACTCCAAACGTTGAGGAGCTGTCCAAGGTGCACCCACTGACATCAGACCCACCAGCCTCTGCTGTTCTTGTTCCTCACCTCCCCCCCATATATGTGTGTGTGTATGTGTGTGTGTGTGTGTGTGTGTGTGTGAGAGAGAGAGAGAGAGAGAGAGAGAGAAATGATGTATTTGAGCATTTTTGGAAGTGTAAAGTCAACAGAGAGGGTTTTCCTCCCCTGTTTGTTGCATTCTCCAACCTGGTGCCCTCCAGATGTTGTTGGGCTCCAATTGCATGGCCCGCAGTCAGGGACCATGGGAGTTGCACTCCAACAGCATCTGGAGGGCACGAGCTTGGGCTGTTTTAGATATATCTTGTTGGAGAAGAGGAGGAGGTGAGCAGAAGGGTTGGCTCTCAGTGGGGATGATCCCAAACTGGCAGGGGGGTGGGGAAGAATTCAGTTTGGTTTAACCACGACTTTTGATTTAATGAAGGAGGAAAATAACTCTGTGGTTGCTTAGCAATTGCTTTTTTCCAGTTGAACAAAACACCACTCCTATAAAGTTGAAAACACGGGGACATTGCTTTTTATTAGGCTAGCACCATCCATCACATAGATTTAAATGGGGATCTTTTTGCATTTCCCGTGGACCATAAACTTCAAACTGCTAAAGAAAAGCAAAGTGGAGGCTTGTAATAAAAAGTGGTGAGCTGGAATGCCTGAGAGTTGTCACTTCCAGTCTGCATCAAGATTATTTTCCCAGGGATTGGATAAATAAATGTAGACAGGGAGCAAAATGTCCCGTCGTTTTGTCTGACTCAAACCTCATCTCTTACGGGGAGAGGGGGCATTGCATTTTCATGGTCTGTATAGTATAAAAAGAAATGGGTGGTGTTAATTTGCAGCCGTCCTGTTGCACAGGCTCAAGGTGGGACTAGACTAGCCACCCTAGTCAATTGCCCTCCAGATGTTACTGGACTACAGCTCCCAACAGTCACAGCCAGCATGGCCAATGGTCAGGGATGATGGTGGGAATTTTAGTCCAGTAACATCTGGAGGGCACCAGGTTGGGGAAGGCTGGGCTAGACTGAGGAAACAAGGTAAAGTATAGGATGAAAGAGAAGGAAGGAACATATGTACAAATTTGCTATTTTTTAAAATCATGCAACATAAACATGAATCTGAAATTTAGAACTAGGCTGAATATTCCCAAGGTTTATTTTTTAGGTGCAATTAGCCATTTTGATGGAGTAGATTTTTGGGGGGGGATTATATTTAAATTATGTGAATATTCCTCTTTCTTCAGTCATGTTAAGTATCATCATTGATAATTTTAATATTTTTTGGAAGCCGCTTAGAAGTTTTATTACAATCAAGTGGTATATAAATTTTGTTACATAAATAAAATAAAATCATTTCCCTGGCTGCTTTTCTTTCCTGCATTGGTGACATGGGATATGCTACCCAGTCATGAACAGGGAGCAGACTGATAATACACTATTCCAAAGCCAATCAGGTTGGGCTATGGGGTTGGTGATGTCACTGAGGGCCAGCAAAGTCAATTGAGAGGAAATGTAAGCGAGTAAGATTATTGCAGGGAGGGCTGAAAATTCACTGAGGAAGGGTGTTCTGTTTTCCTTGCCAGTAACATTAATGAAAAACTTACAACTGTTGGCTAGGCTCTTATGTAATCTTCCATTCTATATTATATAGAATCACTTGGTACAGTTGTGTCCGTATAATTCAATATATTTTATAGGATTTTCAGGAATGAAAACTTTAAATGTGATTAGCTGGATGCAGTTGTGTATTATGATGTACTGTATTTTTAGGCTGTTCTATTAGTTTGTGAACTATTTTCAACTCCTAAAGAAAAAGCTGTGAATAAATAAATCCGTTTTCAAGATTTCTTACACCTTTTTGTGGTATGCTGTTGCACATCCAGGTAAGTATATGACTCGAGCCATGGTTTCACGACCTGATGTGTTCTAAGGATGATTTGTCATACTTTGGCATAAGATGAAACTAAAGGTCATTCCAAACTACAAACAGAAACTTCAAGCTTAATTTTTTCACACATGGGGGGGAGGCACAAGAGGCCGAGGCTTGCCACAGCACATTCTTGTAATGGGAAACCATGGTTTCCTATTGCATCCGATGTTAGACAGATGTGTAAAGGCAAACCATGGTTTATACTAATCATAATTTGTCCAAACCATAGCTTGCATGTTTTTCTTCTTCTCTGCCTTTCCTGAGAATCTCTAGATCCTTTTCCAAATACCTCTGAGGGCAAACCAGCATCCGTTTGTTTACTGGATTGGATGCAAGCTGCAATTCAGCCGAATTGTGTGGTTTGCAAACCAGTTTCAAAGCATGGTTTGTTGGATGTTGGTCCAGAGATTGTGAAAAATGGTTTGAGTTTGTAAGCCGTGGTTTGGTGTTAATGTCTGAATGCTAAATTGTGGATTTGTGGCATATTTGCCTTCAGCCCCAACAGAGTTAGGCTGCTTTACCTATTGCTTTGAAGAATGTTCATGTCTCTCTCCCCGCCTCCAACTTTTATTTTTCAAGCAGTTAGCAGGATAGAAATGGCTGCAGGCAGTGAAGAGTTTGGGAGCGTGCATTTGGAAGCCGACTTTGTAGTTCTTCTCTTTAGGAGCTTCATATACCCAGTGCAGAGAAGCTTTAAGTGGATGTCTTGTTTGTATATGCCGGCTCTTGAGGGTTTGTGTGCAGCCTGAGTTTTTAAAAAATACAAGATCAGATGAAGTAAGAATTTGAAAGCGAGGGAAAGTTTTCTGGTTAGTGCAGTGGCATAGAAATATTTGCCCTGGAATAACCTTGTAAATAAGGAGGATAGCAGAAGAATCCTAATGGGGTAGAAGAGGGAGACACCAAAGCCAGAGCCTTGCTAGGCTCGCAGCAGGGAGGAAAGTGGGCATTGAGGAGGCAGCTGTTGCCCTCCTGTCTTCCCTGTTTTTCCTCCTATTTCAGGAGTGTAGGAAGATGCCTTATGAAAATTAGGTTCTAAATGTCAGTTAGTGGATCCAATCAAGGGGCATACACTGTGGCCCATGCATCAGTTTTCCTTGGATTCCTTACCCTATTTGCTTAACAGCAACTCAGTGGAACAGAGAGAAAACACAAATTCCAAAAATAACTGAAACGAAGGCACTGCTTTATTAGAGGTGTGAAATTCATAAGAATCAGATTTTGTAATGAATAACCGTGATGCATCAGAAATGAGGGAACAAAATAAAACAGTAATTGAAACTTACATTGTTTACATAAACTTAATGGTGCTATAGGATGGATAGAAAACAATACAAAGATAATACTTTCACATTACAGCAACTTGAGGTAACTTGGAAAATACCTTAAAGTGATAGCACTCTTCAAGTGCATAAAAGGTTGTCACATAGAGGAGGGCTGGGATCTCTTCTCGATCGTCCCAGAATAATGGGCTCAAGTTGCAGGAAGCCAGATTTCGACTGAACATCAGGAAAAGCTTCCTAATTGTTAGAGCCATACGACAATGGAACCAATTACCTTGAGAGATAGTGGGATCTCCGACACTGGAGGTATTCAAGAGGCAGCTGGACAGCCATCTGTCAGGGATGCTTTGATTTGGATTCCTGCATTGAGCAGGGGGTTGGACTCGACGGCCTTATAGGCCCCTTCCAACTCTACTGTTCTATGATTCTATGATGTGATTTTTTTGCATACACTAATTAATTAAAACAATTAACATATGAACTAGCAGAATAACTCATATTTTCCTCCTAAACTCACTTCAGCACGCTACTTGTATATTATACAACCATGAGAGTGGCTTTATACTATAGCCAGCATAGATTTTTCACATTCTGCAATGTTAAATTGAAAATACCGCCCAAGCCGTTCTGATCCTTCCCATAAGCTCATTTCAAAACAAAACCTTTCAAAACTTGTAGTCCTGAACTCAGAAACGCTTGCTTAACAACCCTCTAAATTTTCATGGTGATACACAAAACAGTCAGAGAGAATCGAGAGTTCAAAGTATAAAGAGAGAGAGAGAGAAAAACAGACCCCTTTGGGGCTTTTTTGTCTCAGAATTCTCATAATCTGTTGAAATTAATTAAGACTCAGTCATGTTCACAGAGTACCTGTAATCCCATTACTGACCATGCCCCATATGCCGACCTTCATCTTCTGCCGTTTAAAAGTTAAAAAAAATGCATGGCTGATTTTTAATTAATTTAAGAAATTTAGCATTGAACTGAATGATAGTGTTGGGCATGCTCAGTAAGAACCAACTGTCAGTGTTCTAAAACCCAGACTCAGAGCTGCTGGGCTTGCCTAATCAGGGGGCCACACCCACACTAGACTTTGATTTCACTTGAGACAGTCATGGCTTCCGCCAAAGAATCCTGGGAAGTGTAGTTTGTGAAGGGTGCTGAGAGGAGACTCCTATTCCCCAGAGGGGGCTTCAGTGGCCAGAGTGGTTTAACGGAAGGTCTGTGAGGGGAACAGGGTGTCTCCTAGCAACTCTCAGCACCCTTCACTAACTACATTTCCTAGGATTCTTTGAGAGAAGTCATGACTGTCCAAAGTGAAATAAAGGTCTGGTGTGGATGTGGCCAGGGACAGTTTTGGTTTAAATTTGGGTAGGAGGCTACATGTGCCTACTGTAGAATAAAAAGGTGGAGGAAACCCTGAAAAACAATGATACTGTTTACAGTGTTTTCCTTTTGGAAAGGAAAGGGGCTTCCCCTCTGCCCAGTGCCCACCCACCCAACCTCCTCTCCTCCCCCTCCTCTTACCCTCCCTGCCCCTCCCCCAGTTTAGTGTTGGACTACAACCTGGGAGACCAGGGTTTGAATCCCCACATATCCATGAAGCTGTGACCTTGGGCCAGCCACTGCCTCTCAGCCTCAGAGGAAGGCAATGGTAAAACCACCTCTGAGTACCGTTTACCAAGAAAACCCTATTCAAAGGGTCACTCGCCATAAGTCCGGTTGACTTGAAGGCAGTCCATTTCCATTTTCAAACATGATTGCACAGAAATCAATCCCATTGAACTCAAAAAGTATGCAACTGATCAAACCCACCCTCCCTTCTCCTCCTTCCTAACTCCTCCCTCTTGCCCCTTCCTTCCCCTCCATTCCCCTCCCCCTCCAATCCCCTCCTTTCACTCTCCCACTCCTTCCCATGGTCAGTTTTACCTATCTTAAGCATGACTGCATGGGAGTAAATACCACTGAACTCAATAAACATGCAAAAAAATCAAACCTGTCCTCCCCTTCCCCTTCCTTTGCCCCTCCCCTCCAATTCCCTCCTTCCCCATCCCCCTCCTTCTGCTCCCCTCTCACCTCCCTTTCTTCTTCCCTCTCCCCTCCCTCTGCTTGTCCACCATGGTCAGTTTTACCTATCCTAACCATGATTACATAGGAGTAAATCCCATTGAACTCAATAAGTATGCAAATGATCAGACCTGGCTTTCCCTTCCTTCACCCTCCTCTCCTGTCCTATTCCGCATCCCTCTTCCTTCTTCCTCATGATTGCACAGGAGTAAATCCCACTGAACTCACTAAACATGCAAATGATCAAACCTGTCCTTCTCCTCCCCTCCCCCTCCTCCCCTGTGGTCAGTTTCACCTATCCTAAGCATGATTGCAGGGGAGTAAATCCCACTGAACTCAATAAACATGCAAGTGATCAATCCATTCTCAGCAAGCTTGCACAGGATCCCATTTCTTATCTCCCAGATTAAAAAGCAGAGAAATTCACTAATAGGCAAAAAACCTTGCGGTTTAAGAGCGTACCTATAGCCCACAGATATTTCTATCAAACTTTAAAAAGTAGGGAAATTGGACAGCTATAGTGAATGCACCAGGGGAGCAGGAGACCTGAACTCCTCTCTGAGATATTGTACTGCCCTACAAATTGGTCAAAATGCAAACACCATTTGGGTTGGTCTTTCACAGTCCAATCCACTTCCTGTAGATTGGAAGAATTTGGTAACATGTGCCTCTGAGCATATGGTGAGTGGTGGCAATACCTGCCATCTCCAAAGATGGAGAATTACATTTTTGTATGTCTGTTGGTGTTCTTACTTTGCTTCATTCCTGTGTTACTGTTGTTTCTACAGAGAATCTAATCTAGAACATTTCTCTCATTATCCGTCCTAGAAACCTGTATAAATTTTTTTTTGCCTATTAGCGAATACAAATCATGACCCCCACTTACAACATATACAGATGTATAAAGTAAGTTTATTACTTAATGAATAGCTGTTTTATATTATTATTTGTTGCCTTTGGGACCAAAAGATGGGAAACAAATGTTTAAAGAAATGAAACAACTGTGAACGTGACACATATGTGTTTGCAAGCTCTCGTCTTGGAACTACCTGAGACTTCCTGTTGATTACACTGTCAGTGGCAAAGCCAGGTTTACTGCTGTATGCTGTGTTGATTTTATAGTTGTAAAGTGCTTAGAAGTCATTTTTGGTATATAAGTGGTATATAACAACAACAACAACAACAATAATAATCAGGGCAGTTTCTGTTTATTCTTCTTCTTCTTCTTCTTATACTCCTATGATTGTAGAGATATTAAGGGAAATGGCCCTGTAAGGAAAACCTTTTCCATATCTAACTTCCTTTACTTGATGGTTTTCCTTTATGCACGCATTAAGATTACTGCTTTTAGAAGGGGAAAATGTTTCTTTTAGATTCTTTATATCCATTTTCAAAAGAGAACCACCCATTGTTCTTTTGAGAGCTGGAATCTCCAGAGGCAGCCTCCGTTTGCATGCAGATTGCCTGGTGAAGGAATGGAATAGTTTCAGGTACAAGTACAACTTTTGCCACCCTTCAGCGGAGTGTTGTATGGCTAGCATTTTGAGCAACTCATTTCAGATGGCAAACTGCTGCTGCATTTTTTTAAAAAGCCTTATGGGACTACTTAAGAGTTCAGTGGTAAAGCCAGAGGTTTCAGGCTCCAGTTTTAGATAAGTGTGCATGCATGCATCATGTATTGGAAATGGGCCAAACCCAGAACTTCAGCTCTCTTTTAAGCGTTATTGATGTGCAGATATCTGGCCTATCAATTGCTTTTGAAACTTTAAATATCTGTCTTTGACCTGGAGTCCTGTGTGCTGTTGCCAGTGTCTGAAAATGGTTTTAAGGTGCATTGTTTACTATGTTTGTGTAGGATACTTTAGCTTTCCTTCCCAAGACAGAAGCGTACTGTGTTGTGTATTTGACTCAGAGCTTGGAAGTAATTCGTTACAAGTAATTACTTGTAATTCATTACATTTTTGAGGAACGAGTGGGTAATTCCTTTACATTTTGATTGTAATAGAACTAGGAGTAATTTTATTACTTTTGTGGAGAAATTGTAATGTTCCCAGCATTACGTGGGGGGAGGAAGCAGGGGAAATCTTCTGCTCCTCTGCTTTGTGGATGAAAATCATGTGCCTCAAACTGGGCTTCTGTGCAGCATCGCTCTTCCCTCATGCTCTGTGGGTGGGTAGGAGGAAACGAGGGAGGAGGTGGAGAGCGAGACGGGGTGGAGTGGAGAAAACAATTGTTTGAAAAATGGATGGTGGTGGTGACGAATGGGGTGGTGGGAGAAAGGAGTTGGAGGGCAAGAACATGGATAAAGGAGGAGAAGGAGGCAGCAGCAGAATGGAGATAAAGAACTGTGGAGGTGAAAGATGACAACGTGTGTGTGTGAATACTGTGTTTGCACTTGGCACGCAAAGTGGCCTCCACCACCCTCCCTGGCTACTGGGGTGCATTTGCAGTATTTTAACTTTTTTGCATCTCAGGGGAAAATGTTTGCTTGGGTGAGTGTCCCTTAGTTGGTGGCAGGGCAGGGTCCGGAAGGTGGTGAAATGAGAGAGATTACGCTTGCTGGCTGGGGGTGTGTGCACTTGGTTTGATGTGCAAAGATCTGCGTAGTGGCCTCTGCCTCCCTCCCCACCTCCCTTACCAGCGGAGAGACCACCATTGCTATCATGGATAAAAAGATTTTTTCTACTACCTCTGTATGTGTGTGTTTATTTTTAATGTTGTTTTAGGCTACTTAGATGTGCAGCAGCCAAGGCCAGTACCTTGTAGGCGTTTTTTTTTAAAGTAACTGAAATGTAATTGTAGTGATTACTTTTGAGGAAAAGTAATCAGTTACCTTCAGAGCAATTGTAATTGTAACGGTAATTGCTACTGTTTTGGGCCATGTAATTGTAACTGTAATTTATTACTTTTAACAGTCATCTTCCAAGCTCTGATTTGACTGTGGTTCTTGAAATTAGGTTAACCTGTCTGAATAGTAACATTGGCCTTGGTTGTCAATGTGGATGGCAAAGGAAGCTATTTGGGCTATGTGTGTGCTTTTTAAAAATGTTTTTTAAAAATTAGATATATCAGGTGACTTCAAATGCATCACATGCCCACCAGCATAACAGACTTCCACTTGTGCAGTGGGACTCTGGAGTCCTCAAGCTCTGCGAGAGTTGGAGGAACCTCTGATCCACATTTGGGGGAGCATAGGAGGCTGTAGCAAGCAGGAGCTACAAGGAAAGTCCGACAGCATGAGTGGAAGTCCACTGCCACACTGTTGGATATCACCCATTTTTTATGGTCACAGAAGCAGGCTTCTGTCCAACCTAATATCTCTGCAGAGCCTGTTCCAGTAAACAGTGGAACGAGTCCATTTATCAATGACATTAATTGTCTATTGTGTTTCAGTTCTGCTGTGAATTGCTTCTGTTTTCTTATCCATTTCGGCTGAGTTCCAGTTTAACAACCATTTCTGGATGGAAGGCGAATCCCCCCATCCCCCACAATGCCTCGCAATGTCTGCAATCAATATATTTATTGTTAATGCTTTATGTATATTAGAAATATTACTTTAATAACATTAAATACTACCAGGAATAGGTCAAAAGCAAAATTGTGATCCACTTTATCTCTATTTGCCTCTAGTAATTCTGTGTGAACCAGCAACTGTATCACAAATGAAAAAGATCAGCCTGAAGGGTCTTGCATTTCCAGTATTTGAATGTCACAGAAAACATCCTCTTAAACTGAGCTGGTGTTAAACACCAACAGATTATCAATTTATATTATGAGAAGACTCAGTGATACTGACTCAGAACAGGGCCTTTTTTGCAATTGCCCCAAACTACAACTCTCATGATCCCTAACCTTTGGCCATTCTGGGTGGGGCTACTGGAAGCTGAAGTTGGACATCATCTAGAGGGCACTAGGACATTTAGTCCAATCGGCTTGGGGGAAATTGGAGGGGGGAGGAATCACTGAATCCTGAGAGGGGTAACAAAGGGCAGAGGGTGAAACTGGGAAATCTGTTGATGATGTTGTTGTCTGTTCTCTTCATCATCACAGCAGGCCAGATTTTTATTTTAACCCTCCCCGAAAGAGCTCAAGAGGGTGGATATGGTTCCTGCTTACTTAACTTATTTAAAATATTTCTTTACCGCCTTTCATTTAAAAAAATCTCAAAGCAAGTCACACAGAGATGTGAAAGCCTGAAACTTTTTTAGGGAAAAATGTTTTTTCTTGTTCCCCTCTGCCCAAATTTTCCCATTTTTTTCTGAAAAAGTTAAAAAAAATGGAAAAATGGGGGGGAAAGTCCCCCCCCCAATTTTTCTGTTTTTTTTCTGGGCCTTCACATCTCTAAGTTCACAATGCTGCTGCTGTTAAATACATTTATTGAAATGAAATAAAACAATCCACAAGTACCGAGTTAGTGTGAATCAGAATATGCTAGCCAGCCAAACACCTGGGAGAATAAATAGTTCTTTAGCAGGTATCTTCAGAGCAATCCTACAAGGGTAGGCTAGACTGTGATTCACTCAAGGTCATCCAGTAAGCTTTATGGCAGAGCTCAGATTTGAAATCAGGTCTGCTGTAATTTTGCAGATATTTCTTTGATTAACAGCATAGTCCTCTGCTTATTTACTCAGAAGTAAGTCCCACTGTGTTTATTTGGGCCTCATCCTTTGTTCATGTGGCCTAAACACCCATCTTGAGCACTCGGGCATATGAAGAAGAAAGCTTTGCTCTAGAACAGTGTGACAAAGCAATAAACATGTTCTTAGCTGTGCTGGAGAGGTTTGTTGCCTTTCCAAAACCCCTGTCAGTGACTGGAAATTAGGCAGGTGATGATTTTCTTTCTGAATCCTCCGTCGGCTCTAATCTTGTAGGTATGTGTTTGCCTCCAAAGTTAAATGAAATGTAATGTGTGATTTCCAGTTCCTGCATCTGAGTGTCCCTTTCACATAGCTACATGCGCTGCATGCATGGTTGTATCTACCTTAGCCAGTTCATCAACTCGACCTCCCACATTGGCTCATTCCATCACATCTCCATCCCTTTGATGTCTTCTCCACATTGTCTTTGCTTTCTTTTCTGTGACAAAGCTCCACCTTTCCTCTGTTTTGTCATCTGTCAAACGGTCGCAGTTATCCATTCCCTTTGTACTCAGCCGCACAATGTTTATTTTATACTGCTGCGTGTATTACAAATCCATTCCCAGAGCATTGTTGTCTAGAAGGTTACATCCTCAGCTGCACCTTGCAAGTCTCCCCCAGAAAGCTACTAAAGCATCCTCCATGCTCTGGGCCTGCTGTGTGGATGAAGTGAACATCTTGCCGGAACCGTGTGTTGCTTCACTTGTTCTGTGTCTGACCGGTCTCTATAGCAGCCCTCCTCAACCTGGTGCCCTCTAGATTGTTTTGGACTACAGCTTCTGTCACCTCCAGTGCTGGCTGGGGCAGATGGGAGTTGTAGCCTGAAACAATCTGGAGGGCACCAGGTTGTCGAAGGCTGCTCTAGAAAGACATGTTAGCTGCCTCTATAGTTCCCCTTGGAACAGAAAGAGTTGCCAGTTTGGAAACCAATCTCTGTCACTGACTGGCCAGGTTGTTCCAGGACATGGCATGACAGAGCAAGCTATTCTGTATTGATCATCCCTAGTATTTAATAAGGTATACTGCCATTAGCTATGGGGATTCTGTTTTTTAGCTGTCATGTCTCTTAGCCATTGGTAGGCTTTTCCTCCATGAAATTTAGGGGGTTCACATGCTACACACACACACTTTGGCAAACCACACCTGATGACCATGCTTCTCTGTTGAATTACAAAACTGGGCTAAGTGGTATGTTAGCTTGAGTTATTGGAATGATTAATATAATTTTAATGTAAATTTAGTAAATAACACAATTGAACATGATTTCAAACAACCAAAATATACAATTAAAGTATCATCAATACAGACATATATAAATATGGAAAGCTTGCATAACAAACACTATTAGGCTTTTCCTCCATGAAATTTAGGGGGTTCAGATGATGCACACACACATACACTTCGGCAACCCATACCTAATGGCTGTGTTTCCTTGATGACCTCATTTTCAGAATGTATCAGAGAGGAATCTATGTGCATCCCTTTGATTGTGTAGAACTCCGTGTGTGTTTGTGTGTGTAATACTGATTAGGCTAGGATAACCCATGTGCAGGATTTCCACACACACGTCCTTCAGAGATGCCCTGAATGCATGGCCAGCTAAGGGTGGGGCTAGCTCACATGCCCCCCCCTCAGCCATTCCTTCAGTACATGGTATGTGCATGTGTCTGTTTTCTAACCCACCTGGGCCAGTACCCATTATATTTTGTGCCAATTAATTCTATGAATTACTTCGGAATTGTGTAAACATTAAAATGCCAGTCAGTTTCACAGGGTGCATTTAAGGGCTCCTATTGCTTTAGATAGCATAAGGGAGGGTGACAGTATGTAAGAGACAGATTTATTCTTTGGGGCAAAGTTACTTCTCTAATGAGCTGGTTATGTCAGCTGTCCAGATATTGAAAAGTTGTTTTCTCAAATATTAGGCTGAAACCCTACATGGACTGGGCTAAGCTCCATTGTGGGGCTTGCTACCAAGTAGGGATGTGCTAGAATTCTGTCCTAATTGGATCTGGGACCAAATTTTCCATTAATTTGCTTGTTTTCTATCATTATTGATTGGATTTTTATGTAGTGATTTTCCGTGACTATTTTCAACATTGGTTTTTTTTAAAAAAAAAATCCACATCTAAAATATTGATATTAAGAACTATAATTTTATTATTATTTCCTTTCAAAATATTGATTAAATATTATTTTTTTTGCAAGGGGAAACATGAATTGGTAAAAGCATCAGCTAGTGGACAAAGAACGAACTTGAATCAAGCCTGTTAGGTCGGCGGAATGCTTTCAAACTGGCACTAGTCAATGGATCCCATTCCTACTTCCAAGTAAACATGCACCAGGACTGCAATGTTAGTGTAATGGGCAGGGCTCTATATGTTCCATGCTAAAATAAAATTGAATTCTGTGACCCAAATTCCCTGTCAAGGAAGGCTTAATCCTACAACCTGCATTCATCATATAAACTGAAATGCTTTCATATGTTATTATCTTGTGGTTTCTTTTTGTAAAATGTAATTTCTGTATGGTATTTATACAAACTTGGCTGGTCTATGACCGAAATAAATTTTATTCATTCATTCATTCATTCATTCATGCCTTCATATATCAAATTTGCACATGGTCCTTTTCATTCTTAGTGTTTTGCAAATAATATGTTTTACAAATAATTTGTTTTGAAATGGAGCAAATGGCTATGTTGAAGCCCCCTCCCTCAATTCCTTGAGGTCTTGTCTAGCCACCATTGCAGTCGAGGGGCGAAATAAGACACAGAGACATCAGCTTGGGTTGAACAAGGGCCACTTTATTAAATTACAGCAAACAAAACCCAATTTAAAGTGACCTGCAGAGGGAAACCTAGGTGCGGGAAAGCAAGTAGCTTGCCACACAGCTCTCGGGCGACCAGCCCCTGCTGGGGCAAGGGCAAGCCCATCTGCTTACCCTTTACCCCGGCCACACCTTGTAGGTGAGTAGGGGGGCCTTCCCACATCATCCCCACCTGGGGCCGTATAACCCCTGGGTAGATGAGGATAAGTTGGCCCCAGAAGCAGCCCATATCCTGCCCTCGAGCCGTAAAGCCCTGACAGACAGGCCTCCGGAACCGCCAATCACCTCCAAAGGTGCCTAAGGGGGCCACCTAGCTGTCCTTACCTATTTCCCTTCCCGCACCTTCCCGCCACAAAAGGGGGACAAATCTCTATTTAGTCCCCCTTTACCCCACTGCCGAGAAGCACCTCTCGCAGACACCTCTGCAGGTCTCCCAAATATGTTGTTACCTGCATCTGACAGGTGAACGCCATCAGCCCTGTATCGTTCACCCTTCTAATGCTGAATGTGGGGATGCGGAATGGCTAACCCCCCATGCCCAAGAACAGCCAACTGAATCTGCCGATTAGCCTTCGTTCGCCAAACCCAGCATGGGAGCATGCCCTTAAGTAACTGAGGCCATCGTAGCCTCTCTGCTGCATGTCACACATGCTTGCCAACTGAGGGTCTTGCCCTGAGTAACCGAGGCCATCGTAGCCTCTCCGCTTCATGTCACACATGCCTGCCAACTGAGTGCCTTGCCCTGAGTAACTGAGGCCGTCGTAGCCTTTCCGCTGCATGTCACACATGCCTGCCAACTGAGGGCCTTGCCCTGTGCAACCGAGGCCATCGTAGCCTCTCCGCTGCATGTCACACATGCTTGCCAACTGAGGGACTTGGCTTTAAGTAACTGAGGCCGTCGCAGCCTCTCCGCTGCATGTCACACATGCTTGCCAACTGAGGGACTTGGCTTTAAGTAACTGAGGCCGTCGCAGCCTCTCCGCTGCATGTCACACATGCTTGCCAACTGAGGGACTTGGCTTTAAGTAACTGAGGCCGTCGCAGCCTCTCTGCTGCATGTCACACATGCTTGCCAACTGAGGGACTTGGCTTTAAGTAACTGAGGCCGTCGCAGCCTCTCCACTGCTTGTCACACATGCTTGCCAACTGAGGTTCTTGCTCTTAAGTAACTGAGGCCGTCACAGCCTCTCCGCTGCATGTCACGCATGCCAGCCAACTGAGGGCCTTGCCCTTAAATAACAGAGGCTGTCGTAGCCTCTCAAACTGCATGTCGTCACCTGCCAGCGATCTGTGGGTCTTGCCTCAAGCAACTGAGGTCATTCCCACCCGGGGGAAGGACCGCCACTTGTGAAACTGTCTGTACTGAATTATGCTGGAACAAAGTGGGTAGGAGCCTATCCAAACGCATTCCTCTCTGGCCAAGCCACTGTATTGCAGCCCAACTGTGAGCCCATGCTTGATTTCGAGGCCCTCCTGGCTGCCCAGAAGACCATGCTGTGGCCGCCTATTAGGATGCACGTCTGCTCCGTCCCCGTCCAGCAGCCTGTCAAAATAATTATAACTTGTTAGGCTTCCGAATTCCCAGGCCCTCTAACAGGGGTGAATATAGCCCTTATAAACCTGAGGACCAGCGTCCAACAGCCTGCACCTTTGCCTGGGAAAACCCAAGACCTGCTGCTGTAGAAGCAGCTGTAAAAGCCCACTTTGTGAGCACCCAAAAGTGGTATTTTGTGAGGGGGTCCTTGCTTGCATTGGGGAATAAATATCCTTCTCCAGATCCCCCTGGCCAATGTACGGTCTGCCCCATACATCTCTGGTCCGTCTGAGACCTTCACAATTGTATATGGGCACAACCCCCCCATCCACGGAGACATCTGATAGCTGGAGGGCACGTCGAGACAGGTCTCACTTGGATCCAGCCATCACCTTACCTATCCCAAAAGCTCCAAAAAAGCCCAGCATAAGGGCTACTGCCTGGAAAGTCTGGCTTCATAGCCGGAGGAGCATATTGTATTCCCACTGGCTCACCATACCCAATAAAATGTCCAGTGAGAAAGGGCGACGGGGATAGGGAAAAAACCACCAGCCTAGCTATGAAGGAAAGTCCTGCCAGCTTACCTTGAAGTGCTTGGACTAACAGGCCCCTACTCCTGCCATCCACTGGGAATTTCAGCAGGTGACACAATGGAAAAGGCCATTCTGGCACATAGCCCTTGCCGGCCCAGAATTCCTGAATCGCCCTACCTGTACTGTGGTAGCTGGCGAGCATGCTGGGGGCAATGGAATCTACGGGAAGTCCAGCGCGTAGTTCACAAGAATAGGCCATCTTTGCACAGCCCTTACAGCCCTTTCAGCATTCCGATAGCTGGTGATCACACTAGGGCAATGGATAGGCTTATGGCCATCTCCGATTGGGGCAGATCCTCCCTACTCCCATCTGTCAAGGGAATCCCCAGGTACATAGCCATACTATAAGCTGTGACCTCAGGTGCTAACATGCATCCCAAAATCTGCCATACCCCTGAACAGCCAATCACACAGATAGTGCCCCACTACTTCTGGGCCCACATGTCTCCTGATTGCTCCCTCCCAGAAGAATCTGAAGCACTCCATGTAAGAAATATAGCAGTCCATAGGCAATGTTCTGCCGCATAAATGCATAAGGCACCTCTGCCACATGCGCGCACCAGGTTAAATGAAGTGTAGCGCATGGTACCTAGACTATCAGGTATGAACCACTTACAGCCGAACCCCTTCAATAAGACTGGTGGTGAATCAGGTGTAATTTGCATCTTTACACTCTGTTCCTGGCAAATTACTGCCATAACGAAAACAGATCAAAGATTGTAGGCCATGAAGGCCAGCCTGGAGTTGGAGGCCATGAAGGCCTGTCGGGAGTTGGAGTATGGGACTAGGAAACCAAAAGGAAAACACCATAACACAGACAAACCTTCCCTTAAACTGGGTAGCCAGCAAGCAAAGTTCGTAGTACCTTGAATCTAACCGGGGAGGGACACATGTCCTTGAGCAGCTTATGCTGGGGGCTTCTTCTTACCCCTTTGAAGGGCTCTTGCCTCCTATCTCACTGTTGCATATATTCTTCTGCAAAAGGGAAGGAAATCATTTATGAGCAAGTACACTTTACCAACTACTAGTTCATTGCAGCTAACCCAGTTCCCTTAAAGCAGAGACTTCAGGTAATTGTTATCAAAAATCCCAACAAAGAAAGGTTTTGTTATTGTTGTAAAGTCATCAGGAAAGGGTGAAGAGTCTGCCTGGATCTTAAAATGCAGCCTCTGTGTCAAAAACAGAGTCTAAGCTTGCATCAAGGCAGCCCTTGTTTCAGTAAAGTCCAAGATCTTGGAAATGAGGATAAGATCCTGATAAGTGATCTGTCTTTCCTCATTATTGCTATCCACCCATCCAGCCACACTATCATCTGCGAGACCTGCAATTCTCTGCAGAAGTTTGCATGTCCTTCTGTAAATATAACAAATGCCATAAGCTTTGTTTTTGATATGAGACCAAATTCAAATAAATGCAACTTCTGTCTCAGAGTTAACAAGGAACGTGTAACTGACACTTGGAAAAGGATCACTGTCACCTAAGTAGTGGTTGTGATTTAGACATTTCCCAGCAAACCCTGTCATCTGTGCACACCATTAGTATCCAAATATGAAAGGCCCAAAAGGCTCACCTGGCCCCTCAAAGGCCACATGTAATATAATAGAATTAACTACCTCAACCTACTATATTCCTAGCAGGAAGTCAGAAGCCTAACCAAAGAGCTCCACCCCCCCAAGCAACCACAATGTAATAAAATTAATAGAATAAAGTACCTTGAACCTAATATAGGCCCGAGTCAAGCAAAGGCCGCAAGCCTAACCAAAGAACCCTTCACAACGGCCAAGAGAGGCTGCCAAGGCCTCACCCACATCCTTCACTGTCTTGTGACCAGTGCTGCTCTGGTGGTGTGGGATCGGTTCCAGCTTCTTCCTTCTGATGAAGTGGACAAGGTGCTTTCAACCTTAAAGCCAACCACCTGCTTACTTGATCCTTGCCCATCATGGCTCATTATGAGCTGTAAAGATAGACTGGGCGAGGGGATTAAGCTGGTGGTAAATGCTTCACTTGAACAGGGAGTAATGCCATCAGCGCTCAAGGAGGCAATAATAAAACCATTCTTAAAGAAGTCCTCCTTGGACCCTCGAGACTTGAATAACTTCCACCCAGTTTCAAACTTGCCATTCTTAGGCAAGGCAATTGAGTGGGTGGTGGCAAAGCAGTTGCAAGCGCACTTGGAGGAAGCGGATTATCTGGATCCATTTCAATCGGGCTTCAGGCCTGGACATGGGACTGAAACAGCCTTGGTCGCCTTGGTAGATGATATGAGGAGGACGTGGGATAGGGGCGAATGCACCTTCCTTGTCCTCCTTGATCTCTCAGCGGCTTTCAATACCGTTGACCACGTTATCCTCCTGGACCGCCTGAAGAGGTTAGGCATGGGGGGCACTGTATTACAGTGGTTCCATTCCTTCCTCTCCGGTAGGTACCAAAGAGTAGCATTGGAGGAGGAGGTTTCGGACCCTTGGCCTCTCACTTGTGGGGTGCCACAGGGTTCCATCCTCTCTCCGATGTTGTTTAACATCTATATTAAGCTGCTGGGGGCGATCATCAGGAGATTTGGGCTGCAGTGTCATCAGTATGCGGATGACACGCAGCTCTATCTCTCATTTAAATCTTCACCAAGGTTGGCTGTAGAAACCCTGTCCAAGTGCCTGCAGTCGGTGAGTGGCTGGATGGGGAGGAATAAGCTGAAACTGAATCCAAACAAAACCGAGGTACTGTTTGTGGGAGACAAGGGAAGGTTGGGGGATATAGACCCGGTGCTTAATGGGGTTTGTTTGCCCCTAAAAGACCAGGTCCGCAGCCTGGGGGTCATCCTTGATTCCCAGCTGTCCATGGAGGCTCAGGTTTCGGCTGTGAGCTGGGCGGCGCTGTATCAACTCCACCTGATACGGAGGCTGCGCCCCTACCTTCCCAACCATCTGCTCCCACCAGTAGTACATGCCCTGGTCACCTCTCGCCTAGACTACTGTAATGCGCTCTACGTGGGGTTACCCTTGAAAACGGTCCAGAAGTTGCAACTGGTACAGAATGCAACGGCTCGTCTGATCAAAGGCAGCCGCCGGCAGGACCATATCACTCCAGTGTTAATGGAGTTGCACTGGATACCGGTTGCTTACCGAGCCCAATTCAAGGTGTTGGTTTTAACCTTTAAATCCCTATACGGTTTTGGACCAGTCTATCTGAAGGAGCGCCTCCAGCATCGTCAGGAATGCCGCTCAACAAGATCAGCCTCAGAAGACCTTCTCTCAATCCCACCGGTTAAAACAGCTAGGCTGGTGAGGACCAGAGGGAGGGCCTTTTCAATAGTGGCCCCCACCCTATGGAATTCTCTCCCAAATGATCTCCGCCATGCCCCTTCTATGATGAGCTTCCGCCAGACTTTGAAGACTTGGCATGCACGGAATGCCTTTGGAATGGGTTAAGTTTTACTGTTGGGTTCTTAAATTTCAATTTTTAATGTTCAATGTATTTTATCTTGTACGTTGCCCAGAGTGGCTGGTCAACCAGCCAGATGGGCGACTAATAAATATAATATAATATAGTAAAAATAATTGTGCCCCCTACCTAGGCTGAACTCACACCCAGCCTTGGCAACCAAAGGGGGGTAAATAGGGCCTGTTGATACTCGAAAGGCTTGTGCAGCCTCCTGTCCCGTAATTAGTTCTGAGCCTGCAGCCCATGGGTGTTGGGGAGATTTGAACCCCAATCTCCCGGATCGCAGTCCAAACAGCTCAACCACTATCAAAACCTATCCCATGCGTATGGGGTGGTGGTGGTTTAAAATTGCCCAAAGGCCTGCATTTTATGAGGGGACCTTTCACACACACCTCTTTTCCTTGCTTGGTTGGCATGACTACTTAAATCCTCGCTGGCCTATAATAAGAATTATGAGACCAATTATAATAATAATTATTATTATTATAAGCCACCAACTGCAGAAACGCCAGCACAAATACCAGTATTGTAAGCTACTAACTGTAGTAAGTCACTGTCTGCAAGGTCTGATCCTTTTATTCAAAACCCTGCAGCTCTTTTGCTCTAATTTATTTTAGTTACTGATTTATTCCAATTACTTTATATTATATCGCTGCTCTTATACAATATTAAATGTGTGTGTGATCTTGTTTAACTGGCTAGCAATAGCCCTAAGGCGGCGCTGCTGGAGGACACTGAGTGCCTACCCCCCCCAGCCAAGGGGGAGGGGGTTTCCACAGCATCCGGCCCAGCAAGCCCTTAATAAAAAAACTGCTACAGCCGCCGCCACTCCTCCAGGCTCATGACCGCCTGCCTGCTCAAACTACCCCCACCGAGGAAAATAACTGAGGCCTAATTGGCCCACAAACATGGCCTAACTGGCCCGTAAACGCGGCCTGTGCTGCTGCAAACAAGCGCCTCCGAAATGGTGCCGACCACGCGGCCAAGCCAGAATGGCCGCTGCCGCTCTTCTCCTTGCTCTGCTTCGGCCCTCGTCATCCTTCAACGTAACGCTGGCAAAGAGGAAGGTAGGAGGGGCGGCTGGACTTATATAAGCCCAAAAGCCCCGCCCCTCCACACTGCACATTGCACGCACCCAATAGGTGCGACGCGTGACGTTGCCCCAAACAAAGATGGAGGCTGCAGCTTCGCCCCCCATCTGCAACCATGCCCCGCTTGTCAGCTGCGCGGCGAGTGAGGCATCATTTCTGGCTTCTGGAGGTGTCATCAATTATTGCCAAGTGTTTTAAAGTATTAACTTCACAGCAATAAGGACTGGAAATGAAAATGGTAATTCTGCATGCAATACAATATTACGTAGTTTTTCTGCGTAGTGTTGTATCCTATGCAGAGTCCTGGAAATGGGATTTCAACAGAAGTCAGAAATGGGCTCTACAGAAGAACAATAAAATGAAAATATAAAATTGAACAAATCATCAGTATAGACACTCTAGTGCATTCAAGAACAGCCAAGCTTGATAAAAATATGCCCATTGATAATCTGTGCTGTAGTCTACAATTTTATCTGTTTCTGGCAAGGACAATTGCTGGCTCAAGATTAGTCAAGACCATGCTTTCAGTTCCCAAACCATGGGTAAGCTGTATAGTGATCAAAATTTGTTAGGAAATGTCAGTCTTTTTGTGGTGAGTGCCCTTGGAACTTATAAACACATGTCAAGGCATCCATCTTGTTGATCCGCGATTGTAAAACGGAATGCACAAAGGAATTGCTATTATTTGCAGCTCAGAGTGTTGGCATTTTGGAAGATTATTGTCCTCGGCATCCTTGAGTTAAAAATACAGCTTTGATTCCTGAAATGATAACTTTGTACAGTGGAACTTTCTCTGTAACAATGAGCCTTTCTTACAAAGATGGATGGGTGTTTATGCAGAGGTCCATCTGAAGCATGCTATTATGAACCACATTTCACTCCATTAAGGCAAGGCAAGGCAAGGCAGGCAGAAAGGAAAGGTGCAACATTTCAAAGCTGCCTAGCACCACTTTTAAATAAAAACAAACTCCCAGATCAGCCTCTCTCTTAGCTCTCCCACTCCCCTCCCCCCCGCAACCTGAGTATGCGGTTTCTGCATCTTGATTTGCAGCCATTTTCCAGCTTACAGTTTCAGTTCTTTGAGGCTGGAGATGCACATGTTGGCCAGGTCTCAATAATGTTTTGATTAGTGGGTGAACACAGTGAGTTAAATGTCAATGTGGGCAAGACTTGTATTTTCCCTTGAAGAACCTCAAGCTGAGATTTATTGTCTACATACAGAGGTCATCGTAACATTGGATGAAAGAAATCATAACATTACAAGAGAGTTTGGGCGGGTGTTTGGGTCAGAATGTGAATTTCCTGAGCTCAGAATGCTCAGTTGTGTCCCGAGCTGAACACAGTAGTCTGAGTTTGTCTTTTGTTTGGATCGTAATTCCTAACACTGCTGCTCTGCATGTTTTGACTTGGCCAGCTTGTGGACAACATCTACAACTCCAATGGCAGAGGAGAGAGATCTATAGGTCTGGAGGGCTGTGGGGGGGGGGCTTCCTCTCTCATTCCTAATGCCTTCAATGTGCTGTTCCAGGAGCCACAACTTCCCTGGTCCCTAGTCGGGATGGGGGAGAAATTTGATTTAGTTCACATTTAAAGCCAAAATTATTAAATTTGTGCTTTCCAAAACAATGTGTGAACCGAAACACAGCCGTCCTTCAGAATTCAAACTTCTGAATTTTGCAATGCAGTTGTCCAACCAGTGTTTACAAAAATGCATATATTAGGGGAGAGTGTCTATAAAAATGAACATATTAGTGAAAACAACATACAAAAATGCATTATATTAGGAGAAGGTGCTTGCAAAAATATGTGTACCGCATACAAAATGGGGAAATTAGGGGAAATTTGCATGAAAATGAAAATGCCAAAGAAGTTTCATGACAATTTTTTTTGTAAAAAAATTAATAATCACAAATTGCTGCAGAAATGTGGTGAACTGAATTTAAGAAAGGAAAGATGAGAAACAGAGATAACTGAAATGGACCGGTCCTCCCATCCCTAGGATCCAGACATTTAAGGTCCCAGGGTATAAAGGGTGGGTCCAAGCTTGCCACGGGCTGCCACAAGTTCTGGGTCCTCAGGCAGGAGGTGTGGTTGTAGGCAGGCTGGCAAGTCAGGTGTGACAGCAGGTAAACACCATCAGAAAGGCTAGAGGCACAAGGAACAGTCAGAGACTAGCTGGAGGTCAAACCCTGTATTGGAGAGGTGAAGCAAGACAGGGCAGGTATAGGGCAAGGTGAGGCAAGACAGAGTGCATGAGAAGAGTCGCCCAGGCTAGTGGACCAGCCTAGAAAGCAAGGCTCAGTGGAACCTGTGCCTCTTGTTTGATTTGGGAGGTCAGCAGTGTGTCTTCAGGCTGAGGGCTGGGCTACAGTGCCAGGCCACTACTGTAGTCTAGAGGGCACCTTGGCCTTCAGTCAGCACCTAGACTGGCTGGTTGAAGGCTCAGAGTGTGGGTGGAAAGGTTCTGAAGGTTGTCTGGTAGGGGGCCCTGAATCCAGGCCTCTCTTGGTGTCTTATGCAAGGACATGTGAGGCCTTTCAGACGTCCAGTTTTCTCTTGCAGCTGCTCCCAGGCCAAGTCATTGAAGGGGGAAGTAAAGTGAGTTACAAAATAAATGCCCTGCAGCTGCATCAGGGCAAGGGCCCATCCTGTTTTCACTGTGGCCAACTAGCTGGCGATGGGCAACCCACAAGCGGAACCTGAATGCAACAGCACTATCTCCGGCTGCAATTCACAGCAACTGGTACTCAGAGGCAGTGGAGGTAGAACATAGTGATCATGGCTAGTAGCCACTGATAGCCATATTCTCCATACATTTGTCTCATCCGTTTTAAAAGCCATCCAAGTTGAGGGCTATCACTACATTTTATTGGTGCAAAGCCCATAGTTTAACAATGCTATATGGAGAAGTCTTTTCTTTTGTCTGTCCTGAATTTTGTCTGTCAATGTTTGGGGCTGCAGGTGATTCCTGATTGTGATGGGATTTCTGTATTCAGCTTGGAAAAACCTGTGTTGTCCTAATCATTTGGGGCACAAGTGCCTCAGTTTGACTGAACCCGGGGTGTGCGACACCTTTTGCTTGTCTACAGTATGTAAAGCAAATAAATATTCAAATGAAAACACAATCATTTGGGTGTAGTAGTAGTAGTAGTAGTAATATAAAGTATCCGCTTCAAGCATAGCAGATCAATCCGTTGATCACCGGCTCCAGAAATCCTACTTGAAGGGCAAATGTATGCTGAATTTTATAAGCCTCAACAGCAAATGGAGATGTTCTCTATGTGACAGATTTATCTTGATCTGATAACAAGGAACAATTCTTAACAAAACCTGAAAACTGAGCAAAGGGCTGCAACAACTGCTTTTCAGGCCTTCATATAACAGGTAGTACAATAGGAACGTTGTCTTCCAAAATGAACTCTAACTGAATGGGGGATGCACACCATGTGATAGAGAGATGCAAAGGGTAGAAACTCAATGGGGAGGGAATAGGGTTGCCAGATCTCCGGCAAATGGCCGGAGTCTCTGGCCCTGCCCTTGCCTTCCTCACCTCCAGCCAGAATTGCCTCCATGTTGTATAATCTCCGGTTTTTGGCTGGGGTCTCCGATTTTGGGGGTGGCCTCTGGCTCTCTGGCTAGCAGTCCTTACTCTCCAGTCTCTCAGCTTCAATTTTTTTAAAAAAGTAAGTTTCTAGGTGGTCTAGTTCCCGAGATATACACCAAAACGTCAACCGCCTCCCCGTGCGACTTTTTTTTACAGATCCTTGCTCTAGCTACAACTCCCATCAGCCCAATACAGTGGCCATGCTGGCTGGGGCTGATGGGAGTTGTAGTTTAAAAAAGTAACTTTTCAAAGCTCTGGCTGTAACCCCGCCCTTTCAGGATTGTAGCCAATGAAGCCAGAGTTGTGACTTGTTGATCCAGGCATGCCTAGGCTGAACGTCAGAAAATGGTGGCTTTAAGATTTTTGCCGTTTGCGTAAGTAATATGGCTTAATGTTTTTTTTTCCTCTTCTGTCCAAGAGTCAGACCCTGGGCTATGGAATATGAAAGTATTTAATCCAATATCTGCTTTTCTGGGAGTAAAGCATTTTCTGGGAGTAAAGCATGTACCTGGAGTAAACCCCATGGAACTCCATTAGGACTTACTTTTGAGTAGACATGGTTAGGATTGTGCTGTAAATTAATGGGACTTGTGAGTAAACATAACCCAGACTTGTGTTTGTGTTGTAAATCTTTCTCTCTCCCTCCAACCCTATTTTTAAAAAATTAGGCAGGGTTTATCACAGTTTTTATTATGTAGGAAACTATTTATTTATTTATTTATTACCATTATTTTTACCCCGCCCTTTTTCCAAAACTGGAACTCACGGCGGCTTCCAGATAAAAGCACACATATAATTAAAAACATACAAAAGTCTAGATTAAAATCCAGTTAAACAATTCACAGTATTAAAACCATTCGTACATACAGTTAAAATAATTCAAACTCAGTTTAAAATAATACAGTTAGGCAACAGCAATGCAGGCACCCTTCAAGACCTGTCCTTAACAGCTTTCAGTTCCAAAGGCTGGTTGAAATAAAAAAGTCTTTGCTCGCCGACGGAAGGACTGCAAGGAGGGGGCCATTCTTGCTTCCCTAGGAAGGGAATTCCAAAGCCTTGGGGCAGCCACCGAAAAGGCCCTATCTCGCATCCCCACTAGAGAGACTGAGCGAAGGGATCAAGCCAGTGGTAAATGCTTCCTTGGAAGAGGGTGCAATGCCATTAGCCCTTAAGGAGGCGGTAATAAAGCCCATTCTGAAAAAGTCCTCCTTGGATCCCCAAGAGTTGAACAACTTTCGCCCAGTCTCTGATCTACCATTTTTGGGCAAGGTGATCAAGTGAGTGGTGGCCACACAGTTACAGACACACTTGGAGGAAGCAGATGATTTAGATCCATTCCAATCAGGCTTCAGGACTGGACATGGAACTGAAACAGCCTTGGTCGCTTTGGTGGATGATTTGAGGAGGGCGTTGGATAGAGGAGAACATGCATTCCTCGTCCTCCTGGATCTCTCAGCGGCTTTCGATACCGTTGACCAC
This sequence comes from Rhineura floridana, assembly GCF_030035675.1. Taxonomy (NCBI): domain Eukaryota; kingdom Metazoa; phylum Chordata; class Lepidosauria; order Squamata; family Rhineuridae; genus Rhineura; species Rhineura floridana. The sequence continues at coordinate 33,521,592 of NC_084493.1, forward strand.
GGTATCCTCTTGGATCGCCTGGAGGGGATGGGAATAGGGGGCATTGTTTTACGGTGGTTCCGTTCCTATCTCTCGGACAGGCACCAACGGGTGGCATTGGGAGATGAGGTTTCAGACCCTTGGCCTCTCAATTGTGGTGTGCCACAGGGTTCTATCCTCTTTCCCATGCTATTTAACATCTATGTAAAGCCGCTGGGGGCCATCATCAAGAGATTTGGGTTGCAGTGCCACCAATATGCGGATGACACTCAGCTCTATCTCTCATTTAAGTCCTCACCAGAGATGGCTGTGGATACCATTTCCAAGTGCCTGGAGTCCGTAAGTGAATGGATGGGAGGCAATAGGCTGAAACTGAACCCCGACAAGACCGAGGTACTGCTTGTGGGAGACAAGAGAAGGTTGGGAGATATTGACCTGGTGTTGAATGGGGTAAGATTGCCCCTGAAGGACCAGGTTCGCAGCCTCGGGGTCATTCTTGACTCCCAGCTGTCCATGGAGGCTCAGGTTTTGGCAGTGAGCCGGGCAGCTTGGTATCAATTACATCTAATACAGAGGCTGCGACCCTACCTTCCTGTCCATCTGCTCCCACGGGTGGTACATGCCCTGGTCTCCTCTCGCTTAGACTACTGTAATGAGCTCTACGTTGGGTTACCCTTGAAGACAGTCCGGAAACTACAGCTGGTTCAGAATGCGGCGGCACGTTTGATTAAGAACAGCCGCTGTCGTGATCATATCACTCCAGTGCTAGAAGATCTGCACTGGTTACCAGTTGTTTACCGGGCCCAATTCAAGGTGTTGGTATTAACCTTTAAAGCCCTGCACGGTTTCGGTCCAGTTTATCTAAAGGAGCGCTTCCAGCATCATCAAATATGCCGCCTGACGAGATCAGCCTCACAAGACCTTCTCTCGGTCCCACCAGTTAAAACAGCTAGGCTGGTGCGGACCAGAGAGAGGGCATTTTCGATTGTGGCCCCCACCCTCTGGAATTCTCTGCCCTATGACGTCCGCCATGCCTCCTCCCTGGCAGGTTTCCGCCGAGAATTGAAAACCTGGCTGTTTCGGCGGGCCTATGGGACTTTTGGGTAATCTCGTTTTATTCTGTAAAGATGTGGGTGGGTTTTGATTATGTAGAGTTGCTGTTCATTTGTAAATATATGTTATTTTATTCTTTTGTACGTCGCCTAGAGTGGCCGTTCATACGGCCAGATAGGCGACTTAGAAATAAAATTTATTATTATTTATTATAGTCGTGCTTGTGAGGACGTGGGTATTGAGAGAAGGGCCTCTCCTGAGGATCTCAGGGCCCGGGCAGGCTCATATAGGGAGATACGGTCTGACAGATAGCCTGGACCTAAGCCTTTATAGGTCATCACCAGCACTTTGAATTGTGTCCGGAAACAGAGTGGCAACCAGTGGAGCTTTTGTAACAGGGGAGTCGTATGGTCCCTGTAACCAGCCCCAGTTAACATTCTGGCTGCAGCACGTTGCACCAACTGAAGTTTCCGAACAGTCTTCAGAGGCAGTCCCATGTAGAGCGCGTTACAGTAATCTAAACAGGATGTAACTAAGGCATGTGTCACCGTGGCCAGATCAGACGGCTCAAGGAACGGGCACAGTTGGCGCACTAATCTTAATTGTGCAAAAGCACTCCTGGCCACCGCAGAAACTAATACTGATTTTTTAAAAAATGAATGAAGTTTATTTATTTATTTTTATTTATTTATTATTTGATTTATATCCCGCCCTTCCTCCCAGTAGGAGCCCAGGGCGGCAAACAAAAGCACTAAAAACACTTTAAAAATAATAAAACAGACTTTAAAATATATTAAAACAAAACATCTTTAAAAACATTTTTAAAAGCTTTAAAAACTTTTTTTTTAAGAAAAGGTTTAAAAACATATTAAAAAGCAATTCCAACACAGACGCAGACTGGGATAAGGTCTCAACTTAAAAGACTAGTTAAAAGAACAAGTTCCTTATCACTTCAGGGTACAGTTTTCCTTGGTTGAGTAAGCCCCATTGAATACATTGGGACTTGCTTCTGAGTAAACAAACGTAGGATTGCACTATAAATATCTTTACAGGTTGTATAAATAATAAACATATTAGATAGTCATGCTTATATAAATATTTTCATAGAATCATAGAATAGTAGAGTTGGAAGGGGCCTATAAGGCCATCAAGTCTAACCCCCTGCTCAATGCAGGAATCCAAATCAAAGCATTCCCGACAGATGGCTGTCCAGCTGCCTCTTGAATGCCTCCAGTGTTGGAGAGCCCACTACCTCTCTAGTAATTGGTTCCATTGTCGTATGGCTCTAACAGTTAGGAAGTTTTTCCTGGTGTCCAGTCGAAATCTGGCTTCCTGCAACTTGAGCCCATTATTCTGTGTCCTGCACTCTGGGACCATCGAGAAGAGATCCCGGCCCTCCTCTGTGTGGCAACCTTTCAAGTACTTGAAGAGTGCTATCATATCTCCCCTCAGTCTTCTCTTCTCCAGGTTAAACATGCCCAGTTCCTTCAATCTCTCCTCATAGGGCTTTGTTTCCAGTCCCCTGGTCATCCTTGTTGCCCTCCTTTGAACCTGTTCCAGTTTGTCTGCATCCTTCTTGAAGTGCGGAGACCAGAAATGGATGCAGTACTCAAGATGAGGCCTAACCAGTGCTGAATAGAGGGGAACTAATACTTCACACAATTTGGAAACTATACTTCTGTTAATGCAGCCTGATATAGCATTTGCCTTTTTTGCAGCCACATCACACTGTTGGCTCATATTCAGCTTGTGATCAACGACAATTCCAAGATCCTTCTCGCATGTCGTACTGCTGAGCCAAGTATCCCCCATCTTATAACTGTGCATTTGGTTTCTTTTTCCTAAGTATAGAACTTTGCATTTATCCCTGTTGAATTTCATTCTGTTGTTTTCAGCCCAATGCTCCAGCCTATCAAGGTCCCTTTGAATTTTCTTTCTGTCTTCCATGGTATTAGCTATGCCCCCCCAATTTTGTATCATCTGCAAATTTGATAAACATGCTCTGTACCTCCTCATCCAAGTAGTTAATAAAAATGTGGAAGAGCACTGGGCCCAGGACCGAGCCGTATGGTACCCCACTCGTTACTTCCACCCAGTTTTGTCATGCTGTGTCCCTATAAGTATCCGATTTCACACTATGGTTGTACAATACCTCCTTTACATTTTAAGTATGCCTTGGGGTGGTCATGGTTCTCCATTGTTTTCATCTTGAGGGGCGGATAGGCTGAGAGATGGTGAGTAGCCCATGGTCACCCACTACAGTTTATAGCTCATTTCCATTTTGAAAAATTAATTAAAACAATTTACATGCAGGCAAAATTTATTAAGTGGATTCACACAATATGTGTAAAGCACATCCAACTCGCATTTAAAGCACATGAATTCCCCTAAAGAATTCTGGGAAGTGTCATTTCCCCCTCACAGTTATAGTTCTCACCACTCTTAACCAACTGCAGTTCCCATGATTCTGTGGTGGGATTCATGTGCTTCAAATGGGTGTTGAATGTGCTTTAAATGAATGGTGTGGATCTGCCCCAGGTATGATGTTCATTCAAGAGTGAAATGAAAAGAACAATTTTAAAAGATACTTCTTACTCTTACTCATTTTTCAGACCTCTTTCTGAAATGAAGGGTCAAATCTGTAAAGACGTTTGGAGCAGCCACGTTAAAAGATAAGGGCAGGGTATTCCAGGCAGGGGGTTGCTAACCCTGCTTGGATATGGATGTCTTTGCAGAAGAACCCTGGTCAAGGTTTACCAACAGCACAGTCCAAACTATATCTACTTAGAAGTCAGTCCTATTGAGTTCTATGGGGCTTAATCCCTTAGTAAGTGTGTTTAGAATTGCAGCCTTCAGGAGCCTCCATCTTTACTCCCCAAAGCTCCCATCTAACATCTCCACAACACTAGGCTCCTTTGTCTCTGCAGTGGCCTTCTGGTGACTGCCCTGGCCTGAAGGCACTTAACCCTTCTTGCTGAAAGCAAGTAGGCTAGATTAAATGTTCCCTACCCAGGCTCCATCTTTTAGCTAAGATATCTAGCTTAATTTCCAGTCAGATATTTTTTTTAATTGTACGCTCCAAGCAACTGTGAATGATGCTTAATGTATCATGCTTAATGACATCACTAGGGCCCGCCCCATGACATCACTAGGGCCCACCCCGTGGCATCACTAGGGCCCGCCCCTTAAATCTCAGGTTTTGGGATGCTTCTGACCTGGCAACCCTAGGAGGGAAGGAAAAGTACATTCCAAAGGCAATTCCTGGGTGACTTTTTTTTTTAATGGGAAGCCACTTATTTTAGTCTCATTTTACTCTCTTGAAAAAATGCACATCTGTCAAAATAGCCAGGCCTGGCGTTATCACTCGGAATTGTCAGGCAAGCACTGAGGCCCAAGTCCTTCAGAGGGCCTACAGTGGCTGATTCCAGTTCCTCATTATTTTATTTTATGCTCTCTTTTTTTCTTTTTAGGGCCCAGTGCTAAGAGGAGGAGCACCAGGCTGTGTGTGGTTACAGCACATGCCATCTTAGCCCATCCAGAATGCCACTGGGCCCTGCCCTTATTATGATGTCGCTCTGTGACTATATGTTCCGGCCCAGAGGCATTCTGGGTGGAGATAGTGACAGCTCCAGCCACATGGTACAATAATCCTCTTAGCACTGGAGGGTGCTGAGAGGATTGTTCTCACCGTCAGACCCTGCTGGTCTCAGCAGTGCTGCTCTTACTGCTCTGCTCCAGCTATGCCTCTCTGTGCTAGGCTCTGCTGACAAGGTCTCTGTGGTGCTTGAGGGGGCAGCCCAAGATCCCCTCAATCCTAACACTGGTCCTGAAAACAGCATTCTGTCCTGGATTGCTGATCGGAAAGAAACTGCTGTCTCTAAGCTTGGCCAAGGCTATACTGAAAAAAGTGTTTTTCTACATCCCATTAAATATTAGGCAGGCGCCATCTCTGTCTTTGATCACCTCCTGAAGATCTTCCTCTTCCAATCAGCTTTTTAAATAGAGATCCTTCCCAATCTGCATCTATGGTAGAATTGTTTTTAGATATCTTATGGTTTGTGTGTCTGCTGCCTTGGGCTCTTTTGCGAAGAAGGGTGGAATATAAAAATAAAGCAATTAATAAATAAAATAAATAAATTGCTGGAGCTTTTCATATCAAAATTGGTGCTGGCTGAACCAAAATAGACTGGAGTTAACTATCTGCTTCATTGCCATTGATTTTCAACAGGTGTGACGCCACAAAAGGGGGGCTGCTTAAATATAAAAGGCAGTTTTCGTCCACATAGAACCTACTCATCAATTGAGATCTTTGTCAGAAGGTCTTCTCCATGAACCCCCATCCACCTCCTGGGGCTGGGTAGATGGTCACTGAAAAAAATAGCCTTCGCTGTGGTGGCACCCAAGCCATGAATCTCTGTCCCTAGGTGTGTTTCCCTGGTGACTTTTTATCTTTTAGGGCAGTTTTTGCCAACCTTTGATTATCGTAATTTGAAGATGCTCAGCTATGAAGACCTATCAGAGACAGGAAGGATTACTTGTCCATCAACCCTTCCATGCACCCCCACCCATTGTTGCTGCATTTATATTGTTGTTGTTATGTGCCTCCAAGTCGACTGCGACTTATGGCGACCCTATGAATCAGTGACCTCCAAGAGCATCTGTCATGAACCACCCTGTTCAGATCTTGGAAGTTCAGGTCTGTGGCTTCCTTTATGGAATCAATCCATCTCTTCTTTGGCCTTCCTCTTTTTCTACTCCCTTCTGGTTTTCCCAGCATTATTGTCTTTTCTAATGAATCATGTCTTCTCATGATGTGTCCAAAGTAGGATAACCTCAGTTTCATCATTTTAGCTTCTAGTGATAGTTCTGGTTTAATTTGTTCTAACACCCAATCACTGGCCTTTTTTGCAGTCCATGGTATCTGCAAAGCTCTCCTCCAACACCACATTTCAAATGTTGATTTTTCTCTTATCCGCTTTTTTCACTGTCCAACTTTCTCATCCATACATAGAATCAGGAATATCATGGTCTGAATGATCCTGACTTTAGTGTTCAGTGATACATCTTTGCATTTGAGGACCTTTTCTAGTTCTCTCACAGCTGCTCTCCCTAGTCCTAGCCTTCTTCTCATTTCTTGACTATTGTCTCCATTTTGGTTAATGACTGTGCCAAGGTATTGATAATCCTTGACAAGTTCAACATCCTCATTGTCAATTGTAAAGTTCCATAAATCTCCTGTTGTCATTACTTTAATCTTCTTGATGTTCAGCTGTAGTCCTGCTTTTGTGCTTTCCTCTTTAACTTTCATCAGCATTCGTTTCAAATCATTACTGGTTTCTGCTAGTAGCTTGCTCTTAGCTTCTTCAACACTCTGAAGCCCCCTCACCACGTTAAGGTGTGCATCCTAGAGGGGGGCATTTATATTAACCAGGGGGAAAATCATATTTAGGAAACACAAGGTTGTATTCAACCAAGTCCTGCTCGTAGTAAGCCTGTTGAAATAAATAAACATAAGTTGGTCATGTCTGAGTAGGAATAGCATAGATTGCCACCCATGGAAACATAGAGTTGGAGTGGGGGGCCTCATTGCCCATTCAGCCCAGTTCGTCACAGGAGATCCAGAGCCACAGCATCTCCAGGAGATGCCCGTCCAACATCTGCTTAAAGACCTTACCACCATCAAGAAATTTCCCCTGTTCAACCAAAATTTATCCTACCTTAAGCCCATTCAATTTAGTCTTGTTCTCCAGGCTAAGCATGCCCAGTTCCTTCAGCCTTTCCTCGTAGGATTTGCTGTCTATACCACTGAGCACCATTTTTGTCATCCTCTCACGCCATTCCAACTGGGTTATTTGCTAATATATTGCTTTATTCTCTATATTGACTGCCAGAGAAGTATGACTATTGGCCATTTTGTATCATCTTCAGGCAGAAAGGGACATCATCCAACCTGGACAGTGGAAGGTACATCTCTCAAGTTTGTGGGGAGCAGAACAAACCAACTTGCAAAGGTTTTGCCAAAGAATGGAAATAAAAATGGGTGTTTGGTTCAGTGTTGTCACAAGGAGTACCTCTCTGAGAATGTGTTGTCCATACTGCAGTTTTAAATTTTGAGATAGCATACGATTAGTGGAAAAACAGAAACAAGAGGGAAGGTTTGATAGGCTAGGTTCATGCTCCCACTTGGCCAGAAACTTCCTTCATCTGTTGAACCCAATGAACCCCAAAAGGTATTAGAAACTTGCTTCAGTCCTGGTCTGTAGAAGCCAAGCTTCTTTACTGAGTGCACAAAGTAAACTTTGTCATTGCTTTGAGCAGGGGATGGATGGCAGCCACTATCATCTGATTGTAGGCATTCAGTAAAATAGCGTCACTGCATGTATATATAATTTTTTTTGCAGGGGGGAATACTTTTTGTGTTTGTGCTCATTTTTCCTTCCCCTTCCTTTCAACTATTTGATTTGCACATTATTAACATTAAATAGCTCTTAACAAGCCTTCCCTGGCATAAATCGGATGAAATGGATGATACACGTCAAGCTGTTGCCAATCCAGCTACCTGCTGGTATCTTGTGTGGTATGTGTTTCATCAGTCAGCATTTTTAGATTCCCAATTACTTGTGATGCTTACCTGCCATTCACCGAGATGAATATCTTTTGATGCACAGGCTGATCTTTGCACCTTAATGAACGAGCATTTATGACACAAGACAGCTGTTCTACAGAGATGAAATTTAATTTGCATTCATGCACACAGCCAAGGAGCAGTGTCTAACTTGGGCCCGGTCTATACACGCAGCAAGGTGAAGTGCTAGAATCTAGATTTGTTTTGAGATGAATCGGAACTTCAGTGGAATGCATCACCTTCAGTTCAACCTTCAGTTCAATTTCCATTCATCTGCAAATAAATGCAGATTGGCAATAATGTTTCATGGGGGGAGGTAGGCTCACCCACTTGAGTTGTGGGTGCAGCAACTTCTAGTACACCACCACCACCACAGCCAGTCTCTTGAGGCCACTTCCCTTGCATCTGGACTCCAGTCCCAGAAGTGAACCTATTTCAGAGAAAAGTGGATGTCAGAATAAAATGATGGGTTGGATTTGGCCAGCTAGTTCCACTCATGAAGAACAAGAGCTCACCACATCTGTGGCTGGTTTCCAGGGGGAAGTCTGTTTATTTGGAGCTTGCCGTTGGTAGTGGTCACCACTGGCAGGCCAGCTGTGGTGGGATGGCCCCGAAGGGGTCAGCACCAAAGAGCAGGCGCCCCCTTTGGGTCACTCCTTCAAGATGTGATCAAGGATGAGGACACTCCCTTGGGTGACTGACTATGGCTAGGCTTGCTACTAGATTTGAGATTGGAGCTACTGGGGGATGTGAGCTAACCTGGCTTTCAAGTGAGAGGTAGAATGCTAGAGAGCTGTTTCTATGGGGAGAGTATGAATGTAGAGTTCTCTGGGAAGAGGGATTGATTGTTAAGCTGCTCTAGGAATTGTAGCTCTGTGAGGGGAATAGGGGTCTCCTAAGAACTCTCAGCACCCTTACAAAACAACAGTGCCCAATATTCTTTAGGGGAAGCCATAACTGTTTAAAGTGGCATAATACTGTTTTAAATGTACAGTGCAGATTGGGCTTTAGTATCTTCTCCCTGGCCACCTGTGTTTCCTTCTTAAAGGCAGGGACACACTTGCCTTTAAAGACACAAGCCTGTTGTCGCCACATGCACTTTTGGCCTGACAATGCAGTAGATACTTACTAAATGTTTAAAAAGAAAAAAAAAAGAAACAAACACAGAGGAAGGGTGTCTTTGTTTTGTTTTTTCATGTTTTTAAAAAGCGAGGAAGAAATTTTAAAACAACAAAACCCATGCATGTTTGAAATAAAGTTATGGGAACCTGAAATATAAATAGCGAACCTGTTTCCAGTAAACCTACTTTAAAAGGAAATGTGAAATAAGATGCGAGGCTGAAAGCCACTCTAGACTGCAAGTGTCCCAAGAGTACTGCAGAAAGGAAAGTGCTGGTGGTAGGAAATCTGCTGAACAGCAGTGAGGAAAAGAGCCTTTAGAACAGGTGGGCAGAAGGGGAGTGGTATGAGTTTTTCTGGATGATTTTGAACTGGAAGTTTCTCCAATGCAAATTGGGACAAGTTGTGTAAGGAGGTTTGCATCAGAACATTTTCTGACTCCGTGATCTAATTTAGCATGTTTATTTTACTTCTTTGTAATAAACAAAGCTAAAAGCTTTTGAAATTGCAGACTTGCTTAATATTGTTTTTGCAGTTGGCAGCCATTAGTTATTACTAATGAATGTATGAAGTGGATTTTTTTCTGCCAAAAAACAATGTACTAGAAAAATTTCCACCCCAAATCACTATCTTTTCGGCGCCAAGTTAAAACCTTTCTCTTTGCTCAGGCATTTTAGTTTAATATGTTCATTTTGGTTTTAGATTTGTGGATTTTTATATATATGTTTTTGTACCGATTTATGTGATTTTATTGTATATACTCTCTGTTGTACACCGCCCAGAGAGCTATGCTAGTGGGGCGGTATAAAAATCTAACAAATAATAATAATTAAAAAAATAAAGAAGGCGATTGCACTAGATTGGTGAGGGTTTCTCTCCTGATTGCTTAAGAATAGCAGTAACAAAATAACATCCCCCCCCTCTAAATTACACTGTTGAAATGATGAATGCTGGGTGGGGTGGGGTGGAGAAAGGGAGAGGATAACCAGGAGTGGATTTGTGTGTGGGAGGATTTTGAGATCTATTCAGTTCTGCTATTAAAAAGCCCAAAACAATCCAGCAAACAATTTCCTGGCCTCAGAATTCTTTAATTCCAATGTGTATCTTTTGTACCTGAGTTGAGAGAGAAAGAGCTTTTTTTGGTATTAAAAAAACACGAGGTGCTGGTATTCATACCTTGATAAAAGTGCTGTGTGTGCCAAGACCGAATGGTTGCCATGGGCAGCCAAAAAAACAGAGGTGCCAGTACTCTGTACCAATGATTACCATCAGAGAAAAAGCATTCCTACAAGCCTGAAGTTGATCACTTAATCCTGCATTAATAATGAATAATAATTGGAAAATATTAGTTGTCCAGTTGATTAATTGTTGCTTCTGCAAGCCTGATGTTGTAGATCCTGCAAGCCTGAAGTCCTCTTTTGCTTCAGAACATTTTTAGCAGAACCCAATAGAAATAAGGTGAATATTTTGATCCAGAAACAATAAAATTTGGAATGGGGGGGGGAATAAACAGACTGTTTCTAAAACTGCAGAAGAATTGAGAACAAAAGACTCCCCTGCCCCCAGCTGGGAGTACTTTTATTTCTTGATACGCAGGAAAGGAGATGACAGAAGTAGCTGGCTGTGCTTGGGTTGTGGCTGGCATTAACCAGCCTCTGTTCCTAACTTGTTAGGCGCTGTAGTAAATTGCATGGAGTGTTAATCTCCTGGATCTGATTTCAATGGGACACTGGTCTCCCCAGTAGGGGTGTCAGAGGATTCATCTTTGGCAAGCCTCACGAGCTGTCTTGGCAGAGATAAATACGAAACAAATTGGCAAAGGGATGTCAGGACAAGTGTTTTGAGTCAAGAAGCAAGGTGATGTCCATGTGAATGTGAGACTGGAGAAGAGGCTAAAGGATGCACACTGAGACTCAGCTGCCAAAGGGGGGTCTGACCCAGGAACAGTGCCTGGAGAGGGTGATATCCTGGCAGCCAGCGCCAGCACCAGGTGTGACTGGGCCCTTGGGCCCAGCCTGCCCTGGCCTCCCTGCTCCCAGCCCCTCCTGCAGGCCGTGCAGGACCACACAGTCTGTGGGAGGGGGCTGGGAGCTCCTCCCTGTGATCTGTGGCAGGGTCAGGAGTCAACCCTGCCAAGGATCGCGGAAAGGGAGCGCTATCCCTATACCCTAAGGAGTGGCCCTTGAGGAGCCCCTTTGGACTGCAAGGGCCCTCAGCCAGGGCCCAATCTGGCTGCCTTTTGGCGCCAGCCCTGCTGGCAGCCACATGTAAGCCATTTGGAGATCCTCCGAGGAAGAGCATGATGTAAACGAGAACAAATATTAGCAAACAACACTGAACACTTCTGTCGGATTGTTTAAGAGGGCGTCTTTCTCTTTTTTGTACAGCTTGGGTTGTATCCAACTAAACCATACCCAGTGGAGGCACCTTGAGATCGATGGCTCTGACTAACTCAAGTCCATTGATTTCACTCTGGGGATGGCTTAGTTGGATTCATCCCTCTTGGTACATTTTTAAATCAATGTTTTTATATATATATTAGGAGAAAAAACACAATGCCACACAATTGAAATTCCCCTCCTCCACACCCCATCATGGGAACAGTTTACAAGAACTATCCAATTATGCCACAATTGGTTGTGTGAAGTTGGAGGATACAAGTCCTGTTTGTTCACAAACATTTATGTTTTAAAGTTGCAATTGTTGTCCATTTAAAGCTTTTAATTGTTTTGTCAGCTTCTCCATAAGAGCCAACTGTCCATGCCTTCTGCTGCCAAGCATTTAGGCGTAATTGTCCATCCTGTTCCAGGTTTGAGCAACCAATTGTCTGGCAGCTACTAGCAGAAAGGTGTTTAATTTATTGTACAAAAGGTCCCATTGGTCGCCCATGAAGATTGTTAATAGAGCCAACTGCAGAGTACACTGGGCATTCTGTTGTGTCATCAAGCTCATTAAATACTGTAGACTGTACTGCAGGTCCGCTACATGTGGTACATAGTTCCAGTGGAGCCACCTCCTCCAACATAGTGGTGAAGCCTGTGAGTTGATCCTATTACATCTTTTAGGTGTTATATACCATTCATGCAATGCCTTTGTGTATATTCTAAGAACAGAAATGTGTTTAATAATTCACTAATAGGCAAAAACCCTTTGCGGTTTAAGAAGGTACCTATAACCCACAGATATTTCTATCAAACTTTTAAAAGCAGGGAAATTGGGCAGTAATAGTGAATGCACCAGGGGAGCAGGAGACCTGACCTCCTCTCTGACATATTGTACTGCCCTTTATCAATTTATCAAAATGCAAACACAATTTGGGTTGGTCTTTCACAGTCCAATCCACTTCCTGTGTAGCTTGGAAGAATTTGGTAACATGTGCCTCTGAGCATATGGTGAGTGGTGGCAACAACTGCAATCAGGACTGCATCTCCAAAGATGGAGAATTAAATTTTTTGTATGGAATATTGGGTGGGTGGCAGTGGGCAGAGGGAAAGCCCCTTTCCTTTCCAAAAGGAAAATATTGTTAACAGTATCATTATTTTGGGGGTTGTCCCCCACCTTCTTATTCTACAACAGACACATGTAGTCTTCCACCCAAATTTGAGCCCTGGCAACATCTACAACAGACATTTATTCCACTTTAAACAGTAATGGTTTCCCCCAAAGAATCCTGGGAAGTATAATTTGTGAAGGGTGCTGTGAGGTGTTAGGAGACACCCTATTACCCTCACACAGCTGCAGTCCCCAGAAGAGGAGCTGATTGTTAAACCATTCTGGCCACTGGAGGTCTGTCAGGGGAATAAAAGTCTCCTATCGACTCTTAGCCCCCTTCACAAACTACACTTCCCAGGATTCTCTGGGGGACGCTAGGACTGTCTAAAGTGAAATAAAGGTCTGGTGTGGGTGTGGCCCCTGATTAGCCAAGCCAAACAGCGGTGAGTCTGGCTTTTAGAACACTGACAATGGGTTCTTACTCAGCATGCCTGCACTATCATAGACTCCATTGTTAAATTTCTTAAATTATTTAAAAATCAGCCAGGCATCTTTTTTAAGTTTTAAACTGCAGAGGATGAAGGTCAGAGTATGAGAGAAGGTCAGTGATAGGATTACAGGTACTCTGTGAACGTCGCTGATTTTTAATGAATTTCAGCAAATTATGAGACCACTGACAGAAAAAAGTCCAACAGGAGTCTGGATTTTTTTCTCTTGTTTTACAGTTTTATCTCTAAATTCTTTCTGAGTGTTTTGTGTATCGCCATGAATAAACTTAGAGGGTTGTTAAACAAGTGTTTCTGAGTTCAGGACTATACGTTTTGTAAGATTCTGTTATGAGCTTATGGGAAGCATCAGAATGGCATGGGGTGGTATTTTCCATTTAACATTGTGGAATGTGAAAAATCCATGCTGGCTATAGAATACAGCCACTCTTGTGGCTGTAAAAATAGGTTTTTAGATCTGCTTTCATTCAGAGGCTTCCAAGGCTGCTGATAAATAATAAAACAAGATGCAACAGTTTAAGTAAAAGTAAAAATCACCATTAACAATAAAACTGCAATATAAGGAGAAATGTCAGCGATAAAATAACATTACAAATCAGCAATGATAAAACACAGCAGCAACATAAAACCAGGTTTTGTGCTCAGGAATGTCTTTGGGACTGGAAACATAGCAAAGTCAGTGACAGCTGAGCATCTCTGGGGAGATCGTTATTATTATTTATTATTATTATTTATTTAATTTATTAGTCGCCCATCTGGCTGGTTGTCCAGCCACTCTGGGCGACATACAAGATAAAACAATACATTAAAGCATTAAAATTTAAAACCATAACAGTAAACCACAGCTGTGGCCCCAATACTGAGAAGGCCCTGTCTCTCTGAGCAGTGCTTCTTGTGAAGTGGATTTAAAAAGATGGATAAGTGTTTCACAGCCTTTGATGACCTGAGTGCATGGTTTGGTTCATATGGAGGATACACTAGAATTCTTGTTTATTTATTGCCTGAACTATTTGCATAGAAATGGTCATTTTGTACAACTTGCTTTATGTTAAAGGAGGAGGTTACAGAGCTGCTCAGTTGCCAATGAACTATGTTTCTTAAGTTGTCACTGAGTTAGAAAAATCACAAATGTCTCTGATATATACCTAGCTTCCTAAAGATTACTGCTTAGGAATGTACATATTTACTTAGTGTAGAAATCTGTCTAAATCAGGAGCGGCCAAGCTGAATGCAGCTGCCTCCCCCAGCAATTTTATGTGGTTAATTATTGCCTTACCAAATTTAACATAGCATAAAATGTATCTCCACAATGTTTTTTTTTTTCAATTAATTTTTATTCAAATTTTCAAAATGAAGACAATACAAAAAGAAAAACACAAATTAAAACTAGTACAATAAGAAGAAGAAGAAGAAAAAAAGAAAAACTATTGACTTCCGATTTGTCGTAGTTCAGCTATAGGTCTATAATATATAACAGACCTGTCTCTTGATAAATTATAAAATCACCTTCCTCCAGCAGTTATCTTAGTTGGTATCAAATCTCATTAACATCATATCATTTTATTCTTCTACAAAAAGTCAAAGAGAAGTTTCCAATACAGAGATATATGTCCATCAATTTTTTTCTAGATAAACGTGTCAATTAATCCAACTCTTCAAGTCTATTAAATCCAGTAATTTCAAATCGCTCTTCTTCCTTTATCCGTGTTGATTCCATCTTCCATCTTTACGCACCCAATAATCTTGCTGTCATAGTCATATAATAAGAGTCTAATAGGGATTTCCGTCATCACAAATATTTTCTTGCCATCATTTCCGAACGTATCACTGAAGTATTGTTGCAGAACCGCATCTCTGTTCCTCTTTTTTACAGAATGCACTAGCACATCTCTTGAAGGGTTTTTCATTGTCACAAAACAGGAATTAATTCTGTAAACTTTCTCCATTTCAAGTTCCATCAAATCCTTCCAGTCCATGAATTTTTTCAAACCGATTATATCTTTATCTCCAATCTCTTCGCCAATTCCTTCAGGGACAGCGCTGAATTCCAAACAGTAATATTTGTCTCCAGGATCCATCACAGCCAGGAAATCCAAATCTTTTTCCAAGACCATATTTGATCTAATCTTCAGGGCTTGAACCTTCCCTTTAATTTTTCTTTCATCCTTTTTTAATTTCCCAAATTTATCTTTGTTCTCCTTTCTCATAGAATCCTGAATTTCTTTCAGCTCCTGTCTCATTTCGCCAAATCCACTTATCATCACTTGTCTGTTATCTCTGAGTTCTTGTTTTATTAGCTTAATCTCATTCATTATTTTCTGAAACATATCTAAAGAGAAAGTCCCTTCTTGTACATCCATGATCTCAACCACCTTCTTGATTGTCATTCTTAAAACCAAAAAAACCCACAATCCCTTCAATTTCCAATGTCCCAAGCAAAGAACAGTTTATTTCTTTATCCAGTTGCAAAGGAGTTAATCTTTCAAGCCAGCTGACGTCACCCTCTAGACAAGATGAACTGCCTTATCTCTTGTATGTCCAAAAGTGCCAAAACAACTTTAATTCACAGCATCCAAATAATTAGTAGCAGGAAGAATGAGCAGATTCGTCAAAAAAAAAAAAAAGTAAACCGGAAAAATAGTCCCAGACGTATATTACTCAAAAGTCTTATAAATCAAAAAAAAATTTGTCTCTTTAAATTAGAAACCCCTCAGCCGTTTGTAATCTTTATAATGCTGAATTCCATGCCAGCTTTTTGCAATAAAAATAAAAATAAAGATAAACTATTTCTATTTTCTTCCCCTTAGCTCCATGAATAAAAGAGAAAGCTATGACTCACCCAGGATTTCTTAATTGCTGATTCTTTGACAAATCTCTTTAGCTGTATTGATAACAAAATAATGAGAAAAGACAGGAGAATGCTTGCCTTTTAATCCGTTTTTCTTTGAAGAAAAAAAACGGCTCACTTAATCAGTTGACCTTGTTGGAAATCCTAGCTCCGTCTGAGCTGCTGGAAGACCTTCTTTCACAGAATTCCAGCCTCCAACAAAACACAACAAAGCTCTGTGGACAATCTCTACGTTTCTTCCTTATCCGGAAGAAATCTTCCCCAGTCAAAAAGCCCTTCTGACTGGTTTTTAAACTGAAAAAGTTTCCACCAAGACGGGAGCCCGTCCCAGAGGCAGCACAGGCGGAGCGATTCCTCCTGGGAAGTCTATCTCCACAATGTTAAAGAGAAAAAAGTTTTTCAAATTTCAGGAAGAGGACATATATTCTCCAGCTCAATGATCACAGAGCTACAATTCTCAGAGTAGCTTAACAGTCAGTCCCTCGTCCCAGGGAACTCTGGGAATTGTGGCTCTATGAGGGGAACAAGGGTCTCCTAACAACTCTCAGCACTCTTCACAAACTACACTTCTCAGGTTTCTTGGGGAAAGCCATGACTGTTTAAAGTGGAATGATAGTGGAATAAATATACAATGTGAATGCGGCCCAGGTTATCTCCCATCTCCATAAACTGCTGTTGACAGGGCCAGTTCTAAAGGGTGGCCAGGTGGGGCACTGGCCCGATGGCCGCTGGAGCTACAGGGGGCCCCTCAGCTGCCCTTCCGCTCCCCTTCTGCGATCCATGGCCCCCCACGCCCCCACACCCCCACCTACCTGTCTGCTGTCTTTTACCATTGCCCTTAATGAAGATGGCGACCGCGGTTTCCCTAAGGTACTGAAGCCCCTGCTGCCATCTTAGTTGATGGCAGAGATGCGCACGCATAGCACGCACGTGTGCCATCAACAAAGATGGCGGGGGAGGCATCATCCCCTTAGGGAAACCATGGCCTCCATCTTCATTAAGGGCAATGGTAAAAGACAGCAGACAGGTGGGGGGGCGTGGGGGCCCCGCATGCGTGTGCATGCGCACATACACTCCAGGCCCAGGGCAAGCTGATGCCCAAGGGCCCCGGCATTCCTGGAGCCGGCCCTGGCTGTTAACATATTAATAGAATGTAATTAGAACTTCTGTAATTAGTATTCATGTTCTCTGCACCTAGGCTCTTTTTTTACTAATTATTTTAAGAAAAATTTGAAATCTAATTTAATTTTTTAAAATCCTATTTAAACCATTTATTTATGTATTTTTTTTAAATAATTGATTTTTATCACCCCTGTTCTGGATACCAGTTGCTGGGAATCACATGTGGGGAGAGTGCTAACATCCTGCTTGCGGGCTTCCCATTGGGACGTTTGGTCGGCCACTGTGAGAACAGGGTGATGTACTTTAGCCTGGACCAGCAGGGGCTCTCTTACATTCTCATGGGTGTGTTACATAATAACATGTATGCAAATATGTGCATTTCTAGTATTTTGCTTATGGCAGTGAAGCCTTGCCAAGAACAGCCACCCATGTGTCAGCCTGGGAGGAGGAAGGCAGAGAGCTTTAGGCATAGCGATGGGTGAGGATTTTGATTCAGCTTGCATTTCAAGTTGAATCTATCAAATCCGCACTTTCTGAAACAACCTGCGAACTGAAACACAGCCATCCTTTGAAATTCGTACTTAATCAAATTTTGCAATGCAGTTCTCCAACCAGTGTTTACAAAAATGCATGTATTAGGGTAAAGTGTGTATGAAAATGAATATATGAATGAAAACACCATACAAAAATGCATTATAAGATGAGAAATGGCTGGCAAAAATGTGTACCTTAGTCAAAAATGTGTTTATTAGAAGAAGTTTGCACTAAAATGCCGGAGAATTTTCATGAGGACCTTTAAAAAAATAATAATAGTGAATTGCTGCACGAATGTGGAGAACTGAATTTAAGATTGGAAAAGTGAGAAACTGAGTGAACGGAAATGGATAGCTCTTTCCGTCCCTGGCGATGAAGCTCAGTCGCATTCTTATCCTATGCATTTTTAATCGGAAGCAAGTCCCATTGCATTCAACAGGACATAGCCATATATCATATACATGCACAACTTCTGCCTGCTTTCATGCTTCCCTCTCCAGGAGGGAAAAGGGAGAAACCACTGCTCTGTCTTCCCCACAGTGAGTCTGCCTGGTCCTCAGCTGTTCTTGTTATCTCTGCAAAGAAGCTGTTTGTTCTTTGCTCTGACAGCAGCTGCTCTCAAGGTGGCTGCCTGCTGGAGCAACAACAAAGAAGCTTCTTTGCAACGAGAGCCTAAACTATGGAAGACCAGAGGAGAGGAGGAACAGCAGAGTGCACTGGTGCTCTAGCAGCATTGCTTTCTTTTCCCTTCCAGACCGAGCACTTAGGAGGGTGAAAGTGAAAAAATCAAGGGCAAATCTAAAGCATTGATGAACTCAGCAAGACTTAGTCCAAGTAAACCCAGGGATCAGGGCCACTAGCCTCTTTTGTAGTATGAGTGAAAGAGAGAGAGGGTGTATGCACACCATAAGCTTAAACCTTAGGGACTGTAATCTTGGAAAGGGGGCAGGGGGGGTTTCTTCACAGAAAAATTTAAACTCTCTCAATAAAGCTGCAAAGCCCGAGGTTCTTTCCTGTAAGCCAGAACAGTGTAAGTGCTTTGCAAGTGATTTATGCTTGTGGTGTGGATGTGCTTAGAGACAGGGAAAAGATCCTGGGGAGCATGCATTGAAGAAAGTGCAAGGGAGAGATGCAAATAGAATTACTCCATTTCAGTTATATCCTATCTTTTGTCTGTGAAGTGGTGTACATGTGGTGCTCTTCCAGGCAATTGACCTTGCTGAAGGTAAGCAGGTTTGGGTGTGGACTGTGAGAACAGCTCAGGATATGATCTGAAATCACATGTGTGTCTTCAGACCATATCCTGAGATGATGATGATGATGATGATGATGATGAAATGTATTAGCCACCCTTCACCAGGAGGTTCTCACAGTTGAAGTTGTGAGTGTTCAAGTGTAGGGGAGTGCCTGAACATTTTCTTTCCTGTTTAGTTAAGCCCTTCACTTTAATTATTAAAATTTCCATACACTTGTTCGTTCATTTGTCGGCTTATCATTCATTTCCATAACTGACTCTTAACCAGAGCTTGGAAAAGTTACTTTTTTTGAACTACAACTCCCATCAGCCCCAGCCAGCACCATGCTGGCTGGGGCTGATGGGAATTGTAGTTCAAAAAAGTAACTTTTCCAAGCTCTGCTCTTAACTAGTCCATGCGTTTTTGTTATTTCTGTTTGTTTTCATTCCGTTTTCAATGGAAGACTCAGATAGTCTTCTGTTGCCTGTAACTCTGGTGTGTTCCGTGCAGATAGCATGACAATTTCAGGTGCCTTACTAATTCTGCAAGGCACCATATCTTAAAAATATATGATCATTTGGAAAAAGGGTCCCCTTTTACAGTCAATTAATAAGCTACATGTCATTTAAGTTTCTAATTGCTTTTAGTGCTTGTAGTTTCTGTATTTCCTTCCCCCTCCCAATCCAGTTGACATGAAATTTTCAGGCATTCCGCTACCATTTCAAAGGATCAGAGTTGCCAAATGTCATTGATAGAGTGAAGAGTCACCACTTTTACAAGCAGTTTTAAATGACACATAGACATTGCCTGAGTGTAGGGATGGGATCCATTGGTTCAAAAGCATTCCATCAACTTACAAGCTGACATCAATTGGAGTTTGGTCTTTATCCACTAGCTCCTGCTTTTACTGATCCATGTTGTATTTTTTTGCTCGGAAAATTTAGATATTAATATAGATATTTTGAAGGAAATATTTTAAAGGAAATAACAATAAATTATCATTCTTAAAATCAGTATTTTAGAAGTGATTTTTTTTTAAAGTCCATTTTCAAAATTAGCAGTGCAAATTCGCTACATTCAAATCTGATCCTTAGCGACAGAGAAGAAATGATTTAATGGAAAATTCTGTACCAAATCTGAATTGGGCGGATTTCTAGCACATCCCTTACCTGAGTGTTCCCTCTCTTCCTTTCCTCCTTGTAACCTTTTCATTATACAGGCTTATTCCAGATTTTTTTGTTCAGATTTTTACCCCACCAGAAAATAATGAGAAATATATGCCTTTTTCATTTGGAACTCATTTGTTGAAGTTCCCATTTGTTTTTATAACTAAAATAAATAGGGTTCATTCATGTGGTTTTAAAAAATCAATATGCACCCCTAATGAAGTGTAACATTGGCTGCAGATCCCCCAGTTTCTATATAGTGCTATCCATGAGTGCATATTCTCCAGAACCTTGAAATCCTTTTTACTATGTGCCAACTTTCTGATGAGGCCTTGCCAGTGCCGGATTTAGACTTGGTGAGGCCCTCAGCTATATAAAGCTTGGAGGCCCTTTGTTAAAAAATTACACCATATATATATATATATTCAGTACACATAAAATTTTAAAAGCCCCCTCCAAAAAATTCTGAATTTTTTTGAGGCCCCTGAAGATTGTGAGGCCCTAAGCTGTAGCTTGTTTAGATTATGCCTAAATCCGGCACTGGGCCTTGCCATTCATGAGTGGGGTCAACTGGTGCAGCAAGATCCATTTCTGCATCATGGGCAACTGGAGAATCAAGGCCTCCCCACAAGTGCATATACAGATTTGTGAGCAATAAAAACAATCAATGCCTTCCTGTTAAACATTACCTCGCTACTTGTGTAGGCTGACTTTGCCTGTTAAACTGGTTTTACAGGTCATAAAATGGCGCTGGGCAAGGAGACAACGCCCGAAGGGAGAAGGGTGGAAAAGTGCCAAACAAGCCTTATATGGAAAAGTTTGGGAATGAGGAAATGGGCTGGCTAAATAGATAATGTATGCATGAGACATGTGGTGCAAAAGGTATAAAGCCTGGCTGCGTCCAGGAAGTGGCAGACTCGGCTTGGTTCGTTTCTCCACTTGCGCAAGTGTTTCAATAAAACTTGGTTTTGCTTTTTAAAGTCGTTTCGTCGTTCCTTGAGTAATATTGGAACACTGTACTTGGGAGCGAACTCTCGCCTAACAATCAAAGTAATATTGTGGGCGTTTATTACAGATTTGCAAATTATGCTTTAAACGCATGACATTTGGCCCCAATAAGTTCAGATGGATTCTTGGGTAGGGATGAAAGGATGTCAGTTTCAGTTCTCCTGGTTTCTCATTTTCCCAATCTTAGATTCAGTTCCCCATATTTCTGCAGCAATTTACTTAAGAAAATTCCTCATGAAAATGCTTAAGCATTCTAGTGCAAATTTCTCCTAATAAAGACATTTTTGCAAGCGATTTCTCCTAATGTAATGCATTTTTATGGTATTTGCACCAATATATTCTTTTTAGGCACATTTCCCTGTTATATGTATTTTTGTAAATGCTGGTTGGTTGGAGAACTGCATTGCAAAATTTGGATAAGTGAATTTTGAAGGATCGCTGTGTTTCAGTTTTCAACGTGTTTTGAAAAATAAGAATTTGATAGATTCACCTTCAAATAGGGGGAAATATGTTTCTCCATCTCTGTTCCTAGGAATCCGAAATCTATTTTCTGCCCTATGTTGTTTATATGAAGCATCGTTTTTTTGGATGATTGATGCCCAAGGGTAACTGTCTGTCAGAGTCTATATTTCTTTTAAGAAAACAAAAACAAAGCAGGAATGGGCAACTGAAGCCCAATTCCTTGGATGCTTACGAGTAGTGAATGTTTTTTTTTCCTAGTAAAGGAGGCTTGTGTAACTTGCCCCTATGGCAGCAGAAAGAGACCAAAGGTGGCATGATTCCAAAACCAACAGTTTTACCCAACTATTTTGTTTTTGGTTTCAAAACATGTGCTGACATTTTAACTGATCTCCTGAAAATGTTGCGTAACACCATTTTGCAACAGGATATTAGCTTGCACAGAGCACATCTGTTGAACAGAACCACTTGGGAGAGTTGAGCTGGCTTTTTAACAAGAGTGTTCTTTTAAGCAGAAGAAGGGGAAGCCAAATCCCTACACTAATTGCCTGTGAACCTCCCGACCCAGTTCAGGGTGGTATTTGCATATAAAGCTTGGGATCCAAGTACCTGAGAGTGCATCTTCCCTAGTACTGCCCTACCCATGTAACGTCTGCTGGAGATGCCTCATTTGTTGTTCCAAGTTTAGCTTCTACAGGGCAGGCACTGATGTGAGACAGGGCATTTTCAGTGGTAGCCTCTCAGTTATGCAACTCTTTGCCAAATGCCATTTGCCCCCCCCCCCAATTTAGGTGCAAAGTGAAACCCTTTTTGTTTACCTAGTGCCCTGGAAGGTAATCATCTTTCTTGCTGACACTGCTACTTTGTGTATAGTGTTATAATGTTATTAACTTTTTTTAAAAAATGGTTGTGCCATGTAAGCAATCCAGTATTGTTATCCACTCTGTGCTTCCTTTGGGAGGAATGACAGGATAAACATACGATGAAATAAATTAATAAATAATACCACCATCTGCTGTAAGTCAAATAACCAGACTACGCATCTGAATGTACATTAATTATTATTTTTAATTGTTATTCAGTACATTCCAATAATATAAAATACAGCATAAAAGAACAATGCAAACATAATTTTTCAAATTCATAAGCAAATTTAGGGGCACTTATCACATACATCAGCCCCACTAATCAAAATGTATATATATGTTTGACTAATGTAAGTGTGTGATTTTAAAAATATTTCAGGTAACAATGGAAAAGGGCTGATTTCAAAAAATGCTGCCAGATTTCTCATTCAAATATTTACTTGAACAAACATGAGTACTTATAGGTTGTTATAATCAATCAAACATGTTTGCAAACTAAAGTCTTTATGCTCCCTAGAAGCATAATCCAAAATCTCTGGCTGTGTAGTTCACAGGCCTTTTGCACTGCATTGTCTAAAGGAGTAATTGTGAAATGGAGTATTTATGTTTGTGCATCTTTGCATGCATGCAGGGACACTGAGCAGGGCTGGTTCCAAAGGGCGGCCAGGTGGGGCCCTGGCTGAGGGGCCCCTCCGCTCCCCTCTCGCGATTTGCTGCAGGATTGCTGCCGCAGATCACATGGCGAGAGCTTCGGAGCCCCCGCCATTCCCTTGCTTAACCTACCTTTCTCGGCTGTTCTGTAGTTGCACGCACAGTGCTGCCCTTAACCAAGATGGCGGCCAAGGTTTCCCTAAGGGGCTGAATGCATGCGTGCCATCAGCCAAGATGGCAGCAGAGGCTTCAACCCCTTAGGGGAACCTTGGCTGCCATCTTGGTTAAGGGCAGCATTGCTCATGCAACTGCAGAACAGCCGAGAAAGGTAGGTTAAGCAAGGGAATGGTGGGGGCTCTGAAGCTCTCACTGTGCGATCCAAAGCAGCGATCCTGCCGTGAATCGCAGAAGGGGAGTGCCAGGGCCTGGGGCAGGCATGTCTGGGGCCAGCCCTGACACTGAGCATTCATTGCAAGGTCACTTGAAGACTCCAGCCTTCCTCAGGTGTTGCCATTGGGCTAAATAAACACATGAGGGTAGGGTAGAGGGCAATGGGAATGTGGATGCTAGCCTCCCCCTTTTCCTTTCCATTGTCATTGCCTTCTAACACATGGAAGGTGACTGTCTGAAGTCAGGGTTGGTAAATTTTGGTTTCTCTCAGTTTCTCAGTTTTCCTAAACACTTGAATTTGGGGGGAAATAGTCAAAGGTTAGGTTTCCTACCAGACACTTGATTAAATAACAAACATTTTCTAAATAACAAACATTTTTTGCAATTTTGCCACATTTCCATATCAGTTTGCAAATTGGGTTTTTTTTAAAAAAGCCTCACAAAAATCCATCAAACTTTAGTGCCAATTTCTCTTGCTGGACACATTTTTGAATGCCAATTTTCCACACGCAAACTTTCCTGAAAGCAGTTTTCCTTGGATGGTGCATTTTTGTATGTTATGTTCACTGATATGTCAACTACATTTTGTACATATTTTTGGGTTGGAGAACAGGATCACAAAATCTGGAGAAGTGCAAATTTTGAAGGGTAGCTGCTTTTCAGTTCAGGTATTGTTTTGGGAAGTATAAATTAGGGAGGTTTGCATTAAAATGTGAACAAAACTTTACTTCCCCCCCCCATCTCTAAGCTGAAGAAGGGAGAAACAGGTAAGCCCGGGCCAAAATAGTTTGACAGAACCATTTCAGCCCAAAATGGCTCTGTGGCCTCAATGTTTGTTATAATTCACAGCAAGAGTTGTTGTGGAGGGTTTTTTTCACCATTTTTTTAGATTGCAAAGGCCTGTCGCCATAAGCAATAAAGGTTTGACCCAACCTGACCACAAAAACATAATAACAGTGCTTGTTTGCCATGTTCAAACATGGCATTGAAAATGCTTTGTTCCAACACAAAAACTAGGTTTCCTGTGGAAAACATTATCAATCCTACCTTCTCATTAGTTGTTGATGATGTTGAATGAAATATTGTCTTTGGAGTTGCTTAGATTTCATTGCTGAGAGCTGCAAGATCCATCCTTTGAGAAACTGATGCTTTGGTAATTGAAAGCGCCATTGTCTCATTTCAATTATCTAATGCAATTTCCAGCCCCTCATTCCTATAATTATGGCAAACGGCCAGCAACAAAACCTGATTAGAGACTCCCTAACAGTATCTGGAAACAGAACTTTCCTGGAGTAATGCTGTGCATAGACCTGATGATGGGATTTTGAGGTTGGCATAGGAGGAGATTGAGCATCATGCCAAACAGAATTTTTTCTATTGTCATTGCTGCAGAATGAGTGTCCTCCCCCCATCCTCTTTTCGGTGACCTGTCTAAAATGTAAAACTGAATAGATGTTAAGTGTTCTGCTAACAGCTTGAGTTTGTGGTAGTTGGCCATAAAACAACAGAAGAGTATAAGACAGGGTTCACTAATGTTTGGGGGCTGATGGGCAAATTTGCAGTTGCAGACTGGAGAAATTGGTATGGTCACTACAGGGGCACAGCAACCAAGCACACACTGCAACCTATTCCATAGGCTACAAGCCTCTACAGGCACATGTGCATCCAAAGGTGCCATGTTGGTGATCCCTGAAAGAGCGAGTGTTTTTTAAAAGATCATTTAGGAATGAACTGGTATTATATGTGTCCCTCAGAATTTGTGTACATGCACTTCGTACATGACCCATAACCTCACTTGTGAGACAGGTGGATCTTTTACATGGGTTGACCCGGAGAATGCATCTAAAGAAGTACAAAACCCAAGAATTCACACACCCCAAAAGCTTAGGTTGAATAATGGAATGTAATATTACAGTACATTTATTACAGTGGGGTGGGAAAGGAGAATTCAGTTCCACATTAAACAATGTGGTGCAGGTTGTTGTTGTTATGTGCCTTCAAGTTGATTACAACTTATGGCGACCCTATGAATCAGCGATCTTCAACAGCATCTGTCGTGAACCACCCTGTTCAGATCTTGTAAGTTCAGGTCTGTGGCTTCCTCAATCCATCTCTTGTTTGGCCTTCCTCTTTTTCTACTCCCTTCTGTTTTTCCCCAGCATTATTGTCTTTTCTAGTGAATCATGTCTTCTCATGATGTGTCCAAAGTATGATATCCTCAGTTTCATCATTTGAGCTTCTCATGGTAGTTCTGGTTTACTTTGTTCTAACACCGAATTATTTGTCTTTTTTGCAGTCCATGGTATGCGCAAAGCTGTCCTCCAACACCACATTTCGAATGAGTGGATTTTTCTCTTATCTGCTTTTTTCACTGTCCAACTTTCACATCCATACATAGAGATCGGGAATACCGTGGTCTGAATGATCCTGACTTTCGTGTTTAGTGATACATCTTTGCATTTGAGGACCTTTTCTAGTTCTCTCACAGCTGCCCTTCCCAGTCCTAGCCTTCTTCTGATTTCTTGACTATTGTCCCCATTTTGGTTAATGACTGTGCCAAGATATTGATAATCCTTGACAAGTTCAATGTCCTCATTGTCAACTGTAAAGTTACATAAATCTTCTGTTGCCATTACTTTAGTCTTTTTGACGTTCAGCTGTAGTCCTGCTTTTGTGCTTTCCTCTTTAACTTTCATCAGCATTCTTTTTAAATCATTCTGCTAGTAGTATGGTATCATCTGCATATCTTAATTGATATTTCTCCCTCCAATTTTCACACCTCCTTCATCTTGGTCCAATTCCGCTTTCCGTGTATGTTCTGTATATAGATTAAACAAATAGGGTGATAAAATACACCCCTGTCTCACACCCTTTCCGATGGGGAACCAATTGGTTTATCCATATTCTGTCCTTACGGTAGCCTCTTGTCCAGAGTATAGGTTGCACATCAGGACAATCAGATGCTGTGGCACCCCCATTTCTTTTAAAGCATTCCATAGTTTTTCATGATCTACACAGTCAAAGGCTTTGCTGTAATCTATAAAGCCCAGGGTGATTTGTTTCTGAAATTCCTTGTTCCATTCAATTATCCAACGTATCCTTGCAATATGATCTCTGGTGCCTCTTCCCTTTCTAAATCCACTTGGATGTCTGGCATTTCTCGCTCCATACATGGTAAGAGCCTTTGCTGTAGAATCTTGAGCATTACTTTACTTGCATGGGATATTAAGGCAATAGTTCGATAATTACTGCATTCCCTGGGATCCCCTTTCTTTGGAATTGGGATGTATATTGAACGCTTCCAGTCTGTGGGCCATTGTTTGGTGGTTAGTGCAGGTTATCTATACATATAAATTTTTTCTTAGGCTGCCTTCTTCGTACTGTAATCATGTGATGACAGCCTTCTAAATGCTGTGGGGTCAAAGTGGCAGGCCAGCAAGCAGGTGAGGGAGGAAGGGAGGCCAGCAAGTGAGCAAAGCTAGGCTAGGTGAGGCAGCAAGGGTAGGAGGCACAGTATGGCGAGCTAGGTGAGGCAGGAGAGGGCTAGATGAGTTGGCAGGGGGGCTAGGCAAGGCAGTGGGGGGATGCCCCAGGCAAGCTGCAGAGGAACAGGCGAGGGACGCAGGAGTGCCAGGCTAATTAAAGAACTGTCCTGTCATGAGCCCTGTGGAGCATTCCTGGAGTAATCAGGAAGAGGAGGAGGAGGTAGACTGGGACTCAAGAGAGGGGCCCGGTGGCGTGCAACTTTTGACAGTGACAGCTGCTCCTCCTTAGCTGCAGTTACAACAGAGGGAATGCTGGCTGACCAGGAGCCAGCCTCTTTCCCTCCCTTCTGCCGCCACTTTGCCCAAGTCACCATCCTTAACTACACATACCTCTTGTAGAGGAGGAGAATCTTGATGAGGTGCAGCTGTTGCCCCGGATGCGCGGACAGCTCAGTAGGCCCCCCGCTTTTACATTCCTGTTTTGTGACACTTTCCCCATGCAAGTAGAAAGAGCCCATCCCAAACCTACTTAAGAGTTGCAGGGGTGTGTGTTTGATTGCTGTGATAACATCTTAGCCTTGAGTAGTCATGCCTAGTTATGTTGTGTAGAGATGCAGAATCCTGTGTAACCTGTAAGCTGATCCACGAAGCGATCTAGACGGAAGATTCACATTAAACATAACAGTGGGTCTGAGTCCGACTACAGTGGAGCTGGCCAGGACACCTCCTTGATCTGGCAAGTGAATACAGTGATCTTTGCGGCATGTTAGCGTAGAGCAGGGGTTGACAACCTTTATGGTCCAGTGGGCCTATTTGGTGTTTTGAGAAAGTGCTGTGAGGGCCAGTCACAAATTGGCTGCCACATCTAAACAAGCAGAAAAAGAGACAGGGCCAAAAATGGAGCATCCCAGCCCCACATCAATGGAGAAAAAAGGTACCTACAGCAGCCGCCACCAGGCTCACATAGAGAAGCTCCTTGTACTCCTCTATGCAGAACAGATGCAAAGATGTGTGCCCAGTCCTAGCCTCCTATGAAATGGAGGTGTATTCGATATAAAAGAGGCTGAGCCAGTGCAAACAAGAACTAAGAACTAAGCAGTCTGTTGTGTCTTGTTGGTTTTTGATGGGATATTTACTGAGGCTTTTTGCTGGTGCCATGGAAGGTACTGTTGGGTACTTTGGGAGCACCTAGCTTAGAGGAAGTCATTGAATGAGGAAAGCAGAAGCCAGATATGCCTTTTCTTTTCCATCTCTTCTATGGAGTTCTTACTACGTGTTAGCTCTTGAAATGGCAATACTTTCTTTGCAATGTTGTTTGTGTTTCTAATTAAAAGCTAACGGCTGCATTTCAGCTGGCTGAATTTCTTTTACTAAAGGTCAATGTCTTTTACTTGTTGTTCCTTGTTTTAATAGATGGTTTTAATTGGTTTAATGTTAGTGTTTTAATGAAGACCTGGTTACATATCGTATTATCTGTATTATTTGCTTCTTGTTCTGTACATTACATCTGGACTTTGGTCATGGACAGCAATTTAATTAATAAATAAACTAGCCTAGACAGTCAGAAAGCACCAGAGATCAATGGAGCTTACTCGTAGGAAACTATTCATATAGTCACACTGATCCTAATAAATTGGGTATGGTGCAATGTACTGTTGTCCTTTTCTCTCTCTCTTTCCCTCTCTCTCCCTCTCTCTCTCTCTCTCTCTCTCTGTGTGTGTGTGTGTAAAATAATGGATTTGCCTGCATTTTTGGACCTGCCTTTCAAAATTTGCCACCATTTGATCCATATTTGCCCAGTATTATCTACTCTGACAGGAAGTAGCCCTCCAAGGTCTTAGGAAGAGATTCTCCCAGCATACCTACTACCCAATCCTTTTCCTGGTTAGATGCCATAGATCATCATTCCCCAATCGAGTGCCCTCCGTATGTTTTGCAGTACCAGTCTGCATGGTAAAGAAACAAAGATGGATGGATTTGCATTTCGATTCTGTCAGTTTCTCATTTTATTTATTTATTTATTGCACTTGTATACTGCCCCATAGCCGAAGCTCTCTGGGCAGTTTACAGCAATCAAAAACATTAAAACAAATATACAATGTAAAACACTATTTTAAAATTTAAAACAATATAAAAACAATTTAAAACACAAGCTAAAATGCCTGGGAGAAGAGGAAAGTCTTGATCTGGCACCGAAAAGATAACAGTGTTGGCGCCAGGCGCACCTTGTCAAGCAGATCATTCCATAATTTGGGGGCCACCACTGAGAAGGCCCTCTCCCTTGTTGCCACCCTCTGAGCTTCCCTCGGAGTAGGCACCCGGAGGAGGTCCTTTGATCTTGAACGTAGTGTACGGGTGGGTTCGTATCAGGAGAGACATTCCATCAGGTATTGTGGTCCTAAGCCGTGTAAGGCTTTATAGGTCAAAACCAGCACCTTGAATCGAGCTTGGAAACATACAGGCAGCCAATGCAAGCGGGCCAGAATTGGTTTTATATGTTTGGACCGTCTGGTCCCTGTTACCAATCTGGCCGCTGCATTTTGCACAAGCTGCATTTTCCGAACCGTCTTCAAAGGCAGCCCCACGTACAGTGCATTGCAGTAATCTAATTTGGAGGTTACCAGAGCATGGACAACTGAAGCCAGGTTATCCCTGTCCAGATAGGGACGTAGTTGAGACACCAACCGAAGTTGGTAGAAGGCACTCCATGCCACCGAGGCTACCTGAGCCTCAAATGACAGAGACGGTTCTAGGAGAACCCCCAAGCTACAAACCTGCTCCTTCAGGGGGAGTGCAACCCCATCCAGAACAGGTTGGATATTCACCATCTGGTCAGAAGAACCACCCACTAGCAGCATCTCAGTCTTGTCTGGATTGAGCCTCAGTTTATTAGCCCTCATCCAGTCCATTGTCGCAGCCAGGCACCGGTTCAGCACATTGACAGCCTCACCTGAAGAAGATGAAAAGGAGAAATAGAGCTGCATGTCATCAGCATACTGATGGCAGCGCACTCCAAAGCTCCGGATGACCGCACCCAACGTTTTCATGTAGATGTTGAACAGCATGGGGGACAGAACTGACCCCTGCGGAACCCCATACTGGAGAGTCCAGGGTGCCGAGCAATGTTCCCCAAGCACTACCTTCTGGAGCCGACCTGCCAAGTAGGAGCGGAACTACTGCAATGCAGTACCTCCCACTCCCAACTCAGCCAGTCTCCCCAGAAGGATACCATGGTAGATGGTATCGAAAGCCGCTGAGAGATCAAGGAGAATCAACAGAGTCACACTCCCCCTGTCTGTCTCCCGACAGAGGTCATCATACAGGGCGACCAAGGCTGTTTCCGTGCCAAAACCAGGCCTGAAACCCAACTGAAATGGATCCAGATAATCGGTCTCATCCAAGAGTGTCTGGAGCTGGCCCGCAACCACTCGTTCCAGGACCTTGCCCAGGAATGGAACATTTGCTACCAGCCTATAGTTATTAAGATTTTCTGGGTCCAGGGAGTGTCTTTTCCAGTCTTAAGTTCAGTTCTCCACATTTCCACATCACTTTGCAAATCTTTTTGAAAAAAGAAATCCTCCCAAAAATTCTTCTAATTTTCTTCTAATGTGTGCAATCTTGTCTAATATACTCATTTTTGCAAAGTAATTCTTCCTAATACAATGCATTTGTATATGCTATTTTCACTATATATGCACTTTAAACACACTCTACTCTAGTATATGCATTGTTGTACACATAACCTGGCTGCAGAAGTGTGCTGCAAAATTGAGAGAAGCGTGAACTTTGAAGGCTCTGTCTTTTGGTGGCTGTATACTGTAGGCAGCATGGATTTTTCACATTCCGCCATATTAAATTGAAAATACCTCCATGCCATTCTGCTGCTTCCCATAAGTTCATTTCAAAACAAAATCTTACAAAACTTATAGTTCTGAATTCAGAAATGCTTGCTTAATAACCCTGTAAATTCTCATGGTGATACAAGAAAAACTCAGACAAAATCTAGAGTTCAAAGTCTAAAACAAGAGAGAAAAAATCCAAACCCCTTTTGGACTTTTTTCTGTCAGTGGTCTAAAAATTGGTTGAAATTAATTAAAAATCAGTCATGTTCACAGAGTACCTGTAATCCTATTACTGACTTTGGCCCAATACTCTGACCTTCATCTTCTGTAGTTTAAAAGTTTAAAAAATGCCTGGCTGATTTTTAATTAATTTAAGAAATTTTGCATTGAACCCAATGATAACGTCTGGCATGATCAGTAAGAACCAACTGTCAGTGTTCTAAAAGCCAGACTCAGAGCTGCTTGGCTTGCCTAATCAGGGGGCCACACCCACACCAGACCTTTATTTTGTTGGAATGTATGAGGTTCAACTCCAACTTGTGGGTTGAGGCTGCATGGGGTTAAAAAGGGTAGCTAGAGACCTCTTGGTTGCTAGGCTATACCTGTCCTTTGATCTCTTGCTGTCTCTTCCCTTCCTGCTAGACTGATATGCAAAGGATGTTGATCCCAGTTCCTTCCCTCCTTCCCAGTCTTCTTTCTTGAGAGAGGAGCAGACATCTTTCCTTTGTCTCTCCCTCTCACCCAGCATGAGGGCAAGTACTGGGTGCAGTGCTCGTTGCTTCGACTTAGCTGGTTAGCTAGATATAGGACTCTTTCCTATCAAACATGTACTTCCAGAATAAAGTAGTTGTTTCTTATTTTAAAGCTTAAAGCCTCTCTCTGACTAATTTGCAGGGAAGGTAGAATCTTAGCAAAGATTCAAACACGCACACATAAGCTCGCTCAAAACTCCATTCTGCTATGCAACTCTGCAGGGTCCTACAGGACATTGGGCCCAGCCTCCTATATATTTCACTTTAGACAGTCATGGCTTCCCCCAAAGAATCCTGGGAAGTGTAGTTTGTGAAGGGCGCTGAGAGGAGACTCTTATTCCCCTGAGAGAGCTCCAGTGGCCAGAGAGGTTTAACAGTCAGCCACTGTGATTGAAGCTCTGTGAGAGGAAGAGGGCATCCCCTAGCAACTCAGCACCCTTCACTAACCTCAGTTCCCAGGATTTCTTGGGAGAAGCCATGTCTGTATAAAGTGAAACTGTTTGAACTGGTGCGGATGTGGCCAGGCACAGCTTTGGTTTAAATTTGGGTGGGAGACTATAGGTGCCTGCTCTAGAATAAAAAGGTGGGGAAAATGCTGAAAAAAATGATACTGTTCACAATGTTTTCCTTTTGGAAAGGAAAGGGGCTTCCCCTCTGCCCAGTGTCCACCCATCCAATCTCCTCCCCTCCCCCTTCCTGCCTCCCCTTCCCCTTCCTGCTCTCCTCCTCCCCTCCCTGCCCCTCCCCCAGGTCAGTTTCACCTATCTTAAGCATGATTGCACAGGAGCAAATCCCACTGAAGTCAAAAAGCATGCAAATGATCAAACCTGCCCTCCCCTCCTCCCCCCTCCTATCCCTTCCCTCTTGCCCCTCCCCTCCCCCTTCCTTCCCTTCCCCCTTCCCCTCCCCCTCCAATCCCCTCCTTCCCCCTCTTCCTCCTTCCCCTCCCCGTCCCCTTCCTCCTCCATGGTCAGTTTTACCTATCCTAGGACTATGACCTGAGAGACCAGGTTTCGAATCCCCACACAGCCATGAAGCTCACTGGGTGACCTTGGGCCAGTCACTGCCTCTCAGCCTCAGAGGAAGGCAATGGTAAACCCCCTCTGAACACCGCTTACCATGAAAACCCTACTCATAGGGTCGCCATAAGTCAGAATTGACTTGAAGGCAGTCCATTTCATTTTCAAGCATGATTGCATGGGAGTAAATCCCATTGAACTCAATAAGCATGAAAATGATCAAACCTGCCCTCCCCTCCTCCTCCCTCCTATCACCTCCCTCTTGCCCTTCCCTCTCCCTCCCTTCACCCCTCCCTTCCCCTCCCCATCCCTTTCCAATCCCTTCCTTCCCCCTCCCCCTCCTCCCCCTCCTCCCCCTCCACGCTTCCTCTCCAGGAAGTGGATTGGACTGTGAAAGACCAACTCAAATTGCGTTTGCATTTTGACAAATGTGTAGGGCAGTACGATATCTCAGAGAGGAGGTCAGTTCTCCTGCTGCCCTGGTGCATTTACTATTGCTGCCCAATTTCCCTGCTTTTTAAAGGTTGATAGAAATATTTGTTGGCTATAGGTACGTTCTTAAACCGCAAGGTTTTTGCCTATTAGTGAATTAGGGTAGGTTCACCATTAAATGTGAACTTACATGAATTTCTCTCCCATCACTAGGATGAAGGGAGCTGCAGTCCAAAATATTTTGGGGGCATCAGGTTGGAGAAGACTGCCATAGATTAAACCTGAGGCATTCTTCATGCAGAGCAGGGGCTCTACCACTGACCTGTGATCCCTCCCCACTATTTCCATGATTGATAGGCACCATGAAAGCACCTCTCCTCTCCAAACCTTGGTCTCCCATCCTTAACCATAACCCATAACCTTTTCCCTGCCCTCATTTCGCTAGCTATTTCCCACCTTGGTTTATGTTCTTTTAAAACTAACTTTATTCTCTCCGCCTATTAAAACCAACACACATACGACAGACAGAACACACAACTAGTTTCTGAAAAACATCCATATATGCACACTTGGCTGTAAATAGGCTCCTTGACTGGAATAGGTTTTAATGGTGATTACTTTGGCTGCAAGAGATGTTGAGGCTTTGCCCTTCTGAATACTAATGTTAGCATAAACAAATGGCTGCCATTCTCTGACCTGTTGTGATGGCAATTAAATTGGTTATTAAATTGGTTATTAAAACAGATGAAAGAGGTAAGTGGATTCTGAACTGCTTGGTTTGCAGCTCTGTGCTAGCAATTCATGCACCCCAAATCAAATCAAATCAA
The DNA here is from genome assembly GCF_030035675.1 of Rhineura floridana. NCBI lineage: Eukaryota > Metazoa > Chordata > Lepidosauria > Squamata > Rhineuridae > Rhineura > Rhineura floridana. The sequence continues at coordinate 33,555,002 of NC_084493.1, forward strand.
AATCAGATTAGAATTTAGGTTGCAATATACACCATTTGTCCATAATGCTCTACACTTGACATTTTTAGCTTAATCCTAGGGGTTTAAATATGTTGGATGACAGAGTTCAAAATCCCTACTCGGGGTCTCATTTTGGGGGAGGGGGGGTTGGATACTTTTTCTGTTGCCGGCTCATCCATTTCGGCTGTCTCCTGCAGTGTAGGCTTCCCTGTTGCATGCTCTGACAGCAACAGAAATTGAACCTTATGCTTTGCCGAATTCCTTTTGGTAGTTATTTTTCCACTGCCTGTTTCTTTTGTCACACGTTGTGGTTGTAGCTTAGCTTTGATTGTATCAGGGTAGGAAACCAGGCTCTGGCTGTGGGGCTGGTTCCTGGGTTTCCCTAACCCCTGCAGGCCATTTTGACAGGTGGAGAGGGCCACCAAAATGAACATTTTCCCTTTGGGGAGAATAGCTCAAGCTGTGCCAGCAGAGGAAGAACATTTGCATTGCCAGCTTGAACTGAAGCCGGAGATTCAGAGGAAGAATTGGGAGTACAGTTAGACTGTGCTCCCAATTCTTCATTTTAGCTGTAGCCTGAAGTCTCCTGCACCTTAACATCAGGCACAGGAAAGGCGGCCGTGCGATGCCCAAAATAGTCTGGCAGGTCAGTCTCTGAGGCCTGAAAGTTCCCCACTCCTGGATGAGATGAATGGTCTCTAAGTGCCCTTTGCTTAGTCTGGGGTCAGAATTATCCCCTGTTCTTTGGAAAGCATTGCTTCCACCTTGTTTCAGTATCTGGCAGATGCTTCCAAGATCTAATTTCCTGATCTATAATATCTTTGAGTCTTTCTTGAGTAGTCATGGGATAAGAGTACAGGTCCACTTATGGATCTGTAACTGATTAAGAATAGGAAGCAGGGAGTCGGAATAAGTTCTCACAGTGGAGGGATGTAAGGGTGCCCTGAAGATCTGTACTGAGCTTGGTGGGGTTTTTTAATTTGTTCATAACTGATCTGGAGCTGGGGGGCATTCAAGACCAAAACCAAACCAAAATGGGATTGTGAGGATCTCCAAAAGGATTGTTTCCCAAAGTAGGTGAACGGGCATTAAAATGGCAAATGTGACTCAATGTAAGAAGGTGTAAAGTGATGACCATTGAAGCAACAAATCCTAACTTTGCATATACGCTTATGGGGTCTGAACTGGTGGTGAATGACTAGGAAAAACATCTTGGAGTCATAGTGAATAGCTCAATGGAGATGTTGACCCAGTACGCAACAGCTCTGAAATCCATATTAGGGTTTGAAAATAAAACTGCCTATATTATTGTGCGTTTGCTGAAATGTATGGTATGACCATAGAACTGGAAACAGTTCTAGTTGCTGCATCTCAAAAACAGTATTGTAGAACTGGAAAAGGTGCAGAAAGGGGTAACAAAAAAGATCAGTTTCCAGAGGATTAGTCAAGCTAAGCTTTTGCAGCAAAACCAGCAAAGAGTCTTGCAGCACCATATATACTAGCAAACTGATTATGATATAAGCTTTTTGTGGACTGCAGTTCACTGATGTACAGGACAGTCAGTCAGTCAATTTATTTGTTATAAACCATTGGTCATCACAAAAATACAAAGGGTACAGATTAGCACAGGTGATCCCCAGCAGATAGGACCCCATGTTGTACAGTGAAATACTGTCTGATCCATTGAGCTGCTAAAGTGAAAACGGAGACCTTATATGTAGCATATTGATCCCCATCTGTCAACAAATAACAGGACAGACAAGAGAAAGTACTTTGCAACATTGCACATACATAAGCTGTGGAATTCAGTGCCACGAGATGACCACTGACTTGGATGGCTCTTAAAAGAGGATTAGACAAATTCATAGAAGAGATGGCTATCCCTGGTGATGGCTGTGTACTACTTCTGTGGACTACATCTGTACTACTGTGTATTGGTGGTGGTATGGCTCTGAATATGTCTGTTGTTGGGACTCACAAGAGAGGAGAGGCTACTTGTTATGATCGCTACATTTCCTCCATGAGCAGAGGCAGCATGTCTCTGTGTAAACAGAATGCTGCGCAAGAACAGCTTATGACCTGACCCAGCAGGCCTCTTTGCATTGGCAGCGGGGGCAGGGATGGAGTCCTTTGAGTCATCACCTTCAGCAGGCTCCTGCAAATTCACTTCTCCAATGGCGAGGATAAGAGAAAAATCAACTCATTTGAAATGTGGTAATGGAGGAGAGCTTTGCGGATACCATGGACCTCGAAAAAGACAAATAACTGGGAGTTAGAACAAATTAAACCAGAACCATCATTAGAAGCTAAAATGATGAAACTGAGGTTATCATACTTTGAACACATAATGAGAAGACATGATTCACTAGAAAAGACAATGATGCTGGGAAAAACAGAAGGGAGTAGAAAAAGAGGAAGGCCAAACAAGAGATGGATCGATTCCATAAAGGAAGCCACAGACCTGAACTTACAAGACCTGAACAGGGTGATTCACGAGAGATGCTCTTGGAGGTCGCTGATTCATAGGGTCGCCATAAGTCGTCATCAACTTGAAGGCACATAACAACAACAAAATGGCGGGGGACTGGTAAAACTTTGTTTGCAAGATTGGAAGAAGCCAAGCTCCTGAAAGAAGTGTTGTTGTTTTTAAAGATGGTCCCATGAGTTCATGGGTAACACAGCCTTAGAACATAGGACCCTTCACCCTCCCCCATCTCAATGCAATATCCCTGTTTCCCATTTCATACTGGCTGTCTGCTAGACAGTAAGACCACTTACTGAAAAAGAGGGATGAGAGATGAGGGGATTCCTCCAGACCTGGTTTCTAGATAGGGTTGGGCAGCTCATAGCCTCCTTTCCAGATGGTTCCAGTAGCAGATGTCATGGCGGGGTGGAGGCATGTACCTGACCTCCTGGCTAGCAACTTGCTGCTACTTTCTGGGAGAGGTGAAGCAGCAGGGAGGGTGGTGCAGTGTAATCACACCAGCAGGAGCACTGGATTGCGTTTGCACTGCGCCAACCATGCTGCTGTCTGGTCCCTCCTCTTCCCAGCAAGCAGCAGTGACTCAGCTATTGGGAGGAAGTCAGGTAAGGGCCTCTGCCCCACCATGCCGTCCACTATTGGATGGTTCCTGGGAGTCTGACAAATCACAGCCTGATATCAGGTTGGAGTTCCTACAGGACGTGTTGGTTGTATTTCCTGACATAGGATTGCAGCCATGCTGAGCCTAATAAATTGGGCTGTGTGTATATTAGGGATGGAAAGATCTGTCAATTTTGGTTCACTCAGTTTCTCATTTTTACAATGTTAAACGCAGTCTTCCATGGATGTGGAGCAATACAGCAATCTGCAATTTTAAAAAATCCTCAGGAAAATTCTCTAGCATCTTAGTGCAAATTTCTCCTAATAAACACATTTTTGTAGGCAGTTTTGACTAATATACATGTTTTTGCAAGCAATCTCTCCTACTATAACACATTTTTGTATGTTATTTTCATGCATATATTCATTTTTATGCATACTTTCCCTTAACATATGAACTTTTGCAAACATTGGTTGGTGAACGGCATTGTAAAATTTGGATAAGTGCGAATATTGAAGGATGGCTGTGTTTCGATTCTCATATTGTTTCAGAAAGTACAAATTTGATAGATTTGGCTTGAAATGCAAACTGAATTTAATTTCTCACCCATCCCTAGTGTGAATAAGTAACAAAGCTGCCTGCAATTTTTGACTGTCCTCGTGGGCATGACTGTGAGGGCTGTCATCATGAGCCCCAGCACTCCACAATTTACCACTGTCCCACTGCATGAGTGTGACCTTCGTATACCTGGGGAGAGTAATAAGCCTATTTTTGCCTCGAAACAGGTAGCGTCAAGTTACTCTGCAAACTTGCTTGCTTCCCTGTGTAGTTCATTGCATTGCAGTGTTTGCAAAGCTCCATCTCAAAGCACACGGCTTTCTTCAAATTCTCCTGGCTTATTGTCTTGGAGGGTAAAGGCAAAAGTAATGATGGAGTTAAAATGAGATCCCCCCCCCCAACTGCAGACTGTTAATAAACTCTGGCAGCTGTGAGAACGTGCAGGTAATTCAACTGTCCTGTTCGTGAGGAGCGCCCAGGGACTTCGTGTCTATGCATCTGTTTCCATGGCAATTAGGATGAGATTAGTTTTCAGGTCTGTATTTATTTATTTATTTATTAAATTTATATACCGCCCGACTAGCAATAGCTCTCTGGGCGGTGAACATAAAATAGCATAAAAATACAATGAATAACAAAATAATACTAAAATACAATCATCAATCCAATACAATAAACATTTTTAAAAGTAAATCAGTGTAACTTAAAATGCTTCAGAGAATAGGAAGGTTTTGACCTGGCGCCGGAAGGAGAGCAGAGTTGGCGCCAGGCGTACTTCCTCAGGGAGACTGTTCCATAGTTCGGGGGCCACCACTGAGAAGGCCCTAGATCTTGTCATCACCCTCCGGGCCTCCCTGTGAGTTGGAACCCGGAGGAGGGCCTTCGTAGCAGAACGTAGTGCACGGGCCGGTTCATATCGGAAGAGGCGTTCCGCAAGGTATCGTGGTCCCGCACCGTATAAGGCTTTATAGGTTAATACCAACACTTTGAATCTAGCCCGGAAACATATTGGCAACCAGTGCAAGCTGGCCAGAACAGGTGTTATATGCTCGGACCGCTTGTAGTTGGTAAATGAGAGAAAGCTGAACCTGGATGATGCTCTGTTTGTTCGGCTGGGACATATTGAGCCTGATGCCTTTTAAAAAAAATGTTCCAAATTTTTGATGGGTTGCTGCATCCTGTTGCTCCAGTCTTTGGAAGTATATTTATCTTTCAGCATTTCCTCCAGCTGAAAGTCTCTATTGTGAGCTTTAAACCGTGGAAAGACGTGTTTTGTTTTTGCATGCCTATACTTTTAAATACAGAATGTGTTTCGGTTTGGGAAATGATCTGAATGGAAACAAGCAAATTTTGGTTCTCAGGGTTTGGATCCAAAGCCTGATTTTAGCACGCTCAGAAATTCAGAGCAGAGATGGGGACTTTCTGCCTCCCCACCACACACCCCGTCACCTTCTTCTCCAGCATCCCTTGTATCTCTCACCAAATAACGTGTTTAGCATTCTTCATTAAAAGCAATGAAGGGGGCTGCTGACATTGCAAATTGTTCATATGAATTATAAAAATATAACCGCAGCAAATGCACTTCAACGATGTGACTTTTTAACACTTTTAATTCAACAGCTGTTGAGCCCCAGTTCTCCCAGGGGGATCAGGTTGGGGAGTTCGCCGAGCCCCAGCCTCCTCAGATAGAGCAGGGGGAGGAATCAAAGGTAGAGGAGACCTTCGAGGACAATGAGGGAGGGGGAGTAGTTGACAGCCTGCCAGTTCCCACAGACAGTTCTCCCGCTGAAGCAGAGCTTGCTCCACCTACAGATGCCCCAACAGAGCCGTTAGGGGATGGCTGGGCACACGCACCAACTCCACCCCTCCAGGATTCCCTCCCTGGCACTTCAGACGCTTTCCCGCCTCCTGAGGCATCTGTCAAGCCTGTACTGTCAGATGAGCCGGTGAAGGCTTGCCCCCCTTTGCCCTGTGCGAGACGCCACGAGAAGGTGGGACTTCGAAGGAGTCAGAGATTGCGGGCGAAGACCTTCCCTACTTAAGGCGGTGCCCCCCCTGATCCGGTTGCTGAGTCAGCTTTCTTCACGCACTGCAGAGTATGCCTAGGTAGCTTAGTTAGGGTCTGTAGTGAGTTAGTATAGCTAAGTCTATGAAATGCACGGCCTTTGATGTTACTCTAATAAAACAGGAATTAATTCCAGTCTCGCCTCCATTTCATGACTCGCACTCTGGGCAGGACAACAGCAGGCCTTGAATCTTGCCCCTTTGTACGGGGCATTATCTACCTCCTCGTATGGTCATTTTAAAATGGCACCCTTGGGTGGTGCTGCTGGCAGGAGAGATTGGATTGGCTCCAGGTTTTGGAGGGCTGTTGGGTAAGACACCCTTCGTGGGGTCCTCTCCACCTTAGTCTCAAACTGCTGCCCCTTTTCTTCCTTATGTCTTCGCTACCACCTGCTCGCTTGCCAGGCAAAGATCCCATGAGCAAGCAGACAGTGGCATTTGCTGCTCCTTCTCACCACCACCATTGCCTGGGCCAGAGCAAGAGGCAGGTGAACAAGCAGGCAGGTAGGTTGCAGTGCTGAAGAGGAGGAGCAGGTCAAATGGAGCTTTTCTCAGTGGGCCTGTTGACTGGATGTGAACTCTTAGCAAATACCCAAGCATGCCGACCCTTGGCGCTGGCTTTGGATTGGGTCTCTCTTTTTACACGCACCCTCTTTCTCAGTTCTATAACTGAAGATAGCAAGCCAGGCTAAAGGCTTGCATCCCTCTCCTGTGATTGTGGAGAGGACCTATTGTTCCATGGCACAGCATGTATGTTACATGCAGCAGGCCCCAGGTTCAGTCCCTGGTATGTCCAATAAAAAGGATCTCAGATAGCAGGCAACAATCTCCTTCTAAGACCTCAGAGAGCCATTGCTAGCCAGAGAAGAAGGTATTGGGCTAGAAATCTAGAAAATAGATTGATGGAACTGTTGTGGTGACTTGTTGTAAGGTTGTTTTATATGCTTTTAATTCAGGAAAGGAGCTGTAGCTCAGTGGTAGTACTGGAAATACAACAGCAGGGATCATTCCGTTAGTAAGGGTTAATTCTGTTAGTGTTAAAGTTCAACTAGCGAAGAGGAGGACAGGCAGAGGTGTTGCCTAGCAACTATTCAGAATGGTATGATCCTTGCTGAGAAAACTTGTGCTGTGATTGTGTAGTTCTGTGGGAGTTCCCCCCTCATGCTAGTTGGTGAATATCTTTGTGCTCTGAACCAGGCCTGACCTAAGAAAGACAAAACTCTCTGTTTATTTCTCCTCAAGTTATATTCTGTTCTTGTTCAGTTATAATACTTGTAAAGTATTATCCATTTCTTTTCTCTCTGGACCTGGTCTCCTTCCTTCCAGTCACTCTGCTAACAGCTACAGCGCCTGCTCTGCAAGGAGAAGGCTCCAGGTTCAACCCCTAGCATCTTGACCCGGAGAGCTCCACACATAACACAGAACTTGTCTTAATCTGAAGGTGCATATGGGGAGGAGTGTACTTTCAGAGAAAGTAGATTGGGTTATTATTAACTGTGTCCCCTGTGCATATTCCTAGAACAATTGTTAAGCATGACTGACACCAAACTCTTCCCTAATTCCTGTTTTGTAAGGGCATGGGTGCTTCTCGACAGCTGTCTTCTGGCCTGTTTCCTTGGCTCTTCTGATTTAATAGCATGACAGATGCTACCATTATGAAATTTTAAAGTATGTGAAATGGCTTCTCTGCACTCTTAATTGTTATTAACTTGGTTTGATAGAAGCAAAATAGAGTGTTAGCTATCCCTGTTACTGTCCTTGCACAAAATAACTGCGGTGCTTCACACACTTTCACAAGGAGACTGGACTGTTGAAGTGAGTCTTGTGATGGCGTACGTCATTTGAAACCCTACTTTATCATGCTGCCTTGACATCTCAGAAATTGGTTTCATGTACTTATTTGCCGGGTGCTCCTGGGACTCAGAACTGATAGTCTTTGGATCTGTATGCACATGCCCCATGTGGTGAGCTGCTGAATTGCATGTTTCAGCCTCTGTGTAGGCAGCTTAGTGCCCTTGGGCCCTGGGCTGGTTTCACCCACCCAGGCTGGCCATTGGATCTTCCTGGGCAGGAAGGGCTGTAAGAAGTCTTCTTGTTCAAGTTAAGCTTTGTCTGAGCCACGTGGTTCTCCTGAACTTTGGGGTGTTCCTGTATCCTTTGATTGGTTTTTGGTCCTTCCCCCAAACTGTCCTTCGGTCCCGACTTTGGATTCCTTGGTGCAGGTACTGGCTCCTGGCTCATCTCAGGCCGTGGCCAAAGGCTCAGCCCTGCCAGGATTAGAGGGTTGTACCTCTGAGAGAACTAGCTAAATGCAGTGGTGTGAGTTTTCTGGTAAATTGGAAAATTCTCCTGTGCAAATTAGGGTGATTTGCACAGGGTAATTAGCAACGGAAAACTTTCAGTTTGCATCGGAAACTGTTATGATGCCCTGGAGTGTGATCTAATTTAGAAACTTATGTTACTTTTGAAACTGTCAAGGTTGCCTAATATTGCAGTTGCGATTGGTATCCATTGTTTCTAATGATGTTATTAAATGGGAAATTTTCTGCAGAAGAATGAGGCACAGGGGAAAAAAACTGTTTTGGGAAATGTTCCATTCTGCATCACTGGCTAAATGCTGGGAGACAGAAATATAGTTAGCAGCCCTGGGCATTTTGGTAGGGAGTCAAGGTAAATGTAACTACTGCTGCCCCTACAGTAGAAAAGGGAAAATGTACAGATTCACTTTCTCTTTGTACAACATGAGTTCATAGTAGGGATGGCAGAGAAATTTGATCTTTGTGAATCTGGAAGTGAACTGGAACTTCTTATACTGAGCTCAGTATTGTCTACACTGACTGGCAGCTGCTCTTCAGGATTTCAGGTGTGGAGTCTTTCCCAGCCCATGACTGTGGAAGATTTATGTAACTTCAAAGTTGGCAATGAGGACATTGAACTTGTCAAGGATTATCAATACCTTGGCACAGTCCTTAACCAAAATGGAGACAATAGTCAAGTAATCAGAAGAAGGCTAGGACTGGGGAGGGCAGCTATGAGAGAACTAGAAAAGGTCCTCAAATGCAAAGATGTATCACTGAACACTAAAGTCAGGATCATTCAGACCACGGTATTCCCGATCTCTATGTATGGATGTGAAAGTTGGACCGTGAAAAAAGCGGATAAGAGAAAAATCAACTCATTTGAATTGTGGTGTTGGAGGAGAGCTTTGCAGATACCATGGACCGTGAAAAAGATTAATAATTGGGTGTTAGAACAAATTAAACCAGAACTGTCACTAGAAGCTAAAATGATGAAACTGAGGTTATCATACTTTGGACACATAATGAAAATATATGATTCACTAGAAAAGACAATAATTGTGGGCAAAACAGAAGGGAGTAGAAAAAGAGGAAGGCCAAACAAGAGATGGATTGATTCCATAAAGGAAGCCACAAAACTTACAAGATCTGAACAGGGTGGTTCATGACAGATGCTATTGGAGGTTGCTGGTTCATAGGGTTGCCATAAGTTGTAATCGACTGGAAGGCATATAACAACAACAAACACATTTTTGCAAGCAGTTGTATTATGCATTTGTGTATGGCTTCCCCCCCCCCCGTGATATATCCAGTTTCATGTACACTTGTCCCTAATATATGCATTTTGGTACACATTGGTTGGTTGGAGAACTTTATAGCAAAATTTGGATAAGTGCAGATTTTGAAGAATGCCTGCATTTCAGTTTCCATATTTTGGAAAGTGCAAATTTGATAAATTATAGATAATATATAAATTAATATATTAGTGAAAGTAACATAACAAAAATGCATTAGGACAAATTGCTTGATAAAATGTGTTTACTAGTCAGAACTGCATACAAAAATGTGTGTGTTAGGACAAATTTGCGTGAAAATGCTGGAGGATTTTTTTTTTAAAAAAATCACGAATTGCTACAGAACTGAATTTAAGATTTTAAAAATGAGAAACTGAAAGAACCTAAGTTGACAGATCCTTCCATCCCTATTGTAGACAATACTGAGTGGTTTGGCTTTGTATAATACACCTAACTGATCAGGGAAAAGCTGACTAAATAAAAGTTAACTTTCCCCAACCTGGTGCCCTTCAGATATTTTGGACTCAAAATTCACATCTGCCCCATGCAGAATGGCCAATGGTCAGGGGTGATGGGAACAGTAGTCCACAACTGTTAGAGGGCACCAGCTTGAGGAAAACAACTTTAAATTTTGCAGAGAATTTGCCAACGGTTTACAAGGCACTAACAAGATAGTAATATTTTAAAATGTATTAAATGGGATAGGCTTTAGCTAATTTTTGTTTCAAATAAAAAAAGTAAACTTAAAGTATTATTCATAGTAATAAGGTACAGCTATTGCATGGGTTGCTGGAATAGCCTAGTATTTTGATCTGGATGCCTTTATGAGTGCAGTTGTTCATGTCTAGTGGAGAATTTAAGGAAATCAACTGTGACAGACAAGTGAAATTTTATTGTGTGGTAGAAATAAAGTGGAACTGTAGAATTGTATTAACAGTGATAATGGATTGTCCTATGTGTTGAGTATCTAGATTGATCAAGATTGACTTTGGCTGCAGTCGTATAACCCTTTACCTGAGAGTAAATGAATTCAATGATAATTCCTTTTGAGTAGACTTGTAAAGGAGTGTGCTGCTAATCAATAGATAAAGCACAACACAGTCATCTGAAATTTCTGTAGTCCTTGGGTAAGCTTTTTGTCACTATATATTCTTTTGAAAGAATATCTCTTTCTAAAGATTTATCAAAACTTCTTAATTAGATGCTGTACATACATATTCCACCCCACTCCCAAAAAACTTCATTCAGATTTTTTCCCATGGAAAGCTGAATTGTGAGATCAGTATAAATATTTGTCTTGTCTTATATTCCTTATTTGACATGGCTTCATATGTTGCCATCTCAAGATTGTTATCCCCAAACAACACTCTCTGTTTACATGAGCAACAAATCAGAAAATGCAGCCTTGCCCTCTCACACCAGCCGATTCAGCTGCAACATTTTCTGCTCTTTGGCTTAATGCTAGATGATAGTCTGAGTTCAATGTTAGAGACAGGCTGTTAGTACTTCTGGGGAAAAAACAGAATTCCATTAACAATAAAGGTCAGAGAGTCAATCCAAATTTAGATGCCATGCTGGGCATTTCTCCAAACAGTAAAGGTTGTGCATTAGTGGAATTCATTAACTGAGCCTCTTGCCCTCCAGATGTTATATGTTTAAATATTACTATCTTGCTGGTGCCTTGTATATCGTTGGCAAATTCTCTGCATAATTTTAAAGCTGTTTTCCTCAAGCTGGTGCCCTCTAGGAGTTGTGGACTACAGTTCCCATCACCCCTGACCATTGGTCATGCTGGCTGGGGCTGATGGGAGCTGGACCCGGCAACACCTGGAGGGCACCAGGTTGGGGAAGGCTGATTTAAGTGACATTTGGCAGTGCCATCTCATGCAAGGCAAGCCTTTGATCTACAACTATTGCTCCCTTTTGTCCAGGGCTGTGGAGTCGGTACGCCAGACCTTCGACTCCGACTCCTCTATTTTTCTACTGTCCAACTCCAACTCTGACTCCGACTCCTTCATAAATGGCAAATGTATATTAACTAGTAATAACAAATTTACTGTAGTAAAATGGTAGCACAAGGCATTTCATCACCACCACGTGAATCCAGAGCTTGGAAAAGTTACTTTTTTGAACTACAACTCCCACGAGCCCAATCCCTGGGGCTGAGACGATGGTGTCGGGTGGAAGGGTTCGGATTTGTTAGGCACTGGGGAACATTTTGGGACAAGCCGGGCCTGTACAAAAGGGACGGGCTCCACTTGAACCAGAATGGAACCAGACTGCTGGCACTTAAAATTAAAAAGGTGGCAGAGCAGCTTTTAAACTGACTGAGGGGGGAAACCCGACAGGAGCTGAGAAAGGTCCGGTTCGGAATAAACCTCCCCCCGGGATAAAAACCAAAGAAATGATGAAATTTTAAAAGGGGTAGGCCTAGAAGTAGGCATTGTGAGAGCAGGGGCACAGGATATAAATTCAGAAGAGCAAAATTACCACAGGCCTAACCGCAAGTGCCAAAGACACTTGAAGAGAGACACTGCTTACAAGTGCCTGTACGCTAATGCTAGGAGCCTGCGAACCAAGATGGGAGAACTGGAGTGCTTGGTCTTAGAGGAGAGCATTGATATAGTGAGCATAACCGAGACCTGGTGGAATGGAGAAAACCAGTGGGATACGGTTATCCCTGGATATAAACTATATCGGAAGGACAGGGAAGGACGTATTGGTGGCGGAGTCGCTCTATACGTGAAAGAAGGCATTGAATCCAGCAAGCTCGAAAGCCCAAAAGAGGCAGACTCCTCCACAGAATCGTTGTGGGTGGTGATACCATGCCCCAGGAGGGACTTAATACTGGGAACGATCTATCGTCCCCCTGATCAAAATGCTCAGGGAGACCTTGAGATGAGATATGAAATTGAGGAAGCATCCAAACTAGGAAATGTGATAGTAATGGGTGACTTCAACTACCCGGACATAGACTGGCTGCATATGTGTTCCAGTCATGACAAAGAAGCAAAGTTTCTAGATATTCTAAATGACTATTCCCTAGACCAGTTGGTCATGGAACTGACCAGAGGGACGGCAACCCTGGACTTAATCCTCAGTGGGGACCGGGACCTGGTGCGAGATGTAAGTGTTGTTGAACCGATTGGGAGCAGTGACCACAGTGCTATTAAATTAAACATACATGTAACTGGCCAATTGCCAAGAAAATCCAACACGGTCACATTTGACTTCAAAAGAGGAAACTTCACAAAAATGAGGGGATTGGTAAAAAGAAAGCTGAAAAACAAAGTCCAGAGGGTCACATCACTCGAAAATGCTTGGAAGTTGTTTAAAAACACTATATTAGAAGCTCAACTGGAGTGCATACCGCAGATCAGAAAAGGTACCGCCAGGGCCAAGAAGATGCCAGCATGGTTAACGAGCAAAGTCAAGGAAGCTCTTAGAGGCAAAAAGTCTTCCTTCAAAAAATGGAAGTCTTGTCCAAATGAAGAAAATAAAAAAGAACACAAACTCTGGCAAAAGAAATGCAAGAAGATAATAAGGGATGCTAAAAAAGAATTTGAGGAGCACATTGCTAAGAACATAAAAACCAACAACAAAAAATTCTATAAATACATTCAAAGCAGGAGACCATCTAGGGAGACAATTGGACCCTTGGATGATAAGGAAGTCAAAGGTGTACTAAAGAACGATAAGGAGATTGCAGAGAAGCTAAATGAATTCTTTGCATCTGTCTTCACAGTGGAAGATATAGGGCAGATCCCTGAACCTAAACTAACATTTGCAGGAAGGGATTCTGAGGAACTGAGACAAATAGTGGTAATGAGAGAGGAAGTTCTAAGCTTAATGGGCAATATAAAAACTGACAAATCACCGGGCCCGGATGGCATCCACCCGAGAGTTCTCAAAGAACTCAAATGTGAAATTGCTGATCTGCTAACTAAAATATGTAACTTGTCCCTCGGGTCCTCCTCCGTGCCTGAGGACTGGAAAGTGGCAAAGGTAACGCCAATCTTCAAAAAGGGATCCAGAGGGGATCCCGGAAATTACAGGCCAGTTAGCTTAACTTCTGTCCCTGGAAAACTGGTAGAAAGTATTATTAAAGCTAGATTAACTAAGCACATAGAAGAACAAGCCTTGCTGAAGCAGAGCCAGCATGGCTTCTGCAAGGGAAAGTCCTGTCTCAGTAACCTATTAGAATTCTTTGAGAGTGTCAAGAAGCATATAGATAGAGGTGATCCAGTGGACATAGTGTACTTAGACTTTCAAAAAGCGTTTGACAAGGTACCTCACCAAAGGCTTCTGAGGAAGCTTAGCAGTCATGGAATAAGAGGAGAGGTCCTTTTGTGGATAAGAAATTGGTTAAGAAGCAGAAAGCAGAGAGTAGGAATAAACGGACAGTTCTCCCAATGGAGGGCTGTAGAAAGTGGAGTCCCTCAAGGATCGGTATTGGGACCTGTACTTTTCAACTTGTTCATTAATGACCTAGAATTAGGAGTGAGCAGTGAAGTGGCCAAGTTTGCTGACGACACTAAATTGTTCAGGGTTGTTAAAACAAAAAGGGATTGCGAAGAGCTCCAAAAAGACCTCTCCAAACTGAGTGAATGGGCGGAAAAATGGCAAATGCAATTCAATATAAACAAGTGTAAAATTATGCATATTGGAGCAAAAAATCTGAATTTCACATATACGCTCATGGGGTCTGAACTGGCGGTGACCGACCAGGAGAGAGACCTCGGGGTTGTAGTGGACAGCACGATGAAAATGTCGACCCAGTGTGCGGCAGCTGTGAAAAAGGCAAATTCCATGCTAGCAATAATTAGGAAAGGTATTCAAAAGAAAACAGCCTATATCATAATGCCGTTGTATAAATCTATGGTGCGGCCGCATTTGGAATACTGTGTACAGTTCTGGTCACCTCATCTCAAAAAGGATATTCTAGAGTTGGAAAAGGTTCAGAAGAGGGCAACCAGAATGATCAAGGGGATGGAGCGACTCCCTTACGAGGAAAGGTTGCAGCATTTGGGGCTTTTTAGTTTAGAGAAAAGGCGGGTCAGAGGAGACATGATAGAAGTGTATAAAATTATGCATGGCATTGAGAAAGTGGATAGAGAAAAGTTCTTCTCCCTCTCTCATAATACTAGAACTCGTGGACATTCAAAGAAGCTGAATGTTGGAAGATTCAGGACAGACAAAAGGAAGTACTTCTTTACTCAGCGCATAGTTAAACTATGGAATTTGCTCCCACAAGATGCAGTAATGGCCACCAGCTTGGACGGCTTGAAAAGAAGATTAGACAAATTCATGGAGGACAAGGCTATCAATGGCTACTAGCCATGATGGCTGTGCTCTGCCACCCTAGTCAGGGGCAGCATGCTTCTGAAAACCAGTTGCCGGAAGCCTCAGGAGGGGAGAGTGTTCTTGCACTCGGGTCCTGCTTGCGGGCTTCCCCCAGGCACCTGGTTGGCCACTGTGAGAACAGGATGCTGGACTAGATGGGCCACTGGCCTGATCCAGCAGGCTCTTCTTATGTTCTTATGTTCATTTTGGACCAATTGAAATATCCAAACCACCTTCACGGGCTGCCTTATATAGAGTGCAGTAGTATTATAGTCTAACTTGGAAGTTGTTTATATCTCATTCTTGCAGGATGCCTATCTTCCATGCATGAGCACAGCTGGTGGATGGGGCCAGCTTGCCCAAGTGTCTTGCCTTTCTAGTCCATAAGAACATAAGAAGAGCCTGCTGGCCCATCTAGTCCACCCTCCTGTTCTCACAGTGGCCAACCAGATGCCCATGGGAATCCTGCAAGCAGGGCCTGAGTGCAAGAGCACCCCCTCCTGTGGCTTCTAGCAACTGGTTTTCAGAAGCATAGGTAGTTGGAGTCCAACACGATCTGGCACCATGTTGGCTTCCCCTGGTTTAAAGGGTGGCCCAGGGCAGATGCCACTAGCCAGGGCAGCCATGGATAGTGCATGTTGAAGTCAGGCCTAACATTTAAACAACATGCCATAGAATTCTTTGCTTGCTAATTTCTGCTGATCAAATCATCTACTTGGATGCAAAAAACATTTTCTATGTCACTTGTAAAAAAAAACACCCTAGTTTTCCTGGCACAGTTGGCCACCTTGCAAGCTTTGCTAGACCTTAGTGTTGTTTCTGTTGGATGAAACAGCATTTCTTGCTTTTTTTCTCTCTCTCCTGTTGGTGTCCTTAAATGGTATTTCACCCCAAGATAAGAGTCCTTTAAGCTGAAGTCTCTTGATTTGCTTCTAGGTAGTGTACCTGCTGATTCTCATCTCATCCAAAGAGATTGTTCTCTCCTGCTCTTTGCCTTTTGTCCTCTAAAGATTTTTAGATCAAAGCCTGGGCATTTGGCTTTCTGAAAGGCCTCTTTGTGTTATATCTGTACGTTTCACCTGAATAAACAGGAGTGTGGCTTTTCCAAACCAGAAAATAATGTTGGAGTACAAGGTCATAGTCGAAGATTTTAAAAGCTGCTGGTGGGATTTTATTTTTAAAGTTTCCTTTTTGTTGTGAATGAAGAACATTTGCACTGTAAACAAAGTTGAACTGTAGTGCTTCATGAGGATTAGGGGAGAAATAGAGCTGTAGATATTGTTAGACTATAATCATCCACAGCCAGTTTAGCCAGTGGTCAGGGATGATGGGAGTTGTAGTCCAACAACTTCTGGGAACCCAAGGCTGAATAAGGGTGCTGTAGACTACAGTGCACTGGGAATTTTGTGGTGGTGGCAGTGGTAGTAAAGCCTCTGATTGGCTGAGCTTCCCTGATGTCACAAAAGATAGAACAGGCAGGAGGGTCTTTGGCTGCCATTGGTTGAGCTGCTCAGATTCTACATAGGACCAGGGCAGGCACAAGGGAGGGAGATGAAGTGTTCCTGTTATTTCTTTTAGGAGACCCCAGGTACTGTAACTGGGCAGGGCTGAATCTTGGCATGGAGGAAGGAATCTGAGAGGGAGAGGAAAACCAGGGCAGAGATCTTGGAAATAAAAGCTGTAGAGGTGAGGAAGACTGAGGTTCACCTGGCCCCCCTCCCCCACTTTCATGCTCCAAATTAAAAAGGAATTGCATTGTGACAGTGGCCTTAGAGGCATAGATTATTTCAGCTTGTTAAATGTTTTTGAATCCAAATGTTCTTTAAAAAAAAACAAAAAACTTTTCTGAGTACATTTTTTAAAGAAGCAGCCGCTCTGAAGGGTACAGTTGCACAACGAGATTTTGTGTGCGTGGCAAGAATGATGAGTTCTAATTACATGCCACTGATTGTAGCAAGGAGGCTGTTTCAGCACTGATTGTGATGAGGTATTGCTTCCTGCTTCAAGGGTGTCTCTTTTCTTTCAGTTTTGGAGTATAAAGGTGAATGCTGTGCTTGCAATTTGAGACCTTAAGGTATCTCATGAGAAATGCATGACTGCTTGAGTGTTTTCAATGGGATCTGGGAGACGTGAGTTCACATCCTGTTTATTTTTTTCATGTTGGGCTGCTATCTGCTTCCCATCTGTAAAATAGGTATAATATTGGTAGATGATTTTTCTGTGTAGAATTGTGGCAACCTCCCTCCACCCATAATTATTTTCAGAGCACATCTAGATGGCTCTAATTTTTGAGATTACTTACATTTCCTGAGCCCTTCAATAAAAGCTGTGCAAGGGGCTACATGGTGCTGAAAAGGCAGCATATCCTGTTTTATTCCTACTCTGAACATGGGAGTGTCCCAGCGGGGGTGGACATACCTGCCTCTTCCTGGGATGTTTCTGCTACAGGTAATTTTCAGTTAGTACTGAGGTGGGGCACTTGGGGTCCTTGGCCTAATTTCAAGTGGTCCTAATTCCATGCATGCTACAGCAGTAGTGTAGTGGCAGATTCAGAAGTGCAGGGTCCCTTCATGACAGTCACAACCACACTCCCTCACAGCCACTCTCCTTCTAAAGTTATACAACCTTTTAAAATTATAGAAAAATCTGGCCCTTTCTGATTCTCTGCCACTGTCACCCTTTGATGATAGTCACTCGCTGTCAGAGATAGTGCTTGAATTACTGAACTCAATGTCTAAATGTTTATCTCCTGCTACTATAAAACTGCTTGATGAAGTAGATGGGATGCTATCATCAGGACTCACTGTCTTTTCTTCTGCAGTTACAGAATTCTCCCTCACTCGCCACAACTTGGCTTGGCTTTTTGAAGAAGGAACTAACAAAGACATACTTGCTATTGACACTCATTGGACTCTTCTCGTTGGCTCACACACTCCCCTTTCATGCTGATTGGCTTGTAGGATGGTGGAAATATAGGGTCCTCCTGGGACCTGGCTCTCAAAAGAATAAGGGGTCTATGACCCCTCGAGATCCAGGATGACTACACCCCTCAGCTACAGAGACAAGGTGGCAGAGAGAGAGAAAGCAAGAGTTGGTGGGGTAGCATCAAAGACAGAGAAAAAGAGAGGCATACAATCCTGTAGTGCCTCAGACTCCTCCTAGCTTTGGCTCTAGCTCCACCCACCATCAATTCTGACTCCATTCACTGACTACATCCCCTGATTCACTTTTCTTGTGGGTCAATGGGCCTTTGGGCAAGTGCGTTGTGTGGAAGTACTGCTACATTTATCCTTTGGGGAGGAAGGGAGAGATGGATGGATAGAGGTTGAGATAATAGAGAAGGTGAATTAAAACTGGTTCCCATATTATAACTTGGTATTCAAGATAGATCCTAAGTCTGGAGGGGTTCAAGGCTCCTGTGCTAGGTTCAGTTCAGATTTAAAGGCGAACCTACCTAACTTGCACTTTCTGAAACAATACGCAAAACAAAACAAAGCCATCCTTTGACATTTGCACTTCTCTAAACTTTGCAATGTAGTACTCTAGACAAGTAATTTGCACAAAAATGCATATACTAGGGTAGAGTGTGCATTAAAATGTGCATATAGTAATGAAAATGAAATACAGACATGCATTATATTGGGGAAATTGCTTTGGAAAAATGTGCATATGAGGGCAAAATTGCATACAAAAATGTGTATATTAGGAGAAGTTCACACTAAAGTGATGATGAATTTCATGAGGACTTTTTTTCTTTTATGAATTGGCAAATTGATGTGGAAACCTGGAGAACAGAACTTAAGGTCAAAAGAATGAGAAACTGACGTTGACAGATCGGCCCATCCCTAGCTAGATTACGTGGCGAAGTATATAATCAGGAATGGAGGGTGCTGGATGGACAATGAAGGTAGGTGGGCAGAAGCTGAACAAATTGCAATTTCAGTTCTCTGGATGCAATTGCTTAGGTAGCCAAAATGGCACCATCCATGCCCACATATGTGTGTGTGCATGTGTGTGCCATTTTGGTTTGGGGGAACCTTATGTTTTGCTGAAGTGTAAAAAACCCCAAAAAACCCAGGGGGCTCCAAACAGCACAGTGTTTGCTATTGAGAAGGAGAGGGGAAACTGTGGGGGGTGGGGCAAATGGAATGGAATATCCTGGAAGAGAGTGTGTCTGGCAACCTGAAACTCTGAACAGAAGCACTCTGTGCTGCACCATTTTGTTACAGGTCCTCTTATACCTCTAAATACTGAATCCTGAGCATAAACAAGAGGGAGGGGGCATCTGACCCATGCATGGCTGCTGCTGGAAAGAGGAGTAGACTGGATGGACATAAGCTGCTGCCTTATACCAAGTAAAACAATTTGCCCACCAAGCCCAATGTTGGCTGGTTTGTTTGGCAGCAGCTGTTCCAAGTCTCAGGCAGTGGGAGCTCTTTCCCACCTCCTTTTAACTGGATATGGCTAGGGGCTGAATTTGGGACTTTCTTCATGCCAAGCATCTGCTCTACTACAGATCTATATCTTCTCCCGCATGGTGGGAGATCTGCTTGTGGATCTTCTTCAGAAAACTATTTGGGATCAAAGGCCCTTTCCAGATGCTGAAGCACCTTCATTTTCTGTTGCTCCAGAGGTCAAGATCTGGACCAATGGGCTCAAATTACAAGCAAAAGGATTTAGACTGAGCCAGGGGTAGCCAGTGCAGTGTCCTCCAGATTTTGGTAGATTCCAACTCCCATCAGCCCAAGTCAGCATGGTCAGTGGTCAGGGAAGATGGGAGTTCTGGGCCAACAACATCAGGAGGACACCACACTGGCTACCCCTGGACTAGGCATTGGGAAGAACTTCCTGACTGTGTATAAGTGCCAGTGGAACAAACGGCCCCAGAAAGTGTGGATTCCTCTTCGTTCGAGATTGTTAAAGCAGAGGCTGGATGGCTGCTTCTCAGGGGTACAGTGGACTTCCTGTATTGGGTTGGACTAGGTGATCTAGACCAGCAGTATGGAGCAGATTATAAAGCACCCAATCTAAAAGTACCTTGAAAACAATGCAGTGATTACTAACAGCCAACATGGATTTGTTAAGAACAAATCCTGCCAGACTAATCTTATCTCATTTTTTCATTGGGTAACCTCCCTCATAGACTGTGGGAATGCTGTGGACATAATATATCTTGACTTTAGCAAAGTTTTTGACAAAGTGCCCCATAATATACTGATTAGCAAGCTAGCTGAATGTGGGCTGGATGGAACAACTATCAGGTGGATCCACAGCTGGCTACAGAATCGTACTCAAAGAATGCTTATCAATGGTTCCTTCTCAAACTGGGGGGAGGTAATGAGGGGGATACTGCAAGGCACAGTCCTGGGCCCCGTGCTCTTCACCATTTTTATTAATGACTTCAATTAGGAGGTGCAGGGAATGCTTATCAAATTTGCAGATGATACTAAATTGGGAGAATACCCTGGAAGTCAGAAACAAAATACAAAGAGATCTTGATAGGCTGGAGCATTGGGCTGAAAGCAACAGGGATACGTGCAAAGTTCTACACCTAGTAAAAAGAAACCAAATGCACAGTTATAAGATTGGGTATACTTGGCTCAGCAATACAACATGCGAGAAGGATCTTGGGATTGTTGTTGATCACAAGCTGAATATGAGCCAACAGTGTGATGTGGCTGCAAAAAAAGGCAAATGCTATATTAGGCTGTATTAACAGAAGTATAGTTTCCAAATCGCATGAAGTATTGGTTCCCCTCTATTCAGTACTGGTTAGGTCTCATCTTGAGTACTGCGTCCAGTTCTGGACATCACACTTCAGAACAAACTGGGACAGGTTCAGAGGAGGGCAACGAGGATGATCAGGGGACTGGAAACAAAGCCCTGTGAGGAGAGACTGAAAGAACTGGGCATGTTTAGCCTTGAGAAGAGAAGACTGAGGGGAGATATGATAGCACTCCTCAAGAGGATGGCCAGGGTCTTTTCTCAATCATCCCAGAGTGCAGAACATGGAATAATGGGCTCAGGTTGGAGGAAGCCAGATTTTGGCTGAACATCAGGAAAAGCTTCCTAAGCATTAGACCAGTACGGCAATGGAACCAATGACCTAGGAAGGTGTTGGGCTCTCCAACACTAGAGGCATTCAAGAGGCGGGTGGACAGGCATCAGTCAGGTATGCTTTTAATTTGGATTCCTGCACTGAACAGAGGATTGGACTTGATGGCCTTACAGGCCCCTTCCAACTCTACAATTCTGTGATCTTTGAGGTGCCATCCAGTGTTATGATTTTATCAACTGTAACCACCATGGATTGAATATGGGACTTCCAGCATGCAAGAAATCGTCTGAATCATACAATTTAGAGTTGGAAGAGACCTTAGCAATTAACTAGTTCAGTTCCCTAACTCCAGGAGCTGCTCTCCTTTGGGCTTCCAGATGGTGACAGACTAAAACTTCCATCATCCCAGACTGCTGTTTGTGCTGGCTTGTGCGGATGGAATCCAACATCTTCAATCAGTGCAAGGATCTCACAACTACATAGAGATGTGAAGACCGGGGGGGGGGCACGGACTGGAAAATTCAAGGGAAAACCAATTTTTCTGTTTTCCTATTTTTTCTGTTAAAAAAAACAGAAAAAATGGTGGAAATGGGAAATACTGCCCCCCCATTTCCCATTTTTTCACACCTTTACAACTGCAGCATTCCTGATAGATGGCCATCCAGTCTCTTCTTAATACCACCTAAATGAGCAGTGATCTTTCTGCTTGAGCTAATTCAGAGAATTTGGTTCAGAACACATATATATTTTTCAATCTACATGATGGCAGAGAAGAATGAATAGTTGCCAGGTTTTGGAGAAGCTATACTAAAATTTCTATTCCTTTGCACTCTTGAAAGAAAGAAAAAAAGAATGCAAACCATGCCACCTATTAAAAATATTGCATTTAAAATAACGCTAGTATATTTTCAATTCAAATATTCAGAGAATGGGCTGGTAAACAAAACCTCAGCTTGTGTAATTTATGAAACAGCAACATCACTTTTTGTTTTTTTGCAATATAATATAATTGCCCTGCTCCCACTGTTACTACAGGCACCAAAGCATGTTTCCTAGCAGTAAAACCCCCAAAGAGTAGCAAATGTTCCCATCTCATTGGAGTGCAGCAAAATAAAATAGAACTTGTTCAAAAAATAAAATGGAATTTTAAATTCAGTTTGTTTTAAAATGCAGCCCAAACAAAATTCTACTCCATTCCTCCTGGCAACTGTGACTTTAATTAAACACATAACCCCAACCTCCCCAGTGCACAAGGGGCTTGATATGAACTGTTGAAACTAGACTGCTATATTACGATTCAACAAAGGTGTTGATAACAAACAGCTTTATTAAACGGCTTCATTATGACTCCCTGGCAGGGTTTTAAGCATAGGCCTGCAGCAGGGTTTCTCCTAGGCCAAGGGAATGAGCCAACAAAGCTGAGGTTTGGAGTATCTCCTGGAGCAGTGAAGTACTCTCAGGCTTTGGACTCTCCATCCACCCTGGATGGACATAGGGTCTTCCTTGACAGGATTCCTGTTTGGGCCAAGACTTTACTTGAATAGTGGTCTTCCTGGCACTAGAGTAGTCTTCGCCAAGCTGGTGGTCTCCAGATGTTTTGGATTACAACTCCCATCAACAGCCAAGCATATTATGATACAGCCATGAGAGTGGCTGTTACTATAGTCAGCATGGATTTTTCGCATTCCACAATGTTAAATTGAAAATACCCACATGCCATTCTGATGCTTCCCATAAGCTCATTTCAAAACAGAGCCTTACAAAGCTTATAGTCCTGAACTCAGAAACGCTTGCTTAACAGCCCTCTAAATTTTCATGGAGATACACAAAACAGTCTGAGAGAATAGAGAGTTCAAAGTGTAAAAAGAGAGGGGGGAAAACAGACTCCTGTTGGACATTTTTCTGTCAGAGTTCTCATAATTTGTTGAAATTAATTAAAAATCAGCCATGTTCACAGAGTACCTGTAATCCTATTACTGACCTTGCCCCATACTCGGACCTTCATCTTTTGCATTTTTAAAGTTAAAAAAAATGCCTGGATGATTTTTAATTAATTTAAGAAAGTTTGCATTGAACTGAATGATAGTGTCGGGCATGCTCAGTAAGAATTCCCGCTCTTGCTCTGCCCAGTGCCCACCCATCCAGTCTCCTCCCCTCCTTGCCCCTCCCCCAGGCCAGTTCCACCTATCCTAAGCATGATTGCTCAAGAGTAAATCCCACTGAACTCAAAAAGCATGCAAATCATCAAACTTGCCCTCCCCTCCCTTCTATCCCCTCCCTCTTGCCCCTTCCCTTCCCCTTCCTTCATGCTGGAAGTGGGGCAAGAGCAACTCCTGTTTGGGTTCTTCTACTTGCATTCCAAAGAGAAGATAGAGTTAGTGTCCTTCAGCTGGCTAGGCTTTCCTACCTTTACCTGTGCTCTGTCTAACTTCCTTCCGTTGTAAACTGATATGTTCAGGGAAGCTTATCTGCCCCTCCTTCCTTTGTTTTGTTTTTCTTTGACTGTCCGAGGAGAGAGGACACATCTCTGTCTTTCCTGAGCCAGGAGGACAATACCCAAGTCTGGACATTGCACCTCCAAATTAGTTAGTTAGAACCAGATGTGCCGTTCCTATCTTCTGCTATTTCTATAAATAAAGTAGCTTTTCTTATTTTACTAACTCTTCTCAGTGATCTAAATGTAGGGTAAAAGCTTCCTGCTTAGGTAAATACACACACTGATACACACACAGCTCAGACTGCTGAAACACTTTGCATATATATACAAATTTCCATAACACTTCACCCCTCCCCTCTCCTCCCCCATCCCCTTCCAATCCTCTCCTTCCCCCTCCCACATGGTCAGTTTTACCTATCCTAAGCATGATTGCACAAGTGTAAATTCCATTGAACTCAATAAGTATGCAAATGATCAAACCTGCCCTCCCCTCCTCCTCCCTTCCATCACCTCCATTTCGCCCCTTCCCTCCCCTTCCTTCATCCCTCCCCGTTCTTCCAATCCCCTCCTTCCCTCTCCCCCCCATTCTGCTCCCCCTCTCCCCTTCCTCCTTCCCTCTCCTCTCCCATGGTCAGCTTTACCTATCCTAGCCATAATTGCACGGGAGCAAATCCCACTGAACTCAATAAGCGTGCAAATGATCAGATCTGCCTTTCCCCTTCTTCCCCTCTCCTCCCCCTTCCTCCTCTCCTCCCCTCTTCCTTTTTCCTTGTCTCCTGCATACTCCATGCCTGCCTCCTCATGGTCAGTTTTATCTATTCTAAGCATGATTGCATGGGAGTAAATCCCACTACACAGTAAACATGCAAATGATCAGACCTGCCTTTCCCATGCTTCCCCTCTCCTCTCCCTTCCTCCTCCCTTCTCCCTCCCCTCCCCTCTTCCTTTTTCCTCCTCCACTGCCCACTCCAGGCCTCCCTCCCCATGGTCAGTTTTACCTATCCTAAGCATGATTGCACAGGAGTAAATCCCATTGAACTCAATAAGCATGCAAATGATAGTCTGTTCTCAGCAAACTTGCACAGGATTCCATTTCTTACCTCCCAGATTAAAAAGCAGAGAAATTCACTAACAGGCAAAAAAACCTTGCAGTTTAAGAATGTACCTATTGTTGTTATTGTTATGTGCCTTCAATTTGATTACGACTTATGGCGACCCTATGAATCAGCGCCCTCCAAGAGCATCTGTTGAGAACCACCCTGTTCAGATCTTGTAAGTTCAGGTCTGTGGCTTCCTTTATGGAATAAATCCGTCTGATGTTTGGCCTTCCTCTTTTTCTACTCCCTTCTGTTTTTCCCAGCATTATTGTCTTTTCTAGTGTATCATGTCTTCTCATCTATCAAACTTTAAAAAGCAGGGAAATTTGGCAGGTATAGTGAATGCACCAGGGGAGCAGGAAACCTGACTTTCTCTCTGAGATATTGTACTATCCTACAAATTTGTCAAAATGCAAAGACAATTTGGGTTGATCTTTCACAGTCCAATCCACTTCCTGTGTAGTTTGGAAGAATTTGGTGACATGTGCCTCTGAGCATTTGGGCAACCCAAATGGTGTTTGCATTTGGACAAATTTCTAGGGCAGTCCAATATCTCAGAGAGGAGGTCAGGTCTCCTGCTCCCCTGGTGCATTCACTATTGCTGCCCAATTTCCCTGCTTTTTAAAGTTTGATAGAAATATCTGTGGGCTATAGGTACGTTCTTAAAACGCAAGGCTTTTTGCCTATCCGTGAATAGCACTTTAAACAGTAATGGATTCCTCAAAGAATCCTGGGAACTGTTAAAGGTGCTGAGCATTGTTAGGAGACCTATATTCACCTAATAGAGCTACAGCTTTCAGAGAGGTTGAACAATTAATCTCTCTTCCCATGGGACTCTGGGAGTTGTAGTTCTGTGAGGGGAATAGGGGTCTCATGACAATGCTTAGCACTCTTAACAAACTACAGTTCCCAGGATTCTTGGGGGGAAGCCATGCCTGTTTAAAGTAGCATGACACTGCTTTAAATGTATAGTGCAGATCGAGCCTCTGACTTCCAGCTCCATCCCTTGACTTTTACTCCCTGGCAGAACTCCTCCTTCCTGGCTCTTGGATCTTCTTGGATAGGTGCCTGTGACTCAGCCTCAACTCAAAGCCTGCCATTTTTCCTCCTCTACCACAGTTTTACCACACGGTTCTTTCTTCAGAAGCCATTAACAATTTTACTCCTTGGAGCGTACCCCTTCAGTCTAAACCAAACACAATCTGTGTGGCTGTTGTCACATTGTAGTGTTATATGGCAATTATCTTGATCTGCCAAAACAGCATAGTAGAGTCTGAATTGTCTTTAAAATTGATCAAGCTGTGTGTGTGTTAATATTTCACATCTGTGTGGGAGTCAGGAGCAGACTATGTCTCTCTGTGTGCATCTGTGTGCAGACTGCAGACACACACATATATATATATACTTTTGCTAATTTACATTGCGATTCATGATGCTTTTGAGTGCATGGAGTTCCGCAAATGAGTTTGCATAATTATAATCTGATAGCTTTTTCATTAATTTGATGTGCACATAATAGAATTAATGTTCTGTAAAAACAAATACTTTTTTGGGGGGTGCATGTGTGGAGGTTTTTTTAGCCGAAAGAGAAATCATAGAAAAGGCAGGGGAAAGAGGAGAAGATGGTGCCCTATTATGTATATAGCAGATGAGGCCAAAATGGATTTTGGGAGGAAAGCAGCGTGCTCTCAGTGGTTATGGCGAAGGACTGAATTGTTTTGCTGCCCTTTCAGCCCTTGGAAATGTACCTAGATCAACTGTAGAGGGGTGGCAGGTTTTAGTCTTTTTCTTTTTTTAAAAAAGAAAGATAGCTAAAGGGTAGTTTAGGAAAACATAAGAGAGAGACATAGCAGAGGCTTGTCAAATGGCCAAATCCTTAAATATACCAGGAGGGCGTGGTTGGGATGAAGAGAGCTGTCCGTTTTGATTCTCTCCGTTTCCCATTTTTCCAATGTTAAATTTGTTTCTGCAGCAAAAATCCTCCTGAAAATTCCCCAGCATTTTAGTGCCAGTATCCCCGCTAAACACATTTTTGTATGCAGTTTTGACTAGCGTGTACATTTTTGCAAGTAATTTCTCCTAATTTTGTATGTTATTTTCACATATATTTACACTTTCCCTTAATATATGCATTTTTGTAAACATTGGTTGGGGAACTGCACCATAGAATTCGAAGAATGATGAAGTTTGAAGGATGGCTATGTTTCAGTTCTCATATTGTTTTGGAAAGAGCGAATTTGATAAATTCAGCTTTAAATGTGAACCAAATTGAATTTCTCCCCATTCCTAATCTAGATAGCCAACGGCTTTTACCCAAACCTGCCCACTGATAGAATCTTCAGAGATTTTTCTCTGGATGCTCCTGTCCAGGGACGCAGAAGCTTCTATCTGCATGACCAGCAAGTCCAGGAAGTGACTAAGACTACATGTCCCAGCTGCCATCTGAGCATTGGGGTGCCTTCCTCTCTGTTGGGAGGAAGAGGGACCTTATTTACCATTGTCAGCTCTACACTGCATCAGCAGTGTCAGGGGGGGCTGGAAATTCCTGGGTCTTTGGCAGGGAAGGAAAGTCCTTAGCCAGCAGTCGGGTTGTAAATCTGCCAGGCCTATCCGAAGCGTACTTGCCGAGTCAGAAGTCTAGAAGCGAGGTCAGTGGAGGTCCGGGATCAATTGCCAAGGAGGTCAGTCAAAGAGATGCTGCAGGGAAACTAGGTCTACACAAAGCCACGCCTGACGTTGCAGTCAGCAACAGGCTGCAGCCAGGGTGTGCCTTATAAAGAGCAGGATGGACAGCAGGTGTGAGCCCTCAGCGTTTGGGCCTTAAGGAGACAGGCCTGCCTCTCTTCTGCCTGACCTTCTGCTGTCTACGTTCTGCAGGTGAGGGGGGAGTATCCTGTTCACTGTCTGTGTCTGGCTGCAGGGCCTCTCCTGTCCCTGGGGTGCTCTGCAGCTGAGGGGCAGAAGGAGCTGGATTCTCAGGAGGCTCCTCCGTGTCTCCTGCTGCTCCTGGGTCTGCTGCTGTTATTCCCGAGTCGTCCTCATCTGAGGAGTCCTCTGACGGGGCCATGATACCCATAAGGCTACATTCCTTGATGGGCAACCTTCCAGTTGTGTTTAGGGCCAGAGGCAAAAAGTGGGTGGGACCAGAGGCAATAGTGGGTTGAGCAATTGATGAAACTCTTAGTTTTGTACAGTAGGCTACATTCCAGCCACGCCAAAGTTCGAGGTTTCTATACCCACATACATCTCTCTAGCCTTCATCCAGGCAAGCAAGATGCATTACTACAGTTGAAGGACACAACCTGGTGCCCTCCAGATGCTGTTGGACTCCAGCTTCCAGGAACTCACACCCAGCATGGCCAAGAGCCAGGTATGATGGGAGTTATAGTTCAACAGCATCTGGAGGGCACCAGGTTGGGGAAGGCTGATGTAACATTTAGGCTGCAAACTGAACTGTGTGTCTGAAGAAATATGTCCCATGAAAAGCAGTCGGACTTGCTTCTCACTCGCTGCAAGTTCAGAACAGCTAAGTGGCGCCATCCACTTTTTCAGACCCTCTTGGAAACTTGAGTGCAGTAAGCGATGAATGGCCTTAGGGTTAACAGAGGCCTCAGGAGTACAGCCAGCTATGGAGTGAAAGTGGAATTTAAGTGTTGATTTTCCATGAGGCTGTTTGAGAGTCTGCTAATGGGAGCTCGGATCACTGTCCTAAGAGACTACGGTTTCACTGCTGCTCTGCCATAATTGCTGTCAGCAGTGATGCTAAAGCCCATTAATTTAAGAATTCCATCCTTTGTCTTGAACTGCTGACTCCTTGGATATGTTTCAAAGGTTAGATGTCAGTGCAATTTTGTTGTAGACAAGGGTGCCTTCCTGCAGTATGATATTGTGTAGGAAATGTTTCATATGAATTGAAAGTAGAGATGAATGGATCAGGCTATTCCCATTTGGTGTCAGTTATGTGTGTAATCAGTCATAAGCTTGTTTTGTTCCGTTGTTGTTGTTGTTTTTTAAAGTGTGAGAAAGGCATCTCATACCCTTCACTTTCCCCTAAAGTTCACATTTTGAACGCATTGATCCTCTAAGATATGCATTTTTGTATTCTTTTCAATGAATTTCCCCCTAAAATACACATTGTTGTACTTTTTTAATATAAAATACACATTTTTTGGAACTGAAACGATATGGCAAAAGTCAGAGAACTGCATAATCCAATTGATAGCTGCATTCCGATCAGTTGCGTTCCCATCAGTCTGACAAATTAATTCAGTTCACTTTGAAATACGATCAAACCAATTTCTTCTCCATCCCTAATTAAAAGTTCACATTAATTTTCCAGGAAAGATTTGTGAAGGACAGGATTGGGCATTTTGTCCGGAAAAAATTGGTTAATTAGACAGTCAAGTATTGGACAAATGATGGTAAAGTATTCTTAAAGCATTAACTTTGTCAGAACAAGGGGGGGAACTTTGATG
Organism: Rhineura floridana; assembly: GCF_030035675.1. Lineage (NCBI taxonomy): Eukaryota > Metazoa > Chordata > Lepidosauria > Squamata > Rhineuridae > Rhineura > Rhineura floridana. The sequence goes on from NC_084493.1 coordinate 33,583,709, forward strand.
ATCAACATATTTTATATTTATGTTAATTAGAAAAACAGAGCAGTGAACCAATATTGTGAAATACAGAGTTTTTAAAAAATATATATGGTTGAATTTGTAGTCAGCTAAGCTACTCAAGGTATATCAATTGAAATTAATGGGCCTAAATTGTCCATTAATTTTAATGGGCGTACTCTGAGTAAGACTAATACAACCTAGAAAGTTGTTTTCAACTAAGGCTGCAATCCAGTGCACAGTTACCTGGGAATAAGTCCCATTGAACCCAATTGATCTTATTTCTGAGTAGACGTGCGTTGGATTGCAGCCCAAATTATACTCAGATTAGACCTATCACTTTTTTTTAATTCCAGTAAGGCCACCAGACACAAAATTCACTTAAGCATACTTGTTTTTAAATTCTGTTGATTTTTATCTGTAAATTGCCGCCCTGGGCTCCTACTGGGAGGAAGGGCAGAATATAAATCAAATAATAAATAAATAAATAAATTATTGATAATTATTTTACTATTTTTGTACACCATTGAGAGATGTTTTGATTACACTGTTAATAAGGTTTCTTAAATAAATAAAGTGCATTCAGTGGACTCAAGTTAATCATGTTCATTGATTATAGTATGTCTTAATTGGATGTGAACCATAATGAATTTATTATAAGTTTTAACAAAGTTAAGTTCGGTATGGTTGCATACCGGCAAAGGATTCTCCTGAAGCACCAGGGTTTGTGATGCCTTTTTTAAATTAGATTGAAATAGAAATAAAGCAAAGCAACAGTAAAAAAGTAACATTGAAAAAGTAGCATTAAAAATAAACACTTACATCAGTGTTTGAAAACAGCTGTGCTGTCTAGGCAGCCAGCCAATTCTTCATGTATTATAGCTTCATACAGTATTTGACCACGGCCAGTTGAAAATATTTGATCAGACAGTTAACCAGCAAGTCCACTCTGGTGAAGGAGGAGAAGCAGGGACATGAGACCGTCTGCATGCAAAGCACTTCTTCTTCCAAAGAGCTATGGCTACTGCAGAGCAGGATAAAAGGCTGCTCTGGATGTGTCACAGGGCTGTTAAAATACCAGCTAACCATGAAAACGAGAGAATGTACAATTTGTGTTCAACAACCTTCAAGGTAGGCCAATGTTGTGCCTGGGGTTGGAAAGTGAGTTATTTGCTTAGCATCTCTTCGGTGTTGTGTAGGAATTAGAGGTGGGGAAGGACACACACACACACACACCAGAATTATTTGCAACACTATAATACCCTGTTATCTTGCTCAGGTTTCTTTTTAAGTATGACCTTACACTTTCAGCCAGATCACTTATTTAATTGAGAGTATGTAGCTGTCATGCCTTCTCTTGAACTGCCTCACCCTGTCATTTCACCTTCCTGAAAGCAATGCTGCGTTACAGGATTATCAGCCCTGGGACCGTTATCGTAACAGTAATAACAGGCTCTCCTAGCTATGTGAGCAAATTTAATTAACTGCAAAGAGAAATTCTCTGCTCTTCTCTCACTTGGCTGTCATCCAGAAATCTACATTAATGTGGTAACGTTTCAGTAATAAGGGAGCGCTAGTGCATAAGATGCAGGCAGGCACTGCAAAGCACAAGTTTATGGACAAGCATGCACTGAATAGTTTTTCATCTTGGTGGTGGCATTGGTGGGGTGAATTTTAATACTTTTTGTCTGTGCTTCAACTCTTTCCCTCTGAGTCCAAATCTTTGCTTAGTTTGCCAGTCCTCGTCTATTACTAGAAAAGCTGCTAGAAATTTATGAATGGAGAAGTGTTAGGAAATAAATAGGGAAGTGAGTTTTCTTACATGCATTGTCTTGGCTGAAAGCCATAAATGTTTTCCAGTGTAGTAGGAACATAGTAAACTGCCTTATATCAGACCACTGGCCCATCCAGCTCAATACCGTCTACACTGACTGGCAGTGGCTCTCCACGGTTCAGGGTAGGAGCCTTTCTCAGCCCCACCTGGAGATGCTGGGGATTGAACCTGGGGCCTTCTGCATGCAAGGCAGACGGTCTCCTACTGAACTAAGGCCCTTCCCCACGATTGCTGAAGTGGTAGAATTTGCAGGCCCCAGAGCATGAAAGCTAATCCTTTGCTGGTCAGAAAACTCTCCAATAAGTCTGTAAACATTTTGATATGACATATACCTTTTTTTAAAAAAATCTCGACATGCTTTTCTGCATCAAGGGCTCCCAGGCATGTGTTTACTTTTAGTTGGTTGTCATTAATGATACCTGCCCTGTTTAATTTAGCCAGCTGCTTAGGTAATTACAAAACAATTCTAGAAGACATTTTTACTCTTTAGGTTTTAGGTAGGCACTTGCTACACTGTTCAAATTCTCCTATGATACCTTTGTTAGGTCTCTCAGACACACAGAAGTGCACACACAATTATGTGGGAGCCACTTTAGTATGATGCAGAGGACTTTACAGGGGTGTGTGTAAAAGAGAACTCACACATGGGTGGATCACGTTGGTGTCATAGGTGAGTGGTAGAGCACCTCTTTTGCATGCGGAAGGCCCCACATTCAATCCCCAGCATCTCCAGGTGGAGCTGGGAGAGACTCTGGGCCTGAAACTGTTGACAGCCATTATGGACCTAGATAGACCATTATGGAGGTATATTGGTATAAGGCAGCTTTGCATGTTCCTAATTATGTGGTTGGGGCCAGTCGGATGAGTCTTTCCTACCCAGTCATCATTTTCCCTCCCAGCAGGCTTCCAGTGGGAACATGAGAACATCAAAAGGCCCCTGCAGGATCCGGCCAGTGGCCTGTCACAAGTCACTCAGCACCTTCCAGACCTGAGATTGCAAGCTCTGGAGAAAGCTAAAGGAGGAGATGAAGAGGAATGGGGATGGGGGGCTGAGATAGCAGAGCAGAGCCTACCTAGGGAAAGCCATCCCTTGTCAGATGGTTATTCTGATGCAGGAGTTCAAGTTTCCCCTTCCCTCCTTGCGAGGGAAGGAGCGCTGCTGAAGACTGGGGAGAGCTCAGAGCTCCTGCCCGGGGTGGCTGAACAAGATTCAGAGGAGGAGATAGGTCTGGGGTGGTCACCCAAGGCCAGGTGATGCCTTTGCCAGTGGGGACAGATGTGCTCGCCTTGGCAGAGGGTGTGCCTGCAGGCTAGACGTTCTCACAAGGCTAATTCTTGCGAGTAGAGAGTGTTCCCCACCTTGGCCATAAAGCTGGCCAGGTGGAAGTGAGCACTTGCTGGGACAAGGTTGTTGCTCTCGTTCATCTTTGAAATTTGTGCCCTCCTCTTGGATTCTAGACTCCTGGCTTTGCTCCTAGGCTTGGTTAACTCCTCCATCCCATTCGTAGGCACTCTGGGACTGAGTTAGCTCTTGCCCACTGCTGCACCTGTCTCATACTTTGCTTTAATAAAGGTCTTTCTGTTACTCAAAAGTAAGTACCTCTGCTGTTGTACTTTGGGCGGGAGCCAGACCAATAGTCCATCTAGTCCAACATCCTGTTCTCACAGTAGCCAACCACATACCACTAGGAAGCCCACAAGCAGGATAGGAGCTCAATAGCACTCTCTTGTTTGTGATCCCCAGCAACTGGTATTCAAGCACTTTGCCCTGTGATATGTTTATGCCCCTTTCAATGTAGTATCTATCAATTTTGCAAAGAGAAAGAGAAAAGAGAAAATTGCAAAAGAAAGCAAAAGTGACCAGGATCCAAAGAACTGTACATTGCATTCTGCGTGTCAAAAGTAAATGAATTGTAAAATGTTTATAGCTTGTTTTTAAGTTAGGAAAAATCATATCCCAAAGTGACTCACACGGTTTCAAAACTGAAGATAAAACAATCCAGCAGAGGGATAAAAGGGAAAAAGTGATAAATATACATTACCAACAAGGCAGAAAAAATAAATCAAGCAAGAGAATCCTCCAGTAGGTGGGAAGAGAGCTGACAAAAACACCAGCCCTCAACCCCAAAAACTCTGAAACAGGTCTTTAACAGAAGAATAGGTGTGCCAAATGGACCTCCTGAATGGAGGAAGCTCCAAAGCAATGGTGGAAAATAGCCCATTCCCCCATTCATCCCCCTGCTGAACTACCACAAGTAGAAGGACCCAGAGCAGGATGTCAGCTGACCTGCACCTGTGGACATGCTTGAGGAGAGTTGAGCCTGCGTGTCCCATATGATTAAAACAGGGCCTCCATTCACACTTTTGATCCTGGCTCATGTATGTGCAATCTATCATCATTCTTCATCATGTTTTACAGCAGGCACAGACTGTTATTTTTTATGATGCACAAAAAACAGTTTCTAGTTATTGGACTTAAAACCCAACTGTTTATTTCAAATAATTGGTTTGGTTGGGCCATCTGGTGAAAAATATTGCTGGGAGGTGGCAGATACTATACATTATCACAAAAAATGTTTTTTTTAAAAAATGTGCTTTAGCTGAACTTCTTCAATTTGAAACGGTGTAGGTTCTCAAGTCAGAACGTGCTCTTGGTCTCAATTGAGGCCCACATTCTGACTTCCTGCTGCTCTTTGCTTTCAGAGGTGCTGTTCTCAGGAAACAGCACCCTGGGGTGGGGAAACAGCAAGTGGGGGAAAGGCAAGGAGCCCTGCGTCAGTTCAGGAGCATGTTCCAGATTGGAGTCCTGTGGTTGCTTTTTCTTGACAAATTTAAGTACACTTTTCCAAAAGCAAATTATTGTAACGTGAGGGTAGCCATTGTTGTTCCCCCAACTCCCATCAACCCCTGCCAGCATGGCCAGTGGGCAGGAATGATGGGCATTATAATCCAACAACATTTGGAGGACATCATATAGGCTCCCCGTGTCGTAATGTGTAGTTTGACCCTAACTTGTCACTGGTTCCTCTCCTCTTTTTTTTTTTTTGAATGACAGTGAAAACATGCCTCTTGAATGGACCAGATGCTATTGCTGATTTGAATGATAAATATGCCTTATACCTTTCTGTTGACCCTTTTGACTTGATTTCAGGTGCTGCTATCGGGACTGATTGGAGTTGTCTCATGGAAAAGACCCCTTTCCCTTGTGGTAAGTAAGAACTTGTTTGTACAGTCAAAAGAAAGGACACCTTCCATCTTTGCATTCACAATCCCATGAAATGATCCTACTGGGAGGAAGGGCAGCAAATAATACTAATAATAATAGTTGTTGTTATTTAAAAGGAGATTAGACAAATTCATGGAGGATAATCCAGATGGGTCTGTCAGCGGCTATTTGCCACAATAGCTGAATGAGGTGGTGGGGAATCTGTGACCCTCCAGATGTTGCTGGATTCCATCTCCCATTATCCTTGACCTTTGGCCATGTTGGCTTGGGCTGATGCAAATTGTAGCTTAGCAATATTTGGAGGGCCACTGGTGCCCCACCCCTGAGCTAGAGGGAACCTTGTAGGCCACCTAGTCCATGCATGGTATAGGACAGCATTTCCCAACTAGTGGGCCACCAGATGATGTTGGACCACAACTCCCATCAGCCTCAGCCAGCATTGCCAATGGTCAGGAAAGACCTGGTGGCCCACTAGTTGGGAAAGGCTGGTACAGGAAATCCAGAGCTAAAACATCCCCAACAGATGGCTCTTCAGCCTTTGCTTGAAGATATGAGAGCCAGTGTGGGGTAGTGGTTAAGGTGTTGGACTACAACCTGGGAGACCAGGGTTTGAATCCCCACACAGCCGTGAAACCCACTGGTTGATCTTGGGCCAGTCACTGCATCTCAGCCTCAGAGGAAGGCAATGGTAAAACCACCTCTGAATGCCGGTTACCTTGAAAACCCTATTCATAGGGTCACCATAAGTCGGAATCGACTTGAAGGCAGTCCAATTCCATTTCCATTCAGTGAGGGAGAGCCCGCCACCCCTCTAGGTAAGGGACATGGAGCCTGCAGCCCACCAGATGTCGTTGGTGTGTAACTCCCATCATCCCTAATCATTGGCCATGCCGGCTGTGGCTGATGGAGTCCAACAACATCTGGAAGGCCTCAAGTTCTCCATCCTGGCTCTAGGTAATTGATTCCATTGTTGACTTGCTCTTACGAACAAGAACTTTCTACTGTTCAATATTCCTATTAAATTCTACCCTCCTGTATCTTAAGCCAGTTAGATCTAATTCTGCCCTCTGGAACAGCAGAGAACAAGTCTTTGCCCCCTTCTGTGTGATGAGAGCCCTTCAGGAATTTGAAGAGTGTTCTAAGAGTGTTCACTTAGCGTCGCACTTGGCGTCGTCTTAGGGTTGTCTTGGAGAAAAGACAATGGAAGAAATGTTTATAGTGCTATTGGTTATGGAAGATGGGGTTAGGTGGGGAGAAGCACAATGGGACATTGGAGAATATTCTTAGATATTTTTATAATTGTTATGTTCGGTTTGTTTTATTCTGTTACATTATGTACATAGTTGAGATTTATGGCTTACTTACGTTTATTTAAAATGTGATACATTTTTCCTTTTAATTGTGTATTATATATTGTATATTGATTTTTGTAAACCGCCCAGAGAGCTTCGGCTATGGGGCGGTATTGAAATTTAATAAATAAATATTCAGAGGCAGAATGTCACTAAATTCCAGTTACAGGACAGCAACCCTGGGAGAGGGCTATTGCCTTTCTTTGGTTGGTCACTGTGAGAACGAGGGTGCCAGGCAAGATGCACCTGTGGTCTGATTCAGCAGTGTTCTTAATATGTGTTCTGAATCACTCTATCTGAATATTGGCAATCTTTTTAAATCAAGGTTTGACCCCACCTTTGGACTATTTTAGTTTATTTTGGAAGGAAACCAGAGAAGATCCAGTGAAATCCTCCTTTTTTGGTGGTTTCATTAGCTGTCTGCTGGCATCTTTCTGAAACCACCTTTGTTACACAAGATGCCAATTAAGAACTAAATGCTTCTTGTTAAGCATGTTCATTAAACAGCCAATGAAAAGATAAGGGGAAGGGGCCCTTGTCTTTCACACAATTAATTTGGTACAAATTTACAGACGTTAATGAAATGGTTCTGTGAGGAATATCTCTGCCAAGGTGTTTATATACCAAGACTGCAATGTTAATTGAAATGTATGCTATTCATTAGTGAGCTAAAGAGGAAGAAGGATATTTTGAAAACTAATTTTCTTGCAAAGGAAAAAACAAAGTGCTTTTCAGCAAGGTATTCTTTTTGTTTTCTCTAAATTGTCTGTGTACCTTCTCTGTACTCTCCAGCCACCTTTGTGTTCTGCTAAGGGTTTGTGATAGTTTTTGCCCTGCACTCAAATGCTGATGGATCCAGACAATTGTTAATGGCATTCACTTTGGAGCCTGCTCTGCTGAGGAGTTCAAAAACCATTTAGTAGTTTTCACTTAATCTGAAGCAGGCAATAGCCTCTGCTGAATAATTTATCTTGTTTCAGCTTGTTGAGCAGGTTCTGGCTGCTGTGCAGTTATTTGCTCAAAGGAGAGAGGAACCAAAGGTGATGCTGGTCCATTAATTGGCTACTTGAAGAATCAGAGTGAGGGGAACTGGAGTTAAGAGGGGGAGGCCTGATTTCTCAGAAGCATGTTATGAGAATACTTGGAACGTAGACATACATACATATCCGGTAAGACCACGTGGGAACTGTTTAAAAACTCAGGCTTGTATTCAACTAAGTCCTACTCAGTGTAGACCCACTGAAATAACTGAACCTAAGTTAGTCATTTCCACGAAGTTCAGTGGGTTTTCTTGTGTCGAATACCACCCTTATATTTTAAATATTCTTTGTGCTGTTTCTGGAAACTATGTTTTCAGGAGCTGAATGGAGTTACGGGTAAGAATGTGCAAAAGAGAGACAGCAGACATAGACAGATCCATCCATCCCTAGTTTAGCTGTAACATCAAGAAAAACAGAGCAAAGATAGGGAACCTCAGGCCTTATGTGGCCCTCAGTGTTATAATAGGTAGCATTTCCATCGAGCAGGGGGAACTGCAGGGAGACTGCCATGGAGATCTGGAGGCTGAGCTCTAGGGTGAAGGTCTGGTGGGAGGAGCCTGAGCAAGCATGGTAGATCCTGTAAGCGTTCTCATAATAAAGCTTTAGTTATAGCAAGCAGGTTTCTGTCTTCTCTCAGCAAAGAAAGCACTATTAAAACACTCGGGGCTCTCCACAAGCCACATACCACACTCCTCACAAGCACCACTTTGCACCCACCTTGAGTGCTTTTGCCTCATCCTCGGACTCTGCTAATGCTGTTTGCTTGCCTGCCTGAAGGATAGAAAGGGAGGTGTGGATGTGCAGTAGCAGGCTAGTTTCTACATTAAAGGTAAAATTCACATTCATTGCTTTTCCTTCCTTTTGCCTCTAGCCCCACCCACCAGTGGCATGTGACCCCTGGCAGGTTGCCCGAAGGGGAAGCAGCTGTTGTGCTGGAAAAGGTGCCCCCCTCCCAGCTCAAAGGGTCTGTATGCAGGATAAACTGAAGAGCAGTTCTGATTGTTTTTAGGAGTGTCATGAGCCCTGCGGAACAGGCATGGGGCAGCGAGAACGAAGAGGAGTCATCGGACTTTGAGCAGGAAGATGACACCAGCGAAGTGTCTTCAGGCACGCTGGCATCTGTGAGCTCTCATGCTGCAGCCAGCCACAGTTCCGCCCCTATAGATCCAGTTACCAGTGAGGATGCCTATCCCAGTCAGGAATATGTTTCTCTGCCTACCTTTCAGCCCCCTTCCTTTGCCCACTCCGCTGCCGCCCCCGCACAGCCCCCCCTCCTCCTGTGGAGGAGGACCTCACTGGGGTGGTCCAGCTGCCCTCTCCATGGATTTGTAGGAGATGGTGCAGCAAGCGCAATGGGCTCTCACGGTCCCTCTGAAAAGGAGTGCTCGTCTGCGTGCATACTCTCCGCAGTGTCACTCAGTCCACGCAAGAAGGGTGCCTGCCCATCCTTGTTTAAAGTTGGTAAGGAGGTGTGTCTAGTTGCTGCAGCAGTGTCTTAGCACACTGTAGTCATGCCTAGTTTTTCCTAGTAATGAAGCTGAACCCTGTATAATCTGTAAACTGATTCATGAAGCGCTCTGAACATCTGGAGCTGTTTATATTCATGGGTTGCTCTGGGACTTGGGCCAGCAATAAATTTACAATGTGTCTTAAACTTTTCCTCAGCCTGTGTGTGTGATTTCTGCCGATACAACAGCAACCCTTTTTTACTATTAATTTTACACGTGGTATGTTTTATTAATACGAAAACTGCCTTTATGATTCATGTGAAGTTAGAAACAGCTTATTTTCTTTCCATAGCAATTGAGCTCTAGTGCCATTACTTTCCACTGTGCTCTCTGGCAGAATACAATCTACTGTGCGCACCTAGGAATTAAAGTAGCATGCCAGGGTCTTTTTTAATCAGCCCAGTCAGCATTTTTGTACTTGCTGGGTCTGAACTGATTTGTCACAAAATCTTAAAATTTCAATAATGCAGTGAGTTGTACATCAGTCTCATTGATTTTGGCAAGATTAGAAGGGCAAGTAAGCAAACGCACAATTGTGGCTGAAGGCTTTTTTCCTAAAAGTTTTATGGCTCCCCTGCTGATCCGACAAGGGCTCATGAGGAGGCTGGCAATACATCTGAAAGCACAGTGTAAAATACAACCATTTACAAACTTTGAAAACAATAGAGGGCAGTCAAGTCAGACAGCCCATCAGACAGAATTGGAAACGACAGCAACAGTCAACCAAAGGCAGGTCTTAGATGGCCTTCAAAAGATGCCATGTAGGTGAGGTTGGCAGCCTCGCTAGGCAAAGAGTTCCACCAGAGGGGTGTCACCACAAAGTAGGCCCTGTTTGACATGCAACCATCTCTGAATTTCAGAAGAAGGAAGCATGTAGGAGAAGGGCCTCCCAGAGATACGTCAACATCCATAGAGAGAACTAATGGGCAATGCACTTTTTGCGCATGCTGGTCTGAGGCCACTTGGAAATCTTTTATGAGCTGATATTTGTTTAATAGAATTGGAGTGGTAGAGCACATGCTTTGCATATAAGAGTTCAGCTGCAGTGCCTGGTGAGGCTAGGAAAAGGGAAAATCTGTCCATTTTGTTTTTCCCAGTTTCTCTTTTTTCCAACCTTCAGTTCTCCACATCAGCTTGTGATTTCCCCCAAAAAAGGCCTCATGAAAATTCATCAGCATTTTAGTGTGAATTTCATAGAATCATAGAGTAGTACATTTGAAAGACCCTCGAGTCCACACACACCGCTAGTGCAGGAATCCAACTTGAAGCATCCTCAACAGGAGGCTGTCCAGCTGCCTAGTCTTGAATGCCTCCAGGGTTGGAGAGCCCACCATCTCCCTAGGTCATAGGAAGTTTTTCCTGAGGTTCAGTTGAAATCTGGCTTCCTATAATGTGAGCCCATTATTCTGTGTCCTGCACTCTGGGACGATCGAGAAGAGACCCCGGCCCTCCTCTGTGCAGCAACCTTTCAAGTACTTAAAGAGTGCTATCGTATCTCCCCTCAGTTTCTCTCCTCATAGGGCTTTGTTTCCAGTCCCCTGATCTTCCTTGTTGCCCTTCTCTGAACCTGTTCTCTGCGTCCTTCTTAAAGTGCAGTATCCAGACAATTGGACACTGGCAGTTTTCCCTAATATACACATTTTTGCAAGGCAATTTTCCCTAATACAATACATATTAGTGTTTTTACTAATAATACACATTTTTATGTGTACTTCTACCACAGTATGTGCGTTTTTGTACACATTACTTGGCTGGAGAACTGCATTGCAAAATTTGGAAAAATGTGAATGTCGTAGGATGGAGGGGCTTCGGTTCGCTTGTTGTTTTGGAAGGTGCAAATTGAGGAGGTCACCTTAAATGTCAGCTGAATTTAATTTCTTCCCACCCCTACTGGAAAAGCCTTCATTCCTCTATCAGCCCAAGCTATTGGAGAGCCAGTGTTGACTACTGGGCTAGATGGACCAATCCTCTGGCAAAGTATAATGTAAAATCCCTTCTTATTTTCTATATTGTTGTTGTTGTTATTCACTCATTTATTTCAGCTGGCCTATATCTACTTATGTTTGACCTCCTCTGGTGTTTAGCTTATTTTTAGTTAGATTTTTATCTTGCTGCGGGGTGGGGGGAATTTCAATTAGACTGCAAGCCTGTTAAACACGTTCTGTTTGTGCATGCATTTTGTACAGCATCTGGCTCTTGTTATTTATTTTTATTTTATTTTTACTTTTATTTTGTTATTTGATAGTTTTATATCCCACCTGTCCTCCAAACTGGAGCACAGGGTAGCTTATGGCAATGATAATAAAACGTAATTATCATAATAAAACATTTTAAAACCAACAGATCAAATAATTATGGCCTTTGCACAGTGCCTAGTTCTGTAGGTGCTTTGCAGATGATATTATCTTAGAACTTAAATTCTCAGTGGACTTACTCACAAGGAGTAGTCCTGAGGGAGAGACTGCAATATGGCAATTAAAGTAGGTATACTATGATGGAGGTGATCAGATGGCATGGGGTCCAGGAATGGATGCCAGGGCATTTGGGGGAGGATGGTTGTCATGACAAGGAGAAGAGGTGGGATGAGCTGAGTGGCTGTTTACCAGGGACTTTGGTAAGCTGAGGCTAGTGAGTTGGGGTGGGGACTATGGGTGCCTGGGGGGTGGCAAGAGGACAAGGGGGTTGGCGGGAGGTGAGTGAGCAAAGCAAGGATGACAGGTGGGGGAGTGAGTGAGTGTCAGGGGCAGCATCAAGGATGAGTGAGAGGAGAGGCAACTGAGCATTGGGAGAAGGCTGGCATCAGGGAGAGCGGGCAGGCATCGGGGGGAGCAGGCGGCAGTGACAATACAAGAGGCAGGTAAGCTGTTGAGGCAGGGCAGTAGCCTGGCCAGGCGGTAGGCCAGTGAGTGGCCTAAACTGTGGCAAGAGCCTGGGAGGCCTTTTGGGAGTTGCCTGGGAGGTGGGGGAAGGATGTTTGGGGAGTTGTGTGTGTGTGTTTTGGAGTCCCTCTGTGTGTGTGTGCTCTGTGTGTGGCAGTCCATTGTGTGTGTATATATGTATGTATGTGGGGTTGGTGCACAAAGTATGCAGGGGCGAAGCCCATAGTTTTTCCAAAAAGTTACAATAAAATGTAAAAGATAGCTGGTTTGCCTTTCATTAAAGCCCCTTGGCAAAGCACGGGAAAGAAAAAGTATGCTTTCTGCTACAATCTTATTTAATTACTTGCAAACCCTTAAATGCAGTTTCCAGTTAATGAATGGTCTTTGGAGCTGGCCAAAAAGCACAGTGTTCTTGTTGAAAAAGTTGAGGTGCTGCCTCTTGAGGGGAGGAATCCCTCCATTTTTAATTTCCTTTATTTTGGGCATTAAAGTGATCTTAACTTTATAACTTAACTCTGCTCTTAATGGATTTTTGTTTTGTTTGGCACTTAGATGCATTGTGGACAAAGTTCTGGGCAAAACTAGGCATAACTATAACCATGTAGCAGTTGCATGTGTGCATTTTTTGAGGGGAGGGGAAATAATCCAGATCAGGACTGTGGTGGTGGGTTTTTAACCCTTTGTTCCACCAATGGGGACTCTCCTCCTGGAGCAAAGAGCAGGGTCAGGGGGTCAGGGAGAGAATCCATATTGGGATGGGGAGTACAGAGCGCCTGGGGCCAGCAAAGACGCCTATGTTGCTCTCTTTTTGTTTCTGTTTTTTGAAACAGACTTTTGAGACCTGATAATGGCAAATATTTTTTGTAATTTTCCTTAACCGAAGGGTCACTCCCATGCCCATGAAGTAATTCAATATAATATAATGTAGAAAATAAAGAAATATTCACTATGCAAATGTTATTATATATTTATTTACTGTTTAATGCTAAAAAAGATTTCTAAGTAGTTTACAAATTTAGAAACCCATTGCACAAATATTTAAAAGAAATTCATAATTAAAGCACACAATAAAACCCTATTAAAACATCAACAACTAAACATTCATAATTAAAGTATGCAATAAAGCAATCCCACTAAAACACCACAGGAATTAAAGCAGAAGACTCAGGTCAAATGTGTCTTCAAAAGCCAGCAGAATGCCAATATAGATCTGGCCTCTTACATTTCAGCAAGGAGTGCACGCTGCTGTTGCTGCTGCTGCAATAACTACTTCTATATTCTGAGCAAGCCATTTGCATTATTTTCAGCGGTGGTCCAGCTTGTCCGTGTGTACCTTTTCATGTCTGAAACTTCCTCTTTCCATTGAAGTGAGTGAAGAAACTTTTACACACCCAGCTGTGGTATACAGCTGCTGGATCAGCAGCTATGTTTGGGTTGCCTCTCTCTCTCTCTCTCTCTCTCTCTCTCTCTCTTTCTCTCTTAACAGGATCAGGAGCAGATACATCAGAATACCAGTTGCTGGGGAGCTATTGCCCTGCTTGATGCTCCCAGAGGCATCTAACTTGCCGCTGTTGGAAGCAGAGGCAATACTATACTGGTCTTTGGTTTTATCCTGCAGGTTATTCCTTGAACTCCCCCTGGGCTGATTAGGGTTGCCAGGTCAGAAGTATTCCCAAACCCTGAGATTTCACGGGCGGGCCCTAGTGATATCATGGGGAGGTCTTAAAGATGTCATTGGGGTGGGCCCCAGTTATATCATAGGGATGGGCCCTAGTGATATCATAGGGGCAGGCCCTAGTGATGTCATAAGCATGATACATTAAGCATCAACCACAGTTGCTTGAAGCATATCACTCAAACAAACAAAAATTATCTGATTGGAAATTAAGATAGAAATCTTAGCTAAATGAAGGTGTTTCCAGGTCCAGCTGAAGTGACAGGATCATTCCTTCATACCTGCTTAGAGAGCCAGGGTAAGGAACATTTCAGGATGTGCGTAGAATCCCTGATGGACTATTCTTTGTAGGTGGTGGGCTGTGTTTTCGCTTGGTAGGACAGAAATTGCTTGCTCAGAGTGTTTGATCTTGCAGATTTGGCTGGCCACCCTCTTGTTGATCTGGCTAGAGCATGGATCTAATCTTTTTAGCTCACTCTTAATTGTAATTATCTTTTAAATGTCTTTTGATTACTTATTTTTAATTTGTTTTTTAAAAGTAAACTGCTTAGAGGTTTTGTCACAATCAAAGGGTATATAAATTTTGTTAAATAAATAAATGAAAGTCCACACAGGGTTCACACCGAGTCCTGTGGCCAGCAGGAGTCCTGGTGTTTTAATGTGTAGCAGGAAGGAGTGAGAGAAATGGGGCTTTCCCTATTGCAACAGCGTGATGGTTAGGAATATCATATGGCACCTGCAGGATCCCCCCCTTCCCCAATGTAGGCAGCTGCTGTGAGCACAGGAAAAGTAAGTTGAAAACCCTGCAGATCCCCTCTTGTGAGCCTTTCTTAGATTAAAAACCTGTTATAAGATAAATTTCTGTGAATCACATAAAGCTCAGCCTTTCTTTTTTAAACAGTCAAGATTTAGCAGGAGGTCCATTCTGCACAATACAAGAATCAGGCCTTTAGCATTTTGGCACCTACACTTTGGAATTCCCTCCCCTTAAATAGTAGACAGGTCTCTGTTGCCCTTTTGGTGCCTTCTGAAGACTTTCCTCTTCCAACAAGCCTTTATCCCAGTCTGTATCTGTATTGCATTTGTTTTTAAGATATGTGTAAGATGTCTTTATTGTTCTGTTACTTGTTCTTTGCTGCCCTTGACTCCTTTTGGGAAGAAGGGCAGGTTATAAATAAAATACATAAGATTTCTTTTTGGGCAAAAGAGAAATTAAATGCATCTGCATTTTTGTTCATATCCTCTTCACTCTTAGAAGAGCCGAGGTCTCTAATCAGCAAGTGCCAGATCATTTGGATAGAGGTCATGGTCCTGAGGATAGAACTGCATCCTCAAGGTGGATTGGAAAATGAATTTTCTGAAGCAGTTATGAGCACCGGCATGTTTTAATGCTAATTGCATTAACTTCTGACTTGCCCAGATTTTTTTGCTAACATGCATGAGAAATGTGCGTTTGGGTTTTGCAAAGAAAAAACTTTGAGGGCAGAGAAAAACCCTCGATGGAATTGTTAAAAGCCGTGGCAGAGGTTACTGTAGAGAGAATATGGTCCTCTCTACATGATGCTGAAAAAGAGAGCTAACAGATGAGGTGTGTGTGTCATCAGAGCATACAAGAGGATTCTGTTTGACTATAGCAGCCTTTGCCAACTGGTGCCTTCCAACTATTTTAGGCTATGATCTGATGGGAATTGTAGTCCAAAACAGCTGGAAGCTGGCAAACGTTCTACTACAGGAGCAGAGGCAAAATAGGAGTGGAGTGGAGGTGTGTATCTGCGTGTGTGTGAGAGAGAGAGAAAGGAGGGAGGGGAAGGATTGTTTTAATAAGTAAATTGATACCATGGGCAAATCTACATAGCAGGTCTTTTGTCTAGGAGGGCCTTTTATGGTCAGTTTTCATCTGTGTGGCTTGGCATGATACTTAAGAAGGCCTTTTTAGTTTAGTTTTTAGTTTAGAGAAAAGGTGAGTAAGAGGTGACATGGTAGAAGTCTATAGAATTATGCATAGCATGGAGAAAGTGGACAGATAAAGGTTTTTCTCCCTCTCTCATGACACTAGAACTCATGGACACGTGCTGGAAGATTCAGGACAGACAAAAGAAAGTACTTCTTCATGCAGCCCATGGTTAAACTATGGAATTTGCTCCCAAAGTAGGCAGTGATGGCCACCCACTTGGATGGCTTTCAAAGAGGATTAGACAATTGCATGGAGGAAAAGGTTACCAGTGGCTACTAGCCATTATGGCTATTCTCTGCCTCCATAGGGGGAAGCAGTGAGTTTCTAAAAACCAGTTTGCTGGAAACTGCAGGAGGGAAGACTGCTCTTGTACTCAGGTCCTGCTTGTGGGTATCTCATAGGCATCTGACTGGCCACTGTGAGAACAGGATGCTGGTCTAGATAGATCATTGGCCTGATCCAAGCAGGCTCTTCTTATGTTTTAGTCCTGCTGTTTTATGTTATTTTTGTTTACATTGACACTTCATTCTTGATTTTCCCAATTGCGATGTGTTTATTCCTTTTGAGTTTAAAAAGCTACATTGTAAGGGGTAAGTGTAAATAAATAAATGTGCATGTATATTGGTGTCCTCGACTGGATGGATGGCATGGTGTTGTCAGAAGAGAGAAGCGGCTGCTGAGTATCATTGGGAAGTGAGGTCAACATGATGTCGACATGCATATAATTGGCACAGCCCGCGGCAGTCCTCATGGGGGCTATTTGGCATGCAAATGAAAAAGAGCAGTCCAGCAAATGAGAAGTGTCTGTTTTGGATGTGTCTTTGACTAAGAAATGATAAGTAGTCAGCAATGTCACATTAAAGCAAGCAGAGGCTCCTGATATATGACAACTGGCGAAATCTGGAAGAGCAGCTGTACATCAAGGTAATCTACTCTTGGGCTCCTGAGATGACTTGAGCAAGGGCCATCCTCTCCCAAATCAGATTTTCACATGGCAGCAAAATGCAGTAGCAGTTCAGATTGCCGGGGGAAGGGCAGTTTTTGTATGCTTCCCCTCATGTAAGAAAAACCTCTTTGCACTCAAAAGCACAGTTCTCCTCCCCCTCTCCCTGCACTTCATCTTGAAGTGGTACTGTCCACATTACTGATCCTTTTCTGCTGCAGGTGTAGATACAACCTTATCCTGTATATGTCTATTCAGAAATGCCTATGCGGAATGCATCCCTTGGCCTGAAAAGGGTTTCTCATCCCTTGTGTATCTCATGCATGTGTGAATCAGGCCTTTGTTTCCATGAGGTTGGACAATGCCATACATTACATGGCAGCCGACATGGGTCTGCTGAGTGTCCACTCAGCAGGGCATTGCAGTGAATCCTGGCTCTCTGTTGGGTGTTTCCAAACATGCATTTGTCTCATCCATTTGTTGCCCTTGTAAGGTGTACATTTACACCGAAATGAAATCATCTCAGCTGTACACCTACAAATGCTGTGTGTGAAGCTGCTCTCTGGCCTCCAGACACATTTCTGTTTGGCTTTGTTCTCTGTTAGTTCCTGTTGTGCAATAATCAGTCATAAAATAAAATAAAGAGTTGCCACTCTGAGTAGAGCAACGAAAAAAGCAGTGCTAATTGATTGGTTTGCAACTGTGTGTATGTTCGTTTCCCCCTGACTGAGTTGCAAATATTGCATTGCTGATGGACTTGCATGTCTGCCTTGTGATTATTCTTTTCAAAACTCATTCTAATGTTTGACAAACCCTATAATCTCTTGACACAAAGGGCCATCTGCATGCTAATGTGTTTCATCGTCTCTGAGTTGCTCATACAGTAAATAAATATTCAAGCAGGTGGGCAATATTTTTCTTATTTTCCCTTCTTGTACTGTACAAATAGACAGGTTGAACATAGGTGGAGGCAGAGCTAAAACACTCACAGTAGAGGTCTTTTATGCTCATCACTTGCTTGTAGGCTTCCAAGCAGACATCTGTTTGGCACTTTGTACTTACTCATAGTGTGGGGAAAGTAGATAAAGTCTCTCCCCCCCACTTTTTATAATTCTAGAACTTGGGGCCATCCAGTGAAGCTGAATGTTAGAAGATTCAGGACAGACAAAAGAAAGGACGTCTTCACACAGTGCATGGTTAAACTATGGAACTCGCTCTCATAGGATGTAGTGATAGCTACTTGGGTGACTTTAAAAGAGGATCAGACAGATTCATAGTGGATATGGCTATCAATGGCTACTAGCCATTATGGCTAAGTTCTCCCTTCACTGTCAAGAGGCAGCAAGCCTTAGAATAGTTTGCTGAGGATCATGAGTAGTGAGAGTGCTGTTGTACTCGGGTCCTGCTTGTGGGCTTTGCAGACGTATGTGGTTGGGTGCTGTGAGAGACAGGATGCTGGGCTAGATACAGCAGGCTCTCCTTATTTTCTTCCGATAACCAAAGCCCCAGAAAGACCCACATCAGGCCTCCAGAGAGAGTCGTGCCTGCATCCCCGTATGTGGTGAGTTTACAGAGCTCCTCAAAACTCACTCTCTTGCTCTCTCCCAGAAACTGCAGCATATCCCCCGCCTGCCCAAAACACACACACAACCAGGTTACATCGTCCTTGGTTGGGGGATGGGGAAGGTCTGTTTTTGCCACATTCAGAAGACCTTTAAGAACCAGTCATTGACAGCACAGCCAAGAATCTTCTTGGCAAAGGATGTGTCTGGCCAGTGTCACAGACTTTTCAGGGAGTCTCCAGAAGTATTTCTGGCTCCATTAGCCCTCTCTTGTTCAAACCGCAATCTCACAACAAGAAGATAAAATAGATTAGTTTCTCTGGACAGAGGGGTCACTTATACCTCCCCATCCGCTGCCTGAGCTAGACCAAAATAGAAGTGGCTGCAGGTCATTTAATGTTGGATGTAGCTGTAGCACACTTCAGGCATCAGCCTGACCATGCGAGGGCAAAACGTGTGCAAGGGGTCAGGGACGTGCATTCCATCCATGCCCCAAAAACATCCTTTGCGTACTGGTCTGCCCCCTCCACTCCTGACTTGAAAGAACAGGATCGGAAAATTGCAAGGAAACACCAACCCGGTTTGGTTGCATAAATCTGCATCTAGTGGATGGGAGTTGCTCATGGAAATGCATTTCTGCATGTGTTGGAATTCACTGGGTTAGCTGCTGCTTTGCAAAGGATGGAAGGGGGCTTGCAAGTACGTTCAGCTGAAAGTGTTTACAGGCCTCCTCGAGATCAGGAGCCCTGCCTTTTCAGGTTTGAGCGGGCTCTGATGGGCCACCCCACTCTTCCACTTGTAATTCCTTGTCTCACTTTTTCCAAATATTACGTTTAGTGTACTTTAGGAAGGACAATAGCCAGTATCAAGACCAACACACATAGAAAGAAAGCACCAAACTACCTAAAAGGGGACTATAGTAAGGAATCTCCATGCTAAGCAAAGGAAGGACAAATTATGAAGGGCCCCTGCAGCCTAGTCAAGTGAGCTAAGGGTCACTTTAGTTGACAAACAGTGCAGTCCTGTAGATGTTTGTTCAGAAATAAAGCCAACTGTGTCCTGTGGGGTTTCCTTTTAAGGAAATGTACGTTGGATCACATATTTAGCCTTTGAGGGTTCAAATGCATGTTCCATGCAAAGGTTTCCTAAGAAAATCCAAACATGCTTCTTTCCTGTCAAGCAACTTTGAAAAAGGTGATTTAGAGTGGGAAATCAGCAGGGCGGAAAGTGTGCTTAATCCTTTCCCAGCCCAAACTAATTACTGCATTTAGGAGCTGGTGTGGGTACCTCCTGTTGTGTTCTGGTCTGACTGTGGAGAAAGGCTGTAGGCTGGGCTGCCAGGACCATGGATAGCTCCCAGTGAGCCCCTTGCTCCAACAAGAGTTGGGAGCAGGTGGAAGCCTTTTGAGCCTCTTCCTCCAGTCTATCTCCTCCTGGCTCCATCCCCTTGTAGAGAACTCCAGAGCCTTAAGGGGCCAGCCCTCTGGCCTGAAGATGGGCACTCCTCTGTCCCGTTGCTTCCCTCCTGGTGCACTTCCTGTGCCAACGGAATGATGGTGTTGTGGGAGGCATCTGGTTCTTCAGGCTCAGGGGAAAGTGCTCATGAGGGTCCAGGCTCTGGCCCTATAGCCGTGGTGGTCTCTCAGGTTCCTCTGAGAGTTCCCATCCACTAGCCTCAGGTGTAATGGTTTTCCTATGTTCAGCAATCAGCTGTGAGCTCTGACCCTGGGACAGCTCCTCATCTGATACCCCTGCAGTCTCCAGTTCCATCTCCAGATCACTGCTGGATACCGTGGTCATGACATCTCCAGTCTTTGAGTAGGAATGTCTAGGTGTCATGGCTCCTCAGGATCATTAGCAGTGTGAAGATCTCCTGGAGGGCCCAGCTCCTCTTGCTCCTCATCTGAGGAGACTCCAGGTTGGAGATCTGGGCAGAGATGATCCCTGATGCTAAGGTCCCATCTGCACTATGCATTTAAAGCACTATTATACCACTTTATACCACTTTATAGAATCCTGGGACCTGCGGTTTAAGGGTCCTGAGTCTTGTCAGGAGATCCCTGACAGAGCTACAATTCCCAGGATTCCCTGGGAAGAGGGTTTTTTTGTTAAACCACACTGAAAAATATAGTTTTGTGAGAAGAATAGAGGTCTCCTAACAACTCTCAGTACCCATCACAAGCTACACTTCCCAGGATGCTTCAATTACATTAATATTAATTATTATTAATATTAATATTGACATGAGCTTATGGGAAGCATCAGACTGGCATGGGGGTATTTTCAATTTAGCATTGTGGAATGTGAAAAACCCATGCTGCCTATAGTATACAGCCACTCTGGCTATATAATAAAACATACAGAAGTTAATTAAAATGTATTTAAACTAACTATTTATTTATTTATTTATTTTATTAAATTTCTATACCGCCCCATAGCCAAAGCTCTCTGGGCGGTGTACAAACTAAAACTTCCATCTACAATTAAAGCACATATTTAAACAATTTTAAAACTACATCCAAATTTCAAAACTGTAAACATTTTAAGACAGACAAAAACACATATTAAAATACTAAAATACTAAAATGCCTGGGAAAAGAGGAAAGTTTTAACCTGGCGCCGAAAGTATAGTAATGTTGGCGCCAGGCGTGCCTTGTCAGGAAGATCATTCCACAATTCGGGGGCCACCACTGAGAAGGCTCTCTTTCTTGTTGTCATCCTCCGAGCCTCCCTCTGAGGAGGCACCCGGAGGAGGGCCTTCGATGTTGAGTGCAGTGTACGGGTAGGTTCATATCGGGAGAGGCGTTCCATCAGGTAGTGTGGTCCCAAGGCGTGTAAGGCTTTATAGGTTAAAACCAGCACTTTGAATCGAGCCCGGAAACATATAGGCAGCCAATGCAAGCGGGCCAGAATCGGTGTTATGTGTTCGGACCGCCTTGTCTGTGTCAATAGTCTGGCCGCTGCATTTTGCACGAGCTGCAATTTCCGAACCGTCTTCAAAGGCAGCCCCACGTAGAGCGCATTGCAGTAATCTAATTTGGAGGTTACCAGAGCATGGACAACTGCAGCGAGATTTTCCCTGTCCAGATAGGGGCGCAGCTGGGCCACCAACCGAAGTTGATAGAAAGCATTCCGGGCCACCGAGGCTACCTGAGCCTCAAGTGACAGGGATGAATCAAGAACAACTCCCAGGCTGCGAACCTGCTCCTTCAGGGGGAGTGCGACCCCATCCAGAACAGGTTGAACATCCACCATCCGGTCAGAAGAACCTCCTACTAGCAGCATCTCAGTCTTGTCTGGATTAAGCCTCAGTTTATTAGCTCTCATCCAGTCCATTGTCGCAGCCAGGCAACGGTTCAGCACATTGACAGCCTCACCTGAAGAAGATGAAGAGGAGAAATAGAGCTGCGTGTCATCAGCATACTGATGGCAACGCACTCCAAAGCTCCTGATGACCGTACCCAACGGCTTCATGTAGATGTTAAAAAGCATGGGGGACAGAACTGACCCCTGCGGCACTCCATACTGGAGAACCCAGGGTGCCGAACAATGTTCCCGAAGCACTACCTTCTGGAGGCGACCCGCCAAGTAGGAGCAGAACCACCACCAAGCAGTGCCTCCTACTCCCAGATCAGCGAGTCTCCCCAGAAGGATACCATGGTCGATGGTATCAAAAGCCGCTGAGAGGTCAAGGAGAATCAACAGAGTCACACTCCCCCTGTCTTTCTCCCGACAAAGGTCATCATACAGGGCGACCAAGGCTGTCTCCGTGCCAAAACCAGGCCTGAAACCCGACTGAAATGGATCCAGATAATCGGTCTCATCCAAGAGTGTCTGGAGCTGGCTAGCAACCACTCATTCCAGAACCTTGCCCAGGAATGGGACATTTGCCACCGGTCTATAGTTATTAAAATCTTCTGGCTCTAGGGAAGATTTTTTCAGAAGTGGTCTCACTACCGCCTCTTTTAGGCAGCCAGGGACCACTCCCTCTCGCAGTGAGGCATTAATCACCTCCCTGGCCCAACCGGCTGTTCCATCCCTGCTAGCTTTTATTAGCCATGAGGGGCAAGGGTCCAGAGCAGAAGTGGTCGCGCGCACCTGTCCAAGCACCTTGTCAATGTCCTCGAGCTGCACCAACTGAAACTCATCCAAACAATCAGGACAAGGCTGTGCTCTGGATACCTCCTGTATTCAACAGCAATAACATTGGAGTCCAAGTCCTGGCGGATGCAAATGATCTTTTTCTGGAAGTGCTTAGCAAATTCGTTACAGTGGGCCTCAGACGGTTCTACCGTGTCCCTATAAAATTAAAACCAATTAAAACAAAGGAATAAAAAGATACAAATCAGTAAAAACAACACCCTGTTTAATATCCCTGGCAGTCAGTTCTCAGAAGACTGTCAGAACAGAAAAGTCTTCACCTGCTAACGGAAGGGCAGCAGGGAGGGAGCCAGCTGAACCTCCCTAAGAAGGGAGTTCTAGAGCTTGGGGGCAGCCACCAAGAAAGCTCTTTCCCATGTTCCCCTCAGGAGTTCCTGTGAGGGTGGCGGGACCAATAGAAGGGCCTCCCCCAATGATCTCAGGGTTCGGACAGGCTCATATGGGAAGATACAGTCCTTCGGAGAGCCTGGATCCGAGCCGTATAACATAACCAGCACATTGAATTGTGCTTGCAAACAGACCAGTAGCCAGTGGAGATGTTGTAACAAGGGAGTTGTGTCCTCCCTGTAACCAGCCCCAGTTAACAATCCAGCTCTTTGGACCAAATGAAGTTTCCAAACATTCTTCAAAGGCAGCCTTACGTAGAGTGTGTTACAATAATCCAAATGGGATGTGACTAAGGCATGTGTCACTGTAGTCAGATCAGATATCTCCAGGAATGGGCGCAGTTGCTCCAGTAGTCCTGGCCACTGCCGAAACCTGAGCATCCAGGCTCAGGGCTGAGTCCAGGAGTACCCCCAAACTATGACCCTGTGTCTTCAGAACAGGTTGACTCTCTAGTCCCTGATCTGCCTTCTGACTGAGCAGGAACACCTCTGTCTTATTTGGATTAAGCTTCAATTTGTTTGCCCTCATCCAATCCATTACTGATGACACACACTGGTTTCGATAGGCCTTTTGTGTGGTCATATGATGTTTATTGATGGTAGGGACCCTTCTCTGCCTTAGACTCTAATGAGCCACTGCAAGTCAGAGAAGACCATATTGATCTGAGTGAGGAAATAGTCCGGCCAGGTGTAAGACAGCTTTCTGAATTCCTGTGAATTTCCCTCAGTGTTTTAGATCTTTTGGCAGCCCTTTGGGGCCATGAGATCTGCAGTGGGTATCCACTTCAAGCTTCAGTTATACTGTTGAGTTTGCATAACTGAAGTGTAAGATTACAGCCCAATTGTGTATCTTTTTCTTTGCATGCATTTCATCTTGTCTAGATTTTAATTGTTTCAATTTCCATCTTTTCCCAAACTGTGGTGGGGTTTATTTTCCCCTAATGTCAAAACAAGTTGATAGGAAAGGAAGTGCAGCTTAGCAAGCATGAAATATGGCAAGGTTTCCCCCCTTTTTTTGCCACTAACAGTTTTTAAGCCATCACAAAATGTCAACATTTTCCATACAAGAGCATATCTTTGACACTAAACCAAAGTAAAATAAAAAAGGGAGACAAAAAAAATCCTATATCTACAGTTTGGGGTTCTGTGCCAAGCTGGATCTGTTTGTAATTTATCATGTGTTATCAATCATCTTTTTTATGGGCCTCTAGCTTTTATTATATATGCATAAATTTTATGCACAAGCTGTGAAAAGTGACAGCTTGTTTCTTCCAAGTTCAGTAACTGGTTTAGTTCTTTCCTCCGTTTTAGGGGCGTCAGTTGTTTGCCTTCAAGCAAAGCTGTTTCTCTAGGGAAAAGAGCCTATCTTGATCACACTTCATGTTATTTATCTTGGCCCATATTGTTATTTATTTATTTACTTATTCACCTAGCCATGCATATCACAGCCCAGGTAGCCATGTTGGTTTATTGGACTCAAATGTTTTTTGGGGGAAGTGGTAGTTTGGGAGAGGGCATTCTCTGTGGAGCCCCTAAGTTGTGGAATTCCCTCCTACAGAGGTACACCTAGTGCCTTCTTTACGTAATTTCCATCATCTGCTGAAGACGCACCTCTTTACTATGGCTTTTGACACCTTTTAGAACCCACAGTATTCTCTTGACTATCATTTGTTTTAAACTGATTTTGATACTGTATTTTTGAATTGTTGTAACCTACTTTGGAACCTCATGGTGAGAAGAGTGGGAAAGGAAACTAATAAATAATTCACTACTAGGCAAAAAAAAACACCTTGCAGTTTAAGAACGGACCTGTAGCCAACAGATATTTCTATCAAACTTTCAAAAGGAGTGAAATTGGGCAGCTATAGTGAATGCACCAGGGGAGCCGGAGACCTGACCTCCTCTCTGAGATATTGTACTGCCCTACACATTTGTCAAAATGCAAACAAAATTCGGGTTTGTCTTTCACAGTCCAATCCATTTCCTGTGTAGCTTGGAAGAATTTGGTAACGTACCTCTGGTGAATGGTGGCAACACCTGTAATCTCCAAAGATGGAGAAATACATTTTTGTATGTTTGTTGGTGTTCTTACTTTGCTTCTTTTCTCTGTTACTACTGTTTCTACAGAGAATATAACCTAGAAAATTCTATTTCTCTCATAATTCATCCTAGAAATTGTTTCAAATTCATTTTTATTAATTTCAAAGCCTTTTTATTGGTCAATGTGATATGATGGTGAAGGTGGCCTATTTTTATTTTGGGCGCATTGACAGGTGAATCTGAAACAGCAGTTTGATGTAAAATCAGATTGCTTACAATATGTTGCTACTTAAGCAATGAGTCTAGCTGTTGGAAAAAACAAACTTGGCCTACTCAAGATGCATGTTTTCATCCTGCTATACTTAAACTACTCCACTTAAGGAAAGGTGGGCATGGTCAATTAAAAACATAGAGCACACCTATGATTTTGCTAGAATATATTTCACCTCCCACTGTTTTATCTTGTGCAAACTGAGACACCCCTCATATCCATTGGAAACTATTCTGCAGAACAGTCAGTGTCATTGTTCCACAATTGTTTTTGGAGCTTTTTTTCCCCCAGTGTTGCAGTGTTGCTGTACTTCACATATTCACAGAAACAGAAGCAAAAGAAAATGATTTACTATAGGAAACTTCACTAAAATTGCAAAGTAAATCAAACATATTTAAAGTGACTATCTGAACTATATCAACTGTTTTAATATTGTTGCTTCCTCCCTGCTGCAACAAGATCAGCACAGCACATGCCTTGTTTCTGTTATTTGGGCTGATTGCAGGTGTTGCCACCACTCACCATATGCCCAGAGGCACATGTTACCAAATTCTTCCAAGCTACACAGGAAGACGATTGGACTGTGAAAGACCAACCCAAATTGTGTTTGTAGTTTGACAAATTTATAGGGTGGTACAATATCTCAGAGTGGAGGTCAGGTCTCCTGCTCCCCTGGTACATTCACTATAGCTGCCCAATTTCCCTGCTTTTAAAGTTTGATAGAAATATCTGTTGGGTATAGGTACGTTCTTAAACCACAAGGTTTTTTTTGCCTAGTAGTGAATTTCTCTGCTTTTTCTGGGAGGTAAGAAATGGGATCCTGTGCAAGCTTGCTGAGAATGGATCAATCATTTGGATGCTTATTGAGTTCAATGGGATTTACTGCCATGCAATCATGCTTAGGATAGGAAAACTGACCATGGGGAGGGAAGCCTGGAGTGGGCAGTGGAGGAGGAAGAGGGGAGGGGAGGAAGGAGGAAGGGAAAGGCAAGGAGAAGGAGGAGAAAGGCAGGTCTGATCATTTGCATGCTTATTGAGTTCAATGGGATTTACTCCTGTGTAATCATGGCTAGGATACGTAAAACTGGCCATGGAGGAGAAGGAGGGGGAAGGGAGAGTAGAGGGAAGGAAGAAGAGGGAGAGGAGAGCAGAAGAAGGGGGAGGGAGAAGGAAGTGGGAGGGAAGGGGGGAAAGGGAGGTGATGGGAGGGAGGAGGAGGGGAGGGCAGGATTGATCATTTTCATGCTTATTGAGTTCAATGGGATTTACTCCCATGCAATCATGCTTGAAAATGAAATGGACTGCCTTCAAGTCAATTCTGACTTATGGCGACCCTGTGAATAGGGTTTTCATGGTAAGCGGTGTTCAGAGGGGGGTTACCATTGCCTTCCTCTGAGGCTGAGAGGCAGTGACTGGCCCAAGGTCACCTAGTGAGCTTCATGGCTGTGTGGGGATTCGAAACCTGGTCTCTCAGGTCATAGTCCTAGGATAGATAAAACTGACCATGGAGGAGGAAGGGGACGGGGAGGGGAAGGAGGAAGAGGGGGAAGGAGGGGATTGGAGGGGGAGGGGAAGGGGGAAGGGAAGGAAGGGGGAGGGGAGGGGCAAGAGGGAAGGGATAGGAGGGGGGAGGAGGGGGGCAGGTTGTTGGCGTGAGTGCGTTGTTGCGTGAAACAGCATACATTACGTTGGAGTTAAGTTGAGCAAGAAACTTCTTCAGAGCATTAGAGCATGTTAAGAGTCTTTTATTAAGACATTATGGCTTAAGGCTTAAGAGTAAAAAACATGTAGAGTTTCTTCAGTCATCCCCCCCTCTGGTACATCTCTCTCCAAAGGTAAACACAAAAGACAACCTCTCAGTTCAGAGGCAATATTCAGAAGACACAACTTACAGACTCTGTTAGAACTTTCCCAGTCTATCAGATGGTTACCATAGCAACGGCCTTGACAGTCCGTTCCCAGACTGGGCTAGGACATAACTCCCCCCTAGTTACAGTTTTGCAGACTTGATGGAAAACTACTAGGCTTCATGCCAACAAGCCCCCCTTTTCCCCATCATGTCTGTCAATTACAAAAAAATCTCAACAATACATCTCCACAATACATAGTCATACAGTAATACATTTCTACAATACCTCTTGCAATACATTTCAGTACATTGCATCATACATTTTCAGTTCAGTTCAGTACAGTTCAAAATTACATCTCAGTACAGTTCAAAACTTTATTCACTCAAACTTTGGTTGAACACATGTCAAATAAAGTGTCTCAGGATCCATTTCTACAACTTTATTCATTCCAGGACTTGTTATTAATCCCACAGTAAATCTTTCAGGCGGTTTGCCTAAATTTGCTCTTGTAGAGCGTCTTAAAAGAACCAGAGCTTCGGCTCTCTCTGCCCCCCCCCCATTTGTGCTTGTACATGTGCTTGTGCTTGGCACCGCGTGCCCAGGATCTTCCATTTCCTCAGCTTTTCGTTTCTTTGATCTGCGTTTCCCACAAATGAGCTCATTTAATGCATCTCTGAGAGGAATTTGTGTACCTTCCACTTTAATGTCAAGGTTTGGCTTAAATGTCTGTGATTGTGTTCGTGTTTGTGTGTCATCTGTTCCTGTAAGAATAACTGTCTGCCTTTGATCCCAAGGCTTTTCTGAGACTTTAATGCTTCTGCTCAGAATTAACTGCTGTGTTTCTGGACACCAAACTCTGAAATATGCATTCTGAAATCCCAAAACAAAACCTTGCTGTGCTCTGGGCGCAAGCTTGCCCCTCCTTTTTCCCTGTGGAATGTGGATCCAGCACCCTGCCCCGAATTTTTGAATGTGTTCTATTTTAGGCTTTCTGCCAGTAAGTTTCTCATAAGGAGACATTCCAAGTGCACTGTGTAATACCCTATTGTGAATGTAATTCGCATAAAGAATTGCTTCTGCCCAGAAGGAATTCCCTAAACTGCAATCCATCAGCATGGCTCTCATTGCTTCCTGCAGCACCCTATTTTTTCTCTCAGCAGTTCCATTGGAAAACGGGCTAAATGGAGCAGTGAAATTCTGGTTTATTCCCTTACTCTCAAGGAAGTCACTTAACGCTTTGCTTGTGAATTCCCCCCCTTGATCTGAGTGTATAGCCCCCACCGTGACGCCGTGTTGAGTTTCGATTCTCTTAATGAACAGTTTCAGCTTCTGCTCAGCTTCACTTTTATGCTTTAACAGAAAAACATGACAAAATCTTGAAAAATCATCTACCAGTACCATGAAGAATTTCGCACCTCCTCGTGAAGCATTTATTGGCCCTGATAAATCAACATGAACTAGCTGGTAGGGAGCTGTTGTGGTTCTCTCAGCCTCCCGGTTTATTGGTGCAATAGTCATTTTAGCTTTATTACATGCATCACAATCCATTAACTGTCCACAATCCTTTAAACGCATGTTTTCACTGTGCAAAGGGGTTTTCTTTATCGTGTCAAGGTTTGCATGCCCCAGCCTTTGATGCCATTCATGGACGCAGCCCTGATGTACCTGTGCCTCAGCATTTAACACAGCACACCCTGCTTGACTGCTCTTTATTACAAACTGTGAATCATTCAGGCTTCCCTGCATGCACACTTGATCTCCCCTCATTACAAAACATTGGTCTTTGTGAAACAAAATTGAATAATTACAACTCACCAGTTTTCTAACTGATAAAATATTATGAGCCAATTCCGGAACAAACAAACATTCTGACATTATCCCAAGTTTATCAAATCTCACCAGTCCACGGGCTTCCACCCTTTTACGCGATCGATCAGCAAGTTGCACAAAATCCTGCACTTTTTCTGAAACGTAAAACAAACTTCTGTCTTTAATTAATATATGGCTTGCCCCGCTGTCGACAATCCAGTTGACAGGTGCTAAATCTTGAGACTTCTGTTTACAAACAAAGTTCACACTGCCTTGCTTCAAGCCTCCGTCCCTGGAGTTTCGCTTGACTGGACATTCCCGCTGTAGATGCCGTCGATCTCCGCAAATAAAACAAGCCTTCAGCCTCTGTTGCTGCTCCTGTTTATTATCCTTCGGCACGGCATTTTTCACCTCTTGCCTCCTGACAGCTTCCATCGACTCGGCTCTTTTCGCCTCCTGTCTCTGCTGCCATTCCTGGGACAAATCCTGCAACGTGTCCCACATCTGTTTTGCGTTTGTAACATCCCTCACATGTAGCAGTTGAGAGTCTGATAGAGCCAGAAGTATAAAAGCTTGAGCTCGCTCATCGTTCCTAGTCCAAGCCGCTGAAAGGGGTGCAGGGGGTGTACCTTCAATAGCTTCCCATAAATCTTCTTTTACTAGCAAAGCCCGCATCCTCGGCTTCCAGCTGCCATAATTCTTTTCATTAAGCCGTTCCATCGGCAAGCCTCCCCCAGACAGGTTTACAGCCATGTTGCTCACCTCCGTCTGGTACAATCAATCAAGCTGCCCTCTCTGGAACTCCGTCTGCCGTTCAGACCAGCAACTTACTCCTGTGTAATGTGCTGTGGATCTGGGCCCATAACCCCTGTTGGCGTGTGTGCGTTGTTGCGTGAAACAGCATACATTACGTTGGAGTTAAGTTGAGCAAGAAACTTCTTCAGAGCATTAGAGCATGTTAAGAGTCTTTTATTAAGACATTATGGCTTAAGGCTTAAGAGTAAAAAACATGTAGAGTTTCTTCAGTCATCCGCCCCTCTGGTACATCTCTCTCCAAAGGTAAACACAAAAGACAACCTCTCAGTTCAGAGGCAATATTCAGAAGATACAACTTACAGACTCTGTTAGAACTTTCCCAGTCTATCAGATGGTTACCATAGCAACAGCCTTGACAGTCCGTTCCCAGACTGGGCTAAGACATAACTCCCCCCTAGTTACAGTTTTGCAGACTTGATGGAAAACTACTAGGCCTCATGCCAACACAGGTTTGATCATTTGCATGCTTTTTGACTTCAGTGGGATTTACTCCTGTGCAATAATGCTTAAGACAGGTGAAACTGACCTGGGAGAGGGGCAGGGGGAGGAGGAGAGCAAGAAGGGGAGGGGGAGGGGCAGGGAGGGGAGGAAATTGGATGGGTGGGCACTGGGCAGAGGGGAAGCCCTTTCCTTTCCAAAAGGAAAACATTTTGAACAGTATTCTTTTTCAGGGTTTCCCTTACCTTTTCATTCTACAGCAGGCACATGTAGCCTCCTGCCCAAATTTAAACCAAAGCTGCCCCAGGCCACATCCACACCAGACCTTTATTTCCCTTTAGATAGTCATGGCTTCTCCCAAAGAATCCTGGGAAGTGTAGTTAGTGAAGGGTGCTGAGAGTTGCTAGGAGATGCCCTGTTCCCCTCACACAGCTTCAATCAGAGCAGCTGACTGTTAAGCCACTCTGGCCACTAAAGCTCTGTCAGGGGAATAGGAATCTCCTCTCAGCACCCTTCACAAACGCCACTTCCCAGGATTCTTTGTGGGAAGCCAGTGTATCTGAAGTGAAATAAAGGTCTGGTGTGGGTGTGGCCCCCTGATTAGACAAGCCCAGCAGCTGTGAGTCTGGCTTTTAGAACACTGACAATTGGTTCTTAATGATCATGCCCAACGGTATCCTTGAGTTCAATGCAAAATTTCTTAAATTAATTAGAAATCAGCCAGCCCTTTTTTAAACGTTTAAACTGCAGAAGATGAAGGTCAGAGTATGGGGCAAGGTCAGTAACAGGATTACAGGTACTCTGTTAACGTGTCTGATTTTTAGTTAATTTCAACAGATTATGAAAACTCTGACAGAAAAAAGTCCAAAAGGAGTCTGTTTTTTCTCTCTCTCTTTTTACACTTTGTACTCTCGATTCTCTCTGACTGTTTTGTGTATCACCATGAACATTTAGAAGGTTGTTAAGCAAGCGTTTCTAAGTTCAGGACTATAAGTTTTATAAGTTTTTGTTTTGAAATGAGCTTATGGGAAGCATCAGAATGGTATGTGAGGTATTTTCAATTTAACATTGCAGAATGAGAAAAATCCATACAGCCAATCTAATGGCTGTATAATAACAAAATTAACTTGGTCAATAAAGTAGGAACTTTTTTTTAAAAAAGGACCAATGTTAGCAATGTAGTATACAGATGTCTGAGTTAAACTGAACTCTTCCTCAAACTAGAGGAAAAAAACTATGACTTTTTTTCTCCATAAGAAAAGAAATGTGATTTTAAGTGCACATTAAGCCACCTTGTACAGACTGGGCTAATGCTCCACCTGAACTGACCATGTAGCGAAGAATATGGCCTGGGATTATGGAGATAAGGGTATGTATGGCTACTATTCATGAAGGCTGTATTACCTCCAGTATCAGAGGCACCATGTTGCTGAATACCAGTTGCTGAAGATCACCAGCAGAGTGGGAAAGTGCTACTGTTGCTATCCTACTTGCTATCCTACTTGCGAACTCCTGATCGGCATCTGGTTGGCATCGGGGAGAACAGGATGCTGGACAAGATGGGCTTTTGGTCTGATCTAGCAAGGCTGTTCTTACGTAGTACAATGCAAGACCAGGCCGTGCAGAAAGAATCTTCTGTGCATCAAAAGTCTGACAAACGTCTGCTGTCATAGTCTGCCCTTGAACTTTTCTTGCCAAGGTCAACTTTGGCATCTCCAATTGATGCCAAAGCAGTGTGAGGCGCTTGCCATGCAAGTCAATGAGAATAACTGTAGCGCTGGACTGGAAATGTCAGCATCTGTAGTGTGCCATGGCCAAGGTAGAAACTGAAGGCCATTGCTAAAATGCCTGTACTTGTTTACATCATCTTCTTTACCATCAGGCTTTCCTGCATGCTTTATTATTAGAGTAGCACAGTATTTATTCTATTAGTGACTTCTAGATTGTCTTTGCAAAAATGAGGGTATGAAGGCGTAAAGAAAGAGGGAGATGAACCCAGGAGGTGAGGTTGCTGTGGGTCACCAGAATTCATTCTCCCTCACTGGGAAACCTCTGTGTCTTGGAGAGGGACTAAAGGACCTGCATCTGATGTTAGGTCTAGAGACAG
The DNA here is from genome assembly GCF_030035675.1 of Rhineura floridana. Taxonomy (NCBI): domain Eukaryota; kingdom Metazoa; phylum Chordata; class Lepidosauria; order Squamata; family Rhineuridae; genus Rhineura; species Rhineura floridana. The sequence goes on from NC_084493.1 coordinate 33,615,554, forward strand.
ATTACGGATGCTGTTGCTATGCTGCCCACCCAGCTGCCCAACAGCCTCCCTAACTTGAGTTGGCCAATAATTCTGGGTGACTTCAACATCCATGTCAAGGCTGCCATTGGACCGGCTTGGGGTTCCATGGTCTCCATGGCAACCATAGGATTGTCTCAGGTTGTTATTGGACTGATACAAGAGCAGGACATACTCATGACTTCGTCTTTGCTCCAAGTGTGGAGAAGGATGGTCTGCAAATTGAGGGGAGTGTTTCCTCTGTGACTCTGTTGTCATGGTCAGAACACTTCTTGGTGGAGTATGAACCTGTGGCAGCTATCCCCCTCTGCAAGGATTGGGGACCGATGAAGGTGGTCCACCCATGGAGACTTATGGATCCTGATGGATTCCCAAATTCTCAGTGGGACTTTCCAGTGGGTAGAGCAGGTGATTCTGCTGAGGCTCTCATCTCACTGTAGAATTGTGAGACATGGAGTGCTATTGATGTGATCACCCCTGACCACCCTCTCTAGTGCTGTGGATCCCACAATGCTCCCTGGAGCTCTGTGCAGTGAAACAGGCTGGATGATCGCTAGAGCACTGGTGGCGTAGGTTTCGTTCTGAGACCAACTGAGCACTGGTTATTTATTTATTGATTTATTGATTTAAAATACTTATACCCCGCCCTTCTTCCAAGGAACTCAGGGCGGCTCACAATTAAAACAATAAACAATCAGAACAACCAATATGCATGTTAAAAACAATTAAAAATAGATTAAATCAAAATAGATTAAAACTATAACATTTTCAGTTAAAAGCCCGCCTAAATAAAACAGTCTTCACCTGGGCACGAAAGGATGATAGCGAGGAAGCCAACCGAACCTCGCTAGGGAGGGAATTCCACAATCTAGGGGCAGCCATCGAAAAGGCCCTATTCTGTGTCTCGGCAAGAAGAACTTGCGAGAAAGATGGAATAGTAAGGAGGGCCTCACCGGATGATCTTAAAATCCAGACAGGTTCATAGAGGGAGACACGGTCTAACAGATAGCCTGGACCTAAGCCTAAGCCGTTAGAGCACATAATCGTACCTACTATGTGGCAATAAGGGCAGCAAAGAAATCTTACTTCAGGGCCTCTGTTGCATCCTCAAGTAATTGTCCTGCAGAGTTTCCAGGTCATCTGGAATCAGTCTTACCTGCTGGTGGGGATGGACCTCTGAAGGTAAGAGAGGCCTGCTGTGACTGTTTGACCATCATTTTGAGGGTAAAAGCACTTGACTGCAGTGATTTAAATATACTATTATGGTGATGGTTCCAGATGAGGTGTCCAATACTTTGCTTTCTCTGACTTTGTGGGATTAATTTCAGTTGATGAGACCTGATGATGTGGACAGGGTGCTTGCAGGGATGCATCCAGCTACATGCCCTCTCGATCCCTGCCTATGATGGCTCATGAAATCGAGGTAGGGAGGGTTGATCGGATGCGTCCAGGAAGTGGTGAATGCTTCCTTGTATGAAGGGATGGTGTCTGCTGCCTTAAAAGATGCAGTGGTGCAGCCACTACAGAGAAAGCCAGCTCTGGATCCAATGGACTGTAACAACTATTGCCTGGTCATAAATACTTCCTTTCTGGGAAAGGTGATTGAGAGGGTTGCAGCAGAACAACTGCATACAGGCCTGGCTGAGACTGATTATCTGGATCCACGCCAGTCTCATGTCAGGCCTGGGCTCGGGACCAGATCAGCCTTGGTCGCCCTGATGGGTGACCTTCACAGACAGAAGGACAGGGGAAGTACAACCCTATTCCTTCTGCTCAATCTCTTAGCAGCTTTCAGTATCACTGACTACAGTATCCTTCTGGACTGATTCTGCAGGATGGGTATCGGTAGCACTGTGTTGTGGCGGCTCCACTCCTTCCTGCAGGGTTGTGTCCAGACAGTAGCACTGGGAGACTTTGGCCCCCTACTATTTATGCTATAGGATGCCACAGGACACTATTTTGTCCCCAGTGCTATTCAACATCTATATGAAGCCATTGGGACCAGTCATTAGGAGTTTGGGAGTGAGGTTTCATCAGTACACTGATGATACCAAACTCTCTTTCTGCAATCCATCTGAATCAGAAGAGGCTGTGCAAGCCCTGGACCAGTGTCTGGATGTAGTGGTAGACTGGATGAGGGTCAATAAATTGAGCTTGAATCCTGGAAAGGTAGAAGCCGTGGGTGGTTACCAAGTCCAGAAGATAGGTCAGTTGCCTATTTTGAATATGGTTGCACTCCCTCTGAAGGTGCAGGTATGCCGTCTGGATGTACTCCTTGAGCCTTCTTTGTCACTAGATGCCCACATGGCCTGTATGGCCAGGAGTGTTTTTAACCAGCTCCGGCTGGTGTGCCAGTTGCAACCATTCCTGGACTGTGACAGGCTGACCACATTGGTCTATGCATTGGTAACCTTGATTACTGTAATGCTGTTATGTGAGGCTGCCCTTGTACCTGGTCCGGAAGCTGCAACTAGTGCAGAATGCAGCGGCCAGACTGCTCACAGGAAGGGGTGGCCTTAGGGGTAGGTGAGCTTGCATGGGTGCCTGAGGTGCTGGGGGAGGAGAGCGCTGAGCTGAGTTCATTGGCTATGTTTTCAGAATGCACTGTCTGCAGTGAGCTAGGGTGGCAAAAAGCAAGTGTTTGTAACTCTTTTTTCAAGGCTGTACAGGTTGTTTGGGTGTCAAATATAAAAACGATCATTCTTCAGTTAGTTATAAGTATGCTTCTTTTTAACTTTCCACTTTGATGTTATTTGTGCTAGGTAAACATCAGTGGAACACAGTTTTACTTTGAGGCAATGTTACCAAGCACTTAGCACTTCAAATACTGTAAACGCTAGAAGCACTATTTAAATAATAATAAAGTAGATCCATACGCTGCTTGATTCCAGGGCAAGGAGGAGGTGCATGCAACAATCTGACATGTGGCCCCCAACTTTGTACACACTTGCATGGGTCTTTGTAGGGGGCAGTACCAGGGGCCCCAACATCACCCCTGCACCAGGCCCCATAAACCCCCTGGATGGCCCTGCAAAGCTGACCATGGGGTGTGTGTGTGTGCTGAAGCGCTCCTTTCCAGGGAATTGTTTATCCTAGGGTCAGCCCTGCTCACCGGAGCAAATTACTGGCGGCCTGTTACTCCACTGCTGACAGAGCTGCACTGGTTGCCAATTTGCTACCGGATCGAGTTCAAGGTTCTTGTGTTACTTTGCAAAGCCCTAAACAACTTGGGCCCAGAGAACCTTAAGGACGGTGGGTTCCCTTATTATCCACCTTGATTGGTGAGATCTGCAGATAGGGCACTTCTGGTGGTTCACCACATGGCCCCTGAGGGTTGGTTGGCCTTCACTAGGGATTGAGCCTTTAGTGTGGCAGGCCCTGCCCTGTGGAACTCCCTACCAGCAGAGGTTTGTCAGGAACTGCTTTCTTTTAGATGCCTTCTGAAAATTGTTTAGAATATTGTTTAGATAGGCCTTCACATTATGAATTTCTCTTTTTAACCAACCAGTATCTACTGATGTTTTCTTGATGTTTTTAATTATGTTTGATATACTTTATGAAAGTATAAATATTTCAATTAATATTTCCTGCAAACCCCACAACACTGATCCCAGGTCCTTGGTTTATTTCTCCTGCTTGTGATTGGGGAGGAATGAAATGGGAACAATTGGGCAGAGTGGACCAGCAGCCAGTGGCAACTGGTGGCTCCCATATCAGTGGGGCAGTGGAATCCACTCTGGGTTTAGTCTGAACTTTCAAGGAGGCACCGCTAGCAGGCCACTTGTGCACAATAAATCAGGATAAGCCAGTAATTCTGGCTTAACTGAACCTGTTGTTGCCTAAAATGACCCAGCATCCACTTTGCCAATTGCCAAGGCAGTCTAAAACAGAAGCTGCTATGACATGATGTTTAAGGTCACATCTGCACCATACATTTAAAGCACTCTTTAACAGTGATGCCCCCCCAAAGAATCCTGGGAACTGTAGTTTGTTAAAGGTGCTGGGAATTGTAGCTCTCTGAGGGGCAAACTACAGTTCCTGGCATTCTTTTGCGGAATCCATGACTGCTAAAGTGCTACAAAGGTGCTTCAAATGTATGGTGTGGATGTGACCCAGGTTAGGGTGATTCTTGGGGCAGGAGGAGGCTTCTACTGCAAATTATTTTCTTCATGGCTTTTTCATATGGGCTTAGTTCATAGATAGCTGGAGGGTGCATTTGGCAGATTCCAAGATTATGATGGGACATAGAGGTGGCGTGAATCTTTTGGTACATAAGACTTGATAATTTAGTATTCTGGTATCTTGCTGTGGCAGCTGTCCTCATTTCCTCAGTCTCTTCTGGCTTGTATGCCTTCCCCCTGTCCTCTCATAATTCCTCATCTGCATGTCTTATTTTAATCCAGATCCAACACAGACTTCCTTGAAATGCATATACGCCGCAAGAACCATTTCCGATCAAATTACTTTTTCCCTAAATGAATTATTGCCACGTGTGCAGCCATTCCGCTGACTTTAGGTGATGTTAATAAACATTTCATTTCATATTGCAAATTATCATTTTACGGTTTATGGTGCTCTAAAACCAAGATACTTGCGTGGAGGGTTTGTTTGTTGGATTTAAATCTGGCAGGAATATTTGCTCAACGTTTTATTTTATTCTGTTTTCGCATTCCTAATTCAGGTTGACAAGAACTGCTGGTGTAGAAAAGAGCAAATAACAAATGTTGGGAGCACTCTTTTTAGAAAATGAATGAATGAATGAATGTAGATGCAGGATAGATTGTAAATCTTTCATTAATTCTCACAACTCTGCACCTACGAATGAGCAGGAGGCTGGAACTCATTACTTCTGGCAAGGAACAGTCCAAGGTGGTTGTTTTCATGCCTCGTGTGAGGTTTACAGAATGTGTCTGTCTTTTTCCAGAGTTCTGTGTGTGTGCATGTGTATACTGGTTAATTTCAGGGAGACTTCAGGAAGGCCAAATGTAATCACTTCTGCCAGCTTATGCAGTCTAACCATTCTTCCGGCACTCAATGTTTTTATTAAAACCACAGCTTGCAAAGCCGTGCAATTTTGTTCTGTTTTTTTTTTTTTTTTTTATCCACCCTCATGACTGCTTGTGATTGTGATAAAAGGAAGGTGCTGGGATGAGCGTCTGCCTCCAAGATGGCCCAAAAGGGGGAAATATATCATTAAAGGGGGGCACTGATTTGCATAAGATTTTTTATTTGTTTGTTTGTTTCATTTATAAACCGCCCATAGCGAGTAGCTCTCTGGGCGGTGTGCAAAAAATTTGTGCTAATGTGTACAAATAGGTGCAGATTTTGAAGCAATTACTACTATTTATTTTTTTTATTTAGAAACAAAAATCCTAGACCACTAACTATTGATGCAATGTCACAGTGCTATGGAGCAAAATAAGAGTCAACAATAAAAGCAGCAAAAATTATGCAGAAGATAGACGGTCAAGCACTAAGAACCAGGAAAAGCTCAAGCAAGAAGATGTCTTCATGAGACGTCTAAAACACATAGGGTTGTATTCAGCTAGTACATCCATTGAAATCAATCAAGTTAGTCATGTCTGTTAACTTCAATAAGTCTACTCTAAGTAGGACTAGCATTGAATACCATGCAAAATGGACAACACTTCTCATATGGCAGTTATGATCCATCTCACCACAGTGGGAAAGACTATGTGATTGGGCCACCTCTGTGCCTGCTCAGCCTGCTGTCCAGGCTCTCACTGCTGATGAGCAACTTCATGACCCCTCCTGGTCTCTCTTCTTATGGTTCTTGGTCTTTAAACTGGACTTTTAACAATACAGTTCTTCAAATAGAAGACACGTTCAAATAGAGGGCTGTCTTCTGTAAAGGAGAGCAGATGGACATCCTATTTAGCTCTTAAAGGTCATGTCTACACAGAGGATTTAAACCAGTAACTGTCAAGGCTTCCCCTCAAAGGGTCCTGGAAACTCTAGTTTGGAGAAGATGACCTCCATACAGAGCTACAGTTTTTGGCATTCACTGGAGAGAGGGAAATGACCAACTAAGTTAGACAGTAGTGTACTTGCAAATTTAGAAGTGCAAGATCCCTTCATGAGTCATGCCATACCCCCCTTCTAAGATTATACAATAAAAATAAGCTTTCAGCGTCTTTCTTTGTTTGAAGTTGGCCCGGATAGAACATTCTGATTTTCATTAGCTGAACTTTAATACAGTACTAACTTTAATACAGGATTAAAGGGATGAAAGCAAAGAAAATGAACAAAAATGAAAATAAGCAATAAGAAAACAATGTTCCAGTTACTTCTTGATTATTTAATGTGTCTTGTTATGTTGCTCAGAAAAAAAGATCTGAATTTGCATAAAGAAGAAATGCTTAGGTTGCCTTGGGTCCAAGATATTCCAGGTCTTTGACCTACACTCACCAATACCTTTTAAAATCAATTTTCCCTTGTTGATAACATGCCTATTTCTTTACCCTAGATAATTTTGCTAAATCATGTTGATAAAGAAGTAGCTATTCTGTTGAATGTGAGACCATGTCATCATAGAAAGCAAACATCAGAGCTTCCCGCCACTGAAGTTAGATCTATAGGGTAGATATAGCCCAATTGTCAGATGACTTTCCCTCAGAATTTTGCTAAGAAGAATAATGACTCAGTTTGGAACCTTCCAACCCTGTTTTTGTGTGTATAACATTGGTCCTGATTCTGATGTAATTTGATCTATGTAACTCTTCTCCCCAGTAGCTGAGAATCTGAATGTCCAAAGCAGCAGTTCCCAAACTTGTGATCCATGAACTTCATCCAGGTATTCCATGGCATGTCCTCATTAAATATCCATATTGACTTTAAATGGTATTTTATTGCTTCTTTGATTTCTTATGATGCATTTTATAGTAATGCAATTGAATTCAAATTGTAATACATTATGCTACAATATAAAAAAATAGAAGACGCAATAAAAATACAGTTCAAAATGATACACCATTTAGCACAGCACATTACAGTTGCTACAACAGGCATAAAATCATCAAGTGGTTCACCAAGACCATCAGCAATTTTCAAGTGGTCTGTATGGGGGGAAAGTATGGGAACCACTGTCCTAAAGACATTGCACCTTCCCGAAGTCTCTGCATGTGGACTGATGGAACTGCAGCTGCTCAGTATTGTCATGAACTGTTTCACGGGCCACAAGCATGTCTGCTGGAATGCAGTTTTGGGATCTAGATTTTATAGGGCCACGCCTGGTTTTCAGTGCTGGTGCCAAAGTTTGTTGCTGGCAGCTCAGGGAAGAGGTGGAGGAGCGTGTGTGGATATGTGTAAAGGAAACTCTTCAAAATGAGAGGATTGTGTTTTCATCAGTAGTAGCAGAGCCAGTTAGAACTCAGGAATCAAAATATGCTACAGTTATACTGTTTGAATATATGAAGCTGCCATATAGTGGGTTGGTTTGGATGTAATGCTAAGCTGTGAGCCTCAGTGAGTCTTGTGCTTGCAGCCTCCCCTCTTCTCCTGTGGCATTACCACAAGGAGGAGTTCAGAACCTTTTACTTCTATTTTAGATTAACTGCAGTTTGCTGTATCATCTGAATGCTGGCAAACTGGTTAGTCTTAATTATGATTAGTTGAAACAAGCCACCTTCATAAACACTAGCTTGTTTCAACCAACCATAGTTAAGATTAACCACAGTTTAGGGCTTGGGCAACATGCTAGACTGTGGCTAAACTTGTGGTTGCACCACTATGGTTTGTGAAACGTCCTACTGAGTCAGACGGTCTCTTTGTCTTGTGATGGCTTTCCAAGGTGTTGGGCAGAAGTTTGCAAGTTAGTGATGTGAGTTTGTTTGATTGAAATGTTTGTGACCTTTCAGCCCTCCTTTTCCTTATTGCGAGAGCCAGTGTAGCATAATGGTTAGAGTATTGGACTACGATCTGGAAGACCAGGGTTCGAATCCCCACACAACCATGAAGCTCACTGGGTGACCTTGGTCCAGTCACTACCTCTCAGCCTCAGGGGAAGGCAATGGTAAACCACCTCTGAAGACCACTTACCATGAAAACCCTATTCATAGGGTCACCATAAGTCAGAATCAACTTGAAGGCAGACCATTTCCATTTCCATTTTGCTTATTGCAGTGAAACAATTGGAAATTGCTGTACCCCGTAAACTGAGGCAGCAAATTAAGAATCTCAATTGCTTAGATGTCCGAACCATATCATGTTGTATTCTTTGCAGTTGTAGGTTTGTGTCTGCTTGGTTATTAAATATACATACAGGTAGCCTCCCCAAGTGGGTTAAGTGCTGCTTCATGATAGATGCTCTTGCACAAGGGAAAGCCTTTCGTGTGTATGCATGTTTGGCTTTCTGTTGCTATGTTTGCCCAGGCTGCTTTGGGTCATGATCCGTCTTTCCTCCCATTGTATTCTTTCCTTCCAAAGCTGCAGGCTGTTTGTCTTGCATTTCTTGTTCCACCTCCACCTCTTCTCTCCATCTCCCCCTTGGCCTGCCATGACCACCTGCTGATCATCTAGTCTTGTTGGCTGGAATTTCCAAAGGCTACAGACAGCTATTTATATGAAGCAGAGGCGAAGAGGCCCACTAGAGTGTTACAATCATCCCTTCCTGAACAAGCATGTCTTAATTACCCTTCAACCAACCAGGATGCTCTTTCCTGTGTTCCTATTGCATCAGGTCACCATGGTAACCCTGAATGGTAACAGGGCACAACATGGAAGCTGAAGCAACCCTGCCGATTTGCTGCGGCGGCTCCTGAAAGGTTTTGAAATGTGTTACATTTGCCTCTCTCCCGTCATTTACCAATTCTCCAGCACCTTCTGAATATATCTATGCATTGCTTTTCCATTTCACGTGCTCCTGCTTTGGGGGATTACAAGCCTGCCCCATCTGGTGCTTTTAGTTCTGGCAGCCTTTGCACACTCTAATTTCTAAAACGCCTTTCCTGGAGCAAGAGAAGCTTCCTTGAGTATTTCTTCTTCCTCCCTAGGAAATTAATGCTCTGTCACTGGCATCTGTCTTGCACCGCTAGAGAATGCAGTAGCAAATAAATTAAACTGGTTTCACAATGGTCTTTCACTTTCTTTCCTCTTGTTTGTTTTGCATCCCTTTGAGGCCAGAAGCATTACATAAATATTTGTTTTACTTCTGCTGCAGTCTTCTTTTTCTTCCTCTCTTCTGCATTACTTTTCTTTGTTGTTTTATAGCATCTTATTAGCAAAACAAAACAAAAAAACACAAACAGACCATCTCTGCTTTGCCATCCAAAACAAGGATGGTAAATTTGCAAACCTCCAGATATTGCTGGACTAAAACTCCCATCATCTCTAGCCATCTGACTGGAGCTGATGATAAACAGAGTCTAATAAAATCTGGAGGGCCACAGGTTCCCCTTCCCTGACCTAAAAACTTTCATTTTTTTGAACTGAGATCCCTCCAGCTCACATACACCCATCTGACTCTACCACAACATGTCTCCTAACATAAGAGCAAAAGGATTACAAAACAGAATTTAAGACAGTGTTCCTCAACCTGGTGACATCCAGATGTTTTGGACTACAGCTGCTATCATCCCTAACCAATGGCCATGCTGCCTGGGGCTCATGAGAGTTGTAGTCCAAAACATCTGAAAGGCACCAGGTTGGGGAAGGTTGATTTGATGTGTGTGTGTTTATTATACCCTGGTTTTCAGCCAAGATTGACTTCCCAAATTGCTTATGATTAAAATGCATACAAGGTACAGTTAAAAATAGGATTCAGAATCAAAGAGTGCTTATCAATGATTCCTTCTCAAACTGGGGGGAGGTAATGAGCGGGGTACCACAGGGCTCGGTCCTGGGCCCAGTGCTCTTCCACATTTTTATTAACGACTGGGTGAGGAGGTGCAGGGAATGCTTATCAAATTTGTGGATGATGCAAAATTGGGAGGGATAGCTAATACCTTGGAAGACAGAAACAAAATTCAAAGGGACCTTGATAGGCTGGAGCGTTGGGCTGAAAACAACATAATGAAATTCAATAGGGATAAATGCAAAGTTCTCCACTTAGGAAAAAGAAACCAAATGCACAGTTATAAGATGGGGAATACTTGGCTCAGCAATACGACATGTGAGAAGGATCTTGGAATTGTTGTTGACCACAAGCTACATATGAGCGAACAGTGCGATGTGGCTGCAAAAAAGGCAAATGCTATTTTAGGCTTCATTAACAGAAGTATAGTTTCCAAATCGTGTGAAGTATTGGCTCCCCTCTGTTTGGCACTGGTTAGGCCTCACCTTGAGTACTGTGTCCAGTTCTGGACACTGCACTTTAAGGAGGATGCAGACAAACTGGAACAGGTTCAGAGGGTAACAAGGATGATCAGGGGACTGGAAACAAAGCCCTATGAGGAGAGACGGAAAGAACTGGGCATGTTTAGCCTGGAGAAGAGAAGACTGAGGGGAGATATGATAGCACTCTTCAAGTACATGAAAGGTTGTCACATAGAGGAGGGCCGGGATCTCTGCTCGATCGTCCCAGAGTGCAGGACATGGAATAATGGGCTCAAGTTGCAGGAAGCCAGATTTCAGCTGAACATCAGGAAAAATTTCCTGTTTGAATGGTACGACAATGGAACCAATGACCGAGAGAGGTAGTGGGCTTTCCAACATGGGAGGCATCCAAGAGGCAGCTGGACAGCCACCTGTCACGAATGCTTTCATTTGGATTCCTTCACTGAGCAGGGGGTTGGATTTGATGGCCTTAGAGGCCTCTTCTAACTACAGTTCTATGATTCTATGATACATGTGAGGTGCTGCGGGGGAGTTCTGTGGTCTTCTGGACTTTGAATGTCAATGCCACAATCTAGGCTTTTCCCTCTAGAGGAAGGAAAGTGAACTACTGGAAGGTGGAACCAGGGTCTGGCTTCTAGCCAAGACAATGACTCAAAGAAGCATCATTTCTGCTGATCTGCTTAGTCTTCTGGCTCCTGGCAATTGCTTCCAGGCGCTTCCTTGGGTAGCAAAGGAGTTGAGAGCACTGCAGCTGGTAGGCTTGAAGAGTGGCTGGTGATAAAGGTGGCATACCTCAGAAACGTCAGTAAAGTTTGCAGCCAAACCTGGTTGTAATTATGGGGTGTAAATGTCCAGTGCATTCACTTATGCTCAACCTTCTGAACATACTGATTTTTACTGAAGGAGCTGAATGTGCAACCTCAACCCCTGGATCAGGAAGAGGGCCTATGTACAGAGCAGAGGATTCCTCATCTAGCTAGGAATAGGTGAAGAGAACCTGTCTGTGTGACTGTTTAAAGAAAATTAAAAGAGCCCTGCTAGATCAGATGAAAAGCCCATCTAGTCCAGCATCCTGTTCTCAGAGTGGGCAACCAGATGCCTCTGGGAAGTCCACAAGGCAGGACCTGCTTGTGATCCCCAACAGCTGGTACTCAGAGGCATACCAGCTCTGACACTGGAGATAGCCATCACGATGGCCTTAATCCTTCACGGATTTGTCTAATCCTCTTTTGAGGATGTCCATGCTGGTAGCCATCACTACATCTTGTGGGAGCAAGTTCCACAGTATAACTATGCGCAGGATGAAGAAGTACTTCCTTTTATCTGTCCTGAATCTCCCATCATTCAGTTTCTTTGCATGGCCCCCTTGTGTTCTAGTATTATGAGAGAGAGAGAGAGAGAGAGAGAGAGAGAGAGAGAGAGAGAGAGAGAGAGAGAGAGAGAGAGAGAGAGAGAGTCTCTGTCCACTTTCTCCAAACCCTGCATCATTTTATGTATCTCTGTCATGGCCGTCTGCTTGCTGCCCTCTTTGTTTAGCAGTCCACAGTAGTTCTTTAGGGCAGGCGCCAGCCTCAACACCAGAGGTTGCCATTGAGGCCCCAGAGTCTCTGACTGCTCTCTCGCCTTTTCCCATTTTTGAAGTTGCTGAGACCAGAAGAAAAAAGAGAAGAAAACATAATTTGATTTGGATTCCTGCATTGAGCAGGGGGTTGGACTCATTGGCCTCATAGGCCCCTTCCAACTCCACTATTCTATGATTCTATGATTCTATGATAATAAATATAACCATGATGGCTGAAAAAAATGCAAATAAATCCTAGAGCTCAAATTCCAGCTAGGTCTGTTGTAGTGCATAGTTATAAGGCCCATTGCTGCTAATGCTCAAAGTCTGTACCAATTCCAGTGTGGAATAAATGGAGCCCCGTTTCTTAATGAACGTTTTACGTTGAGTGTCATCTTCCCTCCAATAGATATTTGCAGCAGGTAAAATTTGTTCACATGGATTATCTTCCTCATTTTCCTCCCAGATATTTCTGACCCCACCACCCCGTCGTGTTTGGGTAATGTGCGCATAATCCTTTGTATTTAATAAAAGTGCATCCCTGCTTGACTTTGATGCCAGAGCATTTATTCCTCTCCTTGGACAGGGCAGTGGCTCAGTAGCGGGCATGTGCTTTGCACGGCGAAGCTCCCAGGTTCAGTCCCTGGCTTCTCCAGTTAAGGAATCTCAAGAGAGCAGAACCGGGAAGGGTTCAAAGGAGGGCAGACTGCAAGCTAGATGTACTGGTTTGGGTATAAGGCAGCTTTACATGTTCATATGCAAGTACAGAGGTTGTAATGATCAGGAAAGCGCATTGAGGGAACAAAAAGGAACAACCTGGGTACAAAGCATCAGCATAAAAATGCACCACCTCAGCAGAGTAGCTCCAAATGGAGAACTTAATTTGGCACACTTTGAGAGATCCAGGCAGAAGTTATTATTTCCATAAGTGTAAAGGTAAAGGTGTCCCTGCACTTACAGTGTGAGTCGTTTCCAACTCTTAGGGTGATATCTTGCGACGTTTACTAGGCAGACCGTATATATGGGGTGGGATTGCCAGTTCCGTCCCCGGCCTTTCTTTTACCCACCAGCATATGCTGGGTACTCATTTTACCGACCATGGATGGATGGAAGGCTGAGTGAACCTTGACCCCTTTTACCGGAGATTTGACTTCCTCCTTCCGTTGGAATTGAACTCTGGCCGTGAGCAGAGCTTTGGCTGCGTTACCGCCACTTACCACTCTGCGCCACGGAGAGTCTTAAGTGTATATATAAGGTCCATAAGAATATCTATATCTATATCTCCATCATTTCTTAAAAATCTATTACTGCAGCCTCTGATGCTTCCTCCCCATAAAAATCAATATTCAAAATGACACTTTAATTTGAGAGGGTTTATATTTATTAGGGAGTGCAGCCATAATTCAGCCTCTACTTTTCTGACAAGCCCTGCTACCGGTCTGAGTTTCAATTCATGATTCCTTCCCCTTTGGAAGAAAAGGAGGGGGGGAATAAAACATCGTTATTGCTGAAAGTTCCCAGTAGATGATAGTTTTTAATAATAGCTCTATTTTGCTGCTACTGTAGTTTTTCCTTCATTTGATGGTGATAGAAAATAGGCCTTATTAAATAAGACTTGCGGCTCTACAGAAAGTGAGGATGCTGGCAGTTAGGATGTCTACCGATTCCTTTCATGCTGCAGGCTTGATTTACATCAAGCACTTGTTTCTGACTGATGGCAGCTATGCAGAGCTGTCTGTTGGCCTCTTGGGAGCAAGGAGCAGCAGACTTCCTTTAAGGACTGGAAACAAAGTCCTATGAGGAGAGGCAGAAAGAACTGGGCATGTTGAGCCTTGAGAAGAGAAGACTGAGCAGAGACATGATAGCACTCTTCAAGGACTTGAAAGGTTGCCACACTGAGGAGGACCAGGATCTCTTCTCGATCATCCCAGAGTGCAGGACATGAAATAGTGGGCTCAAGTTACAGGAAGCCAGATTTCGACTGAATATCAGGAAAAACTTCCTAACTGTTAGGGCAGTACGACAATGGAAGCAATGACCTAGGGAGGTGGTGGACTCTTCAACACTGCAGGCATTCAAGGCTAGGCAACTGGACAGCCACCTGTCCAGTATGGTTTAATTTGGATTCCTGCATTGAGCAGGGGGTTGGACTCGATGGCCTTAGAGGCCCCTTCCAACTCTATGATTCTATGATAAGGGAAGTTCCAGAGCTCCGTTGCAGAGCATGTTCTTTGTATACAGAAGGTCCCAATGTTAACCTCTGGCATCTCAATTTTTTTAAAAAAAATGGAACAGGTAACAGGTGATGAAAAAGACCCTTCTCTGTCTTGAGATCCTGGAGAGCTGCTGCCAGTCAGAGTAGACATTACCAGGCTAAAGCAACTTCTGGTTGACTTCTGTTGAAATACGAAGCAGTATATTAGTTTAAAAAAACGACTGGAGGGGCGATGGTCTCACCTGGGTTAAGGCAGCTTCCCCAGACTGAGGACATGTAGAAGATTGCAGATGCAGGGAGGGGGTGAAGCTCCCCATGCCCCCCCCAGGCTTCTCTGTTCAGTCCTCTGGACTCTGCCCAGGCTGTGCCCCTCATCAGCTCTGCTCTTTCCTTTTGCCTGGCTGGAATATGCCCTTGAACTGTGATAATGCCTCTTGCTTGCCTGGCTGGAGGGTGTGCGTGCATACAAACATCTGGTCTGGAGTAAAAAAGTAAGAGCCACATCCATTACCCTGCTCCCCACTGGCAGGTGGCCCCCAGAAGGTTGTCTGTGAGGGAATGTGGCCCTCAGGCTGAAAAGGGTTCCTTAGCCCAACTTGGGTACATTGTAGTCAGCACTGGAAAGGGATTGGCTCATCAGCAAAGTCACCTGGTAGTGCCCAGGATGGTTTACCAGCGACCCTTTGGAACTCCCTGCCTGTTGACATCAGGCAGGTGCCTTTGCTGTCCTCTTTCCGATGCCTGCTTAAAACATTTTTGTTTAGGCAAGCCTATCCAGAGTTCGAATCCCCACACAGCCATGAAGCTCCCTGGGTGACCTTGGGCCAGTCACTGCCTCTCAGCCTCAGAGGGAGGCAATGGTAAACCCCCACTGAATACTGCTTACCCTGAAAACCCTATTAATAGGGTTGCCATAAGTTGGGATCGACTTGAAGGCAGTCCATTTCCATCTCCATCCAGACATGTAGAAGTTACATGTATTTTACTCTGTTTTTAATTTATTTTTTTATTTCAAATAGTTTTTAAATGTTTTAAATACTGCTTCCTCCCCAGTAACTGTTTTTACAGACAATTTTAATGCTTAGTTTTATTTAATTTTAATTTCGGAAACCGCTTTGAAGTTCTATTAAAATCAAGCGATATGTACATTTTGTTAAATAAACAAAAATAAAAGATTTGGGGCTGTTGCCCACAGTGCCCACTCAGCTCCTCTGGGCAGTAACCCTGGCATGTAGGTAGCCAGGAGTCGCTGCTTGCCCCCCAGTTTGGTCCCTGACAGGCCATCAGGGAGCCCACGTAGCTGTCATCCATCACAATCGATATAATTCAAGCCCAAAGCATTAAAGGAAGTGGAGACTGCTATTTATATTTTGACTTCTACCCCACCACTCAAACCCACATCAGCCAAAAAGAACACAAACTTAATCTTATGTTACAAAAATGTCACTATTAAAACTATCGATATAGATGCCAGTCTCTTAAAAAAAAAAAATCCGGTTCAACACAATTAAATTCAAATGCCTTTGCACAAAAAATGGGTTTTTTAAAAACTTGCCTCCTAAAGTATGCAGAAGGCTGTAGCTCAGTGGTAGAACACTTGTTTTGCATGCAGAAGATCCCGGATTCAGTCCCTGGCATATCCAGGTAGGATTTGGAATATCCCCTTCCTGAAACCCTGGAGAGCCCCTGCCAGTAAGTGTAGACAATACTGAGCTGGATGGACCAATGGTTTGACTTTGGTATAAGGCATCTTCTTATGTTTCTAAGTAGAAAAGGTCCCACACTGTACCCCCAAGTCCTTGGGTACATACCATCTTTGGGAAAGGAAAGGAATCAGACTTCTTGTCACATGGACATCTTCCTCGAGCTCATTCATAGAACACCCACTTTCAGTCCTAGTATGCCATGGTTTATTTTGTCAAAATATGGTTTGTTTGAACATCTGAATCTAGTCCAGCAGACTAACCATGGTTTGTTTTCTGGTTTCAAACCACAGTGAGAAGCCATGGTTTGTTGGCTTATGAATGATGGCTTATATAGCTTGGAGTAGTTGTTGTGGTGGTGGTGGTTAATAATTTATTTGCAAAGTTATAAATGAAAGGATAGCAAAAAACGACAGTGAAATAAAATAAATATTAAAGGTACAGAAGTTAAAAAATAGAGAAAAAGAAATGATATTATTAACAACAGGCTATTGGGTTCAAACAACCTTGCTTAACCACGGTTTGACCACCTCATCCCAGATGCTTGGCAAGCTATGGAGACATAAGGGAAGAGTAGCTGTAAAGTAAACTGAGCTTTGGAAAAAGCTTGTTTGTTTGTCTGTAGAGGACAAGTTGTGGTTTGTTGAACAAACCATGGTTAAAGCATACCAAGGTGTAACATTATGTGCAAACACATGTAGCAAAATAATTCTAGAGACTAGGAATGAAGTTGGTTGTTCAAGAGCACCCATGTAGAAGGCCTCTATTTGATACAAACTTGTTTTTAAAAAGTCTGTTCTGCACCTGGAGGTCACATTCCTGTTATGAGCCCCATGGACAACTCTTGGACAGTTCCTTCCTTTTCCCTCTGACTGGTGCTTTCTTGCTTTCCTCCTGTTTTTCAATCCCAGGCATCCTGTTTTCATTTGTCTCTCCAACTTACATAAGAGGAGGAGATCATGAAGGGAGTTTTCTGTGTTGGTCATGTGTTCAGCATAATAAAAGATTCTTCACCCCAGCGAGATGCGAGAATGTATAACAAGAGTATTTGTCGTATGCTGGAGCAAGCACGGTTCTTTAAATGAGCTGGTTTGGGTCTTTTGCTATTCCCTAATCATGGCCATTAAGGCCAGAGCACACTACACTCTCGCTTTTGAAGCAGAAGGAGCCAGCCATTAAAAATAGCCTTGTCTTTCATAAGATGTGCATGGCGTATTTGTGTAATATTTTGCTGGCATGTGTCCAGTTACACACATACATTGGGATAAATGTGACAGTCTCTCCATTTTCATTATTTAAAAACTCTGTCAGAACATCAAAGAAGTAGGGAGGTGGAGAGAAAGTTCTTAAACAATGGATGCAAAGGGAGCCCCCTCCCCTTGTTATTTTTTTTCTTTTTAAAAATCCTCACCGCCAGATTTTATAATTCATACTACCACGAATTCTCTCCTCTCTACATTTTGATTGAATTAGTGTGTGTGGTTAATATTTATGGTGTGGTATGTTGAAAATGAATGCAAATGACTCGTGAGTAGAGCTTCTGGCTCTTAAAACATTTTCAGGGTCAGGATCAACAGGGTACCAAATTTATTACAGGAAGGGCTGTGCTTATTGGTTTTTCATCAACAGTGACATCAAGGCATGACTCAGAATTCGTTTAGGTTTTGATGAAAGCAAAGCAATTAGGAACAACCACTCCCTGTTCCTCCAACTACAGCAGCCTTTGGGAATGGCTTTGGCTCACTCCCTCTTGAATGAATTGAATGCATGGAAGCGGCTTCTACCCTTGATTCTTGACAGTAAATAAGTGATGGCATCTATTAGTGGCATTATTGTTTCTAAATAGGCACTTGCAAAGCCATTAGGAAGATGAATGTGTTTTTCTGTTGCAATTTCTATTTTTATTGAAACTACAATAAGTTATGGGAAGTTAACAAACTAATCATAAATGCTTTTGTTGTTTTAAGTAGTTGCTTAAATACAGAAAAGGAAGCAAAACAAGAGAAGAAACATAGCCTATCACATGCTGATTTGATCACTCAGTGTAGACATCAGGCCAAACCACGGTTAAGGGAGCTTAACTATGGTTTGGCCTGATATCTGAGTTGACAAATCATGCTTTTCAATTGCCCCACAAGTCAGAAACAGAAAATATGGTTTGAAATGTGCTTGCAGATTATGGTTTCTGCTAACTGTGGTTTGGCACAAAATGAGAAGTCTAGTTCTGACCATCACTCCATTCTTAGAGGCTGCTGCATCATGGAGATGGAAGTAAATTTAAGAATCAAAGTGCTTTGTGGGTGGTATACAAAAGCAGACAAGCAGCACTTCATTGCCATGTCTTACCTATTTCATGTTTGGAAGCATCTAAACTATGGTCGGAAGCATCGATCTTGTTCTGATTTACGCCTGAACTGATGTCTGGTCTTGAGCCATTGGACAGTGGTCAGTATGTGAAACGTTAGCTCCTAATCTGGACCCAGTCAGAATCGGGTGGAACAGAATGAAAAGTTAAATTATTGTCTGCACACTGCAAAGCAGCCTTGTGTAATATTAAATCAGCCACTTTAGATATTGGAGTAAGATAAGCAAACATAAGCACACAAATGCTTGAGATGCAAGGAGCTGCAGACAAGCTTAGCACATCTTTGGAAGTGTCCAATCATTGCACCTTTTTGGAAGAAGGTCCAAACAAGAATTCATTTGGTCCATGGGAGATAGGCATTTTAACTTTAATTTTAATTTTAATCTTAATTTTATTTTAATTGTAATCTTATTTTAATCTTTGTCTTTATCTTGCTTTTAAAATGTTTTTATAGTTGTATTGTTCCCACGCTCACCTGTATTTTAATGTGGTTTTATTCTGCTGTACACCGCCCTGAGAGCTTGTCGCTAAAGGGCGGTCTAAAAGTACAATAAATAAATAAATAAATAAAAAGTTCCCATGCTGTAATACGTTATATTTCCATGTTCCTTGCCATTGTACTCTCCGGAGAGAAAAAGCATCCCTGACCAAACAATAGAAACCAATGAATGAATAAAGTCAAGGTCTAATAAGCATAACATACAGTATTTCTTTCTCATAGATGTATAAAAATGTAAAAACTTTACCAAATATAGGTCTATGGCTGATAGCCAATAGAATTTATGATACTGACTAAGTAATCTTATGTGGCTTTAGAACATAGCAATGCAAACTCAGTGTGTCATATGTGCTGAAATAGTTAGCTGTGCTGACTAAAAATGTCGTACAAATATTAATATTTATTTACATATGCTGCCATAGACCTATTTTTGTAAAGTCTCTACATTTTTATAAACCTATGTGATAGAAATGTATTATGTTTATTACAGGTCTAATAAACCTTGACTTTATTTATTAATTGATAAAAGGTCATATGCCAGTCTAGTGGAAGTTGATAGAGGTGGTTCTGTAGGGCCATTCTGATAGCAGTGGAGATCCTATGCCACATATTGAAGGGTGGGTGCACAATCTCATGAAGGTGGTGGCTCTTGAGCAGGTCCTGATCAGCAAAATGCAGATTTCGTAAAATGTGGAATGGGCCCACACTGGACTAGGGGTCAAAGAAGGCACTGACTCACATCTTGGTCTGCTGCCAGTATGGCTTCGTTTCAGACCTGTTGCTTCACAGGCCAGCTTCTACCATGTCCCAGGTTAATCTCAACAATTAGTACAGTCCTTCTGTAAGCCTCCTGTCGTTCTGGAAAGTCCAGGACTCCAAGGCCTTCCTGTGGAGGAAGGGAGCTGGGCAAACCTGAAATGCTGTTTTTGGCCCCACCCAGCGGGGTTTAGGGAGAGGGGCTGCAGGTGTCCCTTGACAGGGGAACAAGGGCCAAGCCTCCTTTTTTTTGGTGGAGGACCCTCCCTTAGAGTTCTAGCTATTCCAGCCGTTCTCTGGACTTTCACTATCCCTCTTCCTCCTACATCCTCCATTCTTCCTTCAGCCTGAAGTCTGGCACAGGATGGTCTCCTTCCCACCGAGGGTGCCTCCTTCTGTTTATTTACATACATATTTATAATCCAAACTTTCATAAGAATATATCAAGGTGAAGTACAAAATATAAAAATAAAATCAGTAAAAACAACCATAAAACTATCATTTAAAAACATCAATAAAACATCTGTAAAACATCATTTAATACAAATAAAAAAAATCAAATTATACAGGTCTGTCTAAATACAGTTTTCACAAGATGTCTGCAAGAAGGGTGGGATGGTTCCTGCTGAACTTCTACCGGCAGGGAGTTCCACAGGACAGGGCCTTCCATACTAAAGGCTCTGACCCTAGTGAAGGCAAAATGAACCTCAGGAGGGCAGGGAACCACCAAGAGTGCCCTGTCAGAAGATTTCAATGGTCGAGGTGGAACATAAAAAATTAGATGGTCTGGGTGGTGAATCAGCAACCAGTGTAGTTCTTTCAGCAGCAGAGTGTCATGTGGCCATTAATTTGCTCCTGTGAGCAGTCTGGCCACTGCATTCTGCACTAGTGGAAGCCTCTGGACCAGATACGAGGGCAGCCCCACATAAAGCACATTACAGTTTTGAGGTTACCAGTGCATGGACCATTGTGGTCAGGCTGTTGTGGACCAGGAGCTGTCATAGTTGGCATGCCAGCCGGAGTTAGTAGAAAGTACTCCTGGCTGCAGAGGTCACTTGGGCCTCTAGTGACACTGATGGATCAAGGATCAAGGAATATCTCCAGACTGCATGTCTGCTCCAGAGGGTTCAACCTCTCCAGAACAGGCAATTGACCTATCTCCCAGACACAGGGCCCACCCACCTACCCACCTACAAGGCCTCCATCTTCCCAGGATTCAAGCTCAGTTGACTGATCCTCATGCAGTCCACCAGGCACTGGTTCAGGCCTCGCACAGCTTCTCTGATTCAGATGTAATGGAGAAAGAGTTGGGCTCCCAAACTCCTAGTGACTGTTCTCATTGTCTTCATATAGATGTCGAATAGCATTGGGAACAAAATAGTGACCTGTGGCATGCCATAGTGTAAATACAAGGGGGCCAAAGGGTACTCTCCCAAAGCTACTTTCTGGACATGACCCTGCAGGTATGAGCAACACAGTGCCACCAATACCCATCCCTCAGAATCAGTCCAGAAGGATCCTGTGGTGAATGGTATTGAAAGCCACAGAGAGATCAAGCAGAAGGAGGACGGTTGCACTTCCCCTGTCCTTCTGTCTATAAAAGTCATCAATCAGGGCGACCAAAGCTGATTCAGTGTGAATGGCCAGGTTCGAACCCATACTGGTATATATCCAGATAATCAGTCTCAGCCAGGAATGTCTGCAATTGTTCTGCCACAACCCTCTCAATCCCCTTCCCCAGGAAGGAAGTATTTATGACTGGGAGATAGTTGTTACAATCCATTAGGTCACAGCAGGCCTCCATTGCCTCCAGAGGCCAAACTCTGGACCAGAGCTTGGAAGTAATTAGTTACAAAAAACGAATTACTTGTAATTCATTACTTTTCTGAGGAACAAGTGGGTAATTCCTTTACATATTGATTGTAATGGGGGGGGAGTTGCACTTGGTGTGACATGCAAAGATCTGAGCAGTGGCCTCTGCTTCCCTTCCCATCTCCCTTACCAGTGGAGAGACCACCATTGGTACCTTATGGATGAAAAGAATTATGCTACTACCCTCTCTGGGTGTGTTTATTTTTAATGTTGTTTCAGGCAACTTAGGTGTGCAGCAGCCAAGGCCAGCACCTTGTAAGCACTCTAGTTTTTTTTAAAGTAACAAATATAATTGTAATGGTAATCAATTCCTTTCAGAACGATTGTAATTGTAATGGTAATTTATTCCTTTTTGGGGCCATGTAACAGTAATTGTAATTTATTCTGTTTTCAAAGTAATCTTCCAAGCTCTGCTCTGGACAATCCGGAAAAGCTCTGCTGAATGATTACATGAGTATGCAATAGAGGAAACATAGTAGGACTTATTCGCTCCCCTTATTGTCACATGGTGGTTGCGATTAATGCACTCCAGCCAGTGCTTGGTCAGCATCTGAGCGAGATCTGTGCCACTGCCGCTCTAGCTGTCGTCCAGCCTGTAGCATCACACGCAACTCTCTAGATTCCCAGGGGGCAGTGCAGTGCCAGAGACGGCACTCAGGAGTGAGAGGGCACTCAGTAGCCCTCTGCATCTCACCACTCCACAGTGAGACGAGAGCCTTGACTGGATCACCTGCTCTGTCTACAGGAAAGTCTCCCAGAGTGTTCACAACACAGAGTGGAACACTTTCCTATGTATTTATTTACTTTATTCATTTAGCTATTTACCTATTTGGCTTTAAGAACATAAGAACATAAGAAGAGCCTGCTGGATCAGGCCAGTGGCCCATCTAGTCCAGCATCCTGTTCTCACAGTGGCCAACCAGGTGCCTGGGGGAAGCCCGCAAGCAGGACCCGAGTGCAAGAACACTCTCCCCTCCTGAGGCTTCCGGCAACTGGTTTTCAGAAGCATGCTGCCTCTGACTAGGGTGGCAGAGCACAGCCATCATGGCTAGTAGCCATTGATAGCCCTGTCCTCCATGAATTTGTCTAATCTTCTTTTAAAGCCGTCCAAGCTGGTGGCCATTACTGCATCTTGTGGGAGCAAATTCCATAGTTTAACTATGCGCTGAGTAAAGAAGTACTTCCTTTTGTCTGTCCTGAATCTTCCAACATTCAGCTTCTTTGAATGTCCACGAGTTCTAGTATTATGAGAGAGGGAGAAGAACTTTTCTCTATCCACTTTCTCAATGCCATGCATAATTTTATACACTTCTATCATGTCTCCTCTGACCCGCCTTTTCTCTAAACTAAAAAGCCCCAAATGCTGCAACCTTTCCTCGTAAGGGAGTCGCTCCATCCCCTTTCTTTTAATGGTCTGCTTTTGGAATATTTCTGTTGAATTGCAGCTGTAGAGGTGTATTTGGCTGTTGCGGAAGAGCGGCGGGAATTAGGGGCTGAAGAGGAAACTGGTGTAAGTTAAAAGAATTTGTGGGGAAACCTTAATAATCTGAGAATGGGAATTGCACCCAGAGGGTGAAGAAATGGGGATGAGTGCCAAGAATCAGAGCTAGGAAAGACCACTGTTCCATAGGCAAAGTCCCAACCCCAACGGGAAGCCTTGATAATCCTTCCTGTTAAAGTGTGCCACTGGCTAGCCTGGGTAGGCAGAGTTTCTCCAGTACCAAGGAACCATTCACTATTCCAAACTATATTTTTGAAGCTCATCATATGAACTAGCTGAGGGCTGCTTTGAACATCACTCAGTGGCAGCTGATGGCTCCATGTCAGTGGGGCAGTGGAGTCCGCTCCAGGTTTTAGTCGGAACTTTCAATGTGCTTTCTAAGGTGCACTGATGTCTGAAAGGCACTGTACAGATTTTTATGGTAGACAAGTGCTTTTTTATGCACAGTACCAAGTATTATGCTGGCCTGTGTTGGAAAACATGACACACCTGGTTAGCTTAGAGTAACACTCATGGGAGTTACACTTGTGTAATGTCACAGTAGCAAGGGGTCTCCCTCTCTCTGAGATAACGTGCAAAATTGGAAGATGATCCTTGGTTGTCCTTGGTTACACAGATGATGTTTTCAGACATCTGCTGGCACACGGCGCTCTGGAGCGCCCTTGGGATTAATTAGTCATGTTCTTGATAGCTTATTTGGTACTCATTGTTTTGAACAGTTGGGGAATATCTATGCAAATCCTCATGGAAAGACCTGTATCTCTTGACTCAAGTTATTGATGGAAACAGAAACGTGAAGGCAACAGAAACTAAAGGGAAACTTGACACATACTTGACATGTTACTGTTTATTCCCACTAGCAGGTAATGATTTTGTTTGAAGCATGCAAAAAACCCACAGCCCTGCACTCCCAAGATATTTAGATCAGCCACACAGGGCCTTCTCTCAGTCCCACCAACGAAAACAGCTAGGTTGGTGGGGACTAGAGAGAGGGCATTCTCAGTGGCGGCCCCCACTCTCTGGAACTCCCTCCCGTTTGATCTCCACCATGCCCCTTCCCTGGATACATTTCGTCGAGCCTTAAAAACCTGGCTCTTTGGACAGGCCTTCGGGATCCCCGGGGTGGGCTAATTTTTCTATGGTTGTTTTAAATTGTTTATTGATTGCCCTACATTGTTCTATACTGCTGCTATTTAAAATGGTTATGGTTGACTGCATTGCATTTTATTCTGTATTTATATTGTATTTTATCAATTTCAATGTGTACGTCTCCTAGAGTGGCTTCGGCCAGATAGGCGACACAAAAATTAAATTTTACTTACTTACTTACTTACTCTTGCTTTGCTTTAATGGTGTGTGTGTGTTTTAAAAAATAACATACACAATTTTTACCCAACCCATTATCTTCATTTTGTCAATGAGTAATTTTATGATGAACACAGTGTTATTTTAAATGTAGGCTGAGCAGTGCATACCAGATAAAGCAAAAGTGACAATTTTAAAAATCGGATGATTACATTGAATAGTTTTTATTTTGGTACTTGTGGGGGAGGAGAGGCAAACGTTACATTCTGAAAATAGTAAGGGTCTGTTTTGATGGTGCCTTTGCTGCCATCAATAACATCCATGGAGTCAGAGCCGAATGTGAAATGTCTTCCATGTGGAGAAGGCATGTTAGGGTTAGGGTTAGGATTAGGACTCTTGGCTCCCATCAGCCAGCATGGCCAATGGCCATGGACGATGGGAGCTCAGGCCAACATCATGTGGAGGGTGGTACACTGCTTGCCCTGCTAAAATGAAACTCAGTTTGATATGCTTTGTTCGCACAAGAGTCTGTGCAAGCTCTCGCACAAGTGGAAGCTTGAGACTTCTGTAGAACCTGCCTCTTATACTGCTTGAAAATGCCTTCAGAGCCTCTTGCAAAAGAGTGTTAGTGTCTATTTTCTTGTGTGGCTCTTTGGATTTCTCTCCCTCTCCCCCTCGTCTTCTGGTCCTAGCAGGAGCTCGATAAACCAATCAGGAGGTTTTCAATGAGAACTAGGGAAGGGCTTCCTCTGATTATGTTTCTGCTGTGATTGGGCACCTGTTGGCTAGCATCAGCAATGGCATCATCATCGCTCCCCATCTTAATCCATAGAGCAGCACTTAAAATGTATTTATTCATTTTTAACATGAAGGAGGGATGCTCACATTTGCATTCATTGTATGCATATATGTGTATATGTTATTCATTTTCAGCATTTATACCTTTCTAACAGATATTCAAGCCGGCTTGCACTCAAAATAAAAGAAATACAGAATCATAAAAACAGTTTAAAAATCTGCAAATCCACCCAATAAACTAAACAGGACTTTTAAAATCTGGTAAAAATCTAGTAGATAAGACCGAGGTTCATATCTTCCCCTGCTCAGCCATAGAGTTCACAGTCAGTCATCTTTTTCAATTTAACCCACCTCACAGGGTAGTTATGAGGATAAAATGGGGAGCGGGAGAAGCACCATATATACCACCTTGAGATCCTTTGATGAAAGGTGGGATCTCAATGTAGTAAATAAACTGAAAGGTATTTGTCATGGCCTTTGGCTAGTACAATAAATATTTTTGAATTGAATTGGGAAAAAACTGAAAGGTGGGAGGAGCATAGAAGATGGCTTAAAATAACGTTCTGCAAAAACTCACTGAGATATGTATACATGAAATTCATCGATAGCCAACCCCTCCTTTGTAAAAAAAAATCCTAACGATGAGTAGTTCATGTCAAAGACTTGTCCCCCTGGGGTCCCTTGCCCTCAGCGCCCCAAGGGGGGTCCTTTGCTTCCGAGAACAGTCCCACTTCCCTGGGTCTCTGCTCCTCAGGCAAAAATTTTCCCTCCTTCAGGAGTAATTAATTAGTAGCACTGCCACCACCCTTCCTCCGGCTGATTCCTTTCTCTGAGCGAAGGGATCTCAGAGATCTATGCGGCTCTGAAGGGATTAACCCTCATTAAACAATGGTGGTTAGTAGCGTTCAGCGATCAAGGACTAGATTTAGAATCTTTAGTTCCAAGCCAATACACACCATTTATAACAAGATAGTTTATTTAAAAATAAATGAGTGGTATTTACAAAGAGAGCAAAGGGTTGTTTCCTTAAAGCTAATCACCCTCAGACGGGTTACACAAGGTACATTGGCATGACAAAGGGGAGAGGTTCAATACAGACAAAGGAATACAACAAAAGTCTTATCTAAGCTAAGATCCTATACTTACTGCAGAGTTGCCCTGGTTCCCAAAAGGCTTCCTCTGTCACATTTCAGCGAGTCCTGGTAGATGGAAAGAGGGAACTGAACTTGGAAGATTATCCTCCCTTTTTTATGGGGTTTAACAGTCAACAAGGAGGGGGGAAAGCAAATAGTCACATCCCGCCCCTGCAGGGATCTACTCCTTTGAAGACTTTGAAGATAAGGGGGCTAGACAGCATCACCCAGGGGTTCCGATCTACAACACCCCTTCTTCCTGACTTCTAATCCCAGGAAGCCGATAAGGGATAACAGCTAAGGATCAGTTGCATCCCCTTGCGGGTTGCAAATTGCCTGTCTGACACTAAGCTGCAGATCTCCCCCAGCAGGGAGTCCTAGGTAATCACGGGCTCCCAGATTTCTCTCTGGTTGACCCATTTCAGCTTGACCAAAGTTAGCTATTCTTGACAGTTCATGCTCCCATTCTTATGATTCAGGCCTAACCTGTGAAGCAGGGGAACCTTGTCTCTGGTGTACAGAAGGTAGATTGAAATCTGCTCCTAGATCTTTGGGTGATTTGAAGGATAAGTCAGCAAGGACTTCTGACTTCTAATTTTTGAGGGGGCAATGCATTGGTCTGTTGCAGCTAGGGATGAGGGAGTAATTTGATTCAGTTTGCATTTAAAGGTGGACCTACCACATGTGCTCTCCAAAACAATTTGCAAACTGAAACACAGCTATCCTTCAAAATTCGTATTTCTCCTAAATTTTCAGTGCAGCTCTCCAGCCAATTAATGTGTACAAAAATGCACATACCAGGTTTAAGTGTGAATAGCAATGTATATATTTGTGAAAATAATTTACAAAAATGCATACTGTTAGGGGAAATTGCTTTGCAAAAATTTGTATATTAGGTAAAACTGCATACAACTATGTACAGTAGGAGAAATTTAAACTGCAGTGCTGATGAATTTTCACGAGGACCTTTTTTAAAAAATCACAAACTGATGTGGAGATCTGAACTTAAGATTGGTAAAATGAGAAATTGAGAGAAACTGATATGGAGCAACATCAACAAAGAGTTTTGTGGCAGGTTAAAGACTATTTTCTTTGTCAGATGCATGAAGTGTTACCTGGGGTTGCTGGTATATCTACACTTGGTTTGCAGACAGCGGTGGTGTTTGTAAGCAATGAGGTCAGATGGAAATGAAATGCAGAAGGTACAAACAGTGATAATTATATTATGAATAAAGACTGTTTATATGTGTTAATTGGCTTACCAACACCAGGATGTATATGGTATCAACTACAACTGCTTTTTGTGTGTGTGAATGGCCAGTGTTAGTAACGTAATTATCACCCTCTGTACTTTCTGCATTTAATTTCCTTCTGTCCTCATTGTTTACCATTTGCTCCCCTACTCCACCCAGCTATGTGTATATATTGCTATAACTCAAAGTAATCATAGAACCACAGAATAGTAGAGTGGGAAGGGCCTATATGGCCATCAAGTCCAGCCCACTGCTCAATGCAGGAATCCAGATTAAAGCATCCCCAACAAGTGGCTGTCCAGATGCCTCTTGAATGCCTCCAGTGTCAGAGAGCCCAACACCACCCTAGGTCATTGGTTCCATTGTCGTGCCACTCTAAAAGTTAGGAAGTTTTTCCTGATGTTCAGTTGAAATCTAGCTTCCTGTAACTTGAACCCATTGTTCTGTGTCCTGCACTCTGGGATGATTGAGAAGAGATCCTAGCCCTCCTCTATGTGACAACCTTTCATGTACTTGAAGAGTGCTATCATATCTCCCCTCACTGTTCTCTTCTCAAGGCTAAACATGCCCAGTTCTTTCAGTCCTCATAGGGCTTTGTTTCCAGTCCCCTGATCATCCTTGTTGACCTCCTCTGAACCTGTTCCAGTTTGTCTATATCCTATTTAAAGTGCAGTGTCCAGAATTGGACACAGTACTCAAGATGAGGCCTAACCAGTGCCAAATAGAGGGGAACTAGTATTTTATGCGATTTGGAAATTACTGTTAATGCAGCCTAAAATAGCATTTGCCTTTTTTGCAGCCTCATCACACTGTTGCCACATAGTCAACGTGTGATCATCATCAGTTCCAAGATCCTTCACACATGTAGTATTACTGATGTACAACTGCTGATTGCTGATGTAGATGCTTCATACATCTGATGGAGTAGACTGTATTCCATGGAGGCTTATGCTGTAATTTTTATTTTTATTTTTAAGGGATCACAGTATTTTTTTTTGTTCTGACTCCAAAGTGTTTATCAATGACAGCAACAAAATGACTTCCTTCCCACCTACCCAAAATATCCAGAAATTTAAAAAAAAGAGGGGAAGGAGTGTCCCGGAATGAATATTTGAATGGAAAGACTATTGGCTCTGTTCCATTCTGGAACTCAACAGATTATTGGGCTCAGAAGCCTTTCATTCTGAGTGTACATCTTTTGCACCAAGGTCTGATTGATGGTCTCTAGTAAAAAAAACCCAGAAAACTCAATGCTACAAGCCTGGCATCTGCACACCCCTTTGTTTAAAATCTCAAATCAGTTTACAAAAAATTTAAAAAACATTAAGATTATCAATAAAAGACAGCTAAAAACAGGTATTAAAAACTTTCAAAAACCAATTAAATGAACAATAAGATAAAAACAGATTTAACACGTAATGTCTGCATGTCTGGGTAGGCTTGCCTAAACAAAAATGCTTTGAGCAGGCTTTGAAAAGAGTACAATGAAGGTGCCTGCCTGATGTCATTAGCAGGGAGTTCCAAAGTGTATGCACTGCCACACTAAAAGCCTGATTTTTACAAAGAAGAAAGTTGGTTGGAAGTCACAATGGTTAGAAGTTCAATCATTAAAATTTCATTTGAAGCAACCTCACCCATCCTGGTCCTCTCTAGGGCTTTTGAACTACAGTTCTGATAACCCCTGGTCATTGGACATGCCGGCTGAAGTTGATGGGAGTTGTAGTATAAAACATCTGAAAGGCACCAAGTTGGTGAAGGTTAATTGATAGCATATTGAGAGTTTTAAAATGAGTATACAACAGGCCAGTAGGTCAGTTAACAATACCCAGGACCGGTAACATCAATGCTGGACTTTACCTAGGGAGGTGGTGGGTTCTCCAACACTGGAAGCATTCAAGAGGCAGATGGACAGCCTTCTGTTGGGGATGCTTTAGGCTGGATTCCTACACTGAGCAGGGAATTGGACTTGAAGAGGCCCCTTCCAACTCTACTATTCTAGAACTCTATGACCCTGCATGGGCGGGGGAACAGTTAACAGACCTCTTTATAATCTTCTGTAAAGCTACTTTTTTCAGAAAGAACAGATGCCATCAGAGTGGCAGATTCCAAATCATCATCACCATTATGATTATTAATAATAATGAGTTGTATCCAGTGCTGCCATTGGGGAGTGGAACAGACTTCTGTTCCTGCAGCGGGATTTGCTTCTCCTCTCCTCTCCTCTCCTTCCCCCTCCAGCCCGCTGCACACCCTGAAGATCTACTCCAGAGGGTTGGACCCAGTTGCATGTTATAATAGTCTATGACTGTATATATAAATCTGCATGATTATTATTATTATTATTATTAAGCAGAAGTCTAGTCATTCAACACTGTTGTAATAATAATAATAATAATAATAATAAAAACAAAGTGTAACACAGCCCAGTAAGAGCTCTGGGGAAGGTGACTGTGGAAATAAGGCCATTCATTCGTTCATTCATTCAGAACACAATGTTAGGTAGATTGTGAATGGAAATTAAAGGAAGTCTTGGGGGCTGGAGCTAGGAAAAGAATGGCTGCAAGAGTGACAGTAAAATTACAGTACATTTTAAGTGTTTTTATTATTTCATATTCTGTTGCAGTTTTTCATATCAAAGAAAGGTGCAAATGACCTATTTAAGGACTGGGAGAGGAATAATAGAGGCTAATTTTAGTCAGGGGGGAGAGGGTGGTGTGCAGAAAGAAAGAGGCCAGGGACTTTGCTGCCATAGCCAATTTTCAAGAGAGTTTTGCAGAGCAAAGTAAAATGTTGCGAGGTGAATCAGGTTTTCATATCATCACTGTGGCCTTGGAGAGATCATCTGTAGGTACAGAAATGTCTCATGCCATAGAGTGAAGCCTATCTTCCCAGAGTGTGCAGCAACTCTTGATGAGTTACCGGAAGAGTGTAAAAGCACAGCATGCTTTTGCTTTAGATTAAGGATCTATCATACATTTTGCAGAATCAGGTGGCAACATAGGAACAGGGCCGGCCCAAACCATTTTGCTTCCTGAGATGAAGAGCAAGATGGCGTCCTCCCTCCATTGCACAAACAGGAGCCAACCAGACGGGTGGTAAAAATTTATTTCAACTCTGGTGATGGCACAGTGTCCGCCATTGCACCAGAGGGCAGCAGCCTAGCTTAGGGAGTCAGCTGAGAGGGCTGCCACAGCTCTCCCCCAACACACTTGCCAGCATCCACCTTCTGAGGTGGCCACCTCACTCTGCCTAATGATAGGGCTGGCCCTGCAAGGACATAGGAAGCCACCTCCTTCCAGGTTAGAGCATATGTCCATCCAGCCCAGTATTGTCTACCGTGACTGGCAGTAGCTTTTCAGAGTCCCAGGGAGAGCTCTTTCCCATCACCTGCTGTGTGGATGTTTTTTTAACTGGAGATGCTAAGGATTGAACCTGGGACCTTTTGCACGCAAAGGAAATGTTGTACCACTGAGCTTTTGGCCCCTCAACCACTCCAGGTAAGTGGAGGGAGCTGTATGTTTTAGTGCTCCCCATCTTTAAAATTCCTTCCATGCCCATACAAAACTAGCATGTAAGGGAAACCTGCACCCTGATGGATTTTCTATGTGAAGAAAAAGGTTTGGGGGCCCAACAAACCAAAAATATGGTTCCCATTCCCTGCAGCCTGAAGTGTCACAACCTGAGAATTTACAATATGATTTTACTGAACATGTACATTGGTTCTAATTCACCAACAACAAAAATAATAACAATAGCAGTAGCAGCAACAACAACAACAATAATGTTTATAACTCCCCTTCCACCCAAGGGTGGCACACCAAACATATGCAATTAAAATAACAACAATACATAAATTAACGTAACTCTTAATATCAGTTGTTGTAAAAAGCAGCTAACGCCATCATCAAAACCAAGTCATGTATTCTCCTGCAAACCAAGTCCCCACCCCAAGCCCTCTCAACTCAATTGAAGACAATTCGGAAGCTTCAGCTGGTGCAGAACGCAGCTGCCAGACTACTGACGAGGACCAATCGGTCTTCGCATATAACACCTGTCTTGGCGCGTCTGCACTGGCTTCCTATTTGCTTCCGGGCAAGATTCAAGGTGCTGGTTCTTACCTATAAAGCCTTACACGGCGTGGGACCTCAATACCTTGTGGAACGCCTCTCTCGCTATGAACCTACCCGTTCACTTCGTTCAGAATCTAAGGCCCTCCTCCGGGTACCAACCCATCGGGAAGCCCGGAGGGTGGTTACTAGATCTAGGGCCTTTTCTGTGGTGGCCCCTGAGTTGTGGAACAGCCTCCCCGAAGAGGTACGCCTGGCGCCTACACTTCTATCTTTTCAGCGCCAGGTAAAGACCTTTTTATGCTCCCAGGCATTTTAAATTTTCTTAACCATTTTAATCTTTTAATCCGTATTTTTTAATTTTTGTCGTATTGTGTTTTTGTAGTGTTTTTTTGTTGTTTGTTTGCATATGTTTTTATGATTTTTATTATGATATATTGTATTTTACCTTGTTTGTTCACCGCCCTGAGAGCTATTCTGCTAAGGGCGGTATATAAATTGAAATAATAAATAATAAATAATAAACCACAATCAGTTAGCCCATTTGTTTACTCTGGTAAATCAAACAGGAAGGTTTTCAAACCCTCCGAAAATGGGTAAAATCCTTCTCCAGCCAAAGCGCTGCAGGAAAGCCCTTCCACGGATATGGAACCAAATCCTGAAAGGGTCACGACCTTAACAGGGTGGTTCATGTCAGTGGAATAACCAACAACCCCTGGCCTGCAGATCTTGTATCCCTGGCTGGAAAGTGCCATGCCAGCTGGGATGCCAGATAATGGGGAAGACTGGAGCGCAGGGACCTAAAGGCAAGGACCAGAAGTTTGTATCTGGCTCTAGCCTGAACAGGCAACCGGTGAAGGGCCCTGTGAGAAAAGGTGGCATGGGAGTTGTGGGGAAGTTCCAAAATGACCCAACAAGAGCTGTTCTGGATCAAAACCACAGGACAAAGAGAGGAAGAGGGCAAACCCACCAGAAGAGTATTGCAATAATCCAGATGTGAGGTAATCACAGCCTGAACAAGCAAATGCAGTTCCTATGGATTTTCACCTCTTGAAGGTGAAAATTGCATGCCTTTGCTGTCACCCCAGTAAAGGGACATAGAGACAAATGTTCATCCCGCAGAACTCCAAGGTTCCTGACAGCCCATACAGGGCCACCATACGGCCCTGGAGACACAGCAAAGGACAGGAAGGAGGAACAGAAGGACAATTGGGTTGAAACACAAGAATCTCAGTTTTCCCCATGTTCAGTTTCAGATGATGTGCAGTCATCCACGAGGAACATCTAAGAGGCAGTCCATCACAGATTTCCTGACATTGGCATCAATAAATTTAAAACTCCAGAAAATCTGAATGTCATCTGCATAAATGTGGTACTGAAATCCCAGATCCAAAATCAGAAAACCACGAGGGAGGGTAGAAAGAGAGAACAACAGAGGATCCAAGACTGATCCTTGTGGAACTCCCACTATCAGTGGAAAAGTCTTTGAAATTGAGCTCCGAAATGAAACAGAAAAGGAATGATTAGATGAAAAAGAACCAAACCAAGATAAAGCGCTGCCCCTAATTCCCAAAGATGCCAACTGCAGCAGCAATAACTGATGGTCAAATATATTGAATGCTGCGTGGTCAAAGATATCAATACAGGTGTCTGTATGGTGTGCATTGCCCAATAACTCATGACTTACAGCTGTAACTGTGAGCTGCCACTCTTTGAGGTGATGCAATAGCGCTCTGTGTTCTCCATAATCTGTGATACTTGATTCAAGCATTCATGAAAGTCATGACTTGAAGTGGCAATCACTGAGCATCTGTACATGTATGTGTTAATGCATACCAAGTCCACTTCCTTGAAGCTTTTCAAGGATGTGGCGGACAGTGATCATATGTCCCCACAAGCCAGCCTTCCCCAACTTGGTACCCTCCAGATGTTTTGGTTTCTGACTCCCATGCTTCCCAGCCTGCATGGCCAATAGCCAGGAATGGCAGGAGTTGTTATCTAGCAACATCTGAATGGAACCAGGCTGGGAACCACCACAATAGACACACAATAAACAGTTAACATTACAATTAATTACTTGGCAATTCATCATGTAAAACAGCCTTCGCCAACCTGCAGCCTTCCAGATGTTTTCAACTGCAAGGCCCATCAGCCACAGCCAGAATGGCTGCATCAGCTGGGCTTGATTGTAGTTGTAGTCCCAAACATCTGGAGAGCTCCAGGCTGGGAAAGGCTGGGGTAAGACGTGCTTGTGTGGAGTGGCTCCAAATATCAAACGATCATGCATACACTCTTTTTAAACGTATATGTTCAGTTTTCTACTATAACTAACCTGATTTGTGGAAGATGGATAAGGTAGTAGCAAAAGTTTGGAGCTGGTCCCTCTATAGTCTCCAGTATTCCTAAATAAGGAAGAAAATGCCGACTCAACATTCTGAAAACACTGAGGGGAAGGTGTATTGAAGTACTGAAGATTTTAGAGTTCTCCTAATACACTTATATAGTCTACAGATGAATTGCCTAATCAAATTAGGCAATTTGCTTACTGTCAATGTTGAACCAGAAAGAAAAGACTGAGGAGCACAAGGTTATGCCTGCTGAAGGCCTAACAAGGTAAAGGTGTCCCCGCACTTACAGTGTGAGTCGTTTCCGACTCTTAGGGTGATGTCTTGCGACGTTTACTAGGCAGACCGTATATATGGGGTGGGATTGCTAGTTCCTTCCCCGGCCTTTCTTTACCCCCCAGCATATGCCGGGTACTCATTTTACTGACCACGGATGGATGGAAGGCTGAGTGGTTCTCGACCCCTTTTACCGGAGATTCGACTTCCTCCTTCCGTTGGAATTGAACTCCGGCCATGAGCAGAGCTTCGGCTGCGTTACCGTCACTTACCTCTCTGCGCCACGGAGGACGCAAGCAGTTAATAAATTAATAGCGTATTTTCCACATTCTGTTGCTGCTGGATTGTTTGAAAAAGTAATCTACCAAAATGTATAAATTCTGACAACAGACTTGGGTACCAGTGTTGTCCTAAACCAGTGTGGTGTAATGGTTAGAGTATTGGGCTAGGACCTGGAAGGCCAGGGTTCAAGTCATCACTGGGTGACCGTGGGCCAGTCACTGTCTCTCAGCCTAATCTACTTTACAGGATTGTTGTGAGGATAAAATGGAGAGGAGGAGAGCCATGTTTGCCACCTTGAGCTCCTCGGAGGAAAGATGTAATGTAATGTAATGAAAAAATGAATACAGCAGATTCATAAATCCACAGATCATCATGGTGAAAGCAAAGTTATATAAACCAGGGCTATGAGTGACTTGTGATGTTTTGCCCCATTCATACTTCTTTTGAACATCTGGACCTTTGTGTCTTGGCTTCTATTTATTTATCTTGTTTAGAATACTTATATCCCACTTTATAGCCCTGAAAGGTTCCCAAAGAGACTGAGGAAATGTTCTCTTTTTAAAAAAGTCAGATCTAGTATGGGAACAGAAATAGCACAGTGCCCGTATGGAGCCAGGATTATACAGACAGCATCTCCTGCCCACAGACCTTTTCCTTCCAGGTGTTCCCACCACAATCCTTGAAGCAAGGGAGTGAGGCTTGGAGTTGGCAGGCCTCTCCCATTGTTATTGTAGAAGAAAAACCACTAAGAAGAGAATGCGATAGAGATTTATAAAATTCTGCATGGTGTAGACAAAATGAAGACAGAACACTCACAATGCCAGAACTCAGATGCACAATGAGATTGATCTCTGGGCATATCCAGTGCAGACAAAAAAAAAGGACACCTTCATGCAATCCATAACTGATGGGATTAGAGGTGTGAAGGTCTGGGGTTTCCCCCCATTTTTTTGTGGGGAAAAAACAGAAAAATGGGGGGGACATTCATTCCCCACATTTTTTCATGTGTTTTTTTTTCTGACCTTCACATCTCTAGATAGGATTTGCCATCCACCACTAGCTTAAATGTCTTTAAATGGGTTTGGACAAATTCATAGTTGCTGGGTCAACTTCTCATGATGGCTAGGTGGAAACTGCCTGTTCAGAGGCAGTATACCACTGAATAATAATAAATAATAATAATAAATAATAATACATTTAATTTCTGTGTCGCCTATCTGGCCAATGGCCACTCTAGGCGACGTACAAAGCAGTTAAAACACAATATGATAAAATACAATGGTACAATATAAAAACAGTATAAAAAACAATACAGCAGCAGACAATAACATTAAAACAGGGTAGGAGGCATTTCAATCTCAGTAATTAATCCTCCCCGGAAATCCCAAAGGCCTGTTGAAAGAGCCAGGTCTTTAAAGCTTTACGAAATGTATTTAGGGAAGAGGCGTGCCGTAGATCTTGTGGGAGGGAGTTCCAGAGGGTGGGGGCCGCCACTGAGAATGCCGTCTCTCTAGTACCCGCCAATCTAGCTGTTTTTGTCGGCGGGATTGAGAGAAGGCCCTGTGTGGCTGATCTTGTCGGGCGGCATAATTGGTGGCGTTGAAGGTGCTCCGTAAGATAAACTGGGCCGATACCGTATAGGGATTTAAAGGTTAATACCAACACCTTGAATTGGGCCCGGAAAACAACTGGTAGCCAGTGTAGATCGAACAACACTGGTGTGATGTGATCCCGGCGGCGACTGTTCATAAGTAGTCGAGCCGCCGCATTTTGTATCAGTTGTAGTTTCCGGACCGTTTTCAAGGGTAACCCCACATAGAGCACATTACAGTAATCCAAACGAGAGGTGACCAGGGTGTGTACTACCAGTGGGAGCTGATGAACAGGAAGGTAGGGTTGCAGCCTTCGTATGAGGTGTAGTTGGTACCAGGCTGCCCGGCTCACTGCCGAAATCTGAGCCTCCATGGACAGCCTGGAATCAAGTACAACCCCAAGGCTGCGGACCTGGTCCTTCAGGGGTAAAGTCACCCCATTGAACTTCAAGTCAACATCTCCCAACCTTCTTTTGTCCCCCACAAGCAGCACCTCGGTCTTATCGGGGTTCAGTTTCAGCTTGTTCCTTCCCATCCATCCACTCACGGATTCCAGGCACTTGGACAAGGTCTCCACAGCCGACTCTGGTGAAGATTTAAACAAGAGATAGAGCTGAGTGTCATCTTCATATTGGTGACACTGCAGCCCAAATCTCCTAATGATTGTCCCCAGCGGCTTCATATAAATGTTAAATAGCATGGGAGAGAGGATAGAACCCTGTGGCACACCACAACTGAGAGGCCAAGGGTCTGAAACCTCCTCCCCCAATGCTACCTGTTGATGCCTATCGGAGAGAAAGGAACGGAACCACTGTAATACAGTGCCTCCAATTCCCAATCCCTCCAGGCGATGTAAAAGAATACTGTGGTCAACAGTATCAAAAGCCGCTGAGAGATCGAGGAGGACAAGAAAGGAGAATTCTCCCCTATCTAATGCCCTCCTCAAATACCAGATGCTGGGGGCAAAAAGAGGAGAGGGCTATTGCCCTCATGTCTTGCTTGTGGAGGGCACATGGATGACCAATGTAGGAAACAAGATGCTGGAATGGATGGGCTCCTTCTCTGTTTCAGCAGGGCTCATCTTGCATTCCCCTTTGTGGAGGCCCATTGAGGCTGCCTTATATTTCCCACTGGCCATTTGCTTGCTTACCTAGGGATCCTCCCTCAGTGAACTTAAAAGCTACAACTGCCCCCCTAACAGGGATAGGGAAACTGATTCCAACAGAGGGCCACTATTTCTCCTGGGGAATTTGGGGGGGGCACATACCAGTTGTGCGTGGGGTCATAAGCAGTGGAGACTGCTGGCTCCGATGTCAGCGGGGCAGTGCATCTGCTCTGGGTTTTAAGCCGACAAGGAGCTGTCCAAGGTGCTGAAAGCCAATGGTCTCCACCGGCCACTAGCAAAAGTGAATAGAGCCAACAAAGGTGAGTTTTACCTTTTGCACAGCAAGCTAGTTTTGACACACATCCCTCTCTGTCCTCCATCCAGGCAAGCCAGGGCCATTGTCAGAGTTGAAGGGAACATTACAGCCAGGCAACAAGACTCACAGAGTGTGGGAAGCGGGGTAGAGAGGGGTGGTAGCTAGGGTGGAGGGGTGGCCAGGGAAGAGATTTGAACAACTTTTGCCCAATCTCAAACTTACCATTCTTGGGCAAGGCGGTTGAGCAGGTGGTGGTGAAGCAGTTGCAAGTGCAATTGGAGGAAGCAGATTATCTGGATCCATTTCAATCAGGTTTCAGGCCTGGATATGGGACTGAAACAGCCTTGGTCGCCTTGGTGGATGATATGAGGAGAGCGTTGGATAGGGGTGAGTGCACCTTCCTCATCCTCCTGGACCTCTCAGCGGCTTTTGATACCGTTGACCATGGTATCCTTCTGGATTGCCTGGAGGGGTTAGGCGTAGAGGGCACTGTATTGCAGTGGTTCCATTCCTTCCTCTCTGATAGGCACCAAAGAGTAGCATTGGGGGATGAGGTTTCGGACCCTTGGCCTCTCACTTGTGGGGTGCCACAGGGTTCCATCCTCTCCCCGATGCTATTTAACATCTATATAAAGCCGCTGGGGACTATCATCAGAAGATTTGGGCTGCAGTGTCACTAATATGTGGATGAGACACAGCTCTATCTCTCATTTAAATCTTCACCGAGGTTTGCTGTAGAAACCCTATCCAAGTGTCTGGAGTCAGTGAGTGGCTGGATGGGAAGCAATAAGCTGAAGCTGAACCTTGACAAAACCAAGGTACTGTTAGGGGATTTGGACCTGGTGCTCAATGGGGTACAATTGCCCCTGAAAGACCAGGTCCATAGCCTCGGGGTCATCCTCTACTCCCAACTGTCCATGGAAGCTCAGGTTTCGGCTGTGAGCCGGGCAGTGCTATATCAACTCCGTCTGATACAGAGGCTATGCCCCTACCTTCCCAATCATCTGCTCCCATCAGTGGTACATGCCCTGGTCTCCTCTCGCCTAGACTACTGTAATGCGCTGTACGTGGGGCTACCCTTGAAAACGGTCGGGAAGCTGTAACTGGTATGGAACGCGGCAGCGCGCCTGATTAAAGGCAGCCGCCGGCGAGATCATATCACTCCAGTGCTAAAAGAGTTGCACTGGTTACCAGTTGCTTGCCGGGCCCAATTCAAGGTGTTGGTTTTGACCTTTAAATCACTATACGGTTTTGGCCCAGTCTATCTAAAGGAGCGCCTCCAGCATTATCAGTTATGCTGCCCAACAAGATCAGCCTCAAGAGACCTTCTCTCCATCCCATCAGTCAAAACAGCCAAACTGGTGAGGTCTAGAGAGAGGGCTTTTTCAATTGTGGCCCCCACCCTGTGGAACTCCCTCCCAAATGATCTCTGCCATTCCCCTTCCATGATGAGTTTCCGCCGGGCCTTGAAGACCTGGCTCTTCAGGCAGGCTTTTGGGTGGGTTAGATTTTATCTTCATTGTTTTTAGATTTTTAATGTCTAGGTATTGTATGCCTATTTTGTACGTCGCCCAGAGTGGCTGGACAGCTAGCCAGATGGGCGACTAATAAATTCAATAAATAAAAGAGTCCCAGGGCCAGATAAAGAAGTGTGGAGATACACATTTGGCCCCTAGCCTTGAGGTTGCTCATACCTGTCCCAGGTGACATGCCATCTCTCTCACACAGCGAGTTATACTGACTTCCCCTTCGCTGGCTGTCATCCTTCCGGCTGTTCCCAAAGGCTGAATCCCAGATCCCCCCAAAGGCTCCCCCGCCATTTTCTTGCTTGTTTTACATCCGGAGAATTGGCAAACCAGTTGTAAGGGCAAAGGCAGTCTGGGGCCAAAGGGTCAAGGGGAGGAGCTAAATATCCTATTCTTATATTTTCCCTAGCAAATGCCCAATCATGATAATGGGTGGTATGTCTGTATGTAAGCGTGTAGGTCATGGTTTTGTCAGTCTCTGCCCCTTCCCCAAAGTTAATAATGCCAAGACCAGATGAGACTGCAATGGCTGCTGAACAATGTTACTTATTGTTAAAAAACAAACCAGTATCCCAAAAAGGAGTTAGCCTTAGCACATTCCCACCAGAGGTGGTACAGCGCACCCTGCATTAGCAGCCTCTCCAACAGCAAGGTGAGAAAGCCCCATTAATGTAGTTTCACAGGGGTAAGTTGCCAACAATGGCTTAATTTTAACATAGCCTCTCTAATTCTGGCTGAAACCAATTTAAACTGAGACCAATCTGAAGACATCCCATGTCATTGGCGAGGACAGAGAAAAGCACAGTCACCTTCCCAAAAATGGTGACTTGTGACCACGGGTGCAGATGATCTAGTACAATGTCATTCAGATTGCCTAGGGATTGTCTACACATGGTATGTCTGCAAGGGCCCAGAATGTGCTAAAATAGAATGGAATTATGGGATGCATGGAGGTTTGTGATGAGGGTCCATGTAAAAAAAACCATTTCTAGTTTTTGTTATTCTTTGATAAACTTTTTTTTTCTGATCATACCTTTTTCCTCTTCACTGATCCATTTTTTTCAAAGAGATTTGGGCTCCATGGTCTTGGAGCTCAACATTACAAGAGGGGGGGGGGTTCTGCCAAGGCAGCACTGCTGTAATTAAAGGTGTCATTAAAAACATATCTGTTTACAGGTGACTGGGCTCCCAGCTTACCAAATGTGTTTCAGACTAATTAGATTTCCTGGGAATGGAACTTGCAGGTATTCTTTTGGGCCCTGCCCCCCTTCTCTCTCTCTCTCTGTCTCTCTCTCTCTCTCTCTCTGTGTGTGTGTGTGTGTGTGTGAGAGAGAGAGAGAGAGAGAGAGAGATTCTTTTGCTATGAAAATGTATGTATGCATCCCCCTAACTAGGATCATCATAGAAACTATGCCAGTGTCAACCCTAGAGGCAGTTTTCTCTCTCTCTCTGTGGCAAAGATTTGATGATTTCAGAGTAATCATCTGTCTTGGGAGATCACAAAGAGATTAGTGTTGCTTTACTAATTGCGAATCATATTCTGGGGAGAGGTGCGGATGCAGATATGACAATGATGCCCGCCTCTGTCTGATTTTTGCTAGCTCCCAGGAGAGTCCAGATGTGGTCTACTTATGCAATCCTTGGGTACCTGTCCTTGTCAAATACTACATTAGAGGTGTGTGGGAAGGGTATGAACAACGTACACTTTCTGTTTCCTCAAGGTGTTTGGCTACAGCTGAAGCCTCGTTTACACAGAGAGCTTTGAGGCTCCAGGCCTCCTCTTGTCGGAAAGGAAAGGCATCACAAGAGGATGGTGCTGACACCTGGAAAGAAAAGAGATAACTAAAGATTATGTGGAAAGGAACCTTATCATAGAAATCCAGGCGGGCTGCAATACTTACAGGCATTTCTGAAATATTAATCCAGAAGTTTCTTTTAATTAGTTTTGATTGCTTTCTTTGTGGTTTCTGCTTTCTTTCAACTGTGGTGTCATGGGGGAGGGGGAGGGAAGAGACAGCCTGTAATGGAAAACAAATCAGTTCACTTGATTATCAAAAAGAATGTAAGACTTTAGTTTGCTGTATATCGCAATATACAGTTCGCACCAAAAGTCAGGGGAGCTGGCTGTGTTGGCCCATAAGAATCTCCGCCACCTCTGAAATCTGTATTAGGGCAGTGCCTGTATCAGGCCAACTAAAATCTCACAGACAGCACGTGCAAGTGTTTGCATTCTCCAACCTAGGTGATAATCAGTGCAAGGGTTGGGAGGGGATATGTTGGGGAAGCCATGGAGTCTTCATGGAGTAAGTAGCAGATATTCAGTAGATGATCTGTTAAGGGACTTGTTTGAATGATTGCTGCCTCCTCCCATTTTAAGATTGTGACCAGATGCAAACTTCAGAGTCACTGGAGATTCATCTTTGGCCCATCTGCTGGTCTTCGTAGGAATTGGGGTTGGGCAAATCTATCAATCAGTTTCTCTGTTTCTATTTTTTCCAATCTTAAATTCAGTCCCCCACTTTTCCGCCGCAATTTGGGCATTTTTGTTTTAATTCCCATGAAAATTTATCAGCATTTTAGAGTGATTTCTCCTAATAAACATCTTTTTATATGGACACATTTTTGCAAGGAGTTTTCCCATATATAATATGCTGGGGTAGCCAACGTGATGCCCCTCCAGATGTGGTTGGATTTCAACTCTAGTCAGCCCCAGACAGTGTCCAGGGATTATGGGAGTTGTAGTCCAGCAACATCAGGAGAGCACCACATTGGCTGTCCCTGCAATATGTATGTCATTTTCACTAATATATGTATTTTATGCACAACATCTCTTATGCATTTTTGTACACATGGCTTAATTGGAGAACTGTGTCACAAAATTCAGAATGCAAGAAGTGTGAATATTGCTTCCCATTAAAAAGCAAGCAGAATTCAATTTCTCCCCCCATCTCTCGTAGGAATGTCTACTTATACTGAGTTACACTGAGTCAAATGATTGGCCCA
This sequence comes from Rhineura floridana, assembly GCF_030035675.1. NCBI lineage: Eukaryota > Metazoa > Chordata > Lepidosauria > Squamata > Rhineuridae > Rhineura > Rhineura floridana. The sequence goes on from NC_084493.1 coordinate 33,657,338, forward strand.
CCTAGCTAAGCATTATCTATGGCTGACAATGGCTCCCCAGGATTTCAGACGGGTCTTCCCAGCTGTACTTGGAGATGCTGGAGATTGAACTGGGGACATTCTGCATGCAAAGCAGTTGCTCTGCCACGGAGCCCTGCCCCCTCCCAGATCTCCTTAGTGGCCCCTGTTAGTGTCTCATTCCTGCAACCTCCTCCTTACAAGGCTTTCTGGGCTCAGGGTGGCTGGAATTATGGTCCTCCTGCTTTGCCAATGAGACTGAATGCCATCCCAAAGAGTAAAGTGTTGGAGGTCTTCCAGTTTGCACCTGAAGTGACAGCAGCTGGGGCCCCCACTGTAACCATTAATCTATAATTAAGCCACTTTCTAGGAAAAATATTTGTTGGTGCTTTGTTATTTTTGGGTTTTTTTTAAAAAAAAATCCACAAAAGCCTTATTATAGTTCCACAATAACATCTTGGCTGCTTAATTTCATCTCCATATAATTGCAACAATTGTTCTCAGTCCCTTGGCAGTCTGTGCTGCAACATGTTGTGTTATAATTTTGTTTACTCTCGGAGGGTGATGTGTGTGTGTTCATACATACAGGATACTGCTGGAATATACTAGCAAATATCCTTGTCTTGATTCCTACTAAGCCTTTTGTGGTTTTCTCACATAGTTCTAAGAGTCTCATTAACTCACTGCTGCAACAGTTTATCAAACCAGAAAAATGATTGAGATGTTGACATTGGTAGCTCTGATGAATGGCTACTTGTCTGAAGTTCTTCTGCTGGGAGCACCTGGTCTTCATTACTAACTCAGGCCACCTGTTCCCCTTTACTGTACAGCCTGCTGACAAACTGCAAAGCAACGCTGATCTAATGCACTATCAAGGAACCAATAAATTACTCAATATAAATCTTAATCTAAGGTGATGTCAACAGCAGAAAACAAGGCAGCGTGTTGAATTTAATCAGTTGGATGGGAGCCTCTTCTGCCAGTTTTGTTGCCATGAAAGTTGGGCTGTGTAATTTTAACCATCAACCCTCCCCCCACCCAACTAACCCCCAACCATTCCCTCTTCCTTGGGAACTCTGGAAACTGTTGCTCCCTGAAGAGGAGGGGAGCGGACCCCAGCGTTTCCTAACGGAATTATTTAACCCCTTCACCAGTCTACAACTCACAGGATTCATTTGGAGAGAAGAGTTCAATGCACATAAAACCAATCTAGGTTTGTAATGTGGATATGCCCAGAGTAGACTTCCGTTGCTTGTTCAGATTTGAGAAACTGGTCAGAATAGTGGTGCATCCTGAAGCAAGGCTGGGGAACCTCAGTCCCTCCAGATGTTGCTTGGACCCAACTCCCACTAGCCCCAGACAGTGATGATAGGAATGATACTCATTGAAAATGCCCCCATGCCATTCTGATGCTTCCCATAAGCTCATTTCAAGACAAAACCTTTCAAAACTTATAGTCCTGAATTCAGAAACACTTGCTTAACAACCCTCTAAGTTTTCATGGTGATACACAAAACAGTCAGAGAGAATCCAGAGTTCAAAGTGTAAAGAGAGAGAGAAACTAGACCTCTGTTGGACTTTTTTCTGTCAGAGTTTTTATAATTTGTTGAAATTAATTAAAAATCAGCCTTGTTCACAGAGTACCTGTAATCCCACTACTGACCATACTCTGACCTTCATCTTCTGCAGTTTAAAAGTTAAATGAAGTTAATGATAAGGCTGCGCATACTCAGGGTGCTTTCACATTGCACTTTATTCCGTTATTCTGACGATTTATTTCCTGTTAAGTTGCGCATAAAATTTGAGCTTTCACATAATGGGTAGCTCCGGAATTCTGGTGGAATGTAGTGGAAGTTTAGCGCTAATTTCCACAATAAATGATACCAGAAAAATTCTGATAGCAGACTGGGAACCTGGAAGATTGCGGGAGTTTTGCGCTAGCTGCCGCTGCTCATGTGACAGCCATCCCAGCATGCAGTGCGTTCCCGCCCTTACCAACAGCCGTCCCAGCATGCAGCCTTCGCACGCTGCTGCGCTGCCACCACTGCGCCTCCCAGCCAATCCCAGTTGCTCCTGAGAGCAGCCTGTGCTGCTGCTGCTTGTGCTCAACCAGAGCCTCTGCTGCTGCGCTGCCGCACCTCTCAGCTGATCACAATCACGCCTCTTTCAAACCCCCCCCCACGCAGAAGGAACAAGCAGAGCTTTTGAATAGAAAAGGCGGGAAAATAAGCAGTTTTCTAACGGCCACGGTAGGTGAGAGTGCTGTGTGAAAGACTATTGTGCGAAATGCCACTAAATTGGTACTGCAGTGTGAAAGGGATTTTTGAAAGCCGGAACAAAGCGCTAGATTATTAATCCGTTAAACTAGCGCTGTTAGCCCCATGTGTGAAAGCAGCCTCAGTAAGAACCAACTGTCAGTGTTCTAAAAGCCAGACTCACAGCTGTTTGACTTGGCTAATCAGGGGGCCACATCCACACCATACCTTTATTTCACTTTAGACAGTCTTGGCTTCCCCCAAAGAACCCTGGGAAGTGTAGTTTGTGAAGCGTGCTAAGAGGAGACTCCTATTCCCCTGACAGAGCTCCAGTGGCCAGAATGGTTTAACAGTCAGCTGCTCTGACTGAAGCTCTGTGAGGGGAACAGGGCCTCTCCTAGCAACTCTCAGCACCCTTCACTAACTACATTTCCCAGGATTCTTTGGGAGACGCCATGACAGTCTAAAGTGAAATAAAGGTATGGTGTGGATGTGACAAGGGACAGCTTTGGTTTAAATGTGGGTGGGAGGCTACATGTGCCTGCTGTAGAATAAAAAGGTGGGGGAAACCCTGAAACAGAATGATACTGTTCACAATGTTTTCCTTTCAGAAAGAAAAGGGGCTTCCCCTCTGCCCAGTGCCCACCCACCCAATCTCTTCCCTTCTCCCTTTCCTCATGGCTGCCCCTACCTCCCAGTGACTCCTGTATAGCTTGGTGAGGTAGCTAAGAATTATCTGTTGGATTCCTAGACACTCCTCCTTCCCAGAAATACATTTTTCATCATTCCCTGAAGAGAGAACACAACACTTCAGGTTGCAGTCCTATACCTATGGAGTTCAATGGAGTTACTCCCAGGAAAGTGGATGTAAGAATGCAATCTAAAGTATTGTTGCTGAGTACTTCTGAACAGACATATAGGATTGTGCTGTTGAGGTTAGAAGCCACATTGGGGGCCCTTTTTACAAGTAAATAAATGATAAATAAACCCTCTTTTGCCTGTACCATATATGTGCCCGGTGCCTCTCCTTTGCTGCTATCGTGGCAGAGTCCAGCAGTGATCACAGTGCAGAATCAGAGGCTGCATAGAGTCTCCTTTTAAGGAGCCAGGCCAAGGCCAGGACTCTGAGCCTGCTGCTGGAGAGCACACCGTTGAGCCTGATGCTGACAGACAGGAGTCCATAGAACAACCTCCGATAGCACCAAGACCTGGAGAGTCAGAGCCAGGACCTTTGAGAGCACCTTCCCCTAAGCTTGCCGAACCAAATGCCTCCTGCAGTCACTCACTGGCCCAGCAATGCAGGGACATGCCCAGCTCCTTGGAGGCCATGGATCCTAGGAGGAGGAGCCCTCTTCAGGCCAGAGGGTTGGCCCTCTAAGAAGCGAGGGTCTCTTCAAGGGAGGAGGAGTTTGCGAGAGGCACTCTGGATACTTAGTGTGCTTTTGGCCTTTGTTGCTCACTCGGTCCTCTCCATGGTGCTGCAGCTGCTGACCTGCAAGTTCTAGTGTCAGACCAGAACAGAAGCTCTTATCTAAAATGGTTTCCTGAAGAAAACTTTGAAAGATAAGTTTTCTGTTGCTATGAATTTGTTTTATAGAATCTCACCTCAAATTAGCAAAGCTGTTATCTCATATGATGTGGCTGTGTGACAAATGATCCTTTGTACACACCGGCTGTCACTTGCAATTTAAAAAAACAAATAGAACAGTTGCCCAGAACAACAACACTTGAAAGGGTAAGATAAGTAGACTTCATCCGTGTGTCAAAATATGACCATTTCACCCATCTCTACTCAAAACAAGCTTATAATTAATATGAAATGGGTGAATTAAATGAGACCACTATTCTTACTTTTGTGGGCATTTTATGAAAAATGTAAAAGCACCTGGGCTGCATAAGCCAACCCTTAATCAGGCCTCTAGGTATCCTGTACTAGATAGTTAAAATTCTAACTTTAAAGATTAAAATTCTTCATTAAGGCAACCCAAATTCTGTGAACAGAAAAGCTGGATTTTGCTATCTGCATAAATTATGCACATTCTGGCACACATCTTTGCTCTTATTTTACATAATTTGTTTTGCATGGCATAATTTATTCCGGTTTTGAATCATGGGATGGGGAAAGGGCATTGTAGCTCCTCCCTAACCATGGAAAACCTCATTCAGCCACCTCTCTAGGTGTGTGCAAGTGTTCACTGTCCCCATGAATACGAAAAACGATGGGAAGGAATGAGACTCTGGCTCTTGATCATACCCAAAGCAACCAGTGTATCCACTGATAATGTCCCACACACTTGTGTGAAAGGTGTCCAGTGTGCATACAGATGTACATACATAGCCCTCCACCACAGAGTCTGGAATCCTGATCAGCTGGAGTTCCAGACTGCTTGGAGGAGGCTACAATATGCAGCCCATACCAGTGCCAAATGCAGCCACTTGGGGGGGGAGCCAGTGTGGTGTAGTGGTTAAGGTGTTGGACTATGACCCGGAAGACCAGCTTACCATGAAAACTCTATTTGTAGGGTTGCCATAAGTCAGAATCGACTTGAAGGCAGTCCATTTCCATTTTCATTTTGGGGGAGGTTACATTTTTATTTATGTATGTGTATCTATGATTCTGTAAGAAGACTGAGGGGAGATATGATAGCACTCTTCAAGTACATGAAAGGTTGTCACACAGAGGAGGGCCAGGATCGCTTCTCGATCGTCCCAGAGTGCAGGACACGGAATAATGGATTCAGTTGCAGGAAGCCAGATTTTGACTGGACATCAGGAAAAACTTCCTAACTGTTAGAGCCATACGACAATGGAATCAATTACCTAGAGAGGTAGTGGGCTCTCCCTCACTGGAGGCATTCAAGAGGCAGCTGGACAGCCATCTGTCGGGAATGCTTAGATTTGGATTCCTGCATTGAGCAGGGTGTTGGACTTGATGGCCTTGATGGCCCTTCCAACTCTACTATTCTATGATTCTATGATCTCCTTTTTATTTTACAAGAAAATTCAGCGCAGCTAACAATAAAAAAATCAAAATTTTCTATTCACCCTTCCAACAGACACTCTCAGCATTATGTGGCCACTGAGCATAATCAGTTCTCATTGGGCAGTTAGTTTTGAGGGGTGGGCTTCCTTTCTTAGATTTCGTTTCCCCACCAAAGATGTTTTTGTTCTTCTGCCAGTCTTGGGATCCCCTCTCCACCAGCATGCTGAAACCACTCTCCTCTTTCTCTGTGGCTCACTTTGATTACAATCCTGCTGGCACTCGTCACCCAAGTTTGATATTAGAAGGAAGGACAGCTTTCATCAGAAACAAGTTATTTTTCTATAGTTCTTGAGAGTTCTGTTAGAAAATATTCCCTTTCCACATGCAGCCCCCAGATAGTCTGGATCACAAAATTTCAATTCCCAGGTTTTTAGGGGACAGGGTGAGGAAAGAGAAGCCATGGCAGTTAAACTGGCTTAGTTATGCAGTGTAGGTTTGCTTCAGGCGTTAAGCCTTAAGGGATGATACACAGGATGTTAAATCCACTTTGGTACCTGTTAAATGTCAATTTCAGTACAATGAAAACTGTTGTACTCATTAGTCCATATAACAAAATAGTCCTTCAAAGTAGGGAATATTCATGCAAATTAAATACAATAGACAATCTAATGTATAATGTAGAGAAGTACCCCTTGTACAAGTCAGACTATGATAAAAATGGTTTGCTTCATTAGCTAAACAGTTAAAGGTCTGGCCTCTGGTTGTGTAGGAAAAAGTTTTGGCTGTAGAAGGGAAGCCTGCCAGCTGAGCTGGAGCTGGGCTGCTCAGTTATGGTTCACCATTTGTGTCAGAGCCTAGTTCTCATAAGCAGCCAAGGAGGGGTAATTTTGGGTCTTGTTGGGCTCTAGCCAGTGCTTTTTTTGGTACAAAATGAAGTGCTGGTATTCATACCTTGATGAAAGTGCAGTGGGTGCCAGCCCTCAATGGTTGCCATGGGCAGCCAAAAAAGAGGTGCCGGTGAGTACCATCACAAAAATAAGCCTTGGCTATACCACTTCAGACTACAGGTGGGGCTCATTTACTTAAATTTGCTTCTATGCTTAAAAAATAAATAAATCCCTGCACATAGGAAACTAGGCCAGGCAAGTGACATGCTCGTTTTCTGTGTGGGAGGGATAATTCTCATAATATGGGGGGGGGAGAAGTTCCATCATATGGGCCCCCACTTTCAATCTCAATTTCAATCTCAGTCCCAACATGGCTGACCCCCTCCTTGACTATTGGTGAGAAGTAGCCAAGTGGCCAAGTCATCTCTCTCCAAAAGTGGTTGTAATTGGTGAACCAACCAGAGCTGGAAATAGGTGCTCCTTGTCACAGAGGCCACCTGCACCTCAAGTGACAATGTTGGATCCAGGAGTGCCCATAAGCTATGAATCTGCTCCTTCCAGGGGAGTGCAATCCCTTCCAGAACAGGCTGCCTTCCTACCTCCTGGATTCGAGAACCTGGTACATAGACAGTAACACCTCAGTTTTTTCACCTTGTAGCCAATATCATTTGCAGTTAAGATTAAATCTCCAACTAAAATTCTGTTATCTGTCTGTACTTCTGATTTCATACATCCTAGGAGAACTAACGAGATTTCTTGGTTGAGAATAGCCAATCATACTCTCAATAATAATTAAAACCTTTTCCCAATCTGTTGCGATTGCTAACTGCTGTTTTGGAACCAGAGGACTGAGGAGAAATCTGCATTACCATCTTCCTCTCTTCTATAAATATCACAAATGAAGTTTAAAATGTTATTCACTGGATTGTAGAAAAGAGTAAGAAATCACATCGCACCTCCATCATCACAGTCCATAACTGTCGTTATGACCCAAGTCTCCCACCTTCAAATGCTAGTGCAGTTTCTGTGCCATTGCAATTTGACTTGACTTTCATTTTCCTCTTGGTGTTTCAGGGAGGAAAAAAATCTTTACCCTTGTAAGTGTCTCGTTTTCATAGCAACATCTTTCCATATCCTTTCATGAAATGTAGCTGGGTTCAGGAATCTTGCAAGAAGCAGTTTAAACCCAATGTCTGTCTCAAGAGTTGTCATTCAAAAACAACACAGCACCTTCAAGGCTACTCTTGCACTTCCTTAGATGCGTGGAAGGTAATCCCAAATTGGCAGGCGGCTATAAATAGGGGGTTGAGAGAGGTTGGGGATTGCACTGTAACCAGTGAGGTCAGAGGGAAATGAAATGCAAGAGATACAGACAGTAACAATTACTTGATTAACAATGTCCATCAACAACGCAGTATTGGTAATTGGTTCCATAATGTCAATATCCTGGCATTGGTAAGCTAATTAACAGATCTAGCGCAGAGCTTGGAAAAGTTACTTTTTTGAACTACAGCTCCCATCAGCCTAATCCAGTGGCCATGTTGCCTAGGGCTGATGGGAGTTGTAGTTCAAAAAAGTAACTTTTCCAAGCTCTGAATTAGCGTGATAAAAGCCCAATATCTCAATTCAAGCAACAGGTGATAGGATTGAGCTTCTTGGCAAATTGCAAATCAGCCATTCACACTGCAAGTTCCTTTGTTCGAGAATAGTCACCCTAAATCCAGTGGCAGAGTGTTTTGGGAGGCTGAAATGTTCCCTCGGTGTTTCAAATGTTGCCATGTCTCATGCCATGTTTATGTCTGCTTATAGGCACCACAAGACACTCTGTTGTTGTCTGCTGAAATAGGCCAGCATGGCTCCCCCTCTGGAAACATACATCCAAGTGTGGAAGAAATTTCTGTGGTTGGGGTTGTATAGCCATAAAAGGGCTAATTGTAACATTTTGCCAGAGTGCCACTGGCCATTTGCATGCTAGCTTTAAGGACCCACGGCCCCAATCCACTCCTTTAGTTGTGACCCTGTCCCATTGAAAGCAATAAACAGATAAATAAGAAGCAGGGTTCCTGCACCCTTAATAGTTGCATGGAATTACATGATTACACCAGGTGTAGCTTGCATGATAAGCTGAAATGCCCTCTTCTGCAAAAACTATTAAAAGTGTACCAGCCCACTCTTCTTTTTCAACTGGCCAAGAATAGTAACCCCATTAGAACATGTTTGAAAAAGCATATATTGTATACAAATCTCTGATCTTTTTTTAAAAAAAATCCTTACAATTGTATCTAAGGCTAGTTTGAAAATACAGCACATAAATATGAAGTTCATAGGTCTTGCTAGGTAATACGGTTTCAAAAAGATTGATTCTGTCTCATTCATGGAGCCTCATTACAGCCCCATTCAGAAGGCAAACCAATTTTATCCCAGTCAATTACAGAGGCGTGGTTTGTTTTTCCTTTCCTGGATTGTAATGAAAGAGATCTCTTTTATTATAAGATGTCTAAAGACCCTTTGAGTCAACATGGAAGTCTTTTCCCTTTGAGAAAAAGACCATTTCTGTGCAGGTATCTGGAATGAAAGAACTCTTTTCCCTTGGAGGATGAGTCCCTGGCTGCCAGGGATGATCAAATATTTCAGCAAGCCAATGAAGGGTACGAGGAGCTCTTTGTAACCTTTTTCATTTAGGCCATGGGCTTTTGTGTGTCAATAGATTTATGGTGTCCAGTGCAACGTCTGATGCAACTTCTTGGGAATGGTTGTGGTTGATGCGGCCTGATGACATAGACAAGGTGCTTGCAATGATGCGGCCAGCAACTTGTCCTCTCGACCCTTGCCCTTCTTGGCTTATTAAAGCTTTCTGAGGGGGTAGTGGGCGACCCTGGAGACATTCAAGAGGCAGCTGGACAGCCATCTGTTGGGAATGCTTTGATATGGATTCCTGCATTGAGCAGGAGGTTGGACTTGATGGCCTTATAGGCACCCTCCAACTCTACTATCTATGATTCTATGAAATGTTCCTTACCCAGGCTCTCTAAGCAGATATGAAGGAATAATCCTGTCACTTCAACTGGACCTGGAAACACCCTCATTTAGCTAAGATTTAGCTAAGAGGTGTCCAGTGCAATGTCTGCTGCAACTTCTTGGGAATGGTTTCAGTTGATGCGGCCTGATGATGTAGACAAGGTGTTTGCGATGATGCATCCAGCAACGTGTCTTCTCGACCCTTGCCCTTCTTGGCTTAATAAAGTTTGCCAAGGGCGGTTGACTGAGTGGATCCAGGTTGTGGTCAATGCATCATTGTGGGAGGGAGTGGTTCCAGGTGCCTTGAAAGAGGAGGTGATCCGACCGCTCCTGAAAAAGCCCATCCTGGACCCATTGGTTTGTGACAACTACCGACCAGTTGCAAATACGCCCTTTTTAGGGAAGGTGATTGAGAGGGTTGTGGCACAGCAATTGCAAGTACTCTTGGATGAAACAGATTATCTTGACCCATCCCAGTCTGGGTTCAGGCCTGGTTATGGGACTGAATCAGCCTTGGTTGCCCTGATGAATGACCTTTATCGGGAGAAGGACAGGGGGAGTGCGACCCTGTTTTTCTTACTTGATCTCTTCAGCGGCTTTTGATACCATTCACCATGGTATCCTTCTGGGCCGACTTGGTGAGATTGGTATTGGAGGCACTGTTTTACAGTGGTTCCGAGCCTATCTCCAAGGTCGTTTTAAGAGAATAGCGTTGGGTGATTGTCTTTTGGCCCCCTGGCAGTTGTGCTGTGGGATGCCGCAGGGTACCATCTTGTCCCGCATGCTGTTTAACATCTATATGAAGCCTTTGGGAGCGGTCATCAGGAGATTTGGGGTGGGGTGTCAGCAATATGCTGATGATACCCAGCTGTATTTCTCTGTAACATCTGAATTGGGAGAGGCCGTGCAAGCCCTGGACTGGTGCCTGGACTCAACTGTGGGCTGGATGAGGGCCGATAAACTAGCAAGATGGAGGCACTGAGGGTTGGTGGTTCCCGGGTTCAGATAATTGGTCAATTGCCTGTTTTGGATGGGGTCGTACTCCCTCTGAAAGAGCAGGTCCATAATCTGGGGGTGCTCCTGAATCCATCTTTGTCGCTAGAGGCCCAGGTGACCTCCGTGGCTAGGAGTGCCTTTTACCAGCTTCGGCTGGTAAGACAGCTGCAGCCGTTTCTGGACCAGGATAGCCTGACCACTGTTGTCTATGTATTGGTAACCTCCAGGCTGGATTATTGTAATGCACTGTATGTGGGGCTGCCCTTGAGGTTGGTCCGGAAGCTGCAGCTGGTGCAAAATGCGGTGGTGAGACTGCTCACTGGAGCAGGGTATCACCAACATGTCACCCCACTGCTGAAAGAATTGCACTGGCTGCCCATTTGCTACCGGGCCAAATGCAAGTTTCTAGTTTTTGGTGTACAAAGCCCTATACATGTTGGGACCAGGATACCTGAAAGACCGTCTTACCCCTTATATACCCAGTCGATCACTGCGCTCTGCAGGTGAGGGCCTCCTGCAGATACCATCTTATCAGGAGGTTCATTCTGCACAATACAGGAAACGGACCTTTAGTGTGGTGGCACCTACCCTGTAGAATTCCCTCCCCTTGAATATTAGACAGGCGCCATCTGTGTTATCTTTTTGGTGCCTATTGAAGACCTTCCTCTTCCAACAAACCTTTTAAGTTGAGACCTATCCCAGTCTGTGTCTATGTTGGAATTGCTTTTTAATATGTTTGTAAAACTTAAAAAAACCACACACAATATGTTTTAAACCTTTTTTTCTCTTTTTTATTTTTTAAGATGTCTTCAAAGCTTTTAAAAAATGTTTTTTAAGGAGGTTTTGTTTTAATGTATTTTAAGTCTGTTTTACGCTGTTTTAAAGTGTTTTTAGTGCTTTTGTTTGCAGCCCTGGACTCCTGCTGGGAGGAATGGCGGGATATAAATCACATAATGAATAAATAAATAAAATAAACATTTCATTGACATCAGTGAAAGCGAATACACATTTGAAGAGCTCACATAGAAAGTAGATCGATAAAAGTATCATTCACACTATCGATGATTTCAAAGCAATTTTAAAAAAAACAAATTAAAAAAGAAGAAGAATGAATCGGAAACCAGGCACGAAGAGTTGCTACTTTAACATTCTTTTGACTACTTCAACATTCTCTCTGCAAAGATAGAAAATATCAGAAATAATAATTAATCCAGTGGCAAATCCAATTATTGCAGAAACGGAGCCCATTGCTGGGAGTTGTAGTCCAAAACATCCAAATGCACCAGGTGGGGGAAGGCTGGTATAAGAAGTCTTTATGCCAGCTCTCTCTTTCTGTGTAGTCCTTAAGCTTAAACCTCTCTAAATATTATTCAAGGTACGGAATAATGGGTTCCAGTTACAGGAAGCCAGATTTCAACTGAACATCAGGAAAAACCTCCTAGCTGTTAAAGCAGTATGACAATGGAACCAATTACATAGGGAGGTGATGGGCTCTCCAACACTGGGGGCCTTCAAGACTAGGCAGCTGGACAGCCATCTGTTGGGTATGCTTTAACTTGGATTCCTGCATTGAGCAGGGGGGTGTAGTCGATGGCCTTAAAGGCCTCTTCCAACTCTACAATTCTATCATTCTGTGATTCTCTACCTCCACTCCCAAGATTACACATCACCTCTTTTATGTCATTAGATCTCTTCTCACCCCTTCCATTCTGACCTGGTTCATTTATGAGCAGCCCCCTCTCAGTCGCAGAATTGTTACCCTGGATTCCAGCAGTAACCAAGACACCAATTGGGAAGCAATAGTGTCACTGGTTGAGAAGCTGGACAAGGTTCCTGGCTCTGAGCCTGATGCTCATGATTAGGGAAAGGCCATAGCTCAGTGGTGGAGCATCCACGTTGCATGCAGAAGGTCCCTGGCTCAGTCCCCAGCATCTACAGATAGGACTGGGAATGCCCCCTGCCTGAAACCCTAGAGAGCTGCTGCCAGCCACTGCAGACAATACCGAGCTAGATGGACCAATGGTCTGATTTCTTATAAGGCAGCTTCCTGTGTTCCTGTTGACCACCGAACTTGAGATTGGCAGACATGGAATCAGAGCCAGAATTCTCACAGGCACTATCCTATGAACCTGAAAGGCTGAGTGCCCACCTTCCTACTGCTTCTCCAGACCAACAGTGCAAGGTGTGTGTCAGGCTCAGAAGTGCCTATCTTCAGGCCAGAGGGATGGTCCTTTAAGAGACTAGTTCTCCAAAAGAGGACAGGCCCTAGGAGAGGTGGACTGGAGGCAGAGGCTCAAACAGCCCAGGTTCACCACCTCAGAGCAAATTGCTCACTTGGAGCTCTCCTTGGTGCTGAAACAACCAGCCCATTACTCTGTGGGTTTCTTTGAAGGACCAGAACAGAAGTGTCATCCTGTGAGTCTGCAACTCCTCTTCTCTGTTCATTCAGGCTCTTTTCTCTTGTAGTTACTGAAGTCCCTCCTTTTGCTCTTTAAGCAGAGACTTTCCTCCATTCCAGCCTCAGCTTACTTCCACATCCCTCAGGGTAACGTACCTTACAGGGTTGTTGTGAAGATGAACATGGAGCTAAAGAACCATGTTTGTTTTGCCCTGAGGTCTTGGTGGGGAGGAGGGTATGTTTAAAATGCAATAAATAAATAAAAACATAACCGGCTGTGCAGTTAGAAGGGGATGTTTTCTGATGATTCAGTGCTTTTAAAATTATAAAATAGGGGGGTCTGAGGAGGAATTTTAAAAAGTGTTACAACCACACCTTAAACTGTAGACGGGGTGGTGAACCTTTGCAAAGCAATGGGCCAAGAATTTAGAAAAGTGCCCTTTCTCAAGCTGCAGTTGGTTAGAAGAGAGTGACAAGCGAGTGCAGTCACCCTTTCAGCTCTGCAGAGGTGTGAACTGTTTTGCAACTGAGAGCAAAACAAGAAACAGAAATAAGGTTTTCTCTGGTTCTGAACAAAATATTTGAAAGGCAGTTTGTTCATGTTATATGCAACTCATTTTTTTATTTTATTTTGAAGTGTGTGGGAAGCTTGTCGCTGCAGAGCATTCTGTTATTTGCTTTGTGACCTTTCAATTAGCTCTTGTATTAGGAAGCGTGTTTAGATAGGCCAGGGAAATACATCCATCCATCTCACTTTTGATTCCCTTTCTACAAGGGTTATTGCTTGCCCATTTTTAATTTCCAGGCAATGTTTTGTTTGTTTTTTGTTTCAGTTGTTCCTGACATGCCCTTCATTTTGAAGAATTTTTTCCCCCAGTTATATGGCTTCAAATAACAGCGCCTGTTTATTTGGCCATTGTTAATAGACGGGCTGCAGAGCACAGCTGGCAAGCTAGCGGCCTGTGAGCCAGGGCCAACTTACAAAGCACATTAATCTGCTGTTCCTCCCAACAGCCATTCCAAATTTCAATCAAGGTGACAACAGCAAGGTGAGTTGTAGTTTTTGCTTGTAATGAAGATGCTCTCTTTTCTTTACAAGGTGTAAGTCATAAGAACAGAAGAAGAGCCTGGCTGCTGGATCAGCCCATCTAGTCCAGCATCTGGTTCTCACAGTGGCCAACCAGATATCTCTGTGGAAGCCCACAAGCAGGACTTGAGCCCAACAGCAACTCTTCCCACTTGGGCTCTGAATACCCCGCTTGGTATTCAGAGGTATCCTCATGAATTTGTCCAATCCCCTTTCAAAGCTGTCCAAGTTGGTGACCATCACTCCATCCAGTGGCAGCAAATTCAATAGTTCAAGAAACTATACATTGTGTGAAGAAGTGTCTGCTCTGAATCTTCCACTATTTAGCTTCAGTAGATGACCCCACTGGGTTTTAGTATTATGAGAGTGGGAAAAAGGCTTCTCTGTATTCATTTTCTCCACACCAGGCATACTTTTACACACCTTTATCCTGTCTTCCATACTTCCTTTTTTTCCTGAATGTAAAGGCTCCAAATGTTGTAACCTTTCCTTGCAGAAGAGTTGCTTCAGCCCTTTGATCATTTTGGTTGCCCGTTTCTCCACCTTTTTGAGCTCTAAAATATCCCTTTCAGGGGATGGCAACCAGAAATGGACACAGAATTCCAAGTGTGGCCTGCCATTGATTTGTATAATGGCATTATGATATTGGCAGTTTTATTATGAATCCCTTTCCTAATCATTCCTAGCATAGAACTCACCTTTTTCACAGCCACTGGCTGCTGCACACTGGACCTGCATTTTCATTGAGCTACCCATCATGACCTCAAGAACTTATGTCTATTCAAAAGTAAGTCCCATTGGGTTCTATGGCACTTACTGTCAGGAAATTGATTATAGGATTGTAGCCTACAGGGCCCTATATTAAGTGTAACTGTCAGGACCTCCCAGCTTCCAGATTTGGAGTCATATGGGGATTCTTCAATGAAAAAGAAGGAGCCTGCCTCACATACCTTAGTACATGCTGGAGTCAAGAGGAGAATACCCTCTAATGGGGACTCTAATGCACCAACAATAGATGATGCGCAGTCTTTGGATCCCTGGCAAATCCAGGGATTCATCTACCCAACCCTTGTCCCATGACAAGCTCCCATGTGCCACAGAGCCCCATAAGAAAATAAGAGAGCCAGTGTGTTGCAGTGGTCAGAGTGTTTGATTGGGACCTGGGACATCAGGGTTCAAATCTCTGCCTGGTGATGAAGCTCCCTGGGTGACCTCCTTCTTATTAACAACAACAATAGCCCTGCTAGATCAGACAAAATGCCTATCTAGTCTAGCATCCTGTTTCCCACATTAGCCTTGTAGCTCCCCCTTCACCCCTTAGAACCCAGGAACAAAAACAGTAGTGATCCTGTGATAGCCCAGCATTAACAGGCATAGTACTTGCCTACATAAGAGCCCTGCTAGATAACACCAAAGGCTTAACTAATCCAGCATTCTGTTCCCACAGTGACCAACTAGATGCCTCTGGAAGTCCAGAAGCAGGATATGAGCGCAATAGCCATCTCCTGCTCATGAACCCCAGCAACTGGTATTCAGAGGCATGCTGTGATCTTGGTGGCAATATATGGTCATCATCACCAATATGCAGATGACATCCAGCTCTTATCTCTCTGTTCCATCTGACTCAGGAGAGGTGACTACGATGCTTGAGGCCATGATGGGCTGGATGCGGGCCAATAAATTGAAGGTGATTCCTGAAAACAGAGGTGTTCTGCATTCTAGGTTCTTGTGTCTGAGAGGTGGGGAGAAGCCCTGGTCTGGATGGGGTTACACTTCCCGGAAGGGGCAGCTCCATAGCTTGAGGATGCTCCTGGATCCAACACTGTCACCGAAGGCTTCAGTGGCTAGGAGTGTCTATTCCCATCTCTATCTAGCTTGCCAGCTATAGCCCCTTTGGGACAGAGTTGATCTGGCCACTGTACTTCATTCTCTGGTAACTTCCAGACTGGATTATTGCAGTACCCTCTATGAGGGGCTGCCCTTGAAGATGAATTGGAAACTTCAATTGATCCAAACTGCAATGACCAGATTAGCGGCTGGGGTTCCATTTAGAACTCACATAACCCTTGTTTTAAAACAGCTGCATTGGTTGCCAGTTTGTTTCTGAGCCCAATTCACATTAGTGTTTAAAGTCCCAAATGAATTAGGCCACAGATGCCTCCTTCTCTACAGACCCTCATGTGTGTTAAGATCAGAACAGGGGGCCTTCTTGGTAGTTCCGCCACCCTCAGGCTCAGTGTGTGTGTGGGGGTGGGGTGGGTCTAAGAGAAAGGATTTTCTGTGGCTGCCCATAAGTTATGGAATTCCCTCCCCACAGAGGTGTGTCTGGTACCTTCACTGTACAGTTTTTGGAGAATGCTGAAGATGCACTCCTTTACCCTGGCCTTCTATATTTTAGGACTCATCCTGTTCTCTTACTTGCAGTCTGTTTTAACTTTTTAATATTGTGTTGTTAAATTGTTGTAACCCACCCCAGGACTCATGGTGAAGGGTTGTTTCATTATCATTATCCAACAAAGCAACTGACAGTCATTGACAAATTTATTTTCCATGAATTTGCCTAATCACCCTTTAAAGCTGTTCAGATTGGTGGCCATCACTACATTTTGTTGTAGCAAATTCCATAGTTCAAGTATTGTATAATGTGTGAATGTACCAATTAGTGAAGTAATCTTAAATGCATAGAGTAGATCTGTTGTGGGTGGTGTTTTACTGTTCCTGTCATTAGTTAAAAAGTGAAAGCCAGCTTTCCACAAGTAACATTGTTTTTTCAAATGCAATGCTGTTGATGGGCAATCAGTCGATATCTTCAACTGCAGGTCATCAGGTGGAAAGAGAGAAAAAGGGTAACAATGTCCATACATGTATGAGCCAAACCTAGTTCAGAAGTTCTTCAGGTGTTCTTGAAGCATTTGGGCAGATGAACATTTGCAGAGAGCATATGGGGAAATACATATATTCATGAAAAGTAAAGATCTGTGACAGGTACTAGAGAGATTTGGTCATTCTTGATAATACTGGTCTTGTGAGCCTGTGAGAAATGTGATGAAAGCAAAAGCAAGCAAGATGACAGAAAGAAATGAGGAATTGCTAGAGGCAAATTGTGGAAGGGAAGGGAGGGCACACACATATCACAAGAGGAGGGCGACGCCAAGATAAATGGAAGTGATATAGCAACTTCTGTAAATCTCATCCGTCGTTTTGTAGCATCAGTGGAAATAATGGGGACTGGGGAAGATCAAAAGAATGATGTGCAGTTGCATCTGCAATTAGAGAATAATGAAATGTACAATGCAGAGAAAAGCTAATTGGTAATCAGGACACACACAAATTAATTTTGTGTTGAGAATATGAATAATTTTGCCAGGATGCCAACCCTCCCCCCCCCCAAAAAAACCCCTCACAAATAGGGTGAAAACTCTGATTCCACACAACTGCTGTGCTGAGAGAGCCGTATAGGCGACTGGCTGTCTCAATTGCGCATGTAGACTGCAGGGAAAGTGGAATTTTTATTACACTCCAGCCCACGTCCAGATCTTGAGAGCTACAGCAGATAATAAGCCCAAGCAACAGTAGAAATAATAAGGAGAGTAAAGCGAGCCGAGGGAATGCTAAGCAGTTACGGGGCTGACATTGCTGTTGTCTGGGTCACTTAGCAACTGGTGAAGCATGAGATAAAAGTGAAAGATCAGATGCTTAGAATGGGGAAAAAACTACAGGAATTCAATAGGAAAAGAAGAAAACCCTTTTTTTGTATTGCTAGGGAGGAACGGCTATCTCCCATTCCATTCCAATATTGTTTCATGGGTTGGTTGTGCCCCATGTCCCACACTGCCTGTCTTTTGTTTAACTGAGAGAAATCCTAACATTGTCATACATGTGCAGCTTGATGCAGTTTTCAGTTCCCCGCCTTTTTCTTTTCTTAGAGGTTCCCTGCAGAAGCATCTTAATCAGAACACCGCATGAAAGGGAATGTTGATGCAATCACCATTGCATCAGGATGTGTACTGTGCATAATCAGCACACACACATGCACATTGGTTAAATCACAGTGCACACAGCCTTGGTGTGCGTTTGGATGGGAGTGCGTGACTACATCACAATTCCCTTTTATCTACTCCTGTGCATTAGTAACCAGCAATGGGGGCAGGGTTGCTGAAAATTGCTGCTAACTGAACATACTCGGAAATAAAACATGGAAGAATGGTGATTAGCCAGTGCATTGGTGCTGCTTTACAAACAAGATCAGATGGAAACCACAATGAAGGTTTGGGAAAGTGGCCAGGAAGCCCCAAATTATGGAACAACTCAGTTTGGCTGAGGTCATTTATTTGGTTATTGTTTTCCTAGTTTAGTCACCACAGAGAACAGCTTAAGAACATAAGAAGATCCCTCTTGTTATGTTCTTCTTAAGATACATCCAGCATCTTATTCTCACAGTGGCCAACCAGATGCTGATGGGGAGCCTGCACAAGAGCACTCTTCCCATTTTTAATTCCCAGTAACTGGCATTCAGAGGCAAACAGCCTCCAACAATAGAGGTAGAACTTGGGCATTGTGGCTAGGAGGCATCGAGAGCCTTATCTTCCATGAATTTGTCTAACCCTCTTTTAAAGCCATCCAAGTTTAGATTGCAGGATATTTGACCAAGCTACCAATGCTTCTTGGACCATTTTCTTCATCCCTAGAGCTATTAACCAGTAAATAAGGAGTAAGCATATCAGTAGATGTTCCCAAACCGCATGTGAACTGTGCAAATCCTGTTCTAGGTTCTTACCAATGCAAATAGATGCTGGAGCTATTAAACTCATTGCAGAAGGCACAATCCAGAACAGTGTAGGATTGATCACAGAAGGCAAAGACAGATGTGTCTTTTTTACCATGTGAACATAGAACAACTGTTAGAAGCTGCTGGGACTAGAACCAGGGATCTGGAAAAAGATGGCCCATATGGTGAGTCATAAAGACTTGAAGTGATCCAGTGGTGGCTGGTGATGATCGGGACTGGTGGGGTGGAAGGCAGGGAGCCCAACAGCAGGTGGCACCAGAGCCAATGAGAGGCAGAGCTGACTTATTCTAGTTTTGTCCTATCTTCCTCTGTGCTGAGTTCTATAAGGACAACTTTGAGACTAAGCAGGAGGGAAACAGAAAGCTTGGCCCCCACTCTGGACTGGTTGTAAGTAAGGAGGCAGGTCAGCTTGAGATTGGTGGGGCAGTGCCCCATTTGCCCTAATGGACCAGTCTCCACTGAAGTGTTCCCTGGTCATAAAAGGGTTCTTGGGCTGTTATTCTGCCCCCCATTGTTAACCATTGGCTTGCCTCATCAGAAAGAACTATAAAAGCTTCCTCTGCAGGTTGAAACATTGCCAGAGCCACAATGGCTCTAATCAGCTCTGACTGCCAGCTTTTGACCCCAGCATGTGGCTCCTGCTAGACACCTGCCATACAGCTCAGCTCTGACACTGTGTCCTGGCTCCCAACCAAGAAGCAGACTCAGGACTCGAAGACTTGGTTTTATGAAGCTTTATTCCAGTAGTCAGTACAGGAACACAGCATCGGACTCTAGGCTTGAATCAGGATACAAAACCTGAAGCAAACTAGGTATATTGCAACATACAAAAACAATAACAGACTAGATATTTCTTAGGAACAACTAGGCAAGGTGAAGCAACAACAGACATGGTTGCAACAAGTCTAAACAGGCTTCACTACCCCTTTATATCAGAAAGGGAATGGACACTTGTATTATACGGATTAATTCTGGCTGTTTCTAGCCTGCTTTACAAGATGGACGCTTCTTCTGGAAGCAGAGAACATTTACTATAACTGAAG
Organism: Rhineura floridana; assembly: GCF_030035675.1. Taxonomy (NCBI): domain Eukaryota; kingdom Metazoa; phylum Chordata; class Lepidosauria; order Squamata; family Rhineuridae; genus Rhineura; species Rhineura floridana. Next base: position 33,676,791 of record NC_084493.1, read on the forward strand.
TTGCAAGCCTCTCATATCTAGTCTATGCAACATTTGCGAGTGTAATTTATCATTATTTTCTTTAGACTTTTCACTGAAGTCTGTCTGTTCCAAAGCTAGATCTGGGCTGGGTGCCAGTGAAGAGTCTGGTTCAGGTGAAGGGAGTGGGAGTTTCTGAGCTTCTCTCAACCATTCCATTAGCAGGCCCAGAGGCATCCAGAGACATTCCCTCCTAATCTTGCCAAAGGTTCTCCTTGGGGCCCATGATATACCAGTTGGAAATGTAGAGCTCCCGCTTCATCTAAATGGATGGATGCATTTATCACATGTCATACTCTCCATATGCTATTCATGTAATTTCCTACAGAGAAGTCACTTCCATTCCCTGTAGTAAATATGTGTGAATCAGTCCGAGTATTCATAAATGGGTTATGATGAGTTGGGGATGGGAGTGTAACTCTTTTGACCTAAGGAATTTAGAATAGGCATGTACATGCTCTGTGTGCATTAAGTGTGTATAAAAGAACACATCAAAAGCACAGTGCAGATGGTGGAACCATCGGTGTTTTTCTTTTGGGATATGACTCAAATGACAGACGTTTTGACACTGATTTATTCTCGGTGCTAATGTCAAGCAACGTAGCAGCACTTCTCTGAACAACTGGAGAACCAACCTGAAATTAGTTCCCCTTGATTTATTGCTCAAGAAGAAATGATTGAAACGCAGATGACAGAACTTCAGCAGTGATCAGGGAGGATGTTGTCTCTAATGGCACGTGAAGTGTGTAATTTATTTTGCGGCATGAAACTTCCCCCAGCCCAATCTGGCTCTGTGGAGGGAGCTTGAGTGTGTCACTGGCCCCATGTAGTGATCTGGAGGCTTCTATCAACACAGATTCAAATGTTCTGGAGGCTCAACAATTGGCCAAAGCCCACTCTGAGCACAAAAAGCTCCGAGGGGCATGTGGGGAAGAGCCTCAGTGGCACATTCAGACCCTGGACCAGTGACCATGGGTGGCTGGCAAAACATTTTGAGGATGTGGGGTGTGTGGATGAACTGCAGATTAAATGGGGGGTTGTGGTGGCAAGAACTCTTCTCTCCCTCCCCCAGAAGCAACCTGGGAATGAAGCCAGATGGAAAGGGCCTTCTGGATGGGGAATGTTGCCAACTGAGGAGATCTCTACTTGCTGAGAAATGCGAGGACCAGGGAGCCACAGCAGAGGAGATCACAAACCAAGGAATGACCCTTGATTATAGCCCCTCTCCAATGCAAAATTGTGGATGAAGAAAGTCCCAGGTTTAGCTCTCTAATGTCAGTTATGAAGATCTTGAGTAGAAGGGCTGGGGGGAAAACTCCCTTCCCAAGACTCAGGAATGGCACTGCCAGACAGCATAGGCAAGACTGGGCTGGATGAACCCAGGCTTTTGCTGAGCAGTAGGGAGTGTACAAGTGCAAGGTGCCAACCGAGGTTGGCTGTAGAAACCCTGTCCAAGTGCCTGGAGTTGGTGAGTGGCTGGATGGGAAGGAATAAGCTGAAGCCGAACGCTGACAAAACCGAGGTACTGTTTGTGGGAGATAAGGGAAGGTTGGAGGATGTTGACCTGGTGCTCAATGGGGTACAATTGCCCCTGAAAGACCAGGTCCACAGCCTGGGGGTCATTCTCGACTCCCAGCTGTCCATGGAGGCTCAAGTCTCTGGTGTGAGCCGGGCAGCGCTGTATCAACTCCATCTGATACGGAGGCTGCGCCCCTACCTTCCCAACCATCTGCTCCCATCGGTGGTACATGCCTTGGTCTCCTCTCACCTAGACTACGGTAATGCAATGTACGTGGTGTTACCCTTGAAAATGGTCCGGAAGCTGCAACTGGTACAGAATGCGGCAGCTTGCCTGATTAAAGGCAGCCGCCGGTGAGATCACATCACTCCAGTGCTGAAGGAGTTGCACTGGTTACCGGTTGTTTTCCGGGCCCAATTCAGGGTGTTGGTTCTGACCTTTAAAACCCTATACAGTTTCGGCCCAGTCTATCTGAAGGAGTGCCTCCAACATCATCAGGGATGCCGCTCAACAAGATCAGCCTCAAGAGACCTTATCTCTATCCCACCAGTTAAAACAGCTAGACTGGTGAGAACTAGGGAGCGGGCTTTTACAATTGTGGCCCCCACTTTGTGGAATTCCCTCCCAAATGATCTCCGCCATGCTCCCTCTATGATGAGCTTCCGCCGGGCCTTGAAGACCTGGCTCTTCAGGCAGGCTTTTGGGGTGGGTTAGGTTTTATTATTGTTGAGATTTTTAATGTTTTAATGTATTTGTATGTTTTTATTTTGTACGTCGCCCAGAGTGGCTGGACAGCCAGCCAGATGGGCAACTAATAAATTTAATAAATAAATAAATAAATGAGTGATAACAATGCTCTTTTAAATCCATCCAACTGTCTGTTTAGGACCAGGGCTTGCGCAAGCATCAGGCCTTGGTTGGGCTCCATAGTTGATGGAAGTAGCATGGAACTCTCCCTGGTGCTGAAAAATGGACTGTGGTATTGACTGTTTGCAGTTCTGCTTTCATAAATGTGTCCAGCTGCAAAAAATGGACCAGAAAGCCTTGAATTAGGCTCATAGCAGTGATTAGGAAATGCTCAGTTTGTTCCAGGATGGGCCATTTGATAAGGACTCAAACTTCCATACTGGACTTGGCTAATCTGGACTTGAACCCACTGATTTATGGATAAAAGCTTTGCTTTCTTTTCTCCATTCGAGGGCCATCTGCCACTCTTCATGGACTCATCTACTTTCAACTTTTTTCTCTTAGGTTGGGATTCACAAAAAATGAAGCTTTATCCTTAGAGGGACCTTTGGGCAAGGTGACCTCAGTGGGGCCCCCTCCTCCTCTCACTCCCTGCCTACTCTCCTGCCCTGTAGCTTAAGGTCCAATCCATAAAGCCACCCAGAGGGAGAGCACAAGGCAGGCAGAGAGTGTTGCTGCATCTCTCCTCATTCTTGTAATTGCTGGCAGGCTCTGAGATTGGAAGTGAACACAGGCAGCGACAGCAAAGAGGCTGAGGAACAGGAGACCCCAGAGCATGGTAGAGCCCCCCCCGCAGGACTGTGGGCCTTGAGGGGTGTCCAACGACACTTACCTCTGATGCCAGCCTTGCAATCATCAAGCCACTTATTGTAACCTGCCATCTCTCAAAGACCATTGGATGAGATTTGCTGGAAAAAAAGGAGAACCCTCAATTCTCACCAGGGTTTCACACATTTCTGGGGCCAGGAAGAATGGCCTCTCCTAAGAGAGAACTGCTATAAAGGAGAACTTGCTCCTTGGACCTTGCCCAAGCCAGACACTTGGAAACAGTCCTCCTGCTATATGTTTGAGCTCTCACTTTGCCATAGAACAGTCCATCACAATCATCTTCTGGACTCCAAGAACAAAGATGTCAGTCAGAAGCCACCATTGCATTACCTTACTACTGTGTTGTCTGATGCCCTGGGCTCCTTTGGGAGGAAGAGGAGGATAGAAATGATGATGGTGATGGTGATAGTGGTGATGCAGAGGGCTTTCCTGGCAACCCAGAGTTTCCCTTCACCAAAATTTGCTTCTAAGGATAAGACCTTTATATAGGTCAGGAGTGAGGAACCTCAGGCCCAGGGGCTGAATGCGGCCCTCCAAGTGTCTCTCTGTGGCCCTTAGGCTCTCTCCAGGCTGCACACCCTCAGCCACACCCCTCACTGGCCCTGCCTTGCACCCATATTGAGTGCTTTTGCCTGGCTGGAAATGTATCCTTGAATTCTGATCACGCCGCTGGCTTGTCTGGATGGCAGAGTAACCTACTGTTAACGTACTGTACTCAAATATTAAACAGGCACCATCTCTATTAATCTTTTTGGTGTCTACTGAAGACCTTCCTCTTTCAATAAGCCTTTTAAGTAGAGACTTTACCCAGTCTGCATCAGTGTTGGAACTGCTTTTTAGGTGTTTTTAAAGCTTTTTTAAAAACATGTTTTCAAGGATGTTTTGTTTTAATATATTTTAAAGTCTTTTGTTTTTAAGACATTTTAGAGTGTTTTTTGTGTTTTTGTTTGGGCTCCTTCTAGGAATATAAATTTAATAAATAAATAAATACTGTACAAAGGTCACATTTACATTTGTTGTTCCACCCACTTTTCCTCTGGCACCGCCCACCAGTGGCACATGGCCACTGGAAGGTTGCCTAGAAGTGAATGTGGCCCTTGGGCTGAAAAAGGTTTCCTACCCCTGATATAAGTGCTTCCAGAATCAGGACCATGTCAGTTGTAAGAGTCATTGTGGAGCATGGAGGCATGAGGGAGGCAGGAGTTGAACCCTGAAGGGGCTGGTATGGAGGCAAAGTTAATACATGGTTTAACGTAGAGCAACCTTTCCCAACCTTTGGGTGCCCAGATGTCATTGGACTACTACTCCCATTAGCCCTAGTCAGCATGGCCAATGGTCAGAGATGATGGGAATTGTAGTCCAGCAACATCTGGGGACCCAAAGGTTGGGAAAGGCTGATGTAGAGTGTAGGAAAAGTAAATGGTCCCTAGTAAAAACAGATATTTTAAGGTCAAATAAATCAAAGAAACAAAGGGGGAGCTTTTCAGCCCAACGAAGTGAGTATCAGAATCTTTTAAGAAAGAAAAAAAGAGAACAACATTTTCTGGAAAGATCTCGGCCAAGTTGTAATTGATAAAAATGAAAAAGGCTTTTGGGACTTTGTAACACAGAGACTTACGCAATTAAAACCGGTTATGGAGGGTCAAATTCCAACATGAAAATGGGCCTCACATTTTGAAAATACGTTTACTGGCACTTTTCAAGAGTGTGATACCCTTGATATAAGTACTTCCAGGATCAGGACTATGCCAGTAGAAAGAGTCAGGGTGGAGTTAGGCTTGATGGAGGCAGGCGTTTACCCCTGAGGAAGCTTGCCCCTAGGCAAAGTTAATACGGCAGGCTTGGCCCACCCTATCCTAAATAAAGTGATTACAGAGGAAATCAAATTGACAGAGCAGTAGAAGGATTCTTTTTTGCATTTTCAGCAATTCCGCAGGGAACTATATTAGCAATCCAGAAACTTAAGCAAATGTTGTTACTGCATTTTCCTGATTAGAAGCAATGATCAAAATTAAACCAGGCTCTCTTGGGGGAGGGAGAGAAAAGTCTGCACTGTGGCTGGCTTCACAACAACTTCCAGCATCCCGAGGCTTGTGGGCTAGCATTTGACAACTTACTAATGTAATTGAAATATTTGAAAGTGGTGCATGCTGCTTTCATCTGAGCGCTACCTGGCATCTGGCATGATGGATCATAGTGTCTATTCTGAGTAGCAGCCGTAACACTAGAGAAGAAAATACACTAGCATATTGGTCAGGAAACAGGTGAAACCCCCCCCCACTTTTGTTATAAAACATGAGAGATCAGAAACAAGCATTACATCTTCTTTGCCTGTTCATATGGCCAGCTTCTGGTAGGTAGAGGTGAATTGCATCATTCATATTATACAGTAGCGGCATTCTGTGTGAACATGAGCACTTCACTGCAGCTGAACCAAAAAAGGACCTTAATGTATCTTCAGTCTTGGCCATTTTAGCATCTCTTATTGGGGGGAGAGGACCCCCATGTCCCCCCCAACATTGTTGGCCTCCAATTCCCATCAGCCCCAACCAGTGTGGCTGGTAGTCAGGGATGATGACAGTTGTAGTCCAGAAACATTGGGAGAGCCACAAGTTCCCCAACCCATCTTGTTCTTTGGGAGGAATGCAGCACCAGCTGTCGGAGCAAGCCATGGGACTGGGCATTCCCTGCTTTCCAGTACAAATCTGCTTCCTCTTCTGTCCTGGCCTCAGCCTGGTTAAGGCTTATGTTGGTATTAGCTTTGACCAAGGTTCAAACAGGTCGATTAATCGAAATGGGAGTGCTCAAATATGCAAACACCCCTGCTCCAATTAGAGCGGCCTCAATTCGAGCCACGTGACCTTCCTCCTGTCAAGCAGAGTCTTTCTGGAAATTTCTGCAGCAGTTTGCTATTTTATTTGTTTATTTTAAATCCTCATGAAAATTCTCCAGCATTTTAATGTGAATTTCTCCTAATACATTTTTGTCACGAGTCTTTTTTCCAAGCCATTTCTTGTCATATAATGCATTGTTGCATGTTACTCTCAGTCATATGTTCATTTTTATGAATACTTTCCCCTACATGCATTTTTGTAAACATTGGTTGGTTAGAAAACTCTATTGTAAAATTCTGGTAAGTGCAAATTTCAAAGGATGGCTGTGTTTCAGTTTTCATATTGTTTCAGAAAGTGCGATTCTCTATTGTCCATACTGACCCACTGCCACCGTCAAACATTCAAATGTATAATGTTGCTGCTCTGACATCGAGTTTTTAAGCATTCTCTTTTATTTATTCTATTATGTCCAGTGGTCTCCCATCTAGCGTGCTGATTAGGTCCACACTTGCGTAGCTTCAGTAAAGCTATTGAAGCACCTGTATTTCCAGTTCATCCACTGGGTCTTGGTATTACACTGATCTAGATATTGTGCGACTCCCAACTCCCATCGACTCCAGCCAATATGGGCAGGGATGATGGGTGTTGTAGTCCAACAACATCTGGAGGGCACCAGGTTGGAAAAGAGATACTGAGTAGGCCCTGACTGATGAGCTATTTCTTTCCCCAACACTTGGGAGAAGCTGAATTGCAGAAAGGCTCTCTCTGTCTCTCTCTTCATGTTACCAGAGGCTATCACAGCAGAACAAAAAGGGCCCTTTCCAGCTCATTGTCCTGTAGAGATTCAGGAAAATAAAACTGGGTGGCAATGACATTTCTTCTTGCTGGTGGTCCATTTTTCCTCGAATTGGCCATTCAGGTGTGGGTGAGGCTAGGGTTGTGCTGGGTGTTTGTAATTCTCTTGCTGTAACTTTCTTTTCCCCCACAGGCTGGAGAGCATATTCAGAAATGGTGTTGTGTTGCATTTCTCTCCAGTGCTGTAAAAGACATATATTACAGCCCTTAGGGCAATGTCTAGGTCCTACCTGAAAATGTGTCTTACCTGTTCTCACACAATAGAGTAATTGCACATTGAAGGAGAGGATGAAAAGCAACGTAGTGCTGGGATTTATGCCCCCATCCTCCTTTTAGCTCCCTTCATTTCAGGGAATACAACAGAATGGTTTGTGGGTAGAGAAAGTCTTGTCTGCTTGTCTGCTTGGGTTGTTCTAGGTGCTCAATAAAAAAGTAGGATTATAGCTCAATGGATGAATTCGCTGCTTTATGTGCAAAAGGTCCCAGGCTAGATATCTGGCTTCTCTAGTTAAGGGAGTAGGTGATGGGACAGGCCTCTTTCTGCCAGAAGCTCTGCTGAGTTGCTGCCAGTCAGAGTAGACAATACTGGACTAAATGGAGAAATAGTCTCACGTCATAACAAGGCATTTTGCTGTGTTTCCAAATGTTCAGTTAGCCAGTGCTGCTGGGCAAATTGAACACTGTTCCCTTACAGGCACAGAAGAAAGGGCTCCCGGTGCCATGACCCTGGGGTTGGACTCCCCATCTTTGGTGGATGAAGCTGAGGATTTGGAGTGGGAAAAGGAATTGTCCTCAGGGCCAGTCCCAGATGTCCCTACTAATGCAGAAACACTCTTGTGCAAGGGGAGCCCATTGTGCCAGTAGCTCTCTGGCCTGAAAAGGTCATGTGGCCTTCCTCTGGCTTCATCTCCAGTGCCCTGCTGGACTCAGTAGTCTCCACCATGCTCAGTTGGAGCTGATGACTAATAAAGCAGGCTGGGCCCCTTTTAAATGAAGAGGGTCCCTTTCACAGAAGTCAGTGCCAGCAACTCAGATAGAGCTGCAGCTTCTGTATAAGCCTCAGTCTGAGACCGACTGGTGCTAACATGGGATGCAAATGTCACTTGGTGAATTAAATATGGTGTTTGAACTGCAGGGCCATTTGATTTGGTTGGATTCTAGCCCATATGACAATTGTTGGCAACAAGATTGCCGATCAGGCTGCAAAAGGGAGATTTGGGACATAAGGATATTGCTATTGTGCTGCCATTTTCCTCCCTGGAAGTAAAAAGTTGGGGTTAAGCAAAAACTGATGAGCTGAATGGCAAAGACGATGGGAAATACATCTCAATGGAAGGAAGGCTCTTCCCTTTTGGCCATCATGAAGGTGGCTAGAACAAGTCAGTCTGTTTAAGATTTTGACTGGACATTGTGCCCTTCTGAGTAATTTGTTTAAGGTCGGGAGAATCTTGGTGATGGTGAAGGAAACAGCTGATCCCTAATATGGGATTGTTTGAGGTATAGGGATGAAAGAGAGTGGCCTGTCCTTTGTAAACTTAATGCCTTGGGCATTTGGCTTTGGGGGGGGCTGTCCTTCAGGACAAAAATATTTGGGGTTTAGCGGTAGAGACTTTGTGGAAGTTTCTGAGGGATACAAGGCTTTATGAATGAGTGTGAGGTGCAGTAACACTATAGCCAGTAGGCGGTGCTCCGAGAGCCTTTCCTATAGCCTCAACTGCTGGTGAAATAGCATTTGAGCTCTGCTCTTACAGAAGGTCCGGCCTGAGCCCGGTGTCCAGCTGACTCCCTAAGTGCCTTGCCCTGTTTGCCCAAACCTGAACTCCTGTACTGCTGAGGCAATCACTCCAGACAGAGCACCCTCTGGTTGTAATTCATGTTGACTCTCAGTGCCCTCTCCCCCTCCTTTCATCTTCCTGTTTTCAAGATCCAAAGTGGGGTGTGTGTGCATTTCCTCTGTCAGGGAGCTGCATAAAGAATGAAGGCCATTCAACCCACTTAGCAACAATTTCTGCTTTTTCTTCAATGCTTCCCCGTTCCTTCCTGCTTAGAAGATGCCAGAGTCAAGTCAGGGAACATAACCTCCTGCTCCTGGTTTCATTCTGAAGGTTCAAGACATTAAGATGGGTGTGGGGAATCTTTGGACCTCCAGATGTTGCTGCATTACATCTACAACCCCTTCAGTCCCAGCAATCCTGCTGATGGGAGTTGTAGTTCAGCAACATCTGGAAGGCCAAAGGTTCCCCACACCTGCATTAAGACATGAAGAAATGGCTGTTAAATTAGTTTTGTTCAAGCAAAATAATGAGGACCAAAAGCCAGCTAGATGGATAGCTAGTGGTGAAAGTCATTATGACTAAGGAATCTGGATATTCGTGCTCCATCTGTAGCTGGATAATTCCCTTAGGAAAGCTAGCCTCCACAAGTTCCGCTGACAAATTAATAACATTTGTTCAGTTGTCACCCAAAGATAAATTGGGAGTAGTTCAACAAGACTTCTGTGTTTTAGAAATACTTTTTATTTCTCTGTTAGCAAAAATGTTGTGCAGATGGACTGTTCTGCTCCCCGTTTTCAGTGGTTTTGGACAAAGGAGCTATGTTTTTCAACTTGTCGTTGTCAGCATGAAGGGGAGATTCCACTGCAGGAAACAACTGTGATTGTACAAGCAGATGTCTCTCTTCCTCCCTTTCTGATAGTACGCAAGTGAGCACATGGGAGACCGCCAGCATACAACAAATAAATAAACTCAGAAAATGAAGCAGGTGCCTGTACAGAATCTTGGGGGTGGCCGTTTAGTCTTTGCTTCTGTGTATTCTTTTGGCTGCCCTTGAGGGTCCCTTGATAGTCTAGCACAAAGAACTAAGCACATGACATATGTCAGCTGCATGGGGAGCATATTAGCCATTGCCATGGAAAGACCAGTGCACCAGTGTCATAAGCAGCTGATGGACTTACACATCTTCTCCTGAGTTTCTGTTGGAAAGGCATTTCCGTATAAAATGGGCAGTTCATTCTTGCTGGAAGCTCTTCCATTTGGCTTTGTGGAAAGCCTCAGTTCCAAGCCGTCATGCTGCTGGAGAAAAAGAATGTTCCGGGGCTTAGTTTAAAGCACCCGGATTGCAATTATGTTAAGCGATTACATGCTGCATTGCACGAATTTGTTTTCCTTGACATGACAGAGGGTAGAAAATTATTCCTGGTGTGGAAAAAGATAAGTCTTTCTTCTCTCTCAGTTCTAGAACCCACTAAGGCCACTCAGTGAAGATGAACATTGGGCAATTCAGGAAAGGCAAAAGGAAGGCCTCCTTCACACAGGGGAGACATTAGGAGGGGAGGGATGTTGCTACTGTTACAATCCTGTGCATGTCTATTCTGAATTAAGCCACTTACTGCTGGGTCAGTGTGCATTGGATTGCAGCCTGAAGATCATTCAATTGCGGCTTCTTATACTAACTACCAAGCAACCAGAAGCAACTGTTCGCTTTTGCCTGCCAGCCCTCTAGCAAAGCCTGAGCCCATTCCCCCAGGAAGGCTGGAGCTATGGTGAGAGCTGTTGCTTCAGCAGTAAAGCAGATCAGACTGGGACCTGTATAGGAGCTGGAAGCTCTGCCCTTTCCTGGCTCTCAGTCAGACCCAATCCAAGCAGGTGTTTCCATGTATCACCTCTTGCTCCTCCCAAATAGCTTCACAGAGAGCTAACTGGGCACTCTGGTGGCACTTGTGAGGTGCCTCCTGACTTGCCATTTCCCCTGCTCTGGGGATATGGAGTTAGATGGGGACTGAGAGTCGAGTCGAACCCAGGAAGCTAGTTGGGGGGGCAGGGGCTCCAGTCCTGTGCCAGGGATGTCCAGCTCTGATAGTTCCTCTGGCATTATGGAGACCTGCTGGAGGGTCCTGTTTCCTTGGATTGCTTTAAGTTGGATTCCTGCATTGAGCAGGAGGTTGAACTTGATGGCCTTATTGGCCCCTTCCAACTCTACTATTCAGAGAGCGACCACCGGCCTTTAAGACTCCAATTCCATCCTACAAATCTCTGTCCTACGGTTCTGTCCGACTCTAGGATGTTAGGTCACTTGCAAGGGGTAAGGCGCCTTAAATGGTCCCAAGACATTGGTTTAGAGATAGGCCAGACCTTGAGTTCCACTAAGCTTTTGGCCCTTCGATCCCTAGCAGTTGAATCCCACGATGCCATCCTGGGGACGTACCAGGATATAATAGATGAAATACGACTGTTGGTTTTGTCTGGTAAAAAATCGAACAACTTTCGATCTTGGTACGATAAGGACTGCAGGGATAAGAAAAAGGAACTCCGCCAACTTACCAGAGCCCTTTCTTGTAAGGGCTCGAACGAGGCTCTACTCCTTTTTCAACAATGCCGAAGAGACTATAAAACCATCATAAGACAAAAAAAAAAGGCCTTTACGAGGATAGCTGGAAAGCTTTGTATAGGGCCGTAAACGAGAATAATATGCCCCCAGTTTTGGGAACTGGTACAAAATGGGTTAAGAAGCTCTCTTTATCGGGTAGATCCGCCAATCTCCCCTGAAGCCTGGGTCTCCCACTTTGCCAGCATATTTGGAACCGGTGTTAGTATCCCCCAAACACCAAAGGGGAATATTTCAATTTTTCCACCTTGGCATCCGGTATCCCCAGTGGAAATTTTGGACCTGATCTCCCAACTAAAAGCCGACAAAGCCCCGGGCGAGGACATGATCCCCCCCGAAGTTTTCCTTTCTGACCCAAACTGGTGGGCGCCGGTTCTCGCTTCCCTTTTCACACATATTAACAATACCGGTGAAATCCCTTCAGGATGACGATCTAGTATAGTGGTTCCAATATTCAAGAAAGGCGACGTGGCGGACCCACGTAACTATAGACCAATAAGTCTTCTCGATACCGTTTCTAAACTGTATGGGAAATACCTTCTTAACAAACTTCACAGCTGCCTTTGATCTTATAGATAGGGATCTACTCTGGCAAAAAATGGCCCGGTCCGATATTGACAAAAGACTGCTTTACTTAATTCGTGTTCTCCACCAGGACAACACATTGCAAGTGCGTCTAGGGTTGCAGGGTCTTCTCACCCACGATATTCAGGTGGGAAAAGGAGTGAAGCAAGGTTGTATACTGGCCCCTTTTCTATTTAACCTTTTTATAAATGATATTATCCCTGCGTTGTCTTCCCCGGCCTTTCCCCCCCCTTCAGTTGGTTCTCGTAAGGTTTCTCTCTTGCTTTACGCCGATGACCTGGCCCTATTATCTTTAAATAAAACTGGACTTAAAAGGATGTCAAACCATTTGAGCTCCTATTACAAGGAGCAGCATTTATCCATCAACCACTCAAAAACCAAGATAGTGGGTTTTGGCAGAAAAAGGGCAATATCGAGTTGGTCGATTGACAGATGCCCGTTAGAACAAGAACTCTACTATTCTAGGATTCTATGATTACCCATACTCCTCCTCTGAGGAGACCTCAGCTTGAAGTTCTGATATACAGAGTCTGCTTTGAAGAGGTGCCCAAGGAGAATTTAGCAAACTCAGTTTATTTTGGCAATTCACCAAAATGTTGGGAAATGGCTCAGTTTGCTTCCAAGCCAATTTTATATTTGGGACAGCGGGAGGGGAGAAACACACAAGAGGACAAAACAGGAACAGTGATTTGTCCAAAAATAGAGAGTGTTCTGGGTATAAATGGAAAGCTGGAGAATATGGGAGCAGCTACAGCACTGCCCAAGTGCGCATGTCATGCTGAGCAACTTTGCATTTTCATATAGTTGCACACAAGAGGTCTCATTCCTCACCCAGATGGCCTGGATCCTCATACAGGCATGAATGCACAGAGTCTGGAAATGCTTACCATCCCCATAGCTGGGAAGGAGGAAATGGACAAAGAGAGTTCATGAATCTCCGGATTGTGCCAGCTGTTGTTATTTGGTTTCTGCGTTCTGGATTCTCAGGACAAATAACCATGTCAGGTGCCTGAGACCCTTGTCAAATCCTGCAACATATAACCAATAGGCTGCTCCCTGTCTTTTTTCTCCAGATCACCTTTTTCATGCTGTTGTCGGCCGTCTGCGTGATGCTCAACTTGGCCGGTTCCATCCTCTCCTGTCAGAATGCTCAGCTGGTCAACTCCTTGGAAGGGTGTCAGCTGGTGAGTAATGAAAAGTCATGTCATCTTTTCTTTTAAAATGATTATTAATTTAATTTTAGAACAAACAGAATAAAAATCTCAAGGATAAATTTTTAAAAATGCAAGGCTCTAAGACATTATGGAATCTCGTGGCCTGTAAGCTTAAGGAAACCAAATACAACTTGGCTGCACATATTGTGCCAAAGTTGTGGGATAGTCACTTTAAACAAGTGTTTAGTTTTAATCCTGATCCATGTCTGAGGACGAGAACTCTCTCACCCATCCGACTTCCTAACATTAACAATACACCTGTCTGGCCTCCAGTATCTACTTCTGAAGTGAAGAGTTTTGTGAAACTATCAGCGGTGCTTCCTACCCTCAGTGATATGGACAAGATCAAATATTTGTTGTTCAGTTTGGACAGATTTGCAATGTTCAATATAGCTAAATTCTCAGTGAAGGCTACTCAGATAAATATATGTGGCCAGTCTCAGTATTTAAGATATTGTTTCTTGTGTATGTTTTATTGCTGTATGTTGTATTTGTTAGGTTTTTATGCTTACGTACAATTAATGTTTATTTGTGTTTCATCTGACTACAACCAGTCTTCAATTGCCTTATTTATACATTCGAGGCTTAAAAATGCAAAACCTGCCGCTAGTTTATTGGGGTGCATTTTTCAAAACTTGAGGGTGGATTCTTTACATCTCAAGAGTTTATTATTACACCGTAGCACCTCTCATGGCAGTTGCTTTGGATGCTTGCAGGGAAAATGTGCATGCCATCTTCTTTATTGCAGCTTGTGGCAGGTGACATACCCCTTTCCTCCCACCCAAAACTGGGAAATTGACATTCTGTGCCAATTTGCACAGAAGGTCAAATTGAAAGGTCAATCTGAGAACATGATGGGACCATCTCCTCATCAACCCTGTGAGTCTCCAGACCTCTCCTCCATCCCCCACCTCTGCCCAGCTAGAAGCCTCCTTCTCCTTCTTCATTGACATATGAACCTCCAATCATCATTCTTCAATATCTAATATTTCATAAGCCATAAATATGTTTGGGCCCAGGTTCTGTGAAGGACAACCTTCTTCTGCATGAGTCTGGCCTCCCACTATATTTGTCATCAAAGGTCTTACTCCACAACCCACTACTGTCAGAGCTTCAGCTAGTGGGGATACCTAACAGGCCCCTTTTGGTTCCAGCACCCAGACTCTGAAGCTCTCTACCTCAAGAAGTCCAGTTGGCTTGTGGGTGTCAGGTAAGGAAGGGCAAATCAGTCCATTTCAGCTTCTTTCATTTTTTCATTTTTCCAGACTTAAGTTTGGTAATCCACAATTCCACATTAGTTTGCAATTAAAAAAAAAAGTCCTCATAAAAATTCATCAGCGTTTTAGTGTGAATTTTTCCTAATATACACATTTTTGAATGCGAATGTAGTCGAATATAACTTTGTAGCCAAAGGCCTTAACAATATAGACATAACATTTTAAAATGAACCTTTTCCATAATATGCAAAGCATTTCCCCACAATATAAAGCATTTTAATGTCATTTTCACTAATGTATGCATTTTTATACCGACACTATTTGGTCCCCGCCCCCTGTTTCAGCCCTGTCACTCTTTTGGAAGTTACTTGTACCTCCTTCTTGATCTCTCTGCAGCTTTTGAAACCACTGATCACAGTATCCTCCTGGCCTGGCTCCTTGGAATGGGAAATTGGGACATTATGTTGGGGTGGTCCTGGTCCTTCCTACCGGCTGAGTCCAGAGAGTAGTATTGGAAGAGTGCTTTTTGGCCCCCTGGCATTTATGCTATGGGGTGTTGCAGGGCACTATTTTATCCCCAAGGCTATTTAATATCTCTGTCTGTATGAAGCCACTGGGAGCTTTTATTAGGACTTTGGGGGCAAGGTGTTATCTGTACCCTGATGACACTCAGATCTATTTCTCCATAATATCTAAATCAGGAGAGGCCATGCAGGCCCTGGACTGGTGCCTGGATGCAGTGGTAGGATGGATGAGGGAAAATATGCTGAGCTTGACAGACAGAGTCAAGACAGAGGCACTGGGGGTGAGTGGTTCCCGTGTCCAAAACGTTGGACAATTTCCTGTCCCTTGAAGGCACAGGTACATGGTCTGGGGTTGCTTTTAGACCCATCGTTGTCACTATTATTATTATTATTAATTATTATTATTATTATTATTATTATTATATCTTTATTTTTTCCCTCCCTGTTTTCCAAACTGGAACTCAAGGCGGCTTCCAGATAAAAATACATATAATTAAGAACATACAATAGTCTAAAATAAATAGAATTAAACTATTTGCAATATTAAAACCGTTCAAACATACACTTAATAAATCACCTCCATTTAAAATAGTACAAGTAAACAATAACAACGCAGCACCCTCTTCAAGCCATGACCTTAGCAACCGTCAGCTCCAAAGGCCTGTTGGAATAAACAAGTCTTTACCTTGCCGACAGAAGAATGGCAAAGAGGTGGCCATTCTTGCCTCCCTAGGCAGGGAATTCTAGAGCCTAGGGGCAGCCACCAAAAAGGCCCTATCTAGAGGCCACGGTAGCCTCAGTGACCAGAAGTGTCTTTTATCAGCTATGCCTGGTACAACAGCTACAACCATTCCTGGACCAGGAGAGGTTGACCATACCAGTTTGGCCACTGGTGACTTCAAGACTGGGGTACAGCAATATATCCTGTGTGGGGCTTCACTTGTGCTTGACATGGAAGCTGCAGCTAATGCAGAATGCTGCAGCAAGGAGTGAGACCCTGTCAGTGTATAACACGTCTTCTCAAAGATCTGCACTGCTTACTAATCTGTTACCAGGCCAAGGTCATGGTGTTACTATTGATAGACAAAGCTCAAAGTCCTTAATAGCTTAGGACCAGTTTACTTGTGGGGCTCCCTTACCTAATGGGTGCCCACTTGACTGCTTTGATCTATGGAACTATCAAGGGTGCCACAATAATATTCATTCTGCGCTTGTAAGAAATCTTTTTGTCTTGTGGCAGCACCTACGCTTTGGAAGTCCTTTGCGGTATTCTTTTTGGCGCCCGTTTAAAACATTTTTGTTTAGGCAAGCCTATCCAGGCACATAGATGATGTTGCATTTGAATTTCTTTTGTTGTGTTTCTTGATGTTGTTGTGGTTTAATTTCTTTTTGGTCGACTACTGTTTTAATTGTTTTTTTTAAATGTTTTTAATTTTTTATTTAACAGTTTTTATTGATAATTTCAGTGTTTCTTGTAAACCACTTAGGGCGCAATCCAACTTGTATTTGTGCCAGGCTGGAGGGAGTTGGATGTCACTCCACCAGCAGAAGCCCCTCATCCCGACTGACCCACACCACCACCAAGGAGCCGGTGGAAGGCCCCAAAATGGGGCATTCCGGGGGCGTGGCAGAGGTGGAGCCGAGGGGAGTTGACTTCTGCTATATCCAACTCCCCTTTGGAGCACTCCCATGGGTCCTGAACCAGCCAAAACTTCCACTGGCAAAAAGGTCAGCGTAGGTAAATCATTACAATGGTAGTCACTGGAGAGCACTTACTCCCCAGTAGGAGTATTCATCAGAGCCAGCTTTTACATCCCAGCCCCCATGCGCAGCTCCTGACTGAGCTTGTGTGCAGTCAGCCCAGCAGCTCCCAAAAGGCAAGGGGATGCTGCAGAGTGTCCTGCCAGCCCCTTATCCGCCAGCCCCCCATTCTGCTGGATTCCCATCAGTTGGATAGCTCTGCCTGATGCTTTGTTGCAATCAGGCGGTATGTAAATTTTGTTAAATAAATAAATATTTATGTTAAATAAATAAATAAGCCTTTTTGTACACAGTACTTGGCTGGAGAAATGTCCTGCAAAGTGTGAATTTTGAAGGACAGCTGTGTTTCGGCTCACATGTTGTTTTTTAACATGAATTAGGTAAGATCACCTTTAAATGTGTACTGAATAGAATTTCTTCCCCATCTCTATTGTCTGGTTTAATTTTTATAGACTACCACTCCAAGAAATGACAAACCTTGACAATAGTGAGAGAACTCTGAGGGTATCTAGCAACCCCAGCTAGGCAACAAGGACCAAGAAATGCAGAGCTGGAAGGAATCTTGGAGGTCATCTAGGCCAGGACAGCCAACATGGTGCCCTCCAGATACTATAACTCCAGTCATCCCTGATTATTGGCCACATTGATGGAACTTGGAGCCCCAAAGATTTGAAGGGTACCACATTTGCTGCCCCTGATCTAGCCCGACTCCCTGCTCTAGGCAGGTTCTGCAATGCAGGACACAACTATTACAGAATCCTCAACAGATGGCCATCCAGCTTCCGCTGAAATACCTCCAGAAAAGTAGAGCCCACTACCTCCCAAGACAGGGTGTTCCACTGTTGAACAGCACGTTACATTAGGAAGTTTCTTCTGATGTATAGGACTTGGTTTCCAGACCCGGGAATGGGGGCGAGAGCTGAATTTCCCATACGGATATGAACTAATCCTCCAGGGCCAAGACTGCAGGCTTTTAGTAGTTCATATCTCTTTACAGGCCAACTTTTAAATTTAACTTAGGGGGTCAGGAAGATTGAGGAAACAACATTATTTATCATTCCAGCGGCAACGGAGACACCCAGTTGTAGGCAAAAGCATGCAGGTGCTTAAAGAGATGTTACAAAGATGGTTGCAGTTTAATCAGGGGTCTGCTTGGTCTTTAAATGTAATGAGATGTATAAATTGGTAGGATGAAGGCTTTGGAAATGCAATCCAGCAGAGGAAACTCTGAAGAGGAAAAAGCAGCAAGGAAATTGAAAAATAAATCACACCGATTGTGTTAAGGGCTTCTTTTCTAGACCCAAAGGGGTAAAAACTAGCTTTGGAGGGTCGTTTTATTGATTCAGGCTTAACAATGGCAACCCAAAATACAATGTATGCCTCCTTTTAGCCATAAGTGGGAAATTAGGAATATTAAGCCCTAGGAAATGTTAGTTCCTTTATGCTATGAAATCTGGTTATACCTTTTCCATTTTCCTCTATTTATAATGTTAATTAAAAGTTGACTCCCTTACAGCATTTCTGCACTTGCATTTGTCTGCTTTCTATTTACGGTGACTAACATATTTTTTCTCACTGAGTGTTGATGCCATTCCCTAACCCTCCCCAGACTAAAGCTGTGTGTCTCATTGAGATGCATAGTATTCAGCCATAGCAATCAGCTCTGCATCTATTTAAGACCTTCTAATAGTCTGAATGCAGCTGGTTAAGCTCTAATAATCTGAACCAGGAGACTGGTGCTGCCTAATATTTCTCTTTACATTTTGCATTTCAGTTAGACAATTCGTTTGCTAGTCTTCTGCATGCATCTCTTCTGAAATGAATATGAAAGATAAAGGACAATGGTTTCCCCTGCCTAGACTGGAAGTTAGTAAACATGTATTCTTGTATGTGACTTTGCGGCAGTTGCAACATTAGACTTCTGGTTGTTTGATCCCAAATGTTTCCAAGGGTAACTGCATTTTAAAAAGTAGAAAATAGCCACCTCAAGCTGATAAAAGATGACAAATACACATTCTTTAAAATCCTATCCTGCCTCCCACCCCCTTAACCTGGCCAAAAAGTAAGCCAGCCCAAATACAAATGTTTAAAGCCATGCAGAAATATTACGTGGTGATCTTCCTAGAAGGTGCCACTTTGGACTGTCCATGGGGACGCTTCCTGATTCAATCCTTCCTTGTAGTGGAGACTCTGAACCTCTGGCAAACTACCATGAAAAAGAGACATCCTGGCTTTCTCTCTGCTTTTCTATGTATGAGCAGGGCCGGCCCCAGGCATGCCAGGGCCCTTGGGCACCAGCCTGCCCCGGGCCCCGGAACTCCCCTTCTGCGATTCGTGGCAGGATTGGTACAGCAGATCGCAGGGCAGGAGATCCCATGCCGCCCGCCATTCCCCTGTTCTACTTACCTTTATTTGTGCTGTTTTTTTGGTGGCGCGCACTGCAGACGCAGGTTTGCCATCAATCAAGATGGCGGTCGAGATTTCCATAAGGGGCTGAAGCCTCTGCCGCCATCTTGGTTGATGGCACGCATGCATGCTGCATGCACGCATTGCTGCCATCAACCAAGATGGCGGCAGAAGCTTCAGGCCCTTATGGAAATCTCGACCGCCATCTTGATTGATGGCAAACCTGCGCGTGCAGCCGCAAAAAACAACAGAGAGAAAGGCAGGTGAAACGGGGGAATGGCGGCGGCTCTGAAACTCCTGCCCTGCTATCCGTGGCAGGATTGCTGCTGCAGATTGCAGAAGAGAAGCGCAGGAACCCCACAGGGGGCCCTGATGCCCCAGGGGCCCTCGGCCAGTGCCCCACCTGGCCGCCCTTTAGAACCGGCCCTGTGTATGAAGACCTGGGCTTGGAATTTTTTTAGAAACATAGGAGAACATTCAAATTTGCAGTTCCCCTGTCTGCATTCAGAAGTGATATAGTCCAGAAAGACCTATACTTTGTAATATAGATACTATTTATTCCAAGAATTACATCCTGCCATTCTTTCTGAGGGGAAAAACACCAAGGTGGCTAACTAGAAAAAGAAAAAATTGCAGTACCCAAATAACAACATCCAGTTAAAGTCCAGCACAATAACAAGCCTTATCAGGGACATTATAGCTGTGTCCCACTCCCAGCATGATAGTTCTCCTGCTATCATGGAGAAGGAGGGCATCCATCCAAGGAAAAGAGAAACTATCCCTTAGAAGGGACCCATTCTTGGGGGACAAGCAGATATCCTCTTGTGCTACTTCTCTGGGGGCAGTGGGATCCTAGTAGTGGGTGATTCAATCATTAGGAACATAGACAGTGGGGTATGTGATAGGCACACAGACTACAGGGTGATTTGCCTGCCTGGTGCAAAGGTTGCAGATGTCGCCCTTTGTTTAGGTAGCTTGGTAGATGGTGCTGGGGAGGAGTCAGTAGTCGTAGTGCACATTGGCACCAATGACATGGGAAAATACATTTGTGAGGTCCTGGAAGCAAAATGTAGATTGCTAGGTAGGATGCTGAAAGCCAGGGCCTCCAAGATAGCTGTCTCTGAAGTGCTACTGGTTCCACACACAGGTCCAGTCACACAGCACAGCTCTGCAGTCTCAATGTGTGGATGAGACTATAGTGTCAGCATGAGGAGTTTGGATTTCTTGGGCACCAGGGAACATTTTGGAACAAGCCAGGGCTGTACAAAAGGGACAGGCTCCACTTGAACCGGGATGCAACCAGACTGCTGGCATTTAAAATCAAAAAGGTGGCAGAGCAGCTTTTAAACTGATTGAGGGGGGGAAGCCAACAGGAGCTGAAGATGATCAGGTTTGGAACAAGTCTCCTCCCTGGGAATCAAGTCATAAAAATGATGAAAATTTAAATGGGGTAGGCCTAGAACGTGGCACTGTGAGTGCAGGAGCACAGGGTAGCATTTCAGAGAGGTCAAATTGCCACAGGCCAAACTAAAAGTGCCAAAGACACTTGAAAAGAGACAGTGTATATAAGCGTCTAAATGCTAATACTAGAAGCTTCTGGGCCAAGATGGGAGAACTGGAGTGGTTGGTCTTAGAGGACAGCATTTTTATAGTGAGCATAACTGAAACCTGGTGGAACAGAGAAAGCCAGTAGGACACAATTTTGTTTTGCACCAGTGTTTTGCACCGCCTGCAGCATGTACGACTATCTGCCTGTTGGACAGAAGTCGTGGGTGTGCTCTCGGTGCAATGAGCTCCTGGCTCTCCGGGAACGACTTCATTTCCTTGAGGCCAAGGTGGCGGACCTGGAAAAGCTGAGAGAGGCAGAGAGGTGTGTGGAGGAGGCCTTCAGGGACGTTATAGCTGTGTCCCACTCCAACGATGATAGCTCTCCTGCTATCATGGAGAACGATGGTCTCGGGGAAGGAGAGCATCCAGCCGAGGAAGAGGGAAACGATCCCGTAGAAGGGACCCATTCCTTGGGGGATGAGCAGCTATCCTCTCGTGCGGAGGATATATCTCCAGGGGGTGGAGGGATCCTTGTAGTGGGTGATTCGATCATTAGGAACATAGACAGTGGGGTGTGTGATGGGCGTGTAGACCGCAAGGTGTTTTGCCTGCCTGGTGCGAAGGTTGCGGATATCGCCCATCGTTTAGATAGTTTGGTAGACAGTGCTGGGAAGGAGTCAGTGGTTGTGGTGCACATTGGCACCAACGACATGGGGAAATGCAGCCGTGAGGTCCTGGAAGCAAAATTTAGGTTGCTAGGTAGGATGCTGAAAGCCAGGACCTCCAAGGTGGCTTTCTCTGAAATGCTACCAGTTCCACGCGCAGGACCAGCCAGACAGGCCCAGCTTCGCAGTCTCAATGCGTGGATGAGACGATGGTGTCGGGTGGAAGGGTTCGGATTTGTTAGGCACTGGGGAACATTTTGGGACAAGCCGGGCCTGTACAAAAGGGACGGGCTTCTCTTGAACCAGAATGGAACCAGACTGCTGGCACTTAAAATTAAAAAGGTAGCAGAGCAGCTTTTAAACTGACTGAGGGGGGAAACCCGACAGGAGCTGAGAAAGGTCCGGTTCGGAATAAACCTCCCCCCTGGGATAAAAACCAAAGAAATGATGAAATTTTAAAAGGGGTAGGCCTAGAAGTAGGCATTGTGAGAGCAGGGGCACAGGATATAAATTCAGAAGAGCAAAATTACCACAGGCCTAACCACAAGTGCCAAAGACACTTGAAGAGAGACACTGCTTACAAGTGCCTGTACGCTAATGCTAGGAGCCTGCGAACCAAGATGGGAGAACTGGAGTGCTTGGTCTTAGAGAAGAGCATTGATATAGTGAGCATAACGGAGACCTGGTGGAATGGAGAAAACCAGTGGGATACGGTTATCCCTGGATATAAACTATATCGGAAGGACAGGGAAGGACGTATTGGTGGTGGAGTCGCTCTATACGTGAAAGAGGGCATTGAATCCAGCAAGCTCGAAACCCCAAAAGAGGCAGACTCCTCCACAGAATCGTTGTGGGTGGTGATACCGTGCCCCAGGAGGGACTTAATACTGGGAACGATCTATCGTCCCCCTGATCAAAATGCTCAGGGAGACCTTGAGATGAGATATGAAATTGAGGAAGCATCCAAACTAGGAAATGTGGTAGTAATGGGTGACTTCAACTACCCGGACATAGACTGGCTGCATATGTGTTCCAGTCATGACAAAGAAGCAAAGTTTCTAGATATTCTAAATGACTATTCCCTAGATCAGTTGGTCATGGAACTGACCAGAGGGACGGCAACCCTGGACTTAATCCTCAGTGGGGACCGGGACCTGGTGCGAGATGTAAGTGTTGTTGAACCGATTGGGAGCAGTGACCACAGTGCTATTAAATTAAACATACATGTAACTGGCCAATTGCCACGAAAATCCAACACGGTCACATTTGACTTCAGAAGAGGAAACTTCACAAAAATGAGGGGATTGGTAAAAAGAAAGCTGAAAAGCAAAGTCCAGAGGGTCACATCACTCGAAAATGCTTGGAAGTTGTTTAAAAACACTATATTAGAAGCTCAACTGGAGTGCATACCGCAGATCAGAAAAGGTACCGCCAGGGCCAAGAAGATGCCAGCATGGTTAACGAGCAAAGTCAAGGAAGCTCTTAGAGGCAAAAAGTCTTCCTTCAGAAAATGGAAGTCTTGTCCAAATGAAGAAAATAAAAAAGAACACAAACTCTGGCAAAAGAAATGCAAGAAGACAATAAGGGATGCTAAAAAAGAATTTGAGGAGCACATTGCTAAGAACATAAAAACCAACAACAAAAAATTCTATAAATACATTCAAAGCAGGAGACCATCTAGGGAAACAATTGGACCCTTGGATGATAAGGGAGTCAAAGGTGTACTAAAGAACGATAAGGAGATTGCAGAGAAGCTAAATGAATTCTTTGCATCTGTCTTCACAGTGGAAGATATAGGGCAGATCCCTGAACCTGAACTAACATTTGCAGGAAGGGATTCTGAGGAACTAAGACAAATAGTGGTAACGAGAGAGGAAGTTCTAAGCTTAATGGACAATATAAAAACTGACAAATCACCAGGCCCGGATGGCATGCACCCGAGAGTTCTCAAAGAACTCAAAGGTGAAATTGCTATCTGCTAACTAAAATGTATAACTTGTCCCTCGGGTCCTCCTCCGTGCCTGAGGGCTGGAAAGTGGCAAATGTAACGCCAATCTTCAAAAAGGGATCCAGAGGGGATCCCGGAAATTACAGGCCAGTTAGCTTAACTTCTGTCCCTGGAAAACTGGTATAAAGTATTATTAAAGCTAGATTAACTAAGCACATAGAAGAACAAGCCTCGCTGAAGCAGAGCCAGCATGGCTTCTGCAAGGGAAAGTCCTGTCTCAGTAACCTATTAGAATTCTTTGAGAGTGTCAACAAGCATATAGATAGAGGTGATCCAGTGGACATAGTGTACTTAGACTTTCAAAAAGCGTTTGACAAGGTACCTCACCAAAGGCTTCTGAGGAAGCTTAGCAGTCATGGAATAAGAGGAGAGGTCCTCTTGTGGATAAGGAATTGGTTAAGAAGCAGAAAGCAGAGAGTAGGAATAAACGGACAGTTCTCCCAATGGAGGGCTGTAGAAAGTGGAGTCCCTCAAGGATCGGTATTGGGACCTGTACTTTTCAACTTGTTCATTAATGACCTAGAATTAGGAGTGAGCAGTGAAGTGGCCAAGTTTGCTGACGACACTAAATTGTTCAGGGTTGTTAAAACAAAAAGGGATTGCAAAGAGCTCCAAAAAGATCTCTCCAAACTGAGTGAATGGGCGGAAAAATGGCAAATGCAATTCAATATAAACAAGTGTAAAATTATGCATATTGGAGCAAAAAATCTGAATTTCACATATACGCTCATGGGGTCTGAACTGGTGGTGACCGACCAGGAGAGAGACCTCGGGGACAGCACGATGAAAATGTCGACCCAGTGTGCGGCAGCTGTGAAAAAGGCAAATTCCATGCTAGCAATAATTAGGAAAGGTATTGAAAATAAAACAGCCGATATCATAATGCCGTTGTATAAATCTATGGTGCGGCCGCATCTGGAATACTGTGTACAGTTCTGGTTGCCTCATCTCAAAAAGGATATTATAGAGTTGGAAAAGGTTCAGAAGAGGGCAACCAGAATGATCAAGGGGATGGAGCGACTCCCTTACGAGGAAAGGTTGCAGCATTTTGGGCTTTTTAGTTTAGAGAAAAGGCGGGTCAGAGGAGACATGATAGAAGTGTATAAAATTATGCATGGCATTGAGAAAGTGGATAGAGAAAAGTTCTTCTCCCTCTCTCATAATACTAGAACTCGTGGACATTCAAAGAAGCTGAATGTTGGAAGATTCAGGACAGACAAAAAGAAGTACTTCTTTACTCAGCGCATAGTTAAACTATGGAATTTGCTCCCGCAAGATGCAGTAATGGCCACCAGCTTGGATGGCTTTAAAAGAAGATTAGACAAATTCATGGAGGACAGGGCTATCAATGGCTACTAGCCATGATGGCTGTGCTCTGCCACCCTAGTCAGAGGCAGCATGCTTCTGAAAACCAGTTGCCGGAAGCCTCAGGAGGGGAGAGTGTTCTTGCACTCAGGTCCTGCTTGCGGGCTTCCCCCAGGTACCTGGTAGGCCACTGTGAGAACAGGATGCTGGACTAGATGGGCCACTGGCCTGATCCAGCAGGCTCTTCTTATGTTCTTATGTTCTTAATTATAGCATTGAATCCAGCAAGCTAGAAACCCCAAAAGAATGGAATCACAGAATAGTAGAGTTGGAAGACCATCGAGTCCATCCCCCTGCTCAGTGCAGGAATCCAAAGAATCTGTGGAGGCAGACTTCTCCACAGATTTGTTGTGGGTTATGATACCAGGCCCCAAGAGTAATTTAGTTCTGGGGACATGCTATTGTCTGCCTGATCAAAATGCTCAGGGAGACCCTGAGGTGAAAAATGAAATCAAGAAAGCATCCAGACTAGGAAGTGTTGTAGTAATGGGTGACTTCAAATATCCTGACATAGACCAGCTACATGTATGTTCCAATCACGACAAAAAGGTAAAATCTCTAGATATCCTAAATAACTGTACCACAGAACAGTTGGTCATGGAACCGACCAGAGGGATGGCAACCCTGGACTTAATCTTAAGTGGCACCCAGGACCTGCTGTGAGATGCAAGTGTTTTCAAAGTGATTGGGAGCAGTAACCATAGCGTTATTCAATTAAACATTCATGTAAATGGCCAATTGCCAAGGAAATCCAACAAGGTTACATTTGACTTCAAAAGAGGGAACTTCCCCAAAATGAGGTGACTGCTAAAAGGAAAGATGAAAGGTGAAGTCAGGAGGGTCAAATCGCTCTAAAATGCTTGGGATTTGTTTTAAAAACACAGTATTAGAAGGTCAAGAGGAGTGTATACAGCAGATCAGGAAAAGTACCACCAGGGCCAAGAGGATGTCATTGTGGTTAACAAGCAGAGTCAAAGGTGCTATTAGAGGCAAGAAGGCCTCCTCCAAAAAATGGAAGCCTTATCCAAATGAGGAAAATAAAAAGGAACACAACTCTGGCAGAAGAAATGCAAGAAGACAGTAAGAGATGATTTTAAAAAAGAATTTGAGACGTGCGTTGCTGAAAACATAAAAAGAAACAAACATATTTAAATACATTCAAAGCAGGAGACTGTCTAGGGAGGTGGTTGGACCCTTGGATGACAAGGGAGTCAAAGGTGGGCTATAGCAGGATAAGGAGATTGCAGAGAAGCTAAATGAATTCTTTGCATCTGTCTTCACAGTGGAGGATATAGGGCAGATCCCTGTGCCTGAATAAGGAAGGGAGTCTGAGGGACTGAGGCAAACAGTGGTGATAAGAGATGAAGTTTTAGGCTTAATAGACAAAATAAAAATGGACATATCACCAGGTCTGGATGCCATCCAGATGAGAGATCTCAAAAAAATCAATTGTGAGATTGCTGATCTCCTAACAAAAATATGTAACTTGTTCCTCAGATCCACCTCCATGCCTGAGGCCTGGAAAGTGGCCAACATAACACCAATCTCTAAAAAGAGATGGGTGGGGGGGAATCCCAGAAATTACAGTTAGCTTAATGTCTGTCCCAGGAAAACTGGTAGAAAGTATTGGTAAAGATAAGATAACCAAGCATATAGAAGAATGAGCCTTGCTGAAGCAGAACCAGCATGGTTTCTGCAAGGACAAGTCCTATCTCACTTATTAGAGTTATTATTATTATTATCGTTCCAAAACTGGAACTCACGGCGGCTTACAGATAAAAACACATATAATTAAAACATACAGAGTCTAGATTAAAATAAAATTAAACTAATTCCAATATTAAAACCATTCATACTTATAGCTAAAAGAGAATCAAGAGTTCTTTGAAAGTGTCAACAAGCAACAAGAGAGGTGATCCAGTGCAGCCTTTCCCAATTTTTTTGTTGCCAGGCCTGGCCTCCAAGAGGTCTTCTGTATCTTTACAAGTTGTGCAGGGGGAAGGGAGAATTCCACCTTGTGGTTTTTCCCATTGCAGTGTTGCAAGAACACATGAACTTGGCTGAATTTCCCTTCTCTTAAAAATACAGAATCATTATTTATTTATTTATTTATTTATTTTTATTTATAGACCGCCCATAGCTAGTAGCTCTCTGGGCGGTGTACAAAACAGATTAAAATACAATATTACAATAAAATCAATAACACATATCAACACAATTTAAAACGAAAAACATTAGACATAAAACATTAACATTAAAATTAAAATTAAAATGCCTGGCGCCTAAATGAAAGTACCGTAGGCACCAGGCGTATCTCTTCAGGTAAGCTGTTCCACAATTCAGGGGCCACTACAGAAAAGGCCCTAGATCTAGTAACAATCCTCCGGGCGTCCTGATGAGATGGTACCCGGAGGAGGGCCTTAGATACTGAACGAAGTGAACAGGTAGGTTCATAGCGGGAGAGGCGTTCCACAAGGTATTGAGGTCCCACACCATTCTCAGGCCCTGAGCCTGGCAACCCTACTAACACCGTCTTTAAGCATCCTGTCACTGTGCATAGCAGTGGTTCCCAACCTTTATGAGTACAGGTCCCCCTTTGTAACCTCAAAAATGTTTGCAACCCCCACATGCTAATTGTTGTAATTTAAGTCTCTGTTAATTGAAAAACTCCATAATGTCGCATTAAATAATGTGATGATGATGATGATATTTGTTGCCTGCCCTTCACTAGAAGGTCCCAGGGCAGGTTACAGCAATATAAACAACTTTTAACAAATTTTGAATGAAATGAAAGGAAGGAGATAAAAGTAAACCACCCAGCGTGAAGAGAGCCTGGTTGATGCCAGGGAACTTGGACTCTTGTTTTAGGTGTTCCAACTGTATACAGCGATGCCTCCTCTTCAGCACTCGGCTCAGGAAGCTCCATATGACAATAATAATGTCTAACAGACAGAATGTCAACAGGTGAAGTTTTCCCTATAATTGTATTTCCATACTAGAAAAGGCTTGATTTAATTTCTGTTTAATTTCTGCCTGCCACACAGCTGTTAAAGGCCCTGCTATCTTCCACTGCCAACCCTAAACCATGCAAAGAACTCAAGGACAAAATTTGGGCAACTTAACATATTTTAAAATATTTAAAATATATTTAAATGCATTTAAAATGAACATATACAACTGTATAAAAACACACTCAAAGCCTTAATAAAGAGCAACAAAAATACACTGAGCAGGTGCAGTTTCACATTTTTCAAACTTACTTTACCCATCTTTTTTTTTGCTCACTTACCGCTTGGGATCAGACACTAACTCTCAGCCTAACCTACCTCATATGGCTGTTGCTCCATTGAATTCTGTAGGACTTACTTCTGAGTAGACTTGGTTAGGACTGCAGCCTAAGTCCTTGTATTATTGGCATATTTTTTTTATTTCCTTTAACCAGAATGATGCATCTTTGTATGCTAAAGCCCCATGCCCCCCCCCCCGTAGTACAGCTTCAAAGCTTCAGCAAAATCTTAGTCTGGTTGATCATTGCAATTTGATTTACCTGGGAGTAAGCCCCATTAAATTTGAAGAGACTTATTTTTGAGTAGACATGTATACATTGTACTAGAAGTTAATTACACAGTGAATTTTTAAGGAGTGCCCAGATATGTATTTGTGGGGGAATGCTCTGGGACTCCGTCCTGTTATTTTGGCAGACAGCCCCCTCCCAGGGTCCCTCTGTCTCTATAGCCAGAGTCAATCCCTCACTGTCGCTGACAGAAGAGAGGGGGGAGAGGCACTGGAGTTTCAATAAGCCCAGCTGGCCCCTTCTCTTGATGCACTTGCTCGTCTGTTGCGCTGTGCTGCTCAGCTCAACTGACTGTGCTGACTGGAAGGAAGGAAGGGGAGGCAGAAGCGGCTGTGTGCGCATGCAGTGCAGGCTCACAAATTGGTGGTACACAGACCAGCCATTAATCATTTTTAAATTATAAATAATTATTTTGGCTCTTTGTGACCTGCCCTTGGATGACTTCACAACCCTTGTGGGGGGTCCCAACCCCCAGGTTGGGAATCACTGGTATATCGTAAAAACGTGAGTGGGGGGCATCTTGTGGAGGCTCCCTGTGGATTTTAGAACCCTGAAAAAAAATCATAGATCTGAAACATGTGCAGAAGTTCCACAAGTGCAGAGGCCTCCCTGCTTTGGACAGTTGCTTGTGGAGGGTGTCAAGAGTGACAGCGAGAGCTACTGTGCTTGACTCGGCTGACATCTCTTGGATGTGTACCATGGACTCCAGCTAGGGTTGCCAGGCCCGGCCTCCCAGAGGTCTTCTGTCTCTTTAAAAGTTGTGCAGGGGGAAGGGAGAATTCCACCTTGTGGTTTTTCCCATTACAGGGTTGCCAGAACACCTGCACTTGGCTGACTTTCTCTTCTCCTAAAGATACAGGATCAGTCTCAGGCCCTGAGCCTGGCAACCCTAACTCCAGCACAAGCTCACAAGGAAGCCATGATAGAGACAGACAAACGTCGGAGTGTGCCCCTGTCTTTAGAGGGCTCCACATCTTTGTAATTCTGCAGATCTACATGTCAGAACTTAGCATGCATCTGAGCATAAGGTCCCTGGTTCTGTCATGGTGCTACATATTTGTGCTTTCTTTTTTTTTTTTTTTTTTTTTTTTCAATAATTTTTATTCAGATTTTCATAAAACATACAAGACAAAATCATAAAACATTCAAAGACAAAAAACAAAATCAAAAATAGTTAAACAAAAAGAAAAAAAGAAAAAAAAAAAACAAAAATAAAAAATAAAGAGTAAAATATTGACTTCCCATTTGTCAAAGATCAAATCAGTTATAAGTCTATAATATATAACAATCCTGTCTCTTAAGTCATATTATAAAATCACTTTCCTCCAGTAGTTATCTTACTTAATCATCAAATCTCATAAACATTACTTTATTCTTTCCACAAAAAGTCAAAGAGAGGTTTCAATTCTTTAAGAAATATATCTATCAATTTTTTTTTCCAGATAAGCATATCGATTAATCCATCTCATTACTAATTATGATAATCTTATTGTCATAACCATAGTCAAAATAAACATTTCAATTAATCCATCACATCAGAATCTGTTAGGTTCAATAATTTCAGTAGCCATTGTTCTATTATCTCTATTAGTTCCATTTTCCATCTTCCATCTTCAGTAGTCTTGTTAAGTCCAGTAATTTCAATATCCAATCTTCCATTATCAGTATTCCATAATAATCTTGCTGTCAAAGCCATAGTCATATAATAAGAGTCTGATGGGAATTACCTCTATCCCCAATATTTTCTTGCCATCCATTCTGAATAGGTTGCTGAAATACTGCTGTAAAATCATATCTCTGTTCTTTTTTTCAAAATGCACTGGGTCATCTCTTAAAAGTTTTTCCATTGTCACATGGCTGCAGTTAATTCCATAGATTTTCTCTATATTGGGCTCCATCACATCATTCCAGTCCAGAAGATTATCCATGCCATTGATAACTTTATCTCTAGAATCTTCATTCATTTCTTCAGAGATAACATTGAGTTCCAAACAATAGATTTTATTTCTAAAGTCCATAGACTCCAAATCTTGTTCCTGTTCCACGTTGGTTCCAATCTCCGGGATCTCCTCTCTCACAGGGACCCCTATTCCAGTCTCCAGGGTCTCCTCTCTCACAGGGACCCCTGTTCCAATCTCCGGGGTCTCCTCTCTCACAGGGACCCCTTCCAGGGTCACCTCTCTCACAGGGACCCTTATATCTTTAATCTCCTGCTTCATTTTACTCAATTCAATTTTCGTTATCTCAATCTCATCCATTATTTTCTGAAACATAGTTATTTCCAGATTTTCAGCCACTTTCTTAATTGCCATTTTAAAAGAAAAATATAGGAAAACCACTTCTTATTTCAGCAACAATTGGGTTAATACTCCAAACT
This sequence comes from Rhineura floridana, assembly GCF_030035675.1. Taxonomy (NCBI): domain Eukaryota; kingdom Metazoa; phylum Chordata; class Lepidosauria; order Squamata; family Rhineuridae; genus Rhineura; species Rhineura floridana. The sequence goes on from NC_084493.1 coordinate 33,707,219, forward strand.
TGGTGACATCACAGTATAAACAGTGCAGACAGCCTTATCTCTCCAATAGTTAAGTAAACAAAATGCAGTTCCCAGGATCGAAACAATTAATGGCAATCGTCAAGAAACAGATTCGTCAAAATAAAATAGACCAAAAAGAGAGTAGTCTCAAAACAGTATAATATTTTTCAAAATAAAAATCTGGAATAGAAATCCCTCTTCTGTGTATATCTTTAGAATGCAAATCCAGGACAGCTTTTTGCAACAAAAACAGAGATAAGCTATTAATTAGTGCGTAGCAGAGAGAAGTTATGGCTCCCCAGTGAGATGTCAAAAACCGATCAATCTGGCAAATCTCTTTTAAACAGCAACAATTTAAGTCAAGTAAAAGAAAAATATAGAAAGAAGGGTGCTTGCCTGTTAGTGCGTTCTCTCTTAGAAGATAAGGTGAACGTTCGCTTTAACAGATAGAGCTTGCTGTTGAAAATCCGTCCCACCTTCGTCGGCTGGACCTCGTCCCATAAATTAATGAGATCTGGTCGTCCCAACAAAAATAGGCTTTGAGGTTAATCTCTTCGTTTCTCCCTACCCGGGAGAAGTTTAATCAGTCAAAAAAAAAAGAAAAAACTGACTGATATATCTGAATAAGCTTCTTTTGAGGCAGGAGCCCGTCTCAAAAGCAGGCACAGGCTAAGTCACCCTTCCCGGAAGTCATATATTTGTGCTTTCCATATGCTGTGAGGCTCAACGGAGAAAGTAGGTATATCTATTTTTTAATCTTTCCTTGCTGTCACCACCTCCTCGTTAATTAGCCAGGCAGATGGTCGGTGCTTATAGCTGCAATGCTTTTTTAGCTCATTCCCTTCATAAACACCAAAATGGATTTTTGCTCAAAATATAATTATCTGCTAAAATTCAGTGGAATTTTTAAAGAAAAGGCACATATCTGGGACTATGCTGAATATGGGATCCAGAGGCAATCAGAGTTCCCCCACCCCAAAAAACCCCATCCAGATCCTCTTGGTTAGAAACACAATATTATGTTGAAGTGACCTTGATTCAAATTAGACATCAGATTTGGGTCTTCATCTTCTGTTGATAATATGGAAAGAGTGATCTCATACCTCACAGACATTATTTATTATTTATTTATTATTACATTTATATCCCACCTTTCCCCCAAGGAGCTCAAGGTGGCATACATGGTTCTCCTGCCTCTCCATTTTATCCTCACAACAACCCTGTGAGGTAGATTAGTCTGAGAGGCAGTGACTGGCCCAAGGTCGCCCAGCAAGCTTCATGGCTGAGTCAGGATTTGAACCCTGGTCTTCCAGGTCCTAGTACAACACTCTAACCACTACGCCACACTGGCTCTCAACATGTGAGAATGAGACCATAATCCTAAATTTTCCTATGGAATCCCATCTATTGGGTGGGCAATGATGTAAAACAGGACATTTTCAGTGGTGGTCCCTTGGTTATGGAACTCCTTTCCAAATGACATTCAGCTGTGTCCCCCCCACAAGTTGGCCACAAGTTGGCCGCATTCAGGTGAAAGGTGAAAACCTCTCTTGGGACTGGTGGGGCGAGGCAGAGCCCAAAACAGTAGGCAGAGCTTGAGCCAATGATAGACAGAGCCAACTGATTCTAATTTTGCCCTATCCTCCTCCCTACTGAGTTCTACAATGGCAGCAGTGAGACTAAGGAAAATGAAATGGACAGAGTGTGCCGTAGGGTTGCCTTCTCCCAGAGGTCTTCTGTATCTTTAAAAGTTGTGCGGGGGGAAGGGAGAATTCCACCTTGTGGTTTTTCCCATTACAGCGTTGCAAGAACACCTGCACTTGGCTGACTTTCTCTTCTCCTAAAGATATAGGATCAGTCTCAGGCCATGAACCTAGCAACCCTATTGTGCCACCATAGCCTGGACCGGTTGTAAGAAGGCAGACAAGTGGCAGCTGGGTGAGGGCAGATTGAGGTTGGTAGGGCAGTGCCCCACTTGCCCTAATGGACCAGCCTCCACTGGTTTGAAATGGACTCATCTTCTTGCTGACACTGCAGCTTTGTCCATGTTGTTGCGGTGCTATTAATGTATTTTTTTATTGTTGTGCTGGGTATGTGTTACTTTATTGTAACACATACCCAGAACCCATTGGGAGGAAGGATGGGGTGTAAGTATGAGGAGATCAATTAAAGGTGAAGGGCCATGCTCAGTGGTTAGAGCATTGGGTTGGCCTGCAGAGGGTCCCAGGTTCAGTCCCCGGCATCTCCTGGGAGGGACCCTGTCTGAAACCCTGGACAGCCACTGCCAATCAGTGTGGATGATACTGAGCTTGATGGACTAATGGTCTGACTCCGTATTTCCAAGTGCATGCGTACAAGGTTGGCCAAAGCAGTCATAATGTTAAATACATAATCACATTTAGCGTGTTTGCTTTTTCTTCTTCTAAATAACAGCCATGGGAGGGGGCGATCCAGATTGGGACCATGGCACACAGGTCAGGGGGATTCATCCTTTCCACGCCACCATATATAGATGGGGAACAAATTCAGTTCGGTTTCCATTTTGATGTGAAACTGCCTGACACTTCCTGAAACTGTACATGAGCCAAAACGCAGCAGTCCTTCAGAATTCGCTCGTCTCTGAATTTTGCAATGCAGTTCTCTAATCAAACAAATGTGTACCAAGATGCACATATCAGGGGAAAGTGTGCATAGAAAAGTATTTATTAGTGAAAATAACAGAAGGCTACATTAGATTAGACAAAATTGTGTACAAAATGTGTATATTAGGCGGAATATACACTAAAATGCTGACAAATTATTGTGGGGGGAAATGACAAACTGATGGGGAAATATGGTGAACTGAACTTAAAACTGGAAAAATGAGATACTAAGAGGAACCAAAATTAACAGATTCATCCATCCTTTCCACCATAATCCTCATGAAAATCTCCCCCTCCTGTTAGTCTTGGATGGAAGGCCGCTTTTACTGCTGGGCTGAGTTCCCTGTGCCAGATGTTGTGGTGCTCCAACTCCCATCAGCCCCAGCCACCATAGCCAATGGTTAGGGATGATGGGAGCTGTATCTCGATAACTTGTGGAGGGCCACAGTCTCCCCATGCCTACTTTACTGCATCCAAACACTAGAAGCTCCATTTTAGGTATCAATGTGGTGTTGACAGACATCTCTTTATAAATGAACCCGTCATGTCATCTTCCTGTAGGATTTTATGGTGTGTGAAGAAGGGCTTCCTTAAATCAGCCCCTGAACTTTCTGCCACTTGTTTGGGTGAACCCTGAGCTCTTGCATCAGCAAAAAGGAGAAAACCTTCTTCCTCTCCTGCTCCATAATTGTGTAAGGCACTACTATCATGTCCTTTTTGCACACGTGCAGGGTGTGTTTTGCCATAGAGGATTTTGGCACGAGGCAGCTGATCACATTGCAACATGGCCCATGTCAGTCATCCTTGCAGAACGAATTACGATGGTTTATTCTGCCTGTCACTTCTATAGGATCCTTGGCGCTCCTAATTACTTTTTTTTTTATCAGCTTTGCTGTGTGATGGCAAGGAAGACAGCTTAGGGGGTGGCTTATTAAAAATTATTTTCTCAGTGTTGCAGCTTTCAGTTGATAGCACTCACACTTTTTTTTGGTCAAGTGTTATTTTTGCAACCATAACAACTGGAAACCCTTTTAAACGGTGCTGTATGTTGCTAATCCCTGTGTTCTAATATGGCCCCTTTTTAAAAAAAACCTGAAACTTACCAAACTTGCTGCCTTGAATGCTTGGAAATGCCTCCCAGGACACGTGCACAATATCACTCCTTCAGATTTCTCCTCAAAGCTCACCTTTTCCCTGAAGCCTTTGGCTCAGTCCCCAGTTGTAATGCCCTACTGCAACTAAGCCTGTACCCAAGTCTAAGTACTTCCCTGTTTATTCCCACCTCTTCTTTCCTTTAAAACATAGCAAGAGCCCTGCTGGATCAGGCCAGAGGTCCATCTAGTCCAACACTCTGTTTTCACAGTGGCCAATCAGGTGCCCCAATGGAAAGCTCACAACCAGGACCTAGGCACAACTGTGCTCTCCCTACAACTGATATTCAGCAACTTTCTCTGTCATTTGCTCTGTGTTGAATTTTAGATTGTAACATCCTTGGGGCAGGGGCCTGTCCTTTTGTACTCTGCAAAGGCACACGCACATTGATGATGCTACAGGAATAAAGTCCGGGAGCAGGGTCTGAGGACAGACAATGCAGCCACCTTTCTCAAGCTAAGCAGGTCTGGGTCTGCTCAGTACCTGGATGGTGGACCTCTTGGGAACGCCACATGTATGCCACCTTGCAGTGGTGGATGTTGGCTTCATATCAGTGGGGCAGTGGAATCTGCTTCAGGTTCTGACTAAAACCCAGAGCGGATCCCACTGCCCCAGTGACAAGGAGTCACCAGCCACCCTTGCCACCTTGAGTTCCACAATGGAAGAACAGCAGGATATAAATGTACTAAGGCAGTAAGTAATCTCACTGCTCTAGAGCTGGGATGGGGAGCCTAATGAGGCCCAGCGCAGGTCCCCATGTGGTATCCTGTGAGGCTGTGTCCCCAAACCACCTCCACCTGCTCCACACCTGACATCAGACATGACATCAGCTGGGGGAGGGTCGGGTCAGGATGTGGCACCAACATTGTCTGTTTCAGGCACCAGCCTAAGATGTCTAGTTGCCCAGACCTTTGCTCTTTAACTTGGATCTGTGGTATGATTTATGGCCTGTTTGTAATGTTCATCTATTAGAGGAGCGGGGTGGGGTGGAGTAGGATTCCTCCTTTTTTTCTTGTTGTTGGATGAGCACCTTTAGGATTTTTTCTTCTCTCATATTTTTTCAGTGTACGTGGTTTCAAATTAGTGTCAAGCTGTTTGGCATTTTAGATATTTGTAAGTTGCTTTGAGACTTTTCTTTTGGAGAAAGCAATGAATAAATGTAACACATAATTATAATATTCATAATATTTGCAACAACTACCCTTTTTGTCATTGGACACAAAATGGAGCTCTTTTCACCACACTTCTTACAGTTCCCAGACAGTCCAATAAAGACAGACGGAGGGAGACGTTCTTGTGCAGTTGCCTGGTAAGAATAATGCAGTAAAGATGCATTTGCAAAACTGAGTCATTCCTCTTCTTCCTCCACCTCCTGTCTCAAGCATTGTCACATTTTGAAATCAAGGAATTAACATAGATAAAGGCCATTTTCATTAAAATGGATAGGGTGGGAAATGAGATTGGGTTCCCTCTTTGTTTGTCCCATCATGTCTGTACACAGATAAAAAGGCAGGTTCCATGTAAATGCATAACGAAGGGAGAGGGTTTGGGGGTGCACATGGAGCTAGCAGATAACTCGTATGCTATCGCCCCAAGCCATCTAAATGGTCCCGGAATCATAAGCTCATTAAAACATTCAGGAGCAGATGACTGGTAGGGGAAGGGCAGAATAAAGGCTGCTATCTTTGCAGAGAGGCACACAGTGATGTCTTTTCCTGTTGTGCATCGATATTATTATTTCTTCAGCGTGTCTGGAGGCTGCAGATTTTGGAAATTAGAAATAAGCAGTGGAGACTTGGTGGCTTAGATATCAGAGGGGCAGTGAATCCGCTCCGGGTTTTAATCCAAACTTTCAAGGAGCTGTCCTGCATGACAATTCAGCATTTTCTTGACCATCTGACTCAAGGCATAGTTGTATGTCCAAATGGACACCAAGTCCTAGCTTTTGGACACCCAGTGGACACAAATGGACACACAAAATTTAATAAATGAACTAAGAACACAAATTCAGATTGGAAGTGCTTGAGGGCTGAAATGTAAGTGAAATGGAATAGACACAGTAGGACACAGGGACACACTACACAATTCTTTCTGAAAAACTTATTAACAAAATCTCTCTCCTTGTACCCCGTGATGTCTGGTTCCCTGCATCTTCGTTCTTTTTTAAAATAAGAATTCTGCTATAGCAGGGCATGGATCATAAGCAGTTTTTAATCTTAATTTCCTTTTAAATGCATGTATATAATAGTGGATGGTCAGGCTAGTAAGAATTTTGCTAGGCTAGCAACTTGTGTAAATGCATTTGCAATGCTGTATCCATTCCCTATTTGCTTGTTGTTTAGTCTGAGCCACTTTTGCCTCCCTCCAAACATCAGGGCTTCCACATGGTAGAGAGGCTTCCACATGCAAGCAATCTGAGTGCACAAATGGCCATCCAGAAACAGTTCCTTTAAAAATGCCCTGATCTGGCTTGACCATATGAACATTACACTGTGCTCGCTCTCTCTTCCCCGGCCTCTGCCTCAGAGGAGTATGACACAGTGATGTGGAAGGTTTTCCATGCTATGACTGCTCGACACAACAGCTCATGCTGCATCCTTGACATGAAGAGAGACTAGGTTGAAGCCAGGCCTCCAATTGGGGGGGGGGACAGAGGGGTCTTGGGCCCTTGCCTCTTGTAATGGACCCTTAAGAGTATGGAGAGTTGGAATTCTGCTACATTGGGGCCAGCAGGGACTAGGGTCTGTAGACGGCTGCGTTTCAGTTCGCGAATTGTTTTGGAAAGTGCAAATTAGGTAGGTTCCCCTTTCAATAAGAACTGAATGAAATGTCTCCCATCTCTCCCCTGCACTAAAGATTGCAGTCTTGTGCACACTTCCCTGGGAGTCAGGCCCACTGGACACAGTAGTGGGACCTGCTTTCAGGTAAACAGTTCTAGGGTTGCTCCCAAAAGAGTGCTGATGACTTTAAACTGAAGGACCTGTTTGCTTGAAAATGGCCAAAGGACCATTTGTTCTCCTGATTGCTTGAGCCTGCCCCTCTCTTTTTGCCCTAGGCCAGCGTTTCCCAACTAGTGGGCCACCAGATGTTGTTGGACCACAATTCCCATCTTTCCTGACCATTAGCAATGCTGGCTGAGGCTGATGGGAGTTGTGGTCCAGCAACATCTGGTGGCACACTAGTTGGGAAAGGCTGGTCTAGGCTTTCCCTGTGCCTCCTTTTACACTTGAAAACATTTCAATATCTGTGTGGAAATCTCCAATCTTTAGGTAATAAAGACCATTATTTATCAGTCC